>NC_091475.1:74248745-74854162 GCF_036971445.1 Narcine bancroftii
CTATACCTCTCATAATTTTGTAAACCTCTATCAAATCTCCACTCACTCTTCTGTGCTCCAAGGAATTATGTCCTAATCTGAACTGGAATTCACCGTCTATATATTGTTCAGATGGCTGGCTCCTCCCCTGATTCCACCCTCACCTAACCCAATATAAATCCTGGTGTTCCCGCCTTACCTCAGATTCACTTGAGGACTGTTGTGTCTACCATCCATTGATTGTAAGCTATTGAAAACATGTTTGTCCTCCTCACTTGTCTCTGAGAGCACTCAGTCATGTTACAATTTTAATAGCTTAACATTGAAATGGGATGGAAGCCAGGCATGCTCCAGATTGATCCTCTACCCTTGAGGCCCCAGAGGAATTTGACTACTGGCTGGAGTTCTTCCAGTCCTACCTGACGGCCACACAGGACGTCTTCAACTCAGATGGTCTACAGGGATCAGCACTTCTCTCTCGAGTTGGCCCCAAAGAGTTCGCTATTATCATAGATTGTGCTGGCTATGAGTCGGCCATAGAAAGCTTGAAGGCCCACTACATGAGGCCCCAGAATGACATGCTGGTGAGGCACTGTCTCTCTCAACATCAGCAACATCCAGGTGAGTTGCTATATTCTTGAACAGTGGGCCCAGATCAGAAAATGCCACTACGAAGCATCCACGACCCGGGTGAGAGAGGAGGAACAAATCTAGGACATCTTCGTGGCAGGAGTAAGGTTGAGGTACGTGAGGTAGCGACTACTGGAGTTGGGGAAGAAACACTTGGCCAGCAGCCTGGAACTGACAAAAGTGCTCGAGCAGGCCCAACTGGGAGCTGATGACCTCACGGGTCATCAGAGGACCAGGTCATGGGGGTGCCGGTGACCCCTGCAGCCCCAGTGCCAACTACTGCGGCCATGGGTGACCAGAGATGCTACTTCTGTGGACAGGCACTGCACCACTGCACCCAATGCTCTGCGAAGGATTCCATGCGAGGGGACTGGGTGAAGGTCTGCCGGGCTAAAGGGAACCCAAAGAGGGCAACTATGTGTGCAACCCTCAAATCATTGCTTGACCCGTGCCCGAGTCCCAAAGGTCCGGCCTCCGCCTCTCCATGCTATTCATCGCCAGTGTCTTCTAGTTGTGCCTCGTGCCAGGACCCACTACTGGAAGTGTAGCATCGCGGGAACCCACAGCCTCCACCTTCCAGCACCTCATAGTTGATGCCATTTTGTCTGCCTTTGGGCTAAGAGGAAAGAGTCAACATTGGCGTGGGGAGCGACGGGTTTTCTGGAGCACTGGCATCAGTCGTCCTGGATCAGGCAATACCTCATCAATTGAATAACTCGATGATGGAGGTGAGGGTAAACGGACAGTTGACTGAATGCTTGATAGACACTGACTTCACGGAGACCTTTATAAACTCTGCGACAGCTCTGCGGGTCAACTTAAGAGTGTATCTGATGGACTATCGTATTTTCCTAGATTCACACTCGCACTCTGCGACGATCCAAGGGTATTGTATAGAACATCTAACTGTAAAAGGGGGGAGTTTTGAAAGTTCCGATTGTATGTACTAAAGGATTTGTGTGCTTCTGTGTTGCTGAGCCTGGGCTTCCAGTGTCACCTTAAAAGCATGGCTATATAGTACTATAGAGTATTCTGGGCCACTTCCTCCAATCACCCTAAATATTGATTTCCCCTCTCCCCCACTGTTTCCGAACCTGACTCCTAATTGTAAATGAATAACCAAAAAGTGCCAGATTTCAGGGAATGAGTTATAGTGCGGGGGATCAGGAATTTATCAGAGCTGAGACACAGCAGCTGCTCAAAGAAAACATCATTGAACCTAGCAACAGCCCATGGAGAGCCCAGGTGGTCATCGTAAAAGGGGAAGAAAAGTCCAGGCTAATGATTGATTACAACCAAACAATGAATCGTTTCACACTCCTGCATGCATAACCCCTCCCTCAAATTTTGGACATGGTAAATGAAATTGTGCAGTACAAGGTTGACCTGAAACCTGCATACCATCAGTTACCAATCCATTCCAAGGACTGCCCCTACACAGCATTTGAGGCAGACGGACGGCTCTATCAGTTTTGGAGGGTCTCTTTCGGTATTACCAATGGGGTCTTCGTCTTCCAGAGACAGATGGACAAAATGGTCGATGAGTACGGGTTGAAGGCCACCTTCCCTTATCTCAACAATGTCACTATTTGTGGACACTCTCTGGAAGACCATGATGCCAACCTCCAGAGGTTTCTCCACACGACCAAGGCCCTGAACCACACGTACAACTCCAGTAAATGTGTGTTCCGGACGAAACATCTGTTGATCCTGGGCTATGTGGTGGAGAATGGCGTCTTTGGCCCAGACCCCAATAGAATGCACCCCCTGTTAGACTTCCCGATCCCAAGGACCATGAAAGCCTTAAGGAGGTGTCTGGGCTTTTTTTTCCTACTTCGCCCAGTGGGTCCCTCAATACGCAGATAAAGTCCACCCCCTCTTAAAGTCCACCTCTTTTCCATTGTCAGCCGAAGCCCCGGCAGCTTTCAACTAGGTTCAGAGTTACGTCGCAAAGGCCACCATAGACGAGAATGCACCCTTCCAGGTGGAAAGCAATGCCTCTGATGTACCTCTGGCCGCTACCCTTAACCAGGTGGGCAGGCCAGTTGTCTTTTTCCCCCACACCCTACAAGGCCACGAGCTTCGGAACTCATCAGTGGAGAAAGAGGTTCAAACCATTATAGAGGCCATCAGGCATTGGAGGCATTACCTGGCTGGCAGAAAATTTACACTGCTCACTGACAGTGGCATTTATGTTTAATAATTCAAAAAGGGGGAAAATAAAGAATGATAAGATCGCCAGGTGGAGATCGAAGCCTCCATCTATAATTACAACATAGTATACAGGCCGGGTACTCTCAATGAACCTCCAGATGCCCTGTCAAGAGGAAGCTGCACCTTTGCACACACCGGCCAGTTGCAGTCACTGCACGATGAGTTTTGCCACCCGGGCATCACTCGCATGGCTCATTTTGTCAAGGCACACAACCTGCCCTACTCCATTGAGGACATCAGGGAAATGCCCAGGTCCTGCCAGGTCTGTGCAGAGTGCCTGACAAAGGGCACCTAATAAAGGCATCTTGCCCCTTTGAATGACTCAGTCGATTTCAAGGGTCCCCTCCCTTCCACCAAAGGACACATGTACTTTCCCAACGTCATCAACCAGTAATCATGTTTTCTGTTCGCCATCCCTTGCCCAGACATGACCACCACCACGGTCATCAGGGCCTTACACTCTATTTTCGTCATGTTCAGATATCCCAGCTATATCCATAACAACCGGGTCTCATCATTTATGAGTGAAGAGCTACACCAGTACCTGCTCGTAAGGGGCATTGCCTCAAGCAGGACAACTAGCTACAAACCCGGGGGAACAGACAAGTTGGAAAAGAGAATGCGATTGTTTGAAAGGCCGTGAAATTGGCTCTCTGGTCCAAAGGCCTTCCAGACTCACGCTGGCAAGATGTCATACTCACGGTGCTCCACTCCATAAGGTCGCTCCTCTGCATGAGCTTATGTTTATATTCCAGAGGAAATCCACATCTGGGACTACTCTCCCAATTTGCCTGATGGCACCAGGGCCAGTCCTGCTGAGAAAGCACATGAGGAGGAGTAAGACAGACCCCCTGATCGAGAGGGTGCACCTGCTGCACGCCAACCCAACGTATGCCTACGTGGCATACCCTGACGACAGAGAGGACACTGTCTAAATCAGAGACCTGGAACCCATCAGAACTGAGAGTCTGATGCCTCAGGTATGCCAAGAATTACCAAGTACCCCACTCAGGGTCCTGAAAGACACTGCTCGGGAAGAGGACTAATCCACCCCATGCCATTGAGACCCACTAACCCTGTACCGCAGGTTGTCCAGGAAATTCAGAAAGCCCAAAGTCCTCCAGTACTGTGGTGCTCGACCAGAATAACTAGTCCCCCTGACAGACCTAACTTTAAAATATTTGTATTTTTTTAATGAATAGACTGTTTTTCACCCACAGGCTCAATTCTGAAGGAGGGGGGGATCACAGTGAACTGGAATTCACTGTCTGTGTGTTGTTCTAATGGCTGGCTCCTCCCTTGGCTCCACCCTCACCTACCCTAATATTAACCTCGGTTTTCCCGCATCACCTCAGATTCACCTGAGGACTATTCGGTCTACTGATCATTGATTGTAAGCTATTAAAAACGTGTTTGTACTTCTCACTTGTCTCTGAGTGCATTTAGTTGCATTACAACCTATTTAAACTTTCCCTGTAACCTCAACTCCTGAAGACCTGGTAACATCCTAGTAAACCTTATCTGCATTCTTTCAATATTATTGATATCCTTCCTGAACTTAGGTAACCAGAACTCCACACAATATTTCACTTTTGGCCTCACCAATGTCTTAAACAACTTCAACATAACATCCCAACTTCTACACTCAATACTTTGATTTATAAAGGCTCAGATGCCAAAAGCTTTCTTTACAACCGTGTCTACCTGTGATGCCATCTTCAAGGAACAATGTACCTGTATCCCCAGATCTCTTTGCTCCTCCACACTCCTCAGTGCCCTACTATTTACCATGTATGTCCTACCTTATTTTTCCCATCCAAAATGCATCACATCAAACTTGTCTGCATTAATCTCCATCTGCTATGTTTTTAGTCCATTCTCCCAGCTGGTCCAGATCCCTCTGCAAGCTTTGAAAATTTTCATTGCTATCCACAACACCTCCTATCTTTGTGTCATCTGCAAACCCCACAGATCCCTGAAGCATACCACTAGACACGAGCCTCCAGTCTCCAGCAACCATCCTCTACTACTCTCTGCTTTCTCCCACACAGCCAATTTTTAATCCAGTTTACAACCTCTCCACGATACCTAGTGTCATAACCTTCTGTACTAACCTCCCATGTGGGACCTTGTCAAAGGCTTTACTAACATCCATGTAGACAACATCAACAGCCTTTCCTTCATCTACTTTCTTGGTAACCTCCTCAAAAAACTCGAGAAGATTCGTTAAACATGACCTACCATGCATAAAGCTATGCTGACTGTCCTTAATTAGCCCATGGCTGTTCAAATACCTATATGTCCTATCTCTCAGAACCCCTTCGAATAATTTACCTTCTACTGACATCGGCTCACTGGCCTACAATTACCTGGTTTATTATTGGAGCCTTTTTTAAACAACGGGACAACATGAGCTACCCTCCAATCCTCTGGCACCCCAACCATGGCTAATAACATTTTGAATACCTCTGCAATTTCTGCACTCATCTACCTCAAGGTCCAAGGGAATATCATATCTGGCCCAACGGATTTATCTACCTTTATTCACTGTAAGGCAGCAATCACCTTCTCATCCTTAATCTCCATATGTTCCAGAACACTTCTCTTTGTTTCCCTTCCTTCCTTATACACTATGCCAATTTCCTGAGTAAATACTGATGCAAAAAAAAGCTGTTTAAGATCTCCCCATTACCTGAGACTCCACACACAGTTGACCACTCTGATCCTCTAGAGCAGGAGTGTCAAACTCAAATTCACAGAGGGCCAAAATTAAAAACTTGGACTAAGTCGAGGGCCGAACTAAATATTTATTGAAAATTTTCAACAACATCTGCATGTTTTCTCTTCTTTCAACATATGTAATGTTAAACTTTAGGATATAACTTTAGGAGGATAATGTTACAGGTCAGGAGTAGGTAGCTCAAGTTCACCCTTTGCTTGACCTGAGGGAAACATATTTGGTCCCTGTGGAGATGTAGTCAGCATTCACAGGCTGTGTCCATTTTGGCCTGCATCAGGACTCAGCATTTCCTGCTCACTCCTCAGGCTCTAGGCCTCTATTCACCCTCGACCCACCATCCCTCTACCTGACCAGTCCTTTACCCAACCTCTACTCACCCCTCACTCCACTCGCTGTCTCTACCCACCCCATCCTATACACGCCCCTCTACTGCCTCTCCCCTCAACCTGTTCCTCCCTCTACCCGTCTCTCCCCCTCTAATCACCCCTCCCCTACTCGCCTTGCCCCTCCCCTTTTACCTCTTCCCTATCCACCCCTCCTTCTACTCATCCCTCCCTCTAACTTCCCCTTGCACCACCATAACTTCCCCTGCCCATTACTCCTCACCTACACCCTCTGCCCACCCCTGCTTACCCACCCACTCAGGCCCAGCGCGCTGCTGATCAGCCTTTGCGGAACAGCGGGGGCCGTGCGCAGCCTGCCATGTTCGTCGCGCCGACAGGAATTCACAGGCGCTCGCCAATCCGCCGCACCGCTCGACAGATGGGAGAAGTGACTGGTTGTGCCTTCCAACTGGCTTGCCGGCTGATGACATCAACAGACTTCTCGTGTTACAATTTTGTTTTCCCCATTCTCAAAGTTTGCACGGTCAACCTGCAACACTTGCTCCCTCCGCGTCCCGTGGATATGATGCCCGGGTGTTGTTAGGATTCCCAGCAGAAGGTTTGTGGAACTTTACCATTCTGGATTCCTTTTTGAGAATATTCTGGCCATCTTTTAAGGGTGGTGATTTTAGGCGGGAGGGGATAGTTAGGGGGTGGGGAAGGATGTGCAATGAATGGCGAGGATGGTGAGGGTGACATTACCAAAAAACAGCATCGGCTCTCACTGCAGGGCGGGCCACCTCTAATACATTTTTGAAATGATCTTGCGGACCAAATATAATTATATCGCGGGCCAAATTTGGCCCGCGGGCCAGAGTTTGACATGTGTGCTCTAGAGGATTAATTTTGTCCCTTACTATCCTTTTACTCTAAATATACTTGTAGAAACCCTTCGGGTTTACATTCACATTATCTACCAAAGCAACCTCGTGTCTTCATTTTGCCTTCCTAACTTCCTTCTTGAGTATTTTTTTGCATTTTCTATACTCTTCAAGTACATCATTAGCTCCTTGTCGCCTGTACTTGCTACACACCTCCTCCCTCTTCTTCTTAACCTAATATTCCTTCAAAAGGAGTGATGCTGTGTTGTTGCATGCTTTGTTGCCTGGCTCTGCCTTCTTCTCTATGGCCTTCTGTAATCGCTGCATAAACTTGATGTTCTCATGGGACTTGATCCTTGGTTTTCCTGATGGCCTTGCCAAGATTGTACTTGGATTTCTTCTGCAGTTTTGAATGTCTCCGACCTGGCCCTCTGTCGTCAGTTAGTTTTGTGGTTGATCCATGGTTTCTGATAGATGAACTGCATTTCAGATGGATTTAAAGAATCAACCACATTGCCATGCGTCTGCAGAGGAATGCAGCCCAGACCAGATAAGGAAACCAGATTTCTTCCCCAAACCACATTTGGAAGCTGCTTAGACTTGCACGAGAAATCTTACAGTACTTAGGATGGGTGTCCTAACAATCAGAATGTATTACACAGAGTGGAAAGGTGGAAAATCTTTGTGTGGAGAATCTTGCAGGCTCATCAGTTCAAAAACTTCTGATATCCATCTGCCCACAAGTACCCCTACAAGCTGTTCCAAAGTTGCAGGGATTGTGTGCCTCCTGGGTTTCACCGTACTTTACCAGAAAAGAATTGAGCTTGCATATGAATTGCTTCGAGGGTGCAAAGATGTGAACATGCACATACAGGGAAGGGATAATGAAAGCAGTCATTAGCACAGAGTGTGTTATGAATAGCAGAGGGATTCAGTGGAGCATCCCACAAATAGGGGAGAGGTGACCTGCCTTGCAGGTAATGTAGAACGAAGTAGAGAGTAAGAGAAATAGTTACATGAAGTTGCTGTGGTACCTCTGGTCTACACTTCCAAACATAAAATGTTAACAAAAAAAATTAGACCATTTTGGCCCACGAGTCCATTAACTTACACCCCCAGTATGTTTTGAATGGTGGGAGCCCCTCGGCAAAGCCCACGCAGACACATAAAAACTCTTTACAGACAGCGCGGGATTCAAATCCCAGTCCTATCCCGATCGCTGGTGATGTAAAGGCGTTGCGTTAGCCAATATGCCAAGCGTGCTGCCTTAAATCTTTGATATTTTCCTTGATACCTAATGCTTCCTCAAAAATGTAGCATCTGAAAATGTTAACGCTATTATGGAAGTTGCAAGCATACTTCCATGAATGAAAGCTCGTGTTCAGTTATAGTCACTGCATGTCCTTTGGAGTTGCAAGCTGCCTTTAAATAGAGCTCTTTATTCCCAGCTTCCTGGCTTACATTCCAAAATATTTAAGGTGCCAGTAAGTAGTAGGACAAGTGCAGGGAGCTCCTTATACTTAAAGACAGTTTTGTGATTCGTGCTGGCATCATTTGACCACAATAACTGCTGTTGCATCTGCTTTGCACCCACTTTCTTCATTTCGTGCATACACAAACTCATCCATGGAAGACACACCTGGGAGAGTTATGCCGTTAAATTGAGTTAGAATGCTCCACAAACACCAACAAGCACATATCTGTACTCCGTAAATCCAAAAGATGAGAGGGTTGTTTAATGTTCATGATGAAATCTCACAATCATATCCTATTGATCACCAATTCCATTGTCCCATGAAGGAAGTACACAAAAATGGGAGGTCAATCTGGGCCAGCTGAACACTGTGTTTGACCTTGCCCTTTCATCGGAAATAGCTAATGAAGGCAGCTGAAATATCCCGTCCTCAAATACACATCCTTCCGCTGGAAGAAATATTAAAAAGGCCTGTTATACACTGAATTTTCAACAGAATGAAAGGATTAGTGATAGATTACAGGAAGTTAAATTGCTTTCAGCCTGCAGACTTAGACATATATTCATAAGCTGCAGTCACTTCCATTTCACGTTGCCTTCTCCTCAACACACAGGCACATAGTGCATACATGTACTGATACTGATACATGTGTTTACACCTACACACATGTATACACACACACATACATGCATGCACACACACACATGCACGTATATACACATACAAGCATACACACACATACATACATACACACACAAACACACACTTACATGGATACACACACAAACACACACATACATGGATACATACCCACACATGCATACATAGACACATACATGCATACATAACTACACACACACACACACACACACACACACACACGCATGTGCGCACACATGCCCACACCCACGCAAACCCATACACACCCAGACGCCCCCCAAACACACACACACACTTGTGACCCTGCCAAATAATTATGCCAATCTAGAGGTAAGTAACAACATGTGAGTTACTTATGTTTATGAATGACTATTTCAATAATAATGCCAAACTGGTGGCTTATGAGAAACGTACACAAGATGCTGGAGGAACGCTGCTGATTAAATACCAAACATGAAACACAGTATTGAGTCAACGTTACACAGCTCAGCCCTTCATCAAGAATGCCAAAAATCAAGCAAATGCAAGCAAAAGAAAGAGGGAGGTGAAGGGCAGTGGTGGGGAGGGGGTCAGAGGGGAGTAAATCTTGATCACAATCTCTCAATGAGGTTTGCAAAATGGTTGGACTAACTTTGAGAGTGCACAGTGACCTCTTGTGCATCGATCAGCGATGACCGTATCTTCAGCTGCCCAGTCTCTGGAATTTCTTCCCTAATCCTTTGCTTCCCACTCTTCTTTCTTCCCTGAAGACGTTCCTCTTAAACCTATCCTTTGGTTATGCTTTTGCTATTGAATATTACTTTCACTGATAACTCACCTGTGAAGCTGCATGCGTTGTTTTATTCTTTTCAAGACACTATACAAATCCAAGTTGTTGGGTTTGTTGTTAAAAACATTTCATGTCACTTGCATGCTCATAATCTTAGCATGAATGTTCCAACAGACAATTCACCCACAAAGTTTTCCAAAATGTGGACCAGTAGTAAGAAAAAAGGACCCATACTTTCAGATCAAACCTTCATTACCTGAAATTGATGTCAACATGAAACATGTGCAATTTGATTAATGTTCATTTCTGGCTTGGCTAGCAGGAAGAATCCCTTAATATCTGCAGAAATATGAGAAAATAATCTTATCTCTAAAAGATGGCCTTTCCATCATTGCAAGATTCCTTCAATATTGCACTGGAATGTCAAGGTGGGTTTTGGACATACAGATTGCCTTTCCAAACACAGGTAGAATTGGTGGCACTGCCAGACCTGCTGGTGCGGACCTGCGGGGAGCAGAAACACAACGCTCCCACAGGGTCAAACCACCCAGTCCAACTACTGTCAGCTCTGCACAGGCTTTGAACGATGCATTAAAGGAGCCCGTTAAAATCCCACAACCGCGGGGGTCTGTGCCCAAGATGGTGGCACCTCTAATCGTCAGCAGCCATGAGGCCTTGCAGACTCCAGGGAAGTGGAGGAGTGGATCAGGGTCCCAGAAAACAGGGAGACCATTCCCCGTCTGAGACAGAGAAGCAGAGGAGACAACCCATGGGATGGTGACCATGGCTGCAGAACAATGAGGGGCTTTGCAGCACACAGATGTCAGGGTGCTGGTGACTCAAGGCGAGGAACCCATAGCGATGGTGGGGTGCTGGAGACTGTGGTTAAGGGACGTACTAGGCTGCGGACTGTTGGAGACTGGCTCTAAACTGGCTGAAAGGTTAGCATGTATCGGAACAGGGAAGCAAAAGGGTGCCAAGGACTGAAGGGTTCCTATTATAATTTTAATTTCATTTTTAAATTTAAATTAATTAAGATATTTTGACCCATGAGTCTGTGCAGCTGAATTACACCCAATTAATCTATACCCCCGGTACATTTTGAAGGGTGGGATGAAACCAGAGCCCCCGAGGAAAACCCACGCAGACACAGGGAGAGCATACAAACTCCCTACAGATAGCATGGGATTCGGACCCCGATCCCGATCGTTGGTGCTGTAAAGGCTCGATGCTGACCGCTACGCCAACCCATTGGAGGTTTGGTTCTGGACCTCTGGTTGCTGTTGGTTTGGACTGATCTATGTGTGACTGTGGAAGCTGCTGGAGCACTGGGGCAAATCCACGGACACTCCATGACTCTAGGGGGGGGGTGCTCTTTTGCTTTATCTTCTCAGACTGTAAGAGGCACTTTAGGCAATTACTGCCAAGGCAAATCTGTCTGCATTACAGCAGATAACAAACAATTTTGTGTATTATGATACTCTTTTTAATTACATGACAGTAAATTGAATCTTGAATCTTGAATTCTGTCTCTCAGAATCCCTTTCATTACTGATGTATAGTTCGCCAGCTTGTATTTCTGTATCTTGTCCTTGCAACCCTTAAAGGAACAAGATTAGCCACCTTCTAATCCCCTTGTGCCTCACCTGTACCTAAAGATTATGCAAATACCTCTGTCAGTGCATACACAATTGATTCCATTGGCCCTGGTAGCTTCTTGGGTATACTTGGTCATGTCCCAAAGATTTATCCACCTTTAATGCTGCCAACACCTTTTATCATATCAATATGTTTCAGGATATCACTGTTCTTTTCCCGAACTCTTTAGCCTCTTTGAGTTTCTCCGCTGTAAATACACATGCAAAGTATTCGGTTAAGACCCATCTCCTGTCACTCTAGGCTGATCCTTAGTGGATCTGGTGTGACCATCTTTTTCTCAATATTCTAAACGTAACCCTTGAGATTCTCCTTATCTGTCAAGGACATGCCTTGCCCTTTTGAGTTGCTTCTTCGTGTGCTCCAACATCCCTTATGCTCCTCAATGTACTTGCTTGATCCCAGCTGTCAATACCTCACATCTGCCTTCCGTCTTTTTCCTGGCCAAAACCTCAATATGCCTCATCAACCAAGGTTCACTAAGCCTGCCAGCCTTGCCCTTCACTCGAAATGGAAACTGATACGCTTAACGTCTCCTTTCCTTTCTTCTTAAAATGTTCTTTTATTGAGTTTAACATAAAAATCTCATATACAAGTTGTATTGATAAAGCAAATCATTATGATAACATGCACAATTTAAAATTAAAATCTAGACATACAGCACGGTAGCAGGCCACGGGTCCGGGCTGCTCACCCAATTAACTTACACCTCCAGTGTGTTTTTCACAAACGGTGGGAGGAAACTGGAGTCCCTGGGGAAAACCCACACAGGCACGGGGAGAACATGCCAACTCCTTATAGATAGCGCGGGACACATATCATATAATTAAAATAAATGCACAATATGACAAATTTCAAATTTCATTTGTAATTGTTAAATGGGCTTGCTTGTTAAAATAATTATGCGTATAGATCAGTTAAATAATATTATACCAAACTTTATTATATCTTGATTTAATATCTTAAAAAAATAGATATAATCTAGGATGATCACAATTAATCCACATAAATCCATTTATCTAAAATAAAAAAAACTGATAGCCTGACAAGCAGTTTTAATGAAATGGAAGATGAACTCTCTCCGACTCATGCACAGTGGATTCATGATCTAATGACATATCTAAGCTCAGAGAAAATATTAAAGATAAAATGTTTCAGTTTGACAAAGGTATGGGGCCCATCTATCATAATGGAGGGGGTGGAGTTTAGGCGATATAGGTGCTCTAGGGCTGGTCTGTCCGTCTTCTGGAGATCGCGACTTGATCTACCTTGTATTTTCCCTGTGGTTTGATTAAGTAACCCCTTTTCAAGAGACTCCCACTTCAATGCCCCTGTATCTGCTAACAACCTCTCCCAATCAATCTCTGCAAGTTCCTGTCTAACTCTGCTGACCATAATTTAGGGCCAGTTCTATCTCTTTCCATAACTCTTTTTGAAGTAATAGAATTATGATCAAGTCAAGCAGATTCAGAGTGGGTGAACAAGGATGACCAATGTTTTGTGTCAAAACCCTTCATCGAGAGTGGGATGTTGCAATGACATCCATTCTTTTGATCTGCCAAGTTCCTCAGTCAGATTGATTTTATTTTGCTCCAGAGTCTAGAATCGGCAGCTTCTTGCGCCCTCCAGAATTACGATCACAGCCCCAAAGTGGTCCCACGTGAAACCCTTCAGTCACCTCCTCAGATGAGGAGAAGTGTTGCCCCCTTTCTCATAGATTCATGTACATATTGCTTGAAAGCCCTTTCCTGGACACTCTGTCCCATCTAATCCTTTGATATTGTGCCAGTTCCAGCTAATATTAAGGAAGTTAAAATCGCTATTATTGCAACCAGATTATTCTTGAGAATTATTCAGTGAATTCCCAACATATTTGCTCCTCTAATTCCATACTGACTGACTGATGTGCCCACCAATCAAAGTGATCACACCCTTCTGAGTCAGAAACTCTACCCATATACCCTCATTGGATGATCCCCCAGTATTTGTTCCCCAAGTGTTAACATTTCATAAAACAAACTGAGAATGTTGAACTCACAAGACAAGTCCAGGAAGTCATTCTTGCAAGGATTCTCCATGATAGAAAACCATAGAGCAAGCATTATCAGTGGACCAATAACCATCAAAGGATAGCAAAACCTGCCCTGAATGGGATCAATTTCAGAAGGAAACTGCAGGGAAGATTTGTGGAAAACACAACTTCAAAAAATTGAATAATCAGATTGCAAGCCTATATAGATGGCTACAGTGAACAACAGTTTCAAAGGTAATTACTTTGCAATAAGTAAAAATTGTTTTCTAAAACTTAAGAGACCCTTGCTACAAACATAAATTAATGTATTTATCATCTACTTTGCAGAAGTACGGGTATATGTCTCAGCACCCTTGTAACTGGAGACAAAGTATAGGAAATATTTTGGCAGCCACATTTAAGGTAAACATGCAAATATCATTTGTATTCCTAAGGAGACATCAACATTGAAAGAATCTATTTTCAACCAAACAGATGGTCACAACATTGTCTGAACAAAAAGTGGCTGAGATTAACAAGAGGATTGTATAATCAATTGTCAGCCAAGCAGGGGCACTTCCACATCATGTTACAGAAGCATGGCTTCCTGACCACATCCCCTCTGACATTCCCGTGATCATCCATCACTTGCAATGGACTGGTGCTTCTCTTAATGTACAGGAAATGGCTGCCAGGCAAATTCCCCTGACGCAGATGGCTCCAATTTTGCCCAAAGCATCCAAGTAAAAAGTGTACCAAATTACAGTGCAAGCAGAAGATGAAAGGAATAGATATTTGATCATTATTTTCCTGCTATATTCATTGTAATACACAAATACAATTTGAGATTCATAGCAAAAATGATAAAAATGGAAAATACTGTTTTCTAAATGTATTGAATAATATTTTGATATTAAGCTTTGTCCCATTCACATGAACAGATATGATATTTTAAACATTTGATCCAAGACAGAATGATCTTTTTTAATTACTTTCAAATGGTGAGAAAATAGGGGAGGTATAAAATAGGGGAGATCCTATTTAAATCCTTCCTAATTTTTAATGCAAAATATAATTCTGAAGAGTAAGCGACAAGTTGGCAACCACTTATCATGAGTTCCATCCACACAGTCGTACCACAAAATCTGCAGCTACGTGCAAAAAAACATGCACTTTCCAATCCAACAAAACTCATTGTTAAAATGTTACATATTTTTAAACTGAGTCTAGTTTTGAGACCTGATTCACTGCTGCATTGAACCTAGTATTTGATCATCTGCTGTCTGGTGAGTCATGCTTCAGGCAAGGGTTTAAAAAATATATTTCTGCCCTTCACCAAGAATCAAAGAGGTATCAAAAGATCAAAATGTCCACAGTGGCCACATGCAGGAATATTAAGAAAATGGTAATTTCAGTGTGACTGCTATGTGGTATAAACATAGAAACATAGAAAAATAGGTGCAGGAGTAGGCCAATTGGCCCTTCAAACCTACACCACCATTCAATTTGATCATGGCTGCTCAGTACCTGGTTCCTGCCTTCTCCCCATACCCTCTGATCCCCTTAGTCACAAGGGCCAAATCTAACCTACTCTTAAATATTGACAAGGAATTGGCCTCAACTAAGAATTCGACAGATCCACCACCCTCTGAGAGAAGAAATTTTTCCTCATCTCAGTCCTAAAAAACTTCCCCCTTATCCTTAAACTGTGACCCCCCTGGTTCTGGTTTTTCCCAGCATTGGAAACAATCTTCCTGCATCTAGTCTGTCTAATCCTTTAAGAATTTTATATGTTTCTATAAGATCCCCCCTCAATCTTCTAAATTCCAGAGAATACAAGCCTAGTCTATCCAAACTTTCTTCATATGCATCTCTAGTATCAGTCTAGTGAATCTTCTCTGCAACCCCTCCATGGCAAGGATGTCTTTCCTCAGATAAGGAGACCAAAACTGCATGCAGTACTCCAGCTGTGGTTTCACCAAGACCCTGTACAGCTATAGCAGGATCTCTGTACTCCTGTATTCAAATCGTCTTTCTATGAATGCCAACATATCATTCGCCCTCCTCACCGCCTGCTGCACCTGTACGCCCACTTTCAACAACTGATGCACAGCAACACCCAAGTCTCTCTACATCTCCCTTTTTCCTAAACAGATTCAATTTAGATAATAGTCCTCTTTCCTGTTCTTACCTCAAAAGTGGATAACCTCACATTTATCCACATTACATTGCAAAAAGAGAATATTTTCCTTCAATGAGCATGTTGCAACATATTGCATAAAGGAGCAGTAGAGAAAGTGATTTGAATGCTGGTCAATGATACTAGGATGGGCACGAGGCACTCTAAGCTCCAACAGTTATACCCCAAAGATCTTGCCTTGAGACTTCAAAGTCCTATTTGACATTATAAAATATACATCTTCAACAACTGGCCCTGGTCCACTACTTCAACACAGTTCCCATAAAAATAACCCCAAGTCCACAGAAGCCTGAGGACACTTGACATATCACCTGTGTCTCTCAACCACTTCTACAGATGGACAGTGGAAAGTATCCCATCAGGGTGCATCACTGTGTGGCATGGGAATCGGCCTGCCCAAGAAATGGCTGAGGGTTAAGGATGTGGCTCAGACCATCACACAAACATTTTACTGATATAAGATTCAAGGGCAGATTTTTTTTTACCCTCTGTTATCAGACTCCTGAATTAACCTTATACCAGTAAAATTATGTGGCCTTTTGTCTGCACTAACTGATCTCTCTCTCTGTAACCCTACACTTCAATACCATGTCTTACTTGCTGTACGATTCATGGGATATTTCGCATGACTGCTCATGACCAAACTTTTCCACTGCACCTCGGTACATCTGATAATAAACTTGAACTTGAACTCCCATTGCCTACAATAATTTTGTTGCAACAAAAACAAGAGGGCATATGTTTCAAATGAGAGGCAGATGATTTTAATCAATCTGGTGCCCCGAATTGTTGCAAAGTGCTAACGGAGGAAGTTCTGGAATTAGATACTATAACTATGTTTAAAAAACATTTCATTCATTCAGGGAGATCATGTCTCTCCATCCCTTATGATCTCTGACCCTCTGAATTGTAGTTCTTGCCTCCCCTGTTCTCCTTCAGTGAAGGCTCCATCTTTGAGCTGAGACTGTAGTCGATGTTGAGTTCATGATTATACAAGGGTAAAATACTGAAGTGGTTTCCCGTTGCCTTCTTCAGTTGCATACTGGATGGGTAACCCTGGCCATTAATCAGCAGATTCATCTGCCCAGCGTTTTTAGTTTTACAACCACAAATTCCAATTTGTAGAATCTGCTTGTAAAAGCTATCCACTACCTGCAATCCATGGCTTCACATGCCACTGATTGGGAGGCTAAACAGATACTGTACTTTGCTCAAGGATGACCTGTAGGCTATTGGACAGATGGAGCATTTAGAAAGGCATTTAATAGACAAGTTGCAAGAGGTCCTAATGCTAGCAAATGGGATTAGCATTGACAGGCAAAAGAATTGGCCTGGATGGAGTTGGCAGAATGTGATTGATGGGATTTCTGTGTCCTACAACTCTATAAATCTATAATACTATGACAAAAGTGCTTGTGTATTTTTCTTTATTGAAAGGTCCAAGTTGGTTTGCAGTTAACGCTGCTATCTCTCAACTCCATCAACTTGGCTATATTTGTGTGGAATTTGCTCATTCTCCATATGACCAAGTAGATTTTCCCTAGCATTCTGGTTTCCTAAAGATAACTGGCAGCAAAATAAATTACCCATTAGCATGAGTAATTGGGAAAAGTATCAAAAGGAAGTTAATGGACATGTGAGAGAGCAACAGTTGTAGGACTGCACAGAGAGTGGGAATGGGACTACGGGATTGCTCACCTGCTCAACTGGGTTGTGGCTGATTGGCTGAATGGCCTCCCATTGTGTTGTGAAATTTTTCAGAAGTTGCATCAAACATTTGTATCAGAAATTTATCATTGATCATTTAGTTTTAAATTTGCAGGAGTCCATTGATTTCAAAACTCAGTGCAATTATATTTGGAGAATAAAATACAATCCAAAATATTACATAGCCAGCTGGTGTGACCAAAGACAGATGTGCTTTCAAATTTTACATATTAAGTATTGACTTGCATCCTGTTATATTTTTTATTGCAATTTGGTGTTGGCTTTATGTTCAAGTTCAAGTTTATTTGTCAATTGTGCAGAACAGTGGAAACATGTACCAATGTAACACACACAGACAAATACACAGTATGTAGGTATGTATACACATTCAGAGCCAGCTCTTCAGCGCTTGATGTCCTGTTTTGCGGAAACTGCCAAAATGTTTGGCCTGGAAGTCAGCCTGAAAAAAACTGAAGTCCTCCATCAGCCAGCTCCCCACCATTACTACCAGCCCCCCCACATCTCCATCGGGCACACAAAACTCAAAACGGTCAACCAGTTTACCTATCTCGGCTGCACCATTTCATCGGATGCAAGGATCGACAACGAGATAGACAATAGACTCGCCAAGGCAAATAGCGCCTTTGGAAGACTACACAAAAGAGTCTGGAAAAACAACCAACTGAAAAACCTGACAAAGATTAGCGTATACAGAGCCGTTGTCATACCCACACTCCTGTTCGGCTCCGAATCATGGGTCCTCTACCGGCACCACCTACGGCTCCTAGAACGCTTCCACCAGCATTGTCTCCGCTCCATCCTCAACATTCATTGGACCAACTTCATCCCTAACATCAAAGTACTCGAGATGGCAGAGGCCGACAGCATCGAATCCACGCTGCTGAAGATCCAACTGCGCTGGGTAGGTCACGTCTCCAGAATGGAGGTCCATCGCCTTCCCAAGATTATGTTATATGGCGAGCTCTCCACTGGCCACCATGGCAGAGGTGCACCAAAGAAGAGGTATAAGGACTGCCTAAAGAAATCTCTTGGTGCCTGCCACATTGACCACTGCCAGTGGGCTGATATCGCCTCAAACCGTGCATCTTGGCGCCTCACAGTTCGGCGGGCAGCAACCTCCTTTGAAGAAGACCGCAGAGCCCACCTCACTGACAAAAGACAAAGGAGGAAAAACCCAACACCCAACCCCAAACAACCAATTTTCCCCTGCAACCGTTGCAACCATGTCTGCCTGTCCCGCATCGGACTTGTCAGCCACAAACGAGCCTGCAGCTGACGTGGACTTTACCCCTCCATAAATCTTCGTCCACGAAGCCAAGCCAAAGAAGAAGAAGAAATATATATTTACACACTCATAGATATACATACTGTATGATTGTATATTTATTTTAATTAACTATACATACACACACACACACACACACACACACACACACACACACACACACACACACACACACACACACACACACATACACACACACACACACACAGTATATTAAAATTAATATTCTGAATAAATGGTAGGGTTTCAGAGAGTTGTTTTAGCAGTTCAACTGTTATTCAGCATTCAGCTTGATGGTTCTGGCTCTGATGCTTCGGTAACTTTTTTCCGATGGGAATAGCTAGAATGAGGGTTGGTAATGGTCCTCCCTGATTTTGAAAGCCCTCTTTACACAACTATCCCAATAAATCACATCAATTGGGGAAGGGAGACCCTTGTGATCCTCTCTGCCACTTTTATAGACCTCCAATGCTTAATTATCTGATATCAACTGTTTTCTGTCATGGCTTAAGAACAAGCATTAACTTTTTAGTGGTAATGTTCAACCTTTCAACACAAAGCACTTAAAATATATTCTGGAAATATATTTTCATCAACCATTATTTTTTTATTGGTCACTGAAATTTCCATTGTCCAAAAAATATATATATTAAAAAAATAAATAATGGTATTGTGATTGTTATCACAATGATAAGTTATCATTCATATACAAATGTTTCCATAATGTCTCTCCTGTACTTCCAAACCAGAAATTGTGAGTGCTTTTTTTTTCTCACCAACTTTATCAATGTTATAAATTTCTAGAACTTTACTCAGCTGCTTTCCGTCCAAATCGCATTGAATAGGCCTGTCACAGTTCAGGCCAATCAAGGAAATGTTCGACCAGAAGATGTGAGGAAACAATTGAATTTGTGATTCAAATATCAGGGAAATTCCCCATTAAACTCGTCCCATGGTGCCCTTCGTGAAGTTACGGGAAACCAGAAGGACTTTGCTTTATACCTGTGCTTTGATATTTGCAATCTCACCCTACCTTTGTAATGCTCTGGAATTTAACCTAGAATTGTATGGTTAAAAGTGGGAAGCTGAACTCAAAACCTTTACACAGACGCAGAAGAGCTGTTATCTGGGCCATAGCCTACGCTAAAGAGTAACTACAGAGCATTAAAATGAAGGAAGATAAATTGCCCACATTCATTTTCTCTTACTGTCTCAAGCACTTGACATGGTTTGAAGTTCCAGAAATGGAGCCAAGAGATTGCACTGGCAGAGACTTCTTTCTGTTGAGGTCTGTTTTCTTCCAATCTTTTCCACAGGAAGCCAACTTTGAGTTGAAGACTGCTGATGTACTTTTGCCAATTTTCTGATCTAAGATTTCTAACCTCTTGGAACAAAATATTTGGTCAATGCTGCAATGTTAATGGCCTGACTCCCTTATGGTTGCTTAGAAGAGAAAATGATTTACAGGCAACTAGAATGCACTTTGTAGTGTGTCAATGAGGCAAAACCCCATAAAACAACAAACTGTGCTTTTAATTCTGACTTGTTTTCAAGTCAGGTCAACTCCTCACATCTCACTGGGTTTACTGGGCTTCATTAAACCAACCTACAATTTGCTCTGACATGTTTTAGTTTCAAAAACACTCCCTTGCTCCTCCTTAATGTCATTGCACTTCTCAATCTTGATGTAGTCGCGTGAATCCAAATTGCACAGGAACCAGTAATATCCAGGTTAATGGGCAGTGTTTATTCTCCCAGCAGCATATATCAACTCACTAATATTCTCCAAATTGCACTCTGTCAATTTCTAAACTATTGGCACTGTTATTCTATTTTTGCCTTGTGTTTTGATAGGCAACAGTGGATTACAAGTGCTTCATGTAATCCAATATGTCACTCTAGACATTTTTCCTAAACAAGTCTAATGAGAAATAAACATGAAGTTCTCTGTGAAAAAAATCCTTTGAGCTATAAACTTGCAGAAGAACACTAATTTATTTAAGCATCCATATACAGTATGGATGCATTGAATGGCAGAGCAGGCTCAAAGACCCGAATGACCTACTCCTGCTCCTATCTTCTATGTTTCTATATGATTGAAACACGACACCTAGATTTCTTCTGCATCAGGGTTGTGAAATATAGTCTAAAATTTCACATTCCTTGATCATCCTGGACCGATTTGGGAGCTTTTGCCCTGTTGAAATTGGAAGGTTTTCTCCTTGGTTTTAACTTCAACTCTATTGCCAATTTCACACAATGAGCCCCAGGTCGACCACCGAGTCGGGTCAAATCCATGTCCCAGCTCATGGAAGATGCAGGGAGCTAATTCATGGGAAAGAGCAAGTTCCGTCCAGAAAATGATGGTGGACTAGTTGAACAAAATTTCACCAGTATACTTGTTTGTCCTGTGGTCACCCACCCTACAAAATAAAAACACTATCCAACATAAGAAAGGCAAGAAGTCTATGATTCAACGCAGAAGGGGAAGAAGGAAGAAATATGTTAAAGAGCAGGGGTGGACAACCTTTTTTTTTAAAACTCACATTCCACCATAAGTACAGGTACTCCCCGACTTATGACTGTAATTGGGACCGAAGGATCGATTGCATCTCAGAATGTTCATAAGTTGGAATCTTGCCCACGTGCATGGACTACCAAAGTTTTAAAGCAAACTTATAATCAAATCCTTTTTTTGTGGTATTTAACAAACTATAACAGGGATACAGGGCACGTAAGAGCCAAATGTACGTACTTAACTTGTTAGTCGACATTCCGGGGTTTATAGGCTGGGTGCAGCCATCTTGATTCCTGTGCACATGCACGAGTCTTCGGTTGGTGCATGTTCAGTGGGTTCACGTGTTGGAGTTCAGTTGGAGCATGCACAGTGGGTTCGCATATTGGAGTTTGGTTGGCACATGTGCGGGAGTTAAGCACGCGAATTCAATATCATCAGGGCACTTAACTCTTTATGCAATCCCTTACTAATCACAGAGGACATATGGCATAGGGAATACTTAAGGTGGAATGTAAATGTTTAAAACATGTCACCCACCCCTGTTATTAATTGGGAAGCATGAGGAATCCACGGAATATTTGTTTTTAAAGCAAAACTGGAGAAACATAAGAGGAAGAACAGAATAAAATGTTGCTGACACATTGAGATGAAGGGTAAAATGAGGTTGATGAAGAAAGCAAAGATCACTTTGGTGAATGTCCTGTGGCTTGCTGTATACTCATAGCTCAATTAAACTCAGCCTTTTTTATGGAACTTCTTGCAGTTTTCACTCATGTCTCAGGATGTTGGCCAGATCTGTGGAGCACCCCATTCCATTTGAGATGGCTAACTGTCTCCCTCAGGTTTAAGGCTGCCAGCCTTAAAGCTCCCTCTGCCCCTGGCAACATTGTGCCAAATCAAGATTGCTGTGCTTGCCAAGAAGCAATATGGAGGGATAAATGAGCTGCCTCTCCACGTCTGGGTTGGGTGGTGAGACGTAGCAAGACCTCACCAGAGCCTCTCTCAATCAGTGAGTTGCTTAGGTACTGTCTGCAAAATGTCCAGGCCAAATTTGACAAGAGTGCAAAACTTGGGTGGTGACTCTCCTTCCATCAAGTTACTAAAGCTCTGGTAGTCCTTTAAGAAACTATCAAAATAGTTTTCAATAATTAAATTAAAATATTTTAAGAAATACATAGAAAAACCTTAAAATAGCATTAGAACATTAATACAGGCAAAATAAATTAAAATAAACAAAGTTGGTCATCAAAAAAAATTGGACACACAGCACTGTAACAGGCCAATTCAGCCCTATGTGTCCCTGCTGCCCAATTTACACCCCGTTAACCTACACCCCGGTATGTTTTTTGAATGGTAGGAGGAGACCAGAGCTCCCAGGGAAAACCCACACAAACATGGGAAGAATATACAAACTCCATACAGACAGCGCAGGATTTGAACCCAGGTCCGGTCCCGATCGCTGGCACTGTAAACGTGTTGCACTCACCACTATCCCCAACCATGCTGCCCTGAGCTAAATTTATCTTTTCCCTTCCAATCTCCAGATCGGTAATGCTCATTCTAAGGATGGACTTTGGGGTTGGCATAGCATTGCAGAAATGGATTCTGCAGTGGCATTGCTGTATGGCCAAATTTGACTGCAAAATTCTGCTCATTCCAAACTCATATTGGAGTTAGCTTTATGCGGGATTAAGTGTGAACTACTGAATGCAAGGGGTCAGTTGTCATTTTTAAATTAATCCAAATGAAATTATTGTAAAACAATGTGCACATTTTATTGACTTTTCTTTCTCTCTCTTGTATGTCCTGACTCTATTTTATTTTTGGAGTGTTGTCAAAGGGTTAAATTGTACATAGGGAAAATGAGAACTATGGTCTTCTGCCTGACCTGCAGTGGTCCCAAAGCACTTCACAGCCACTAGAGCATTTGGAGTTTAATGGACATCCAGAACTTAGTAATTGTTCAGAAAGAAAGGGCAGTATCCAAATGTTTTTTTTTAAACAACTGAATCAGTTTAATGCAAGTTCTTATTCAAGTTTTTCCAGATCTATTTCCTATTGGTAAAAGAGTTCTTTTGACAGTAATAGAGTTCTGACAACAGTTGGCAATTTCTGTCACACTGCCCACCAATGAAAATTAGAGCCTCAAACATGGGTCATTCAAGAATTCTTCAGATTTCTGTGAAAAGAATTACCTTTTCTAATTCATAATGACTTTTGAAAAGCAGGTCTCATAGGTCATCATTAGAGCTAGGACTGTAATCTTGCTTGTGGTAAGCTAATTACCCTCCACCACTGTGTGTATTCAACACTGGGACCTTTCCCAGGCTCCAGGCTGCACAGATTCAATATATTCTGCCAGTCTATCAGCTGTTGGGCAGGGCTTGGACAACAGCTGCCAGCAACTGCAAACATCCGGCCTCTATTGAGAGACACATTAGTCCATTTGATGCCAGCAAACTGCGGGGAGCTTAAGCAATTCCCTTACGCTTACACGTAAATTCAAGAAGAAAAACAAGTTACCTTATATCACTACAGGCAACCGAATACCAATGTCCTATTGCCATACAATTTCTGTTTTATTTTCACAAAGAATTAGACACTAACTATTTGTCTCCATGCTCTTGCTGATTGCAATGCTTGGCATAGAGCCTAATATTCTTGTGATTAGTTTCTAAACAGGATGTCCTTGCAAATTGAAAAAAAAACAAGAAAGTGCAGCCGAACTTCCTCCCAATGGGAGAGGATTGGATATTGACATGTAGGATGAGTGTAAATGTACACTCATTGAAATCCAACTGCTGCAAACTGAATCTGGCAAATGTCAAAGGTGCTGGAAGAGACTGCTGATAGGCTCATTTGTGTTGCTGAGGTAGTCTCTGGATGAAATGCAGACACGGAAAGTTTTTTTAAAATGAAAGAACACAGAATTCTCTATCCCCGGGATTGACGGCTAATTATTTTTGGGGAACTTCAGTGAAAGGGCTAATCAGTTCAGCGCTGCTTAGCTAGCACAGAAAAGAATTGTTTTAAATAAAAAAGGTCAATTTTATTTTCTATATGGGTCATGACATCAAAATTGTGAAGGAACCTGAATAGAGCCACATTTGCAAGAACATGACCATTTTTTTTCCACAATTTGGACTGTCCTTTCTCACAGTAAAAAAAATACATCAGTTCAAATGAGTGAACTGCTATTTTTTTTACTGTGAGAAAGGACAGTAAAAAAATACTTCACTCATTCGCTGAAAAACAGTCAGGTGAACCTACAAAGGGATGAAAAGATAAGGACAAAGGTAAACGCTCATCGAAAGTTTACTACCAAAAAAAAAAACAATTTGTAGATGATGGTAAGTCAGCACAAAACAAAATCATTTACATTGACATGGTGTCATTCTTGACATTAGGATATTCTTATGAAGTGGCAGGAAGCAATTGCAGTCACTTGTGGTTTTTTTTAGACTGCAATGTCGGGAAAATCGCAGAAAAAAATTAACACAATTACTGCTCATGCAGTCGTTCACGCTGGGCGGCTTTTTAGACTGCAAGTCCCTGAGTGCCACTGACCCAGGGAATGGATGACCGTCAATGAATTTACACTGCAAAAAGTTGTAGGGGTCCTGCTAGGATATATCGCGGTGCAGGACTTGACACAAACTTCCTCCACAATCCTTTTCACACAGCCCATGTACTGGCAAAATTCCTTGATGGTGTCGTTACAGACCTGCAGTCTAAAGACCATAAATGTTGGTCTGGAGTAAGCACCGAAGCTGATTTGAGCACAAAGAGCAGCACGATAACATTGACCAGCCCACGAGGTAGAACAACCATTATTTTCTCACTGGATCCTTGCTTATAAAAGGGAGTGGGGGGAGAGAGTCCATTTTGGAAATCCAGCTGTATAATTCTGTTTCATTTTTCAATACTCCACTCATGAATATCAGATTTCTTTATCCGAGTGTGTCTCCAACTATTTCCAGTCCATTTTCTTTCACTCTAGAAATGTAATCAGACTCTCCAAGCTCCTGTCACCATGTAACCCAATCCACTGATACAAGGTCAGCTGTCATTTATTTTGGAACTTTCTAATGGAACTTGTTCCATCCCTCTTGGAGACGTCCAGCTCCTGGGACTATGTGGCTTTGTTATGACAGCACCTGTCAGGATAGGTTAGAGCTTTTTATACCCTTCAATACCTTCTCTACCCTGCTTCTTGATCTTTATCTGCCACCTCAACCCAACCATGATCTTCTTGCCTAAATCTTCCCACCCACAGCTCTCTGGTTTGCAGCCCCCCCTCTGGTCTCTGCCATGGAAAGTTCCCAATCTCTCTGTCCCATCTTCTCATTTGCCAGTCCTTGATCTATTCCCATTCCCATCAGCTCATTTATCTTTTCCAACTGGTCCTGATTTGGATTCACCCACAACTTCCCCCCACCCCAACTCCATGACACGCTCTGATTCTTATTCCAAGTCTGGCAGCTGTGTGTGTAGCATTAGGAAGTGAGTTGTATGTCCTAGGGAGAAAGGTAAAATGTATTTCGGGTGAGTCAGGGGATCCTGACATTTGAAGGTGATGAGACCCTCACTTGATTGTGGAGGACAATTCACAATTCATTTACAACCCTAGAAGTAAAAATGGAGCTGGAGAAGAACGCAGTCGTCATTTGTGATTTCATAAAAATACATTTGTCTATGTAACACAGAGGTTTAAATCAAATTCAATTAATGAAATATAAATCACAATTAGATATAAGAATACTATGGTAAGTTCTGTAGTTTGTGACATTGGTAACTGAGCTGGTTGTGTCTGGCTCTGTTAATCACCTGTCATTGAAAGTGGGCATGTAGGTGCAGCAGGCAGTGAGGAAGGCGAATACTATGCTGGCATTCATAGGAAAAGGATTTGAGTACAGGAGTACAGAGATCCTGCTACAGCTGTACAGGGCCTTGATGAGACCACAGCTGGAGTACTGCGTGCAGTTTTCGTCTCCTTATCTGAGGAAGGACATCTTCACCATGGAGGGGGTGCAGAGAAGGTTCACTAGACTGACACCAGGGATGGGAGGACTTGCATATGAAGAAAGTTTGGATAGACTAGGCTTGTATTCTCTGGAATTTAGAAGATTGAGGGGGGGATCTTATAGAAACATATAAATTTTTTATGGGATTAGACAGGCTAGACGCAGGTAGGTTGTTTCCAATGCTGGGAAAAACTAGAACCAGGGTTTACAATTTAAGGATAAGGGGGAAGTATTTTAAGACTGAGATGAGGAAACATTTTTTTCTCTCAGAGGGTGGTGGATCTGTGGAATTCCTTGCCACAGAAGGTAGTAGTTCCTTGTCGATATTTAAGAGTAGGTTAGATTTGGTCCTTGTGGCTAAGGGGATCAAGGGGTATGATCGAATTCTCACTCGACATGAAGAGTGATGAAATTAAAACCGAGACTAAGGTCCTGAATTTAAATAAAGGGAATTATGATGGTATGAGACGAGAGTTGAGTAAGATTAATTGGGTGGTGTTTATGGGGGAGTTGTCTGTGGATAGACAATGGAAAGCATTCACAGATCTAATGGAGAAATTGCAAAAATCGTTTGGCATAAAAATAAACCAAAAAAGGTGACTCAACCATGGATAACAAAGGAAATTAGAGACAGCATTGGGTCCAAAGAGAGAGCATATCAATTGGCCAAAAAAAAGTACCACAACCGAAGACTGGGAGCAGTTCAAGATGCAGCAAAGGAGGACAAAGGGATTAATCAAGAGAGCAAAAATAAATTACGAAAGTAAGCTTGCGGCAAATATAAAAACCGACTGCAAAAGCTTTTATAAATATGTCAAGAGGAAAAGATTGGTGAAATCCAGAGTAGGTCCTTTGCAGTCGGAATCAGGGGGATATATAATGGGGAATAAGGAAATGGCAGACCAATTAAATTCTTACTTTAGTTCTGTTTTTACAAGAGAGGATAAAAATAACCTCCCAAGGATGTTGGGAAACATAGAGACTAATGCAAGGGAGGAACTGAAAGAAATCAGTATCTCTAAGGACATAGTCTTGGGGAAATTGATGGGATTGAAGGCAGATAAATCCCAAGGGCTTGATAATCTACATCCTAGGGTTCTCAAGGAAGTGGCCATTCAGATAGCAGATGCTTTAAGAATTATTTTCCAGAACTCGATAGACTCAGGATCAGTACCTATGGATTGGAGGGTAGCTAATGTTACCCCACTATTTAAAAAGGGGGGTAGAGAAAAAGCGGGGAATTATCGGCCAGTGAGCCTTACATCAGTAGTGGGCAAAATGATGGAATCCATTATTAAGGATGTAATAGCGGAGCATATGACTAGCAGAGAAGGGATCGGACGGTAAATCGTGCTTGACAAATCTATTGGAATTCTTTGAGATGGTGACAGGTAAAATAGATGGAGGAGAGCCAGTGGATGTGGTGTACCTGGACTTCCAAAAGACCTCCGATAAGGTCCCGCATAAACGACTGGCTTCCAAAATCAAGGCTCATGGGATTGAGGGCAAAGTATTGATATGGATTGAGAACTGGCTGGCAGAAAGTTGGGATAAATGGCTCATTTTCTGAGTGGCAGGCGGTGACCAGTGGGGTACCACAGGGATCTGTACTGGGACCCCAGCTGTTCACAATTTACATTAATGATCTGGATGAGGGGATTGGATGTAATATCTCCAAATTTGCAGATGACACTAAGCTAGGAGGGGTTGTGTGCACGGAAGAGGGGATCAGGAAGCTCCAGTGTGATTTGGATAAATTGAGGGACTGGGCAGATACATGGCAAATGCTCTACAATGTGGATAAATGTGAGGTTATCCACTTTGGTAATACAAACCGGAGGGCAGATTACTATTTGAATGGCAATAGATTAAGAGATGGGGAAGTGCAGTACAAGTACCTAGGGGTACTTGTACATCAGTCTCTGAAAACGAGCATGCAGGTACAGCAGGCGGTTAAAAAGGCAAATGGTATGTTGGCCTTCATATCAAGAGGGTTTGAGTATAGGAACAAGGATACCTTACTGCAGCTGTACAGGGCCTTGGTGAGACCCCACCTGGAGTATTGAGTGCAGTTTTGATCGCCTTATCTAAGGAAGGATGTTCTTGCAATGGAGGGAGTGCAGAGGCGATTCACCAGGCTGATCCCTGGAATGGCAGGAATGACTTATGAGGAAAGATTGCGCAAATTGGGATTGTGCTCCCCGGAGTTTAGAAGATTTAGAGGGGATCTCATAGAGACCTATAAAATTCTGGCAGGACTGGACAGAATGGATGCAGATGGGATGTTTCCAATGATGGGAAAATCCAGAACCCGGGGCCATGGTTTGAGGATAATAGGCAAACCATTTAGGACCGAGATGAGGAGGAATTTCTTTACCCAGAGGGTGGTGAATCTGTGGAATTCATTGCCACAGAGGGCAGTAGAGGCAGGTTCATTAAATATATTTAAGAGGGAATTAGATCTATTTCTTCAGTATAAGGGTATTAAAGGTTACGGAGAGAAGGCGGGGATGGGGTACTGAACTTTAAGATCAGCCATGATCTCGTTGAATGGCGGAGCAGGCTTGAAGGGTCGAATGACCTACTCCTGCTCCTCTCTTCTATGTTTCTATGTTTCTAAGGCAGGAACCGGGTACTGATCAGCCATGACTATATTGAATGGTGCTGTAGGCTTGAAGAGCAAAATGGCCTACTCCTGCACCTAGTTTTCTAGGTTTCTACGTTTCTATCTGCCTTAGTCCCTCTGTAGTGGGCATGGTTGAACCACAAGCCAACTGAGAAAGCTTACTGCTTAACCAGAGCTTCCTTAGGGCAATGAGAAATAGATTCCCTGCCATACCTGATGACTCATTAGATGTCTGGTTAGAGTCATGTTGTTATTGATCTCTGCACCGTTATTTTCTGGACTTTGACTCAACTCTTTTATCTGGGACTTTTTTTGAGGTCAACTCATGCGGACTCTGAACGCTGAAGGTAGGCTTGTCCTGTTTTACCATCCAATGCTTGGTGCCAGCTCACCAGACCAAACATCTCTCTCTAAAACTAGAAAAAATGATTGGCTATTTATTATGGTTAGACAAGAGTTGACACTGATAAACGAGGCAGAGATGATGGATGCTGAAACATTCAGTTCAGCCATGTTTGTGCCAGGCAAGAGTTACCCAGTCTAATCATACCTTCTAGCACTTGGCCTGCAATGGTACAAGTACCAGGTCTTCAAGTCAACATCCAGGCACTTTTTAAATGCAATGAGGTTTCTGCATCCACTACCCTTTCAGGCAATGAGATGCAGATCTCTGCAATCCCCTTCAATTTTTTTCATTCCCTCATCTCCACTCTAACCCTTCGCCTGATGGTTTTACGCCCTCTTTGGTAAGAGAAATCATTCATCCTATTTCTTCTGTCTCATCATTTTATGCATTTATAGTAAGTCATTCCTCAGCCCCCGATATATCAAACTCAGCTTTTTCAAACTTTCCTCATAGTTAACATTTTCTGAATGGTTACTCTCAGTTATTTGAATTGCTAAAGGTCGAATTTTAAAAGTGAGGAGACCTTCGGTGTCTCTACCAGAAAACATGAAGATTGATTTGATCAGTGTAACTGGTGGTTTTATTTCATTCATTCAAGTGCTGTGGACTTGAGGGGTGGTTATATCCACAATGATTTTAAGGAGGGACTTCCAGGGTTTTGACCGAGCAAAAGTGATATATTTCTCAATCAGATTGATATGTGGTTTGGAGGGCAGGTTCTCAATGGTCTAATCTTCTGGAGGACAATATCTCCCCGTTGAAATAGTAGAGGCAACATCACATCATGGAAGTAAAAGTTTTAGTTGTTGTGTGAGATGAATCGACACTACATCAGGTTTTGGTGATGTTGGCTAAGGAAGGAATTCTGGCAGACTTGTTGGAGAAAGCAATTATTTTCTTCATTTTATTTTGCTCTTCAATCTTATATCTACAGGGCACAGCTCAAAGAAATGGAAAGGTGGGGTTTTCTGTAGGAAAATGGACACATTACATTACTGTAGATGTCTGTGTGAATATTTTGCTGGTGAGGATTTGGGATTTGGTTTGGAAGTTGAAATTAAGAGGGAGTAGCCCGTGATAAAAGTAAGAAGAATTTTGAGGTTACATGGGCATATTATAGAAGTGCAAAGTGATTAAGGAGTAGCAAGATCTGAGTAGCTGAAGGCACAAGGAATAATATGTACGGTACTTAGTATTTGAGAAAGTAGGCACTGTTAAAATAGGCTGGAGGGCAGTTAACTAATAGAGGAGAATGGCGAGAGAGGGGTTGACTGAAAATAGTTTGAAACAAGAATGAGGCAGAACCATCAGACTGGAAATAGGTACACCATGTATAATAGTGTGGTATGTGTATGGTGGTGTTCCTGTTGTGAGGAAACGTGGAGATCACACATGCAGCAAAATGTCAATGCTGGATGAGGCATGGGAAACCCATCAGTTGGATACATAGAAGCAGGGGTAAGTTATTCAGCTGTACTCACCCTCTCTGAAGTTCAACGCGACTGCAGTCTATTTCTCACCCTAATATCATCTTCCTCCACTATCCCCCTTATCTTTTAATTGACAGTATCTAACAATCTATCAAGTTCTCCATTAGAGTCGATTTGGAAAAGGGCGAATAATCTCACCTTGATTTTCCATGTACTTGAATGAGCTACTGGACAGCAGGGAGCTTTAGTCCATCCAAGGCTGAACCTGCTTGCATTTTAATTGGAATAAAATAGATTATGAGATAGGTGGCAAAGGTTTAATTTCTTGAAAAATGCCTCTATATCAAAATAGACCTTCCTTTTACTAGGAATAATCAATTGTTGGAGTCAAATGGGGATTTAAAAAATAGAAGATTGTTTTGAAATTGCTAAATTTATTACTTTGTAACTAATGAAGGAAAAATTTAATGTCCCAAATACTACTTTCTTTTGTTATTTGCCTACTTGACTGATAAATTAGATCAAAATTTGAGACTACTTAGACAGAATGAATTAGAATTATTGATTACTAAGGGTGCTATGAATAAATTTTTTCAGATGTATAAATTACTTCAAAGAAAAGCTCCTAAGTTAGGTATTCATAAATCATGATTAAGAAGGGAGATTGATTTAGATAGACAGATAAATGAGAATGATTGGATACAGTTAGGTAAAGATAGTATGACAAAAATTACTAATTTTAGATTAGTTCAATATAATTTTTACATTAACTATATTAAACTTCCCAAAAACTTTTAAAAATTAATCCAATATTATCAGATTTACGTTTTTGATGTATACAAGAAGTAGGCTCAGTTTTTCACTCTACTTGGGAGTGTCCCAGAGTAAAACCCTTTAGAATGGAAGTGAAAGTATTTTTGTAAAAAAAATTAAAGGTAAAACTCCCGCTTGATCTGACCTTATTTTTGTTGGGTAATGTTAAAATGATCAGTCTTAAATTAAGATTACCTATGCATTAAATTGAATTCTTACGATTAGCTTTAGCTATTTCTTGAAAATGAATAGCCATTACTTGGAAGTCAGATATAGATTTAGGAAGGCAGAGATTAAGTTTTTGTATTCCACTTGAAAAAATATATAATCTACGTCATAAATATAATTTCTTTTTTAAAATATGGAGCCTGTAGCGGCCGACTCAAGAAATGGCCTTCAAACACGGTAACTGGCAAAACATCGTCCTGGCTGAAACACCCATCTCCATAGGCCACCGGCAGAGTGGTGAAACTGGCCAATTGAAGCCGGTGGATTTCAAGGGGCCCAATGGGGCCCGGGCACCCGAGATACCCAATCAGCAGCCGGCCTGCTCAAGCCACGCCCCAGTGGTGACGTGACTGAGCTAACTATTAAAGGCAGAGCTACCACTGAATAAACTCAGTGTCAAATAATGCACTCTACAGGTGTGTATGTCTTTCTTCTCCTGCGGATTCAAGCTGCAGCCTTTGGGCTAGAACCGAGAGCTATATCCTGGCTATAGCCGTAGCAATCTCTCTACCAGCCCATATTTGCAATATGTTGGTTTGAAAGTTTAAGAGTTCTCAGCAGCTTGTTCCAGTGTTAATTCTCAGTTCCATTGTTACTTGAATTGAGATTATACTTGCGCTTTTGACATTCTCCTTTCTTCTCTCCTTTCTTTCATTTGTATCTTTGGGGTTTATGGGTGGTTGGGAGTTGGGGAGGGAGGGAGGGGCATATGCATTGTTTTATCAGTTTATTCTTTTAATAATTGTAGATGTGGTTTTTAAACCTTTTAAATAAAATAATTTTAAAAAGCCTGCTTGCAGTGAACTATGCTGCGACCTTAGCGCGTTGGTAAGCCAACAACTAATACATTGTGACCTTTAGAACTGAGAGGGGAAAAAATCCACTTTAAAAGACTTTAAAACTGAAAAGGATGTTTATTAAAGGAGAGGTAACTGAAAAAGGATTATTTTAAAAGGAGTGCCAGCTCCTTTAAAAGAACAGGGCGGGAAAATAAATACTAGCAAGATCAAACCTACAGAAGTGAACCTTGCTCTCCTTTAACTTACTGTTAAGTAGAGTAGCCTGTACAAATATTTTTCAGAAAGTCCTCATGTTACCTATTTATCCTCTGAGGGCAAATTTAAGGAGAACTTGTGTCTGAGATGCTGAAATCATGAAAATATGTTCAAGCACTTCTCGCATATGTACAATACTTTAAACAACAAAACAACAGTCAATGCCAATAATGGGAACTGATCAGTAATTGCCTCTGTGATGACTTATCCTGCAAAACAGGTCTCCACTCAGCATTTTTGTTGCCTTGCCACATAACTGGCACAATGCTACCTCATCCCTTTCTATCATTTAAAACAGAGCCGTTGTCATACCCACACTCCTGTTCGGCTCCGAATCATGGGGAATATATATATTTATATTGAGTGTTTGTCAAGGATGGAGGTCCACAAATTTCACATTTACCATTTCCTTACAAAGTAGAAAATGGGCATACAGCCCTTTGATGTCAGAGCAATCAACAAGTGGATTAATGTTGCCTGACTGTTCTACCAACTTAGACAAATAGAGGCAACAAACACAATAAAATCTGTTGGTGTCTCCACTGCCTTGCAAAGCTGCATCCTCTCAGCTCAATTCCCAAACCCTCATTGCTCACCTTTACGCATCCCCAGCCCAAACATTGCAAGGATCTCTCCTGAATCCGCCTCACCCTCCCACACCTTGTCAATGATCGCTTGCCTCATCAACACCGGTTGCCGGTAACTGGTAACCTTGGGCTGTTTCTCTTTCTGGTCACTGAACACCCTCTCTCCACCCGGTCACAGCTTGGATGTGGATCTGTTCCCCGGACGTCGCTGTTCCTTCCCCCATCTACCCAGCAGGCTCAATGTGAACGGTCCATGATCAGGCTGCATCAGTAGTGGCTGATGCCATCAGCCTCAGGTACAACTGAAAGTCCTCTCAGCCAGCCTCGGACCAAATTGGCCAAGAGTTTGCCAAGCAGCATAAAATTAATGTCCTCCTACCGTGACGGTGAATTTCAAGGGTCACGTTAGATGTGAATTCTCCTCACCACTGACTGGTACCTTCTTGCTTGACCTTGTATCACCATAGACTAGGTGATTTACTCCAACTCCTCTCATCTACATCATTGATATGGTGGAGAAAGAACTGAGGCTTTGCATCCTCTACAGTTAATTATCTTAAACCCCCAAAATATGTACCATCTAATCCAGAACAATTATTAGTTCTTCACCCCATTAATTTCTCCAATACCATTTCTTTACGTACATTTCCCTGCTTTTATCATTGTCATTGGAATTTTTGTTGCATATGATTTCTGGACTATTTTTCATATTTCCTCATGGAAGGATAGATGTAAATTCTTTTTTTATTTCACCCCTATTTCCTTACTCCCAGTCAAAAGTTTTCCTGCCATGAAATTTGACTGTTTTGATAAGTCAAATTCTAAGAAAAAATAAAGTATTAAAGAAAATCGTGAATTTCTCACTTGTTGTGAAGTCGTGATTTTTTTTCTTATTTATTCTGGGCACCTAGGTCTACACAGTGTGGTCCATTTACCTCTCACCCTTGACTAAAAGTTTCACAACAGCATGGTGGATGTTGGATGCTTTCACGGTTGAAAAGAGTCACAAGTCTTCCTTACTTGATTTTTGTTTCGTGAATTAATTCTGATGACAGATTTCCTGGTTAATTCTTTTTGTATTGGTGGGTAGGATCAAAAGTAAGGAGAGCCATTTTTGTCATTTATGGAGTGGTGGGGATGCAACTGGAGGCAAGGAGCTTGTGGTGGAGTAGAGCATTTGAGGCTGACGTGGAACTAGAAAGGAGGTGAATGGAAGATTGTCATTATTTTTGAGTGAATGTTGAATTGAACATCCAGAATTTGTGAAGAAGTGGAAGATCAGTATCTGTGGTGGAGTGATGGATCTGAATTGGTGATTGGGGGATAGGTAAGCATTTGTTGTCTTGGCGATGGCAAAGGAACAGGAGATTAGAGAGTAGGGACTGAAGTGGAGTGGGGGATCGGAAACCAGGAGTCTGAGATTAAGTGGGGAAGTGGTGAGAGATCATCTGATGGGCAGAGGGTGGGAATACATAGAAGTTTGTTGGAGACTGATGATCTGCAGAAGGTTTGGATTTGTGTGGTGTATGTGGGTACAATGTGGATACAGATGAAAGATTCACTCATTTTGCTGGCAAGATGGTGAAGAGACTACTGTTCCGCTAGTGTCCAATATTAATCATCTCTGGAATAACATGGTCCATTGCTCCAACAAGAGAAATCAGAGAATTTGATACAGTTGCTGTAGAGAAATGGATCGGAGGCCAATTCACAGGACTATAATAGTGGAACAGAGGATCACTGGAGTCTACATCCTCCCACCATTGACCTGAACTACTGGGATCATTGTCTGAAGATGAGCCCTTCCACCCTGCACATGGTATATTTCAGCCGCTCCCATCGGGTAAGAGATACAGGAGTATCAGATACAGATACAGGAGTATCACCACCAGGTTCAGGAACAGCTGCTGCCATCAGGGAAGAGATACAGGAGTATCAGATACGGATGCAGGAGTATCACCACCAGGTTGAGGAACAGCTGCTCCCATCGGGGAAGAGATACAGGAGTATCAGATACAGATGCAGGAGTATCAGATACAGATGCAGGAGTATCACCACCAGGTTGAGGAACAGCTTCTTCCCACGGGCAGTGAGAACACTGAATGACCAAATGCTCATACTGACCATCCAAGACTCTCATATCCATGAAACAACATATATTTATTTATTATTTGTATACACAGTTTAACAATATGTATGCATAACAGTATAGCACTCTGGGTTTAAAGTTTTTTCAAGTTGTTAAGTGAGTTCGGATAAATGATGATTTTTTTGATTGTCTCAAAAATCCTCATTTATTTGATAAATCAAGTTTCTCCTCCAAAAACTTTGGATGGATGAGGATTTCAGAGAATCCGATTTCAGGTAATCAGAGTTATACTGTAATATTTGTTCTGCATATGTATTGTTTGTCTGTATGTGTGTTATATCCGACTGGGTGTCTGCGTGTTTAGGACCGAAGATCGCTGTTTTGTCAGGGTGCAATTGAATGATAATGAACTTGACTTGATTTGAGAATTGCACGTGGAACAACACCATCTCTTGAGCCTCTCATGCAGAAAACACTTTTGGTCACATTGCAAGACAAATTCCGGAGTGGAAAGAATTGACCAGGAAATCTGTCATCAGAATTAATTCACGAAACAAAAATCAATTTCTACTTGCATAATGTTGAAAAGAGTGTTTTCCCATTAAATTTACAGGGATCAGAGCTATCTACAGATGACGATAAACAAACTAGCATTTGCATCAGAAGTTCACAGAATAATCGCAAGCGGAAATTCCCACAGTCAGCTTCAGGTTTTCAAATTTGCACTCTACTTTCCTGGAAGTTCAGTCCAAACTTTAATGTTGAATAGTGCTGGTGACCTCGGTGTTAAATATTGTCAACTCTTATTGGTCAAATGGAAACCTACCAAACTTGATGCAAGAAGATGCTTTCACCACTTTAAGCCTCCCCTCAGTTGGAGTTTGTACAAATTTTTTTGTCCTATTATCTCTAAGAAAATTGCACAATTCAGCAATGCAGAAGGATTTTGGTATCAGTATAGTTCGTGCAGTGGTTGGCTCAATGCTATTGCAGCACTCACGAGTTGAGTTCAAATCCACCACTGTCTGTTTTCTCTGGGTGCTCCAGTTTCCACCCGCCCTCCAAAAATATGTGGGGTTGATAGGTTAATTAGATTTGAATGGATGACTTGGAAGGGTTTTCTCCTGAGCTGCATCTCATTAAAAACGTCTCGTACGAAGGTACAGCAAATGACTAGGAAAACCAACAGCATGTTTTTCTTTATTGCTAGAGGTATTGAATGCAACTATTTATACTTCCGTTATCTCATGGAATGGGTGCATCCCATCTGAAGTACTGTGTGCTCTATTTGACTGCTAACTAAAAGAAGAATGTTTTGAAATCTGTTCAGAGAAAACTGACAACAATAATACCTGGATTTGGTAGGGCTGTCTTATGAGGGAAGGTTGTCTCTCATTTGCATGAGTTTAGAAGAGGAAGGAGTGATTTGATTTAAGGTCCCTGAGGGTTCTTGACAGGTTGGATGAGGAGAGGATGTTTCCAGTCATGGGAGAGTCTAGAACTAGCGGTCACTGTTTAAGAAATGAAGTGTCACCCACATTAGACAAAGATGAAGAAAACCTTTATCTTTATTCTCAGAGAATGATCCGTCTTCTTCAAAGGACGAAGCGAAGTCTTTGAGCATTTCATAGAGGAGGTAGTTAGATGATTAAAGCTCATTGCAGGCAGATGGGAAGAGTGGGTCTGCAGATTCTGGAACAGAGAACAAAAATCAAACAGGTCAGGCAGCTTCCAAGGAGGGAAAGGGAAGATGAGGTTGACTTCACAATCGGATCAGCCATGACCTTTGTAAATGGTGGAGCATGCTTTAAAGGTCAAACAGTCTCTATCTGCTTCATAATTGAATGTTCCAATGTAAATCCCTTCTTAATTCTCGCTCTACTTTTCTTGACAGGAAATGGGGTGCAATGGACAAGAAGCACATGCTGCCTTTATAGTTTATACATCTCAGTGAATCTTTCTTGGCAATGCTCATGATGGGATGAATTTGTTTTACAAGGATATGTATGTTGCAGTGTTTCCTCTACTGAATTCAATCCAACTAAGGTGAAGGTAGGTCCATTTATGGGAACAAAATCCAATTGTTGTTGAGTAAACAAAGGCTCAGGTCACTCAGAGTTTAACTGATAGTTTGTTAAGGAACTTTTCAGATTGAAATATGGTTGTCAGCTTTGGGCTGGAAGCTACAAGTGCAGTTCAGTAGTGCCCCAATTTCAAAGTTGTTTTTCATCTGTAACACAGCATGACATCAGGAGAATGACATTTATAAATATCTGTCAGTATAAAATATAATTTTGTTCAGTTAAATTGGAGTGGGAATGGCTTCTATATTTTGCACATGGTATTCGAGGCAATTTCAGTCTTGGTGCTCCGCATCAACTGGGCACTGATATGTACTCTGTCAAGAAACTTGCCATGCCTGCCCTGTACTTCTTTGATATGAAGTCTGATAAGGGTGGTGCTGCAGAATGTTAGAGTAATTGGCCAGAGCTTGTTGCTCACTGCCTGCCATTCTGCTCCCATCCACTGAGCATTAACTGCGCCCATGCTCTCATACATGAACAACTGAAACTTCTTGGACGAAAAACAGAAGGTCGCTTCTCTCAATTCACTCCATAGCAATTGCTGCAAAAGAGCATGTCAAATCTTCATATTGGAACCTCCACCTGGTTGCAAAATTAAAGATTTCAATGATATCCGTGGTGATTTTAAGGCAATGATTGAAGAGGAAAAGGCGAAGATATATTGCATTTCTTTAATATAATTTGGATGTACTTTAGTGTTTTTCATGATTTAGATGTGTTTTCATGTATCTTAGTCACTGAATTCTGGGAAAGGAGAGGAATGAAGTTAAGTATGTAAAGCAAAGAGTCTCCAAGGAAGACTAAAGTAAAAGGCAACAGAAATTCAGTTACAGAATCCGATTATTCTGCTTGTTATTCTCTAAAGCATGTTCTCAGTTTTGTATTTGTAAGGGTGGAAAAGCATTGAGGAGATCGTTCTGCCTGGATCCAAACTTCTTTTATTTTTCCCCATAATTTTCAAATATAAATGATAGGCTTGAAATTCTGTGTTTGTGCAATACATTAAGTTTTTACTGTTCTCTATACTTATTTTTTTCTTTTCAGAAAGCAAACTTCTTTCCGTTAGATCTGTTGTGAAATTAATGTGACAGGCTGCCAAATCAAAATTGAAAAAAAAAGTACAACTGTTTCAAATAAATCCTGCTGTAGCACTAGACAGATGTCAAGACAATAGGATTTTATTCAGGCAGTGTTTTTTTTTTATTTTAAAAGGCATAGACCATTTCCGGCTAATGTTTATGCAGTTCGACCCGTGCCAGAAAACCGTCCAAAATAAAGCAGTCTGTGTAAAACAGGATAAGATATTTGAGATTTCCTAATTTCTGGAAATACAGAGCAAGGGCCAATTAAATAACTCTCTTCCTTCAATTCTGTGCTCAATCTGGGAGCCATTACTTTTTTTTTGCCGCTGAGAGTTTGCTTTTGCAAAGGTTCTGGTCCAGTTTAAAGGGCAGAGTAGAGAAAACAGAAATTTGCAACATTTTTATTCAAAATAAACAGCAAAGAAAGTAACAGGTGTCTCCATTCAATAATTACTGACAGAAATTTCCTCTGGAATTCTTGGTGAAGCTACAGAAGCGGAGGCTTGTGCATTTTTGTCCTAAAATGGTATTCCAGTGAAGGGAATTGATTGGATCATTAAAAAAAACTGACCTACAACCAAAAAAGGAGCATACATTTCAATAAATAAATCAAATAATGTGTAGTTTATTGGCGTATGTTACTGCATTCTGACAGGAGAGTTATGGGTTTGTACATGCATAGGTCAATATTTTATTTTGCAACTGTATTATAGTATAATATCACTCTTCAGTTCATCATTGAGTTGCATTACTGTGGCTTTAAATAGCATGCAATGGATTTCCATTTTACCTTCCCAGTGGAAAGAAGAAAGGTTGGGAACAAAATTCTTTACTCGAGCTCCAGTGCACCAATGTAATACTGCAGCTTCTACAATTTCGGGTGAACCCTGAAAAAAAGGTCGATCTCTACAGTCAAATGAATATAAGTCCCCTTATGGAACCATTTTAATGTTCAGGAAGAGAGTGATTCTGGCCATGATGTGTCCCTCAGTCGAGGTCACTGAAACAGATTTCTGTTTGATGATGCCTGCTGTGCACAATTTGTCTTTCATTTCCCTAAAAACAGAGAAGTAAATGGGCTTGAAAAGAACCTGAATGCCTGCATTGTGCAAGGGGAGGTTCTAAGATGTTATATAAAGTTAAGACTTTCTTTGTACCTCAACACCTCTCAAAGTCCATTTCACAAATAATGGGCAAGTTCATGCTGTGTTCAGCAGGTGCCACTGAGATGGACGATGCAAATTAACATGCAGGTACTCCCCAACTTGCGACCTATGAGACTTGCATTCATCCACATATATATTTATTTTAAAAATAAATATATAAGAAAAAAATACAAAATTTACACAGTTTATAATGTATTTGACAAGCTATCACAGGGATACATGGCATGGAGGAGCCCAAATGTGCATACTTACCTTGTTAGCTGGTTCCCGGGCAGGGTGTGGCCATCTTGATTCTTGTGTGCCTGAGCGAGTCTTGGGTTGGTGCTTGTGCAGAGAGTTCGCATATTGGAATTTGGTTGGTGCATGCATGAGAGTTAATGGCGCAAATTCAATATTGTCAAGGCGCTTAACTCTCACGCATGTGCCAACCGGACCTATCGCGCTTGCACCCACCGAAGACTTGTGCATGCGCACAGGAACCAGATGACTATGACCAGTTTATGGACCCCAGGATGTGGACTAACAAGCAATATGGACATACGTCCATTCCAAGATACGACTAGTCATCAAGAAAGGAGCACGGACATAGGTTAAGGAGTACTTGTACTTCTACCTAGTCTGATCCACAGTTGGATGGTCTTGTATGGTGGCAGGGCTTTGGGTGACCTAGTGCATTCAAGCAAGGGCATTGGGATACCAGAAAAAGCAATTGACTATCCAAAAACTTGACAGACTTTCTCCTTGGCTTAGATAGCAATGAGAAGCTGGTGGGACTTAATGGACCAAGCAAGTCAGTCAATGAAGGAAAAAAGTCCCAACTCAAAATGTTGACTGTCCTTTTCTATTCATAGAGGCCATCTGACCTGTTGAGTCCCTTCAGCCCCACTTTGTTTGTTCAAGATTCCTGCTTTTGCAATTCTTGTGTTTTCCTTGCTGAGCTGGTTGTCCAACGTCAAATAGATTAATACTAAAAAACATTTTAAAACTTTGAAAAACTGTTGAAATTACATTACTGAAACCTTAAATGCTCACATACCCTTTAAATTTATTTTTTAACCTACAGCACGGTGACAAGTCATTTCTGCCCAGAGTCAGTGCCGCTCAATGCCCACCCCATTAGCCTAACACCCCCGAGTCCCCAGAGAAAACCCACGCAGACACAGGGAGAATGTACAAACTCCTTACAGACGGTGCAGGATTCGAACCCCAGTCCCAATCAGTGGCACTGTAAAGATGCGGTGTGAACTGCTATGCCAATGGTGCCACCCACAATTGGTAGCAGTAAAGTATGAATATAAATGTAATCAAAACAAATAAGTTGCCTGATACTTGTCCAGGTATTTCTCTGTCTTGGTACCAGGTATAGATTCCAAGGGCAGATACAATGCAGCAAGTTCACACTCACTATAAGCAATTTAATCACACAGTGAAATCAGCAAATCTCTAGTCAAGCATGGGCAAGTCCATGACTTCCAAATTCATGCAGAATCCCCAAAGTAGTTTCCAGGTATGCTGGGGACCTTAGGTATGTGCTGACAAACTGCAGCTCTATGCATTACTTTCCATCTTCTATTGTGCAGAGCAATGTAAAGAATAGGTGTGGGCTGTTCAGAAACCTAAGTTTAATCCTGACATTAGCTGCTGTCCGTTTACATAGTTTCCTGGTGAATATGTGGTATTCCCATAGGTGGTCTAATTTCCTCCCCACATCTCAAAGACATGTTGGTTGGTGAGTTAAAAAATTCCAAGTTCAAACTTAAAAGTTCAAATTTACTGCCAGAGTACATACATGACATCACATAAAACCCTGAGACTGTTTATGTGCTCAATTTCCAATTTGAATGCTCAATTTCTGATTTGAATGTAAGTTTTCAAACATTGTGGGTACCCTTTTTGAATTACTTTTATAATCTTTGATTTGTTATGAAGGTAGAAATGTTGACTAATGAAGCAATTTATCACTCTGATAAAAATTCTGTCTTCCTTTCTTTTTTTTGGCCAAGCTACATCTTTCTTGGTAGTGAGTTTAGATTTTCCTTTTTTATAATAAAATATTGTTATGAGCCCAGAGGACCCCAAAACCCAGCAGCAACAGATATTCACCAAGACAAATAGTTACTGAAACAAGGTTGCTTTTAATTATGTTTAAACATGAAAACAGAATCATATTTTAACTTATCACTATTGACTTAACTAACCTAACTTAACCCCCTTCTAATTCTAAGAGCATGTGTATGTAATGTGTGTGTAAGTTCAGAAAAGTTATTTGGTTCACAGTCCAATCTCACTTCTCATTCCTCCAATTTCACTGGTTGCAGGCAATTTTTATACTATGCACAGAATTTAACATGTATGAAGTTCACCAGGCTTTGGTGCTTGAAAGGTAAATGGTTACCACTCAGGAAGGTTCTTGTCAGTTTTCAGAGAGAGATTTGTTGTTTGCTGGACACAAACTGATTCCTTGTAACCAGCCACGTCATTGTCTTGCCGAAGAAACTTCCCCCAGCAGAGTTTTCCAGATGATAACCTCTTTCTTTCAGGTCACCTGATGTCATTCGGTTATGGAAGAATAGGGAAGAAGATGATCAGTTTAAGATAATGAAGAGGAACAGCAAATGAGGCATGAGACTGATGGAAATGCTCTGATAGCCAGCAACATATTAGAAGACTGAATGTGCTCATTCTGTGAGGAACGTCATGGAAGATTGTAGACATCTAATCTCAGAACAAATACTACATGGTCAGATGAAGCACTGCATAGCAACATATAAACCCTCCCTTCACCTTGAACAATAAACAGATTGAACTCATCGTTATACAGTCTCCTTGTGATGTTTCATTTCTGCACATTTTCCTTTGCGTGATTGCTCAAGAGAAAATATTTTTGTGGCTATTTGAGCAGTTTTTTTTGTTTTGCATGCAACTGAAAGCTGTCAGGAGTTACACTTATCTCAAAAAAATGAGATGTGGGTTTTAATTTGTCATAAGAGTGAAAGGTATCCATTGGCAGTAGAACCATTGGCAGAACTGATAAGAACAGAAAATAAAATAAAAGGGATAAAAATAAAGCAGAAGGAATATAAAATCACTCTATTTGCAAATGACATCAAAGTATACTTAACAGAACCAGAAATATCAATAAAAGAACTATATAAGAAATTGAAAGAGTGAAAGGTTGGATTCCATCCCACTGTGGAACAGAGTACATTTCTGATGAGATTCTACTCAATCTAGAAGCAAAATAGATTTGTGTGAAAAATTAACTTGGAACCCAGTCTTTCTCTGTGAGTTTCCAGGCTCTTTATTTGGGACAGATTCCTGCCCACGTTGGAGAAGTGTGGACAAAAATGTAAGAAGTTTGAGCTTGGAAGTGTCCTTGAGCCCAGCTGGGAAGAACATTGGAGGCCACTACAAAAGCCAAGTTGTACAGATGTTATGCCAATCACTATTGATTGGGTGGAATTCACCTGATTCCAAACATGGTACAAAAATGTCCTTTAATGCTTCGGGGAAGGAGGACTGTTTCTTGGAAAGGGTCAATGGATTACATTACAGTGATCTCATCCTACAGCTGCAAGCCTACTCTTGAGATCCCAAAATGTACACCCATAGTTGAGACAAATACTCCCAATTATACTGAATCAAGCTCTTTTCGTGCATTAGCCTTGATCTAAAGACTACGCAATTTCACTTCCACAATCAATCGTTGTTCTAGTCACTGTGCATTAATATTACAGGTAAGTTGTGATAACTGCAGATACAACCAATTTTTTTTAAACCTTTATTAAAATGACAGTACAAATACATATCCTGCATTAAAAGTACTGTATAGATTGGTCCCCACTCCTAGTGGCAGCCTGAAGTCCCCACTCCCTGTTCCCCATGGCAGCCTGAGGTCCTCATTCCACGACATCCAGAAATTCCTGTTCCCCCTGCGGCTGCCCAAGGTCCCAGTTCCCCAACTTACGACCAACCCGAATTGCAACCAGTCCTTTTGTCCCATTATGGGGACTACTGTAGTTGAAAATTCATGAGTTCAACTATGCGAATGAAACCTATGGGAACATTAGAGCATAGGACAGAGAACAACACAGCGAAGTAACTGGTTCTTCAGCTCACCATGTCCACATCTCCAATCCCATCTTCCTACTCATGGACTATATTCCTCTATTGCCTGCCTATTCATTTGATTGTCTAAATGTTTCTTTGACTTTATGATCACATTTGCTTTTCTGGCAGTGCATTTCAGAAGAAGGGCTCAGGCCCGAAACATCGGATATATATTTTTATCTCCTTTGGACACTGTGAGACTCCAGCTTTTCTGCACTTTCAATGTGTTCCAAGCACTGTAATTCTCTCTGTGAAATAACCTTGATTTCCACATGCCCTTTAAACTTTCCCCCTCTCACCTTGAACCTGCACCCTGCTTGATAGTTCTACCCTGGGGAAAAGACTCTATCTGCTTTATCTATGCTTGTGCAGTGTGTTGGAGAAAATAACTTGTTCCCAGGACATCATCTTTCAGAGATAATCCTACACAATTCAGGACCTTCCTGAATGCACCAAGTATGCCAGATTTCAGTTAAAAAAAATCCTCTAATACCAGTCAAATACTGTCTAATTTCAAGAGGAATGATCAATAAATGTGAGGAATTATAACTTTTAATTTAATATCAGAAACCCAATGACCTTGTAGATTCATCAACTGTCTTATACATCATTTAGATGGAACAATAACTTAGAAAACTGTTTACTTCCAGTTGGAATATTGCAAGAAAGCTTTGCAACATAAAAGAGACCATCGAAGGGTGATTTCATTTATTGCCTCCATGGGGTATAACACTCTCAAGGACTGGGTCCTGGTGGATTATGTTCTGTCTCTGGCATATGACGATGGAGGGAAAATGGGTGTGGGAAAAACCTTTGAAATGCCTTTGATCCTGATTCCCACAGTTATCCATTGAAATAAGTTATCACAGCAAAGTGTTGCTGCTGGAATTGAGCTTCATTGGGCAGAATACAACCATGTTCATCATTCACATCAAAAGCACGAGTGATGCATGCAAATTTACCCTTGTACCTGATTTTCTATCATCTTGCCACAACAAGGTTTACAGAGTGAAAAAACTCACCAATGTTAGAGAAACTCAGCAGGTCAAATAGTGCCTTTATGTAGCAAAGGTAACGATACATCACCAACGTTTCGGGCCTCAGCCCTTCATCAAGGTTCACAGAGTACTGAGAATGGCATAAGGTTTATAGCATTGAAATAAATAATTGAGTCCAAATGTTGATCCGGTGATTCAATTTCCCACCTTGCTTCATTGCACCATTCTTCAAGAAAGAATGTTTTGATATGTGTTCCGCTTAAAAACATTTACAGTACTCATCTCAATCATAATATTGTGGTTAAACATTGAACATTATGATCCAAATAAAAGCTGGGCATCAGTCCCTGACGCAAGGCTTCTGTAAATCATGGAAATATGGATCAAACAATTTCTTGGCCTTTACATTTACCATTCCAATGAAGTGTTCATTGGCCAGAAACATAAATTCTATTTTGCTCCCTCCACAGATGCTACTGAGCATCTCCACAATTTTCTGTCTTTATTTTTTCATCTGCAATAACCACAACCTCTTACCCTCTTTCATTGTAATTACCAGTATCTCTCCAAAACATGCAAAAGGAGAGTGTCTCTAATAATTGAAGTTCAAGAGACAAGATGAAGTCATGTTAAAGTAAAGGCATATAACATGAATCCTATCCTGTAAATTTTTAAGAAAGCAAATAACAATTAAAGGACTATGCAGGATTGTTTATTGAAAAATTTCTATCCATCACTAATTTCTTGCTCTCTATCTTTTTTGAAATTGATCAGGCTGGACATTAGAATTTCAGACAAGCATTAGATGATGATTTGCTTTTTCCAAATCAACTTCATGGTGCTCCAGATTTCACACTGTGAATCTTAGGTAGATGTTGCTCCAGAGGGAACTAGTGACTCAGTTCTTAGGACTCCCACAATCTTCCCCTGTCGCTTTTCCCACAGCTCTCTCTCTCTCTCTCTCTCTCTCTCTCTCTCTCTCTCTCTCTCTCTCTCTCTCTCTCTCTCTCTCTCTCTCTCTCTCTCTCTCTCTCTCTCTCTCTCTCTCTCTCTCTCTCTCTCTCTCTCTCTCTCTCTCTCTCCTCTCTCTCTCTCTCTCTCTCTCTCTCTCTCTCTCTCTCTCTCTCTCTTCCCCCCCCCTTCCCTCTGTCTCTTTTCACAGAGCCCAAATCAATTCTCACCTCTCCTCTCATCATATTGAATTGGCCTGGACTCCTCCCCCTGCCAGTTTTATCCTTATTCCGATGCTTTCCCTTCTTTCTTTATTCCTTGAAGAAGGGCTCAGGCTCGAAACGTCGGTAACATAGCTTTAGCATGGCTATGGGTGGTGCGAGACATCATTTTGTGTCTTTTGTACAGAAAAGAAGTTCTTAAATTTTAGAGATTTGGCTAAGAACCTCTTGCTTCTACTATTGTGGAGAACATATAAAGATGCAAGGGTCCATACTAGGCAAGCAGGAATCCTCTTGGAAATCCTCTCAATGGAATCTCCAAACCCAAAGTACTGTATGCCAATTCTTTATATCTTTATGAATGAAGATAACAGCAGGCGAATCAAGACAGTTTCCATAGCTACATTAACATTGTAGCTATTAACAAGCCTATGACCATGTTTGATGTGTCAAAAGTTATGGGCCATGGACTGACCTTTTGGACTGTGGAGTGTCATCATAAAGGATGGACCTGCAAAGAACTCTGTGCAACTTGGTGTACAGCCAATTGCTTGGAACTTTCAAGAACAAAGGGAGAATCCAGCTGTGAAGCAGAGACCGGCAGTTAGAGTGGCAGAACGACAGTTGGAATGGCAGTTAGAGTGGCAGCGGGCAGCTGGAGAGCTGTGTGAAATGCACGTGCCTCATAAGTGAGGATTTGTAAGTTTACTGCAATGCAACATCAGTCATTTCTCTCTCCAGTGTTCACTACGACATCCTTTGTTGTCAATTAAATATCTGAACTTGGACACTGAACTTTGAGATTAAATTCTGTGAACTGGGGAGGTCACATGATTCGGGGAATGTTGAAGGAGACAGAATCCGAGAGCTTCCGGGATTTTTAAGTAAAATTAGGGTTAAAAACCTCAACTGAGTGTATAAAATGCTAGGAAAGGGCTTCGGAAAGTATTTCGAGAACAGAATGACCAAAAAGAGCAGACAGCTAAGTAAGAATATGATAGAATTTTCCCCGAAATGAGAGACAAAGCAAGGTCTGCCTCGTGGTGGGAAAAATGGCGGGGCCATCCCGGGGCCCAAAGTGGAAACTGCAATTTCAAACCTGAAACTTACCAAACAGGAAGAGTAGGACTCCGATAGAAATGGCCAGCAAGTACCTGAAGAAAAATCCCCTGAAGCCATTGGGGATGGGGAAAGGATCGGGTCCCCCCTTCCTCAATGGGACCGTCAGACTTGGCGCGCTTGTGGGGAGTGCGAGGGCCGCGAAGAGGTTTGCGTCGGCAACGGTCGCAGGGCAGCAGCGCTGAACCCCGCAGACATCGGAGCAGCGCTACAGAAGGGGAACCAGGATGAAATTGGCGTCGGTGCCGACAATGGGGGCGAGTTCAATACTCACCTCTGCCCCTGTAGTGGGTCCAAGATTGAGTCCTGCAGAGCAGCGAGCGTTGGTGTCAGCATCAGTGATGACAACAGGGATGACTCTAGTACTCACCCCTGCCCCAGTAGCATGTCCAGGATCAAGTTCCAGGGAGCTGTGGGAGTTTTGACAGCAAGCGGCATTAAAACTAACAGACCAGCTGGCAGGTGCAGCGATGTTCTAGAAGAGATCTCTAATACCGGCAGCTGCAGCAGCAGGGGGACCATAAATCTACAAGAGCAAGACTCCAGCGATGAAGACAGGTCCTATGGACCGGGGAGACCCAGAAAGAGAACACTGCTGAAGAAAAGCAAGTGGGGGGGGCTCCGAGCCCTCCCTGCAAGATGTTATTAACAAGATGGGGCACGTGGAAAGCAGGTTCTTTTAAGCTGTGAATGAAAGATCCCAAGACATGGAGGGAGGGAGCTAGACAGGGTCCAAAGCACCATATCTGGGCTAATGGGTAGGGTGACTGAGGTGGGGGAAGGGGTGTGCCAGAATGAGGAGACTATACACAGTATAAGTAATAAGGTAGAAATATTATTAAATGAAAGGAAAAATGTTTTGAAAAAATTGGATGCCCTTGAAAATTTTAGCAGAAGATAGTGGGGTTAAAAGAAGGGGTGGAAGGGCAAAATCCAATACATTTCTTCCAAACTTGGATCCCTAAGGTGCTGGGTAAGGAAGTACTGGGAGAAAGGGTCGAGTTGGAAAGGGCACACAGATCTCTTTTCCCCAGACCTGGTCCCGGACAAAGGCCACGATCTGTCCTGGTGAGACTGCTACGTTACCAGGACAGAGAAAAAATACTGGGGTCAGCAGTGACGAATGTGAAAAGAAGAGGGTCCTCCCTAGAGGTAGAAGGCAACAAAGTTTTTTTCTACCCGGACATTAGCGTGACCCTCCTGAAAGCAAGAAAAGCATTAGAACCAGCTAAAAGATTAATTAAACAAAAAGGTTATGACTGCGTATTGAGTTACCCAGCCACCCTAAAGGTATCGTTGCCAGGGGGTACAAGAAAATGTATTGCAGACCCAAAGGAAGTGTGTGAATTCGCCGAAGGTTTACCTGCAATGGGAAACATAAAGGAGAAGTAGAATTTGAAGGAAAGATGTTCTAGATTATACTTATACGTTGTCTTTCCTTTCTTGGTATTTAAATTGTTAAAGTACTTTTTTTTAAGAGAGGGGTTAACCCAAATAGCTATGATAGTTTTATCTGTGACTTTTCCCAGGGAGCTCGGGTGATGGAGAGGGGGTTAGATGGGTGCCAGTGGCACAACCTTTTGTTATGGGGAATAGTTGACAGCCAAAGGAGACTTTCAACAAAACAGAAGAGAGAATAGATGTAGTATGGGGCAGAGGTTGCATTTGGAGGGTTATATGTGATCAAGGGGAAGTATGACTCTGAATGTCCTTTGCACTTGGTTTCATGTTGTTCTGCTCAGTTATTTGAATTATTGTCTTTGTCTCCCCTTTGATTTTTATTTGCTCATTCTCACGACTCGGGTGAAGCAGAATAAAGATCGGATGGTAAGAGATTGGGAATGCGTGGAGGGAGTGGCAGCAAGGGGGGAGTTACTTTGGGAAGAACTTGGAGATAATGACTAAGAACATAAAGGTAGTCTCTTTTAATGTTAATGGCCTAAACAGTCCAGTGAAATGGAAAAGGGTCTTGGCACACATTAAAAAAATGGGGGTGGATCTGATCTTTCTTCAAGAGACACATTTAACTGAGTGGGAACATCAAAAGTTAAAAAGAGAGTGGGTGGACCAGGTTATATCCTCCTTGTTTGGCTCAAAAGCAAGGGGAGTGGCACTTTTAATAAGGAAGAGTGTTCCAGTGCAGATGCAGAGGTTGACTGCAGACAAAATGGGTAGATTCACAATGGTGCACTGTCAAATATACTCAGAGTCCTGGACATTAGTTAATGTGTACGCCTCCAATATTGATGTTGAAAAATTTATACAGGACATTCCCCACGTTTGATGGAGGAAGTGAAAATATTTTGATAGAGGACAACTTTAATTTATGCCTGGATCCTGTATTAGACAAGTCCACAAAATGTATAACTAGGACTAGAGTGGCAAAAGCCACCATTGACTGTATGAGAGAGTTGAATTTAATAGATGTGTGGCATAGAAAGCATCCAAGAGAGAGAGACTACTCATTCTACTTGAAACAACATGACTCCTACTCTAGAATAGATTTCTTTTTGGCTTCAGCCCTTTTAGAGGGTAGGATCATGGAAGCCAAATACAGAGTGAGACTTCTCTCAGACCACTCCCCCTTGGTCTTGACTATAGGTATGCCAGATAAGCAGGACACGGCATACAGGTGGCATCTTAACACTTTGCTATTGAGAAACCCGGAGTTTTGTAGCTTTATAAGATCTCAAATAACTCAGTTTTGTGAGGACAACTGCCCCTCTAACTCCAAATAAATTTCTTCTATGAGACACCCTCAAGGCATACTTGAGGGGTCAGATAATTGGATATATGAAGACGGTCACAAAAAACTATATGAGGGAAGTGGAGGAATTGGAAAAGGACATTACCCAATTAGAGATAGATTTTCAGGAATCAGGCCTAGAGGACCATTACAGAGCTCTCACAAATAAGAAATTGGAATATAATATGCTTCAAATGTATAGTATGGAAAAGGCTATTATGAGGTTGAGACAAAAATATTATGAGTTGGGGGAGAGAGCACATAAAGTACTCGCGTGACAGTTGAGGGCAGAACAAGCCTCTAGAACAATTAATGCAATACAAATGGGAAATGGCCAGGTCTCATACAAACCAAAGGAAATTAATGAGACCTTCAGGGAATTTTATGAAGGATTATATAAATCTGAATTGTCTGGGGACTTCAATCAAGAGGACAAGTTCCTGGCCAGATTAGACCTCCCCTGTCTGAGCCCAGAGGATCAGGCAGGATTAGATCTTCCTTTTAATGAGGAAGAACTGGGTAAACCATTGAGTGCGCTGCAAAGAGACAAGTCTCCAGGGGAAAATTGGTTCCCGCCTGAGTTCTATCAAGAACTTAAAGACATTAATGCCTCTGTATATGGAGGTGATAGATCAGGCTAAGGAAACAAGGTCCCTGCCGGAATATTTTGCAGTGGCAATTGTTACAACAACTTTGAAGAAGTGTAAGGATCTGCTTATGCCCTCTTCCTATAGGCCAATTTCTCGGCTGAATACCAATTACAAGATCCTAGCCAAAGCCCTGGCAAATAGACTGGGATTGCATTTGCTGAAATTGATAAATAAGGATCAGACAGGCTTTGTGCAGGAAAGGCAGGCAGCAGATAATATTGGCAGATTGCTGAGTGTTATGCATCTGGCACAATCTAGAAATGAGAATGGTCTGGCCATCTCCTTGGATGCAGGAAAGGCCTTCGATAGACTGGAGTTGGAATTTTTATTCAAGGTGCTGGAGAAGGCAGGGCTGGGACCAATTTTTCAAAACTGGATTAGGGCGCTATTCCACGCACCCAAGGTGAAAATTGTAACCAATGGGCAGGTCTCTTCAGCCTTCTCACTTACCAGATCTAGTAGGCAAGGGTGCCCACTCTCACCAGCCCTCTTTCTGCTGGCAATGGAACCATTGGCAGAAGCCATTCATCAAGATCCAGCATCAAAGATTATAGAGTGGACCAGGAGGAACACAAAATTAATTTGTTTGCTGATGACATACTATACATATATATATATATATATATATATATATGACAAACCCTGCATCATCTCTTCCTAGACTGCATGAGGTACTGGAGGACTATGGGGAACTATCTGGGTATAAGATCAATTGGGATAAGTGCAAGGAGATGCCACTGACTGAGGGCATATAGTCAATTTAAAGGTATTAGTAATTTAAAGTGGCCAGAGAAGGGGATCAAATACCTAGGAGTTAATATTGATTAGTGACCTGAATAACTTATAGAAGTTAAATTATGCCCCTTTGCTGGGAAAAGTCAGGGAGGACTTAAAGAGGTGGATACCCCTACCTATTACTCTGGTGGGCAGGGTCAACTGCATCAAAATGAATGTGTTGCCAAGATTCCCATATTTTTTACAAATATTGCCTGTGCCATTTCTTCAAACAGTTATCACATATGGTTTGGAGGTTTCTTTGGAATGGTAAGGTACCAAGGGTCTCTATGGAAATATTAACATGGGACTATAGTCTTGGTGCTATAGTGCTCCACACCAGGGTCATGCCTAGCGCGGAATGCCACACTGACCACCGGCTGGTTCGCTGCAAGCTCAACCTTCACTTCAAGCCAAAGCCCAGGAACAATAAAGCCCCCAGAAAGAGGTTCAATGTTGGAAAACTGCAGTCAGACGAAGCGAGAGGAAACTTCCAGGCAAACCTCAAAGCAAAGCTCGACGTTGCAACCCGCCTCACGGACCCGTCCCCTGAAACCCTCTGGGATCAGTTGAAGGCTACCATACTGCAATCCACTGAAGAGGTACTGGGCTTCTCCTCCAGGAAAAACAAGGACTGGTTTGACGAAAACAGCCAGGAAATCCAGGAGCTGCTGGCAAAGAAGCGAGCTGCCCACCAGGCTCACCTTACAAAGCCGTCCTGTCCAGAGAAGAAACAAGCCTTCCGTCGCGCATGCAGCCATCTTCAGCGCAAACTCCGGGAGATCCAAAATGAGTGGTGGACTAGCCTCGCCAAACGAACACAGCTCAGCGCGGACATTGGCGACTTCAGGGGTTTCTACGAGGCTCTAAAGGCTGTGTACGGCCCCTCACCCCAAGTCCAAAGCCCGCTGCGCAGCTCAGACGGCAAAGTCCTCCTCAGCGACAAGATCTCCATCCTCAACCGATGGTCAGAACACTTCCAATCTCTTTTCAGTACCAACTGCTCAGTCCAAGATTCCGCCCTGCTCCAGCTCCCTCAACAGCCCCTAAGGCTAGAGCTGGATGAGGTTCCCACCCTGGATGAGACATATAAGGCAATCGAACAACTGAAAAGTGGCAAAGCAGCAGGTATGGATGGAATCCCCCCAGAAGTCTGGAAGGCTGGCGGCAAAACTCTGCATGCCAAACTGCATGAGTTTTTCAAGCTTTGTTGGGACCAAGGTAAACTGCCTCAGGATCTTCGTGATGCCACCATCATCACCCTGTACAAAAACAAAGGCAAGAAATCAGACTGCTCAAACTACAGGGGAATCACGTTGCTCTCCATTGCAGGCAAAATCTTCGCTAGGATTCTACTAAATAGAATAATACCTAGTGTCGCTGAGAATATTCTCCCAGAATCACAGTGCGGCTTTCGCGCAAACAGAGGAACCACTGACATGGTCTTTGCCCTCAGACAGCTCCAAGAAAAGTGCAGAGAACAAAACAAAGGACTCTACATCACCTTTGTTGACCTCACCAAAGCCTTCGACACCGTGAGCAGGAAAGGGCTTTGGCAAATACTAGAGCGCATCGGATGTCCCCCAAAGTTCCTCAACATGATTATCCAACTGCACGAAAACCAACAAGGTCGGGTCAGATACAGCAATGAGCTCTCTGAACCCTTCTCCATTAACAATGGCGTGAAGCAAGGCTGTGTTCTCGCACCAACCCTCTTTTCAATCTTCTTCAGCATGATGCTGAACCAAGCCATGAAAGACCCCAACAATGAAGACGCTGTTTACATCCGGTACCGCACGGATGGCAGTCTCTTCAATCTGAGGCGCCTGCAAGCTCACACCAAGACACAAGAGAAACTTGTCCGTGAACTACTCTTTGCAGATGATGCCGCTTTAGTTGCCCATTCAGAGCCAGCTCTTCAGCGCTTGACGTCCTGCTTTGCGGAAACTGCCAAAATGTTTGGCCTGGAAGTCAGCCTGAAGAAAACTGAGGTCCTCCATCAGCCAGCTCCCCACCATGACTACCAGCCCCCCCACATCTCCATCGGGCACACAAAACTCAAAACGGTCAACCAGTTTACCTATCTCGGCTGCACCATTTCATCAGATGCAAGGATCGACAATGAGATAGACAACAGACTCGCCAAGGCAAATAGCGCCTTTGGAAGACTACACAAAAGAGTCTGGAAAAACAACCAACTGAAAAACCTCACAAAGATAAGCGTATACAGAGCCGTTGTCATACCCACACTCCTGTTCGGCTCCGAATCATGGGTCCTCTACCGGCACCACCTACGGCTCCTAGAACGCTTCCACCAGCGTTGTCTCCGCTCCATCCTCAACATCCATTGGAGCGCTCACACCCCTAACGTCGAGGTACTCGAGATGGCAGAGGTCGACAGCATCGAGTCCACGCTGCTGAAGATCCAGCTGCGCTGGATGGGTCACGTCTCCAGAATGGAGGACCATCGCCTTCCCAAGATCGTATTATATGGCGAGCTCTCCACTGGCCACCGTGACAGAGGTGCACCAAAGAAAAGGTACAAGGACTGCCTAAAGAAATCTCTTGGTGCCTGCCACATTGACCACCGCCAGTGGGCTGATAACGCCTCAAACCGTGCATCTTGGCGCCTCACAGTTTGGCGGGCAGCAGCCTCCTTTGAAGAAGACCGCAGAGCCCACCTCACTGACAAAAGGCAAAGGAGGAAAAACCCAACACCCAACCCCAACCAACCAATTTTCCCTTGCAACCGCTGCAATCGTGTCTGCCTGTCCCGCATCGGACTGGTCAGCCACAAACGAGCCTGCAGCTGACATGGACTTTTTTACCCCCTCCATAAATCTTCGTCCGCGAAGCCAAGCCAAAGAAGAAGAAGAATAGTCTTGGTGGAATGAGATTGCCAAACTTCAAAAATATTGTTGGGTGGCTCAGTCGAGATACATCACCTCCCTTTTTCTGAGAGGAGATGTACCATCCTGGGCACAAATTGATCTGCACCTGGTGGGCGAGAAGATAGCAGAGGATTTTATTTATAAATAGGATGTTAAATTGTAGACAGGGAAGAAATGAAGCACCATATTAAAACAAGTGATTAGTATCTGGGCCAAAATTAACCAGTATTTGGATATTAAGATGGGGCTGTCACCAAAAACGCCCTTGACTCCAAATAAATTAATACCACGGCCAGTGAGTAACGGGATTCTGGACATCTGGCTCTATAATGGAGTCAGATGTATAGAGGACTGGTACAAGCAATTAATGTCATTTGAACAGTTCAAAAATAAATATGATTTACCGAATAAAACATTCCACTGCTATCTTCAAATAATGTATTTTCTATGGGCTATATTAGGTCCAGGTATGGTCCTACTTCGTTGCAGTAGCATAGATGCCCTGATTCGAAGAGGGATCAGCAAGAAATTTATTTCAGCTATGTATTACCTGTTCCAGTCAGAGGGACCCAAACCAGGCCTTCATAGGTCGAGAGAAAGATGGGAGTCAGACTTGGGTATTACAATTGGTGAGAGGTGCTGGTCCGACCTGTGCCGGGAAAGTATGACCGCAGTCATTAATGCAATGTACAGTCTGGTCCAGTATAACCTTTTGCACCAATTGTACATAACGCCACAGAAAATCAATAGATCAAAACCAGAACTCCCGGATCAATGCTTTAGGTGCAGTGTTGCAACTGGGACGTTCATGCATGAAACCTGGTCATGTGCCAAGGTGAGGCTCTTTTGGGTAGATCTTGGTCAAGTCCTGGAGAAAATTATAGGTAAACAGTTCCCTTAGGACCTGGAGTTGTTCCTGTGGGGAAATATATTGGGCGTAAGGCTTACAATGAAGCTGTCCAAATTTCAAATCCAATTTGTGTTAATCACACTGGCAGTGGCCAGGAAGTGCATTGCGGAGACTTGGAAGTCCGACTCTATTCTTAGTATCGAGCGATGGAATAAGGAAATGCAAAGTTGCGTTCCCCTGAAGAAAATAACTTACAATTTGAGAAACAAGTACAGCACCTTTCGGAAGATTTGGCAGCCATATGTGCACTACATAGGGACATGGAAGTGATTGTTCTATCATTCCCTGCTGCGGCTCTCTCTTTCCCGCACTGATCCCAATCAAGGAAAGTCAAGAATGAGCACTGACCCAGAAGCCGTCCATTGAGCTGTGATAGACCCTGTTTCTTTTTTATTATTTGTACTCTTTTTCATTTCCTTAATGTTAATGTGTTTTATTTTTATTGACATTGTAGTATGAATGAATCATTTAGTTTTATAGGTGGGGGGAGGGTAATGACGTGGGCTTGTATATACAGTCATAGAGAAAAGGAGTACATATACATGTATACGAGATTGTGAACTACCATCATTGGTGGGACGCGGTGTATGACTGTACACGCCTGTGTGAAAAATTATAGATAAAATATTCAAACTGTGGACTGTTTTTTGAACTGACTTACTTGACTGACTGATCTTGGGTTTGGGGGAGTTTTCTTTTTTGAATATTGGGCACAGACTGCAAAGGTCTGGGTTTTTCACACACACACACACACACACGCACACACACGCACACACACACACACACACACACACACACACACACACACACACACACACACACACACCATATATTTTGGCATATAAGTCAACTGGCAGATACGTCGACATCACTTTTTAACCTCATTTTAATAGTTTTATGTTATATCCGGTGTAGAAATTGACGCCCATTTTTCAGGCTATCCGGGACTCCCAGGAACAACCCACAATTTTTATAAACACCTCAATCGCAAGTAACAAAGTAAATTAAGTACGTTTTTAAAAAAACCTCGGCCTTCCGCCCCATGGAGCTGGAGCCGGTAGGTTCCTGGCAGGAGCAGGAACCTCGGCCTGCCAAGCAGGAGCAACCATGATGACCTCAGGGTCCCAGGTAGGAGCAGTTATGGTGGCGCTCGGCAATGGGGCGGTGTCGAGGAGCGGCAGAGCCGGCGGTGGGGAGGTACTTCCAGCATCGACTTATACGCCAAATCGACGTCAATCTGTTATTTTTGGTGAATTTAAGGTCTTAAAATTATATCCGACATTTAAATCAACAACCCCTTCTTGAGAATTTTTTTTAGGGTTTCACGACCAACTTATACACTGAAATATACAGTATATATAAATATATGATATCTGTATATTTGCTATTGATACTTATAGTGAGGTAAATCGTGTTAAGACATTTTATTGATAATAGTCATTAATAAATATAGAGTTAAAATGTAACCCTTTTGAATTGTGCCTTCTTTTGTTGTTAGTTTGAAATTTAACATTAGTGACAAAACTAAATCTGGTCTTGGAGCTTCTTTCTTATTCGTGACAACGCTGCAGCCTAACAACCTAGCTTGATATAAGCTGATTAATGTAGCCTCATTGTCTTAACCTTTCAGGGGCTCCCCACTCGTGGGAGAGCATGATTACTGCTCGGAATCTACATTAGCACAGGTTCTATGAAGACTGTTTCTTATTTATAAATACCTCCTGTATCCACCAAATTCCATAACATTGAATAATCCTCGGAACCACCTTTAATGCGACCCAGTTGCTAAATCCCTTGAAATCTGTTAGCATTTATTGTTCTGTTGTGGGAAGTTAGTGGTACAGAAGGGAGGTGGGGGTGATCACTGTCTTATATCATGGACAATATATGGAACAATTGCCTTTATACTATAAAACACAACCAGTTGCAGTTTTCATTAATGGCAGAGAAATAACAGTGCCAATTAAATGCCTGTGGTATTGACATGGGAGCAAATATATTATAATTATAAATCAATTATAGCGAATTGAAACAAAATAGTGGTGCTGCAGAGCTGCGGACCTGGGGAGAGTGGGGAACCGAGACACAATGTTCCCGTGGGGTCCAACCGCCCAGCCCAACTGCTGTCAGTTTCTTACGGGCTTTGAACGGCCTGGTAAAGAGAACGACGATGGTTTCATTTAAAATACAGTGACTGTGGGGTCTGCGCCCAAGACGGTGGCGCCTGGGATTGGCAACAGCCACGAGGGGTTGCAGACTCCAGGGAAGCAGAGGACTGGCAGAAGAGACAGCCCACAGAACGGTGACCACTCGGAGCCTCTGAGGCTGAAGGACCCACTCAGGCGGGCGGGCTGCTGGTGACTACAGTCGTGGGACCAGCACCAGGCTGCAGACTGTTGGAAACTGAAAATAAATGGGATAAATGCTGGACATGATTCTGATGCCAGAGAGAAGAGATTGCTTCATGAAGGAATAGCTAGTGTATGCTTTTACTGTGTGAAATAATAGATTAGAATCCTTTGCAAAGTACACTGGCCACAAGAAATAGGCAGCAGATGTGTCATCTGAGACGTCATGGTAGTGCAAACTTTCAGCTTTCCTTTTGTGGCTTCTTGGAGTGGGAACTTGCAAAGAGATGATAGCTTGGTCAATCACAGTAATAATCCATATTCCAACAAGACTTTGCTTGTGAAAATAGGATGCCGTGTTGGCGGATGAAGCAAGAGCCCTGACCGCAAACAAAATGTTGAAAAAAATGATGGGCAGTCAGTTGTACGACACAAAAGGTTGCCATTGCTGGAGTCTTGAGCAAAGCATTATTTTGAACTGCTCACATCCCTCCGATTGGAATCGTCCAGTTTTTTTTTTGTAACACTACCTTATCCAGTTTCCTGTCAATGCTCTCAAGTACATTGAAATTTGGCAAATGGGACAAGATTACATAGGTTTCATGGTCAGCACTGGGGACCGAGTGGTCCCCAGTGAACACTGGGGACAGACAATCTTGAAAAGTGACATCTATTATTCAAGAAGCAATACTTAATCAGTCACGTTCTTAAATGGAAAATATAAGAGACATGCCTTTTTAAATGTGGTATTGGATTCATTTCTTTGTTCTATCATCTGGCGAAGTCACTGATACTTAGTGGTTAAAGTTTCAATTGTGATTTTATAATTTACTTTGGGAATTCCCTTGCTTGGCTTCTCCCATTTCTTTACAATGTAGAAGAGGGCTAGTTGGCCTTTTGAGCCAATGCCAACTCTTGGAACAATCCTATTAATCATACATCCCCAACTCTTGACTTGTAATTTATTCCCTTGCTTGCCAATTAGCATCCCACTTGATGTTTCTCTTTCCTTCCTGCATTGGATGGTAATTTACTGCATCCAATTAACCTGCCGACCACCCAACACATTTTTGGAATATAAGAGGAAAATGGACCATGTCAACAAACTGAGGAAAACCTGCGACGCCCAAGAGAGAATGTGTAAACTCCACACAGACAGCGTTGAATGTCAAGATCAACCCCACATCGTCGAACATGTGAGGCAGCAGGCACAAATTGCCACAGCGCCTTTTTGCTAATTACAGTAACATCCCTGTTATCTGGATTCATGCAATTGGCAGCCTCAAGTAACTGGCATAAAAATCAAGGAAAATACATTTTAAAAATTATAAGAAATAACAATAAAATAATAGGTAAAAAATGTATATGTTTAAGATTGTAAAATTAAATGTTCCCTGAAGTAATGCATAAACCTTTGGTGAAGATGGGAGCAACATTCGGCCAGCAGAGTGTCTTGGTCATGTTTTGCTCGTAGCAGCTGTTTGAATAAAGTTGTGTGAAATAGCAACAGGATGAAGAGATGGTTGATGCCCTTGCTGTGGGAGTTGATTCTCTTAAAGTGTCTCCTCATCCTTGGTTAGTAAGTGTCGCCCAGTCAGAGACTTTATCTGTAAACTTGGGTGGGTGGAGGAGGGGATTAGTTATCTATAATGTTATTGTTCGTCTTTCAGGCATCTTCGTGATGAGGAGGAATCTGCAGACCTAGCAATGGTTAAATGTTTTCAAAGAATGTGACTGAAAATAAAGTAAAATGCTTTAAGGTTCATATAATCATGCAAATGAAGTTTTTTCAGTGTAAGTACAGTGTAGATTTTTTTGTCTTGTAGACTGTTTATCCTTAATGCAAGCATTAGAAGAATAAGTCTCAAGTAAATGGAAAATACTCTTATCCGGCACCTACCAATCCCCATGGGAGCCAGATGCCAAGAGGTTTAATGAATTATTTATTGACAAAGTTAGATTATTTCACTTATTAGAAGAAAGTTTAAGGCACATCAGCTTTCAACTAGATCGATAATGACAAATAAACAATGCCCGTACATTCCAAGCTGTTCGTAACTGCCCATGATTTTAATCAATCAAGTGTTTTTTTTTACCTGAAATTGTCCAATCAGATCACTGACCCTAATAATCTTTTACATGCCAACAAACGAAAGCAGTTGACCAGCGATCCACGCACCATATTTTCATTTTAAGAGGAAATGCATAGTTGACAAATTGAAGGAAATTTGACTGGACCAACCAATGTTTAAAATAAACAAGTTTTAAGTTTTTTTTTCCTTATTTTGGAAAATATGCGAAATTCTAGCCTTATTAAGTTCTTCTTTCCTGACTATTTAACTCAATTAATGGTACTTTTCATGGAATGAATGTTCACAGTGATGGTTGAACAGCTCCCTATCACTGAGATGACGTGCTTGGAATTTTCTTTTGAAGATAAGTGTGAGTTTAACCTGGAAATCCTCAGTCAAGTAACCCTGCTGAAATAAATGAGTGAAGTTTTTTTTTGTGTGGGAGAAGCACATGAAAAGATATAAGAGCTAATGGAGCTCATTTAGACAGATGCTTTGCTCCCTCAGGGAGGAAGGAGGAGCCGGAAATAAAAGAGATAATAACACATGTTTTCAGCAAATGGTTCCAATGGGCATCATTGTTTCAAGAGAACGGAAAAGAAAACAGACTGACGTTTCACGTTACATGGGTCTGTGACAGGAGGCAGCATCAGGACTTGGTCACCTCCTCATGCAGGAAATAGAGGCCTGGGAAAGAACTTGTGGCATTAAACAAAAGATAAACTTAAAAGCCAAATGAAACTGAGCAGATGATTATGGGAAAATAAGTAGGGGAGAAATAATAGTTCTCTAATGGCTGTACAGTGATTGCATTGTTTAGGTTATGAATATTTTCTTTATCCATTGTAGGATGTTAAAAAATTGCATACAGTTCACATTCATGGAGGACAAAGAAGGTGATGAAAAGGTAATGATCAATGTAAGAGCAAACTGAGCTTCCGTTCAAGAGTCCGGATGAAAGGGAAGGAGAGGTGGGTAGAGGAGATCTGCCGTCCTGTTTTTCACAAATTCACATTCAGTGAAAAATTACAACTTTCAATTTGTTGGTAACTCGGATGCTGCTTATCAAATAAATCTGACTTCAGCTTACATTGGCGACGCAGCCTTGACCCATTCGAGGGCAAAAAAAAAAGGGGACGTACAATCAGAGAGCACAGAAACAGGCCCTTCTGCCCCACTGAATCCATGCCATCCAGCATCTGTCTGAACTTAATCCCATATTTTAACTCTCCCGGCATTCCCATCAATTTCCCTCCAGATTATGCTACTCACCCACACCCTGGAACCAGTTTAGGATGGCAAGTCTTCAGGATGGCATGGGGAAGATGTACAAACTCCGCAATGGACGAGACCAGAGGTAGGTTAAACTCTGGTTGTTGGTGCTGTTAAGACAGCTGCTCTGCTAACTGCATTGATGTGAAATTTGCATTAGGTCCTGGGCCATCTATTTTGTTTGAACAAGGAGCTTTAATCTTGTTTCAGACTGAGACCAAGTGAAATACGAGGCGCCCTAACTAGTAATTGTCGTGAAAACAAAAAGGTGCTGGAGGAACTCAGTAGGCCCCGCAGTGTCCGTGGGAGGTGAAGATATATAACCAATATTTTGGGCCTGAGCCCCTTTGTCATGAGCAGTCGGGAAGAAAAGCCAGTGGGAGGAGCACAGTCCAATGGGCAAAATTGGACATTAATGGGAAGAAAGGAGAAGAAGGGTGAGATTTGATTGAGGGAGAGGGTGGCTGGAAGAAAGGAGATGGGGTGAGGGGGATGGCCTGATTGAAACCAGAGGTCGGTGTTAATGCCACCTTGCCCAGGCAGAATATAAGGTGCCGTCCTCAAGTCTGGCAGTGCACGAGACCATGGACAGACACATGGGCATGGAAGTTGAAGTGGGTGGTCACTGGGAAATCCGCACATTGGGCAGAAACTAAAGGATCTCCCAGTCTGCGTCCAGCCTCTCCGACGTAGAGGAGGCCACCACGGGAGCGCCGAATGCAGTAGATAACCCTTGCAGATTCCAAATTCACAAGTGAAACGTGGTTCCACATGATGAATATCCACACTATAAAAATTATTTACAAACCGGGAATTTTTTCAACAAAAATTACGGTGCTGTACATTCCGTTTCTAAACCAAGATGTTAATTTTAGTTGATATGTACAGAAAAAGGAGAAAAGATTTATGGCACAAACATTGACAGGTCCACTGTTGCTTCATGTCACATTTAATTTTGTGAATCATTTAATTTTCTTTTTTTTTTCTGGTGCACAAGACAGCTGGAGGGAAATGAACTGCGTATCAGTAGGTTACTCCTAACAAAACTGGGTTTATTTTGTTCAAGTTTTGTGCAGTCTTTCAGGAAAGGCAGATGGCTTTCTTGGATTGCCAAGTGTAACTGAGAAGACGCTGTCTCAAGCAATTCTTACTTTGTATTGAGATAGTTGATCTCAATTGAAGTGCTTAGTCAGTGGGACTAGGCAAAAAAAAAGGTTCGCCACAGACTAGAAGTGCCAAAGGGACCTGTTTCTGTGCTGTAATGTTCTATGTTTCTATGCTGCAATTGGGATTTGGTGTAGCTGGGTTCTAAAAGTAAAAGGAAATATTCACCACTAATACTGATAGCTATGATATCACGTGAATGCAGGGATTGGGTTTGGCTGCCATCTTCACTGTCACCAAACAGCTCATATTTAGTCATTAGCCCCTTTTCCACTGGCACCCTGTCCCAGGAATTAACTGGGAATTTACAGGGACGGGGACCAGTGGAAAAGGAACACTGTCCAAACGCCAATGTCAAATGACGTCATTTCACACCAGGGATCAATAACCTTTACCCCTACTCATATCCCCAGCTTTTTCTGACACCGGTGTTCTGATAAAACCAATGGAAAAGGGGACAGCAGAACATCACCGGTTTCCAGTTGAAGGTAGAACACTCCAATCCCTGGGGATGAATTGTGTTCAGTGTAAAAGCAATTAGTGTCCCAATTAAGGGTGGCGCAGTGGAAATGGCACAAAGGGCTTCTTATCTCAGGACACTGCATGGCCAATTAACTAGGATGCCAGTGGAAGAGGGGCCATAGAGTCTTTGGCCCATCTTTTTGATTCTGTACTTCAAGTACGAGTCTATACCAGTGGTTCTCAACCTTTTTCTTTCCACTCACATACCACTTTAAATAATCCCTAAGCCATCAGTGCTCTGTGATTAGTAAGGGATTGCTTAAGGTGGTATGTGAGTGGGAAGGGAAAGTTGAGAATCACTACTCTAGACCCTTGAAATATTTTGCTTGAGAAAAATTGTCATTGGCCCCACTTCCTTTGGAGTTATGAAACCATGCACATAACAAGTCAATTAAGTACAATTAAAACAGTGATTTTCAAACCTTTTCTTTCAACCGCATGCCACCTTAAGCAATCCCTTACTAATCACAGAGAACATATGGCATTGGGATTATCTAAAGTGGTGTGTGAGTGGAAAGAAAATGGTTGAGAACCACTGATCTATACTAATCCTATTTTCTACCACTCAGCCCGTAACCATCTGTGCTTTAGCTATTCAAGACCTTGTTTAAATATGTTTTAATGCTGTGACTGTCACAGTCTCCAACTTTGTGGGCATTGCATTCCAAATTCCAATGTGAAAACATTCTTCCTTACATTCTCCCTAAACCTCTCACTCCTTACCTTAAAACCAAGCAGCACCTATGGAGAAAAAAACGTTGATAATCATGAATCCTTATGTCGACTTCAGCATAATGCTAGAGTGGTACCTGAGGTGTCTCTGAAGAGTACTGTTGGCTCTATGATCAGTTATGGATTGAAACTCTTTGCAGATGTCAGAATGGTGGAATCTTTGCCCAAATGAAAGAACATGTTCCAACACATAATTTCATTTGTTAATCCATCTAATGTTGCCTACTAACTCTGTTTTCCTCCCTATAAACACTGCCTGACCTTCTAACCATTTCAGGATTTTTTATTTAGGTTAAGGGTTTGTTAGATGTGAGAGCTTGTTTTGTGAAAAATGGCTACTGCACGTCTCAATCTCAATGGTGACTGTATGTTGGGAACACCTGCATATACTCTGAGATGAACATGGAAAGCTCTATCTAACTGGGAATATTTCATTCTTTAGCTTGCTGGGAAATTATCCTTTTGCAGTTTCATTAATTGCATCAGGAGAGTTGGTCATATTTTCTTCTCAGAGATTGAAGGAAAATCCTTACGTCTTCAGAGCAGGTCAGAGGGATAACAGCCTATAAGTTACCTTTGATATTGCATATATGCAGACAGTTTGGCACACAGCTTTAGAGATTACTGTATTTGTTGGCATATAGGACCCACTGGCTTATGTCCCCCCAATTTTAACATGAAATTTTAGGAAAATTTTGCTTTAGTATATTTACAGGTACCCAGTAAATTGGCAAACAGGTTCCTCCTATAAGGCCCCTTGTAGATAATACAAGTGTGTGTGTGTGTGTGTGTGTGTGTGTGTGTGTGTGTGTGTGTGTGTGTGTGTGTGTGTGTGTGTGTGTATGTGTGTGTGTGTGTGTGTGTGTGGTGTGTGTGTGTGTATGTGTGTGTGTGTGTGTGTGTATGTGTGTGTGTGTGTTGTGTGTGTGTGTGTATGTGTGTGTGTATGTGTGTGTGTTGTGTGTGTGTGTGTGTGTGTGCGTGTGTGTGTGTGTGTGTGTGTGTGTGTGTGTGCATATATGCACCTTCACTCACCTCAATGGAAATGGAAATCCTCCAGCCTTGCATGGCCGAGCCACCGAAGCCACCTTACACATGAGCAACAGCAGCAACACATCCTCCTGCCCACTGCACACTGAGGCTCAGGCCCCTCCTCCCCCCACACCGTGCAAACACCGATGGATTGATAGACACAACAGTACCCATGGCTATACGGGTGAGGGAGAGAAGCTGGTCACCAGGGCAATGGGCAGTGCCCACCATTGCAGGGAGCAGATTATCGAGCACTGGACCTCAGTGTTCAGGCTCCACACTGACCCTTTTATTGACGAGCACGGCCCACTGAGCAAATTGAGTAAGGTGCAGGGGGTGGGGGGCATGGCAGTGAGTGAGTGACCTGTCATGCTCAGCTGCTCAGGGGGCCGTGCTCGTTAAACAAAACCTCAGTCTGGAGCATGTCCATCGAGGCCCAGCGCTCCCCTCAAAGCAAGCGATTGATCATACCATTGCCGTGTACTACAAACGCGGCTGGAGGGGGCCGCTATGGTCGGCCTTCTCATGGGGGAAGTGAGTGGCGGCGGCAGCTCCGGAAAGCACGTGCCACCCGAGGGAAGGTGGTCCACAAAACTGCGGGCCCACTTGCTGGACAGCCGCAGCTCAGGCTTCTTGAAGCTGGGTGAGTAGTTTGAGCCCTTTGTATTTTGGTGCCCAAAGTGGTGGTACTAAAATGGCAGCATCAAAATATCACCTTCACATATAGGACCCGGGGTGGTTTTGGGAGCAATTTTTGTGGAGAAATAAAGGGAAGTATTTTGTCGTCAAATACAGTATATGGGGCATCTTAAGGAGTGGGGTAGCAGATGGTAAATTCTATGAGAAGAAGACTTTAAAAAAAATACTGTTCACAATTCCACTGACACATTAAGGCAATTGAACCCAATCATTGGAGGTGGGATATTTTGATTCCATACCATTGTAAATACATCAGGGAAGACAATAAATAAATGTTCATGTCAATTAATCTTCATATCATTATTTAACTTAACAGGATGAGATCAGGAAAGGCATTAATAAGTGACTATCTCCTACATTAACCCACTCTTAAACTTATAGCCCTGCCACAGTTCAGGGCAAGTCTGTTTTGTCACTTAATACACCAGCTGCTTGTATATCAAGGAAGCAACACAGAAACAAAAATCGAGTGTTTGGGTGTCTGGTGCCTTATGCTTATAGGCCAGCCCCTATTCAAAGGGTTTCTACCAATTGAGCTGTGTTCCCTTTGTAAATATACAACTCTGTAAACATACTTGGTTGTACTCAAAATGTTAAAGCTAAGTACCTAATCCCCCCCCCCAACCTTCCTGCGGTGTTCCCCCCACCTATCATCTCCCACCTTCACCACCCACCCCTCCAGCTTTTGTTCGGACATCTCTCAAGTTCTCCCACACTTTGATGAAGGGCTCAAACCTGAAACGGTGGTGATGTATCTTCACCTTTGCTACATAAAGGCACTGTTTGGCCTGCTGAGTTTCTCCAGCATTTGTGTGTCAACAGAATCCTGTTTCTTACCTAACCATAGCCATGGAAACTACAGCTAATTGTTTATTTTTTTTATTTAAAACATCATTGTACTGTTGAATATGGGGAGAGAAGAGTCATAACTCAGCAAATTCCCAGAAGCAGCAATGCAACAATGATACAAGGGATCCCTGAATTGCATTCATTTGGATAACAGAAGTTCACCCCAATGATATTCACAAACCACTGAAATGTACAGAATAAAATTTGCCATTATGGATTTCATTTGGGATAAAAGAAATAAAGACAAACTGCTAAAGAATCAACAAATTGTCTGTTTTTATTTTTAGAAACTCGCATTGCAGGGCAAAAAGGTTTGAAAACAATCAGTGTGTGCATTAGGTTAGAAATCACAGCCAAGTCCCTCCTTTACTATGTCCTCTCCACTCCCAAGAACATGTGAACTGACCTCTCAGCAGACTCTCTAACTACGATGCATTTTCTCTGATGTGCTGCTTTGTGGGGCCACAGTACACATGGCCATCTCTTACACCAGCTTCTTCAAGAAATCCCTCAGGTGATATCCCACCCACTTAGTCTCTTCTGTCTGTAAGAGTTCACGGCCCTTTCTCCCCTGAACCCCGATCCTTGAATTCAATCCCTTTCCCTGATACTCCCATTTCCTAAATACTTTCCTCATCCATGTGAGAGAAAATGCCTTGCATATGAAGAGCTCGACAGGGGGCACTCTGAGTTGTCTGTTCATGTCTTCATGGAGAGGGCATGGCAAATAATCCCTATGCCATATGTTGGCTGTGATTTCTCATACAATTGATGCAGTGACACCTTATCCAAATCTTCTTGCATGGCTGAAGTGAATACCTAAAAGTAAAACTACAAAAATTATTTATTTCATATGAACCCTGAGACTAAGATTGCCAACAACTATTGAATATTCCATTGGAATGAATATCAGCTTATCATATGGGATTCAAACGGAAAATAGGGTTTCAGTTATAGAAATTCATGATGCAGACAGGCTGTTTTTCTGCAATGCAGGGGGGTGTCTGGTATGATGTAATGGTACTATATCCAAATATGGTTAATTACAGGTAAATCTCATTCATCAATAAAATGATAGAAGCTATTGAAAATGTCATCAAGAATAGTTACTTACCAAGCCCCTATCTATTTGGGTTTCATCTGGACCACACACCTCCAGATTTCATTGGCTCAAACTTGCACCAATGGGCTTTAGAAATCTTGAGGCAAGGTGAGATGGAGTGCCTTTGGCAGCAATGTAATATTTTACCGAATCCGACATTGAAGTAGCCCCTGGTAAAATTGAAGTCAATAGATATCAAAGGAAAATCCCTCCTGAGGGTGAAGTTACACCTCGCATTGGGCAATGATTCCATTTCATGACGAAAGGAGATGCTCGGGACTATTGGGGACTCATTTATAGACTCTTGTGCATTTTATTGATTTTTTAAAAATTTTTAAATTTTCTCTCTGTATTGCACAGTTTGTTTACATTCGTTATCGGTTTACAGTTCTTTTATTATACGTTATGTTCAGTTTTTTTTGCACTATCAATTCTGCCTCGCCAGCAGGAAAAAAGAATCTCAGGGTCATATGTGATGTCATGTATGTACTCTGGCAATAAATCTGAAATCCCCTCCAGTTGTCTGGATGAGTGGAGTGCCAACAACTCAGGATAAAGCAGCCTGCTTGATTGTTATGGCAACACCCTAAACATCCATTCCCTCCACTATTGTTGCTTAGTAGTTGCAAGGGATTCCATCTGCAAAATATACTTCGGTTACATGGCCAGTCTACTCTGACTGGACCTTGCAAGTCTCCTGCATCCATTACAAGGAGGATAAGGGTTGCAAGTGTCTGAGAACAACTTGGCTTGCAGTTCCTTTTCCAAATCACACACTGTTCTTGGAATTACACTTGGAATTATATTGTTTGATCAAAATCCTGGAACTGCCTGCCCAACAATGCTGAAAGAGCATCTTGACTGGGAGAACTTCAGTCATTGGTGGCTTACCATCATCTACTCAATTAGAAATTTACAATGAATGTTGGCCTGATTAGTGATGCCTGGATTTCAAATATAAATTTTTAAAAGGGACATATTCTTTTAGAATTTTTTTAAAACTTAATTTATTTAGACACGCAGCACGGTAACAGGCATTTCAGCCCATGAGTCCGTGCCGCCCAATTTACCCCTCATGAACCTTCGCACCTGGCACATTTTTGAACAGTGGGAGGAAATCCACACAGACACAGGGAGACTGTACAAACTCCTTACAGACAGCGCAGGATTCCGTCCCCGATCCAGTCCTGATCGGTGGCGCTGTAAACCAACCATGCCGCTAATGTTAATATGAGGATTCATTTGGCCATTCCTGAAAAACAACCTTTTGCTTTCCTTTGAATGGCTGCCATGGGATGCTTCACGTCCACATGAAAGAGCAAGAAGGGCTTGGATTTGACATCTTATTCAAATATTGGCACCTCAGTATTGCATTGGACAGCCACCATTGGAAGGGAATGCTACATTTAGTGGTGTGAAGCAAATAGCTGAGGTAGTAATGCAGCATTAATTTACTTAAGCAAATTGGTGGCACACTGTACGTTAGAAGAAATCCTTGCACATCTAAATGCCCGTCTTAATCCATCTCAGATGGGCAAAAGGCTTCTCTGGTGAGCCATCTGCTAACATATTTTCAATTCACATAAGAGTCAATTGTTCAGGTATGTAATATCATTGTGGCTTGACCCTAGGAAGACAGAATAGAAAAGACGAGGGGTGGCATGGTTGGGGTAGCAGTTAGCACAATGTTGTTACAGTGCCAGCAATCAGGACCGAAGTTCGAATCCCATGCTGAGTGTATGTTCTCCCCGTGTCTTCGTGGGCTTTCCCCAAGGACTTCGGTTTCCTCCCACTGTTCAAAAATGAACCGGGGGTTGTAGGTGAATTGGGTGCTGCTGGGCGGCACGGGATCGTGGCCCGGAATGGCTTGTTACTGCGCTGTATGTCTAAATTTAAATTTAAAGGATTAATTTCATTCTTGAATTTTATTTTCTCAGTCTATAACTCTAGAATCTGGAAAAAAAAATGTGACATCAGCAAAGTCCTGTGTGCATAAAGGGGCAAGAAATAATAATCTTACTTTGTCCCTGCAGCCCTCTCTCTCTTTGTTCGGCCTTGAGGATGATAAGCAGCTGCACATTAGTGCAGGGCAAGTCCCTCTGGAACTGATTAAAGTAAATTAGCATTTCCCCTGCTACATGACAAACTGCATGACTATAATTAATGCCAGTCATGTTTTTTGCTCCCAGAACGTTTAAACTGTGTGAAGCATCCACAAATAGCAGTGTAATCAACCTGCTCAGTGTAATTTTAGAAAATGCCTTCTGTGGTACATAATTTCAACAAATGGAAGTTGACATTTCCTGAGCCCTTAAATTCTTCCTTTACTCATATAAACATATAAATAAGCTCCTTATGATTCACTTGGTTTTGTGGGAAATGGAGAGCAATTCTGAAAGTTAGCTTCTAATTAAAATTATATTTACTGTGTGCTCTCAGAGGAAAAGGAAGGAGAACAAACGGTTCTAAACATCCTTGTCTTCGTTGAATTTGCAAATCTGTCCCTTGCTGTTTATTGCAAGCAGCTGGGCCCAGGTTCAACACTGGAAGTAGCTGGAGATGGAGGATACAGCAGACAGATGATATCATGGCAGAAGGGAGAAGGTTTTAGGAAGCCAGCCATTAATGAATGTAAATAAATTTGGATCAAATGTACCAGAGGTTCTGCTGCATTCAATAACATTGAGAATAACAATGCTCCCGTAATGTTAGGTCAAACTTTTCTGCAATAGGGTAAATTTAACATATTTAGAACAATAACTCAGGACCTACTCAATTTTGCATGGACTGTGAATGGTATGGCAACAGATTGGAACATTCATATATCAAAATAATGATTTTCCAATACCTTGTGTTCATTTTTGTAATTTACTGGGTACAGAAAGTTTGGATGGGCTTTTAACCTTGGGGCATGTAATCTCAAAGTAAGCTTTGCTATGGGATACAAATCCTTTTTTGCTGTCGAGTTAATGTTGCAGGCACAGTAAAAAGGGCATCGTATTGGCTGATCCACAATGCCAACAACAAGAGAACAAATGGAGTCCTGCATTCATTTATCAATATTCGCATACCTGGCTGGATGTCCCGCATTGCTTTTGCAAATACACCAGAATGTTTCAGAGCCCCTCACAACAACAGACAAAGTGATAGCCCAGTGACTCAGCGAGGCGAGTTGCTGCCTCTCAGCTCCAGTAACCCAGATTCAATACTGACCTCAGGTGCTGTCTCTTTGGAATTTGCACCTTCCCTCTGACAGTGTCATCTGCAATATCTATCTTATGGGACACAGACAGGCTTTATGTAGAACTCATCATTAAAAAAAAAGAAGCCTCGTCCTGTAAGTGTGCAGGCAGTCTGTAATGGAGTTTATACTCTGCATATTCCTCTTTGGCTTGGCTTCGCGGACGAAGATTTATGGAGGGGGTAAAAAGTCCACGTCAGCTGCAGGCTCGTTTGTGGCTGACAAGTCCGATGCGGGACAGGCAGACACGATTGCAGCGGTTGCAAGGGAAAATTGGTTGGTTGGGGTTGGGTGTTGGGTTTTTCCTCCTTTGCCTTTTGTCAGTGAGGTGGGCTCTGCGGTCTTCTTCAAAGGAGGTTGCTGCCCGCCAAACTGTGAGGCGCCAAGATGCACGGTTTGAGGCGTTATCAGCCCACTGGCGGGGGTCAATGTGGCAGGCACCAAGAGATTTCTTTAGGCAGTCCTTGTACCTTTTCTTTGGTGCACCTCTGTCACGGTGGCCAGTGGAGAGCTCGCCATATAACACGATCTTGGGAAGGCGATGGTCCTCCATTCTGGAGACGTGACCCATCCAGCGCAGCTGGATCTTCAGCAGCGTGGACTCGATGCTGTCGACCTCTGCCATCTCGAGTACTTCGACGTTAGGGGTGTAAGCGCTCCATGGATGTTGTGGATGGAGCGGAGACAACGCTGGTGGAAGCGTTCTAGGAGCCGCAGCTGAGAAGTCTGCACCAGATTTGTGTGCTACCTTATTATTGGTTTTATGGGTGGGAGTTTAATGATAATGAGTTTATTGTCAGGTACATGATATAATGTACATATACCCCAAAATTTCTACTTGCTGCAGCCAAACTTCATGAAAAATATGATAAAAATTAAAAAATATGTAATAAATACAAAAGATAGGTTCCAGATTGCTAACATATAAGACCCACGTTTTTCCCAAAAAATTGGCTCAAAAATATCCCCCTGGGCCGTGTCTTGAGGTTCTAGCTCGGAAATAAGACAAGCACAAGAAGGAATGCAGTTAATGAACTGGCTGCTCTCTTTTATATGGACAGGCAGACCCTGGCTGCCATGTGACCGAGGGCCATAACCCATGCCCCTTCAGGTGCTGATTGGCTGGTTCAGCCTGTTTAACTGCAGCATCGTCGACGGGTGTGGTTTGTGCTGCCCTGGGCACCAATTGGCCCTTTTGTGATCTGTCACCGGCGATTGGCTGGCAGAGCTCATATTGCATTGGCCTATGGGAATGGGCCGCTGATGCCTCGTGCAGCCCAGTTGATTGCCGTGTTCAAACGGCGTCTTCTGTGTCAGCCTGCGGCAACGGCTGCGGGCCACTGCATAGTAGCAAAAGTAGCTACAGTAAATAGCTACTGCCGCCATCTGAACTCCTGACCGTGGATCCTCGCCCCCATTGCCCGCCCATGCAAACTCCTGACTGTGGATTCTCACCTATCTGATCTCCTGACTGTGGAATTTTGCCCTGGTGCCAGCCTATCTGAACTCCCGACTGTGAATTCTCACCCTGACGCCTGCCCACCCAAACTCCTAACTGCAAATCTACATTCAGATGCCCGCCATCTGAGTGACCAATGTCCCAAGCATGAACTTACCAATGAAAATAAAAATATTTTAGGTGCTTTAATATTTATTTGTATTTTTTAAGTTTAGGGCACCTTTATAACATATGCAATAGCTTAATCTGGGCCTGCATTTATCCATAAATACCATAAATACACAAAAAAAATTCATAATATTCCCTGCTGAAATGCGGGGGTCTTATATGTCATGGATCTTATATGCCATCAAATACGGTCATTAATATACACAGTTGCAATCATGCAATAGAAAAAAAATGGTGCAGTTCTTCTGTGATTTTGGAGTTGTCCATAATTTATGTTGCAACAGGAGGTTCAAGTGCCTGATTACCAATGGAAAGAAACTGATCTGGAGGTTCTGGTCTTCAGACTTCTGTGCCTTCTCCTGGAACATCACAGTGAGAAGAGCTTGATAGGGGTCCTTAGCGAAGTTAGCTGCCTTCTTGAGACAACATCTCACATGGATGTCTGTAGTGGATGGTATTTTGAAGCCTATGATGAACCTGGCTTGGTTTGCTACCTTTTGCTTACTGCATTACTCCACCTTTGCACCTGCTTTGGTGTGGTGCCCAATTTTGCTGCTCTCCTGGGAAGTGGTGACTGCCAACCCACACCAATTTTGAAGGTGGGCATAGAAGATTGAATACAGCAGTGTATTTTGTTTACATGGGAGTCATCATAAACAGAAGCAGGTTTTCCAGCCCAACAAAGATGCCAACCTAATATAATCCCCATTGCCTGAATTTACCTCATATCTTTCAAAACCTTTCCTTTTAAATTAATTTTAATCATTCAACCGTACAAGTCCATATAAATTAAATATAATGTACATTTGGATTGGTATCATATCATATAGAAATAATAATACATGGACTCACATTCTAATCTAAACATATCGTGAATAATGTATAGACCTGTCCAAATTATTTTTAAACATTGTTATAATACTTGCCTCCACTACTTCTTCTGGAAGTTTGTTCCAAATGCCCACCACCCTCCATGTGGAAAACCTGTCCCTCAAATTCTTTTAAAAATCCCGCCCCCCCCCCCCCCCCCACACCTCTCTAGATTTGGATTCCCTGACCCTGGGTTAAAGACTATGACTGTCTACCTTATCAGTGTCTCTCAGCCTCCTGCATTCCAGGGAAACAGACCCAGCCTCTCCAATTTCTCTTGATAACTCAAAGCCTCCAGCCCAGGCTAAATTCCTGTGAAGCTTTTCTGCACACTCTCTATGGCAAGGCATGGTTAATCAGCATTTAAAAATGAATGGCCTTGAATCTCTTTGGAGGTTTGGAGAGGCATTAGACTTTGTAGCATCTTGCAGTATTTATAAATAAAAAATACAATGATAAAGGTTGGCAAATAAATTTTTGAGGCAGATTTAATTAATTGACTTTGAATATTTTGTTGTTTTAAATTGTTTCTTCACTAATGCATTTTTAGTTTAAATTAGATAATTTCCCTTTGGCATATTTCTGGTTTCTAACATTGCTATTCGTTTATGTATGAAATTGTTCACTTTTAGCGCAGCAGTCACTAGGCAAGCAGGAAGTTTCCATCAGCTGCTAGAGCCATTATGTGAATGTTCACACTCTTCAAATACAATATGGGGGCAACCTTTACTCTTTGCTTTGCCTCACTAATGTGTTGGGACCTGGACAGCCAGCAGAAATTATTGTGGCCTCTTGGCACTGATCATGGGTCAACAAAAGATTGTTTAAGGTGAAGTCAAAACAAAGAAATTGGAATGACATGTAACACATTGCATGGTCCCCACCCGGTGATGAGGGACCAAGAATTTTACAATCAGAATTTAAAATTATAACTGAAACAGGAAGTCTGCAAACGCTGTGATTGTAGCAAATACACAAAAATGCTGGCAAATCTCAGCTGATCCCACAACATTCACAGCAGGCAATCTATAATCAATGTTTCCAGCCCAAGCAGTGCTTGAATAAAAAGGTGGGAGAAGGGAAGAACGAGCAGGGTGGGGGGGGGTGGGGGCTGGGGAGGTGGGTGGCTGCAGGCCACAGGAGGGAGGAGAGAAGAAGGGCCAGGGGGAGGAGTCCAGGCCATAGGTAGGAGGAGGGATGAAGGAGCAGTGATGAGAGTAGTAAGGGAAGTCCAAGACCCTGATAAATGTTTTTGAACTCAGAAGTGTTGAATTTCAGGATGCTGTATCTTTCACCTGAAGGAAGCAGTGAGAAGAGAGTATGACCAAAATGATGGGGGGTCCTTTATAATGTTGGCAGGCTTTTTGAGGCAGTTCCTTACCTAGATGTCTTCAATGGCCAGGAAGTCAATGCTCATGCCTTTGCTTGAAGCAGGTCCAGACCCTTCGTGAGGCAGGAATTGATCTGCCTCTTAAGGCACTTCATCACGATGGATGTACATGCCACCAGCCAGTAGATATTGATGGCGGATACCTTGCTCTCCTTGGGCGCTGGGATGATGGATTTCCTTCGGAAGTAGGCTGAGAGCTACGACTGTAGCAGCGAGAGGTAGAAAATGTCTGTAGAATCTCCAGCCAGTTAACAGGCATAGGTTTTAAGGACACTGCCTGGGCTGGACAGTTTCTGAGGGTTCACCCTCTTGAAGGTTCTTTTTATGTCGGCCTCAGTGACTGAGAACACAGGAGCCCGTGGGGACTGGTGAACATGCAAGGTTATTTTCTTTTCGAAGTGAGCATAGAAATGGAGCTCCACTGATACTTCCGAGTTACACTTTATCAGAAGTAGTGGTGTGCAAGCCCAGGTACAGCTGCCGAGCTTCTTTCTGACACTGAGACTGATAATAATCTTTGATGTCATAAATGAGTTTCTTTTCACTTCACGTCTATGTTGTTCAAACTTAACACAAACTCTTGCCAGATCATTTACTGACAGCACAGAAATCAAATAGGCTGGATATTAAAGGCAGTTTATTTATTGCTATGGTCCACACATCGTGTATTAGAGACTAGACAATAATTCCATGCTAATTTTGTCATTAAAAAATTGTAAATAATCCCTTAATTTTAACCAAAAATAGACTTTATTCACAATTCAAAATTATTTTATAAAAGGAAAACCATTTCAAGTCTTTTTCCACCATTTCGTATCCATTTCCACTGTTGTTATTTTCCCCTCTGCTGTCTGAGGGGGCTTCCCCTTGATTTGATCCTCTCAATACCTGGTAGCAGAAGGACTCTAGACTGTGGTCCTTCCCCACAGTGTCCAGAGTCAGCTGTGCCAAGCCTCAGTGCGCCCATCTGCACGTACTCCTGCAGCCTGGCATGTGCTAGTTGGCAGTTTTCCCTCACATACATCTCTGTGTGCTGAGAATGCAACAGGCTTCTGGCAGACCAAAGTGCGTCTTTCATTAAGTTGATGAACTTCCAGCAGTTCAGGATGTCTGACTCCTCCTTGAGAGGCATAAGATCATTTTACCCTGTCTTGTTGATGTCATAGGAACCAGAGAACACTGAATAGATATCTAACATTATGGTGCATTAAAAAAGGTTTGAATAACATTGGTTACTTTAAAACAGTGGATTTATGCACAGACTTTTAAGCATTGCATATTTTCTGTTAAATACTTCTGTAGCAGGGTTTGACCTTCACATGGGAAAAGGTTGCTTAGATTATTGTTCAGGTGCATTGGCTTCTCCCTGGATAATATTGCCATGCTGACAATTTTCTGCAGATAAGTTAACCAAATTACCACCAGCACACATGGTCCTCAACCTTTTTCTTTCCACTCACATCCCACTTTAAGTAATCCCTATGCCATCGGTGCACTGTAAGGGATTGCTTATGGTGATGTGTGAGTGGGAAGAGAAGGTTGAGAATCATTTCTCCAGACCCAATTGTTATTGAAATATTTTACTTGAGAAAAATTGTCATTGGCCCATTTCCTTTGGAGTTATGAGACCATGCACATAACGAGTCAATGAAGGACGATTAAAACAGTGGTTTTCAAATTTTTCCTTCCACCCATATCCCACCTTAAGCAATCCCTTACTAATCACGGAGCACCGATGGTATAGGGATTACTTACAGTGATGTGAGTGGAAAGAAAAAGGTTGAGAACCACTGCTGTAGATGGTATGCATACTACCTACAAATTTCACTCCAAATTCAGGGCACCTGTCTCTGCTCCTCCAAGGAACTCCAGAACCAGAAATTTCTGCCACCAGGACAGGCACCTGGGTTAATGTTGCTCATTTAACAACACTTGGTCTTGATGCTGGAGCTCCCCATGCTGCAGGAGTGCCAAGAGTTGGGCAAATATGCTGGTTTTGCTGGCAAGGCCCACATCCCTGAATGCAAAAAAAAAAACATGAACTGAATGAGTTTGGATAATGAATGCAGTGCAACTCCAATTATCCAAAATCCGATTCTCCCAAATCCTTATTTATCCAAAAATAAAATTTAGAGCCGAACTGATCTTACAGGTTGAAAAAAAATTCACTTGACATGAAATTAGAATGATGATTATCCTCGCCTCAGGCGACTCCCTCCCCTCTCTCTTTCTATTTCTTCTTCCTGAACCTCCTTCTCAAACTGCGCGTCGCTGTTTCCCAGCCGCAAGCGGTCAGAAGAATCCCTCATCCCGATGTCACCGTGGGGAGCGGCCTCCCAGCAGAAATGGAGATGTAGGCCTCCTGGCAATGGCAGGGACCTCGGGTTCCTGGGCAGGAGCGGGGCCGCGGTGGGGAAATGTCAGTGATTGGTGGCGGCCAACATTTTTTTGGTGAGAGTTAAACATTATTTTAATGCTTAAAAAGCCTCCCCTTGTTGTTCAAACACTGTTACAAGTGATTTGCTGCTGCGTCTGGGGTGTTTTACAAAAATAATTACCAGTTCTCCAAAAAAAAATGTTCGTCCGTCATGGGCCCGGTCCAGACCATTCAGATAATCGGAGTTGTACTGTAAATGAATGAATGAACAATTTTCAGATCCAAGAAAGTCTTGCTTCCTGCAGCTTCCCAGCTACATAAGACACATAACACATAAAATCATAAAGGAAGAGAAAGTAAAAGAGATAATGACATGAAAGGATGAGGAAAAAAAGTACTTTTTCACAATTGATCATAATGTAAAAGTTGTGCTGAGTTTTTGGTTCTTGTAGATGTTTAGCTGTTCTTTTATATGAATTCATTCAAACATTATGGAGTTTTTTTTTATTCAGGTGATGAAATATTACCAAGGAAAACAATAAAAATAACGGTAAGAATCTTGAAACTCATGGTGATTTAAAATGAAACACTTAATGCTGGTTGCTTATAGACTCTGAGTGCAATCACACTATAATATCAATTCTGTGACTGAATCAATGGTGAGATTACAGTTAATATCTGGTTACATATTCACTAAAGTTTAATTCACTTGCACTCACAATTACATGGACAACCTGCTGCAAAAGGCAAGTGAATTTAAATTGGGTTCATGTAAATGCTGATTACCTGCCACTGCAAAACAGTCAAAAACTGCAGAGGCACAAAAACTGCAGATCCGGAATGTTGAACAAACAAAGAGAAATTCATGGAACTCAGCAGGGCAGACAGCATCCATGGATATAAAATGGTCAAATTCCGCAGGGCAGACAGCATCCATGGATATAAATGGTCAGTCAACCTTTTGGGTTGGGACCCCTTATCTTCATAACTGACCATTCCTCCAGCTTCTCATTGTTTGTTCCTATAATGTTGAGGGATGTATCTCCAGGTGTGACAGGCTGATCTATCCATCTTATTCCATTGGAGAACTCTGAAGTTAAGCTCGCTAGGGCTACTAAGGGGGCTTCAAACTAGTATGTTGGGGGAAGGGGTCCATATAGAGGAGAACAGAAAAGAGAAGGTTTGTCCGCAAATAGAGAAGACCTATAGACAAAGTTTGGGGGTGGAAAGACAGATGATCAAGAAGGAAAAGGATTGGTGCCATGATGGTGGGGGGGGGGGGGGGAGGGTGTAGATAATGGTAATAAATAATAGTTGTCTGTAAAGATGGAGACAAGCGGAAGGTGAGATGTGTGAAATCTCTGAAATGCATTTACTTTAATGCTAGGAGTATTGTAAGGAAAGTGGATGAGCTGAAGGTGTGGATAGACACTTGGCAGTATGACGTGGTGGCGATTAGTGAGACGTGGTTGCAGGAGGAATGTGACTGTCAGCTAAATATTCCGAGATTTTGCTGCTTTAGGTGTGTTAGAATTGGAGGGGTAAGAAGGTGTGGCATTGCTTGTCAGGGAAAATATTACAGCGGTGCTGTTACAAGATAGATTGGAGGGCACGTTAAGGGAGGCAGTATGGGTGGAAAAGGAGAGGTTACAATTATAGGGATGTATTATAGACCACCTAGTGGGGATCAAGAAATAGAGGGAAAAATGTGTAAGGAAATAGCAGAGATTTATAATAAGCATAGAATTGTGTTAGCGGGGGATTTAAATTTTCCTAATATAGATTGGGAAACACATTCTGTGAAGAGGCTGGATGGATTAGAAGTTGTAAAATGTGTGCAGGATAGTTTTTTGCAGCAATATGTTGAGGTACCCACTGGAGAAGGGGCAGTGGTGGATTTACTGTTGGGGAATGAGGTAGGGTAGGTGACTGAGGTGTGTTTTGGGGAGCACTTCAGATCCAGTGATCATAGTACCATTAGTTTCAATATAATTATGGAAATGGATACATCTGATCGGATGATGAAGGTTTTTTGAGTGAGGGAAAGCCAGATTTGATGAAATGAAAAGGGATTTGCAAGGAATGGTTTGGGGCTGATTTGTTTTATGGGAAGGAGGTAGAGGAGAATCATGGAATTACACTGGTACTCAGCAGTTGGAATCTGAGCAGATTTATACCCCATTTCTATCAATCCCTCCACACTGCTCCACGTATCAGGACCTGGCTGCATTATCCTATCCACACACTCAGTGGGGTCAATGAACCAATTCCATCTCTAAAGGACCTTGCTCATCAGATCCTGTCCTGGTCTAGCTGGCCATTGTCAACTACAGGCTGGAGACTGAGAATAAGCCACACTGGATCTCCTCCTCATCAGCCTTCTTGGGGGGGTTCCCCTGGTAGTGATTTATATCCAACAATCAAGAATGGGTCACCTGCCATCTTATGTGCAAAGAAACCAGGCAGCAATGACTGCACCCATGGGCTCATAAAGACTCCATTTCAAATCCCAGACTTTTTCAGGAAGTGCAGGGGCTGTGGGATACAAGGAGAATACCCTCGTGCTCTGTTTCCAGAATGCACACACAGCTCTGTTGTCCTAAGAGGGTCTGCAGCATACGAGATTTCTAGTGGTTGAGAGAAGGAATCTCCACTACGTCCCTGGCTCCCTACACACACTTGTTCAACTACCACAGCCTGGGTGTAGATACACGCCATCAACACTGCAAGGAGCACCAAGCCAACGTGGAGGCTCCAGGCTAAGAAAAGAGCATCAACACAATGAGCCTTCTCACCAGGCCAGTTGTCAGGGCAGAGGTAGACAATTAGCCACAATCTATTAATGTTCAGGCTGGACAAGCAGACAAGGAGAAAAAGGAATAAAGGGTCAATCTGATTGAGCTAGATGGGAAAAGCCAGATGAAGGCACAGGCTTGTTGGATGGAATAACGTGTGCTATAAGATAATTTTCACAAATATGTTTCCAGGATTGAAAGGATCCGTGGGCCCCCCTGGATTACTAGGCACACAGGGTGACCGAGGACCTCCTGGACAACCAGGTAAGCCCCTATCTTTCTCCCCTATCCCTCCCTCCCCCGACCTCCACTGCTCTGTGACAAAGTCAGTTCCGGACCCCTGGACACTGAACGCTCCACCCACAATGCACTGCTTGATTGACAGGTCCGCCAGGGCCCCCAGGACCTCAAGGCCCATTGCAGATCGTAAATGCTACCGGTCAAACTACTCCCACCTGCCCGTATCTCTCCCACCTTCTGTCCGATGCAATATCACAGACTAAATCCTCCCCAGCTCTTCCTCTTATTGTACTTGATATCACCCTGCTTAATTTGAAAGGTCCCGGCCTTAAACTTCAACTGGCCCTTTTCTACACACGAATGCTACCTTGCCCATTGAACTTCCCCCAGTATCTCATTGCTTTCTCAAGATTCCAGTGCTGCTCCAACATTCTGGACGTAGCTCTTCTGCACCCTCTCCAAAGTCTCCACATCCTCCTTGTACTGCGGCAACGAAAACTGCACGCAACACCCCAGCTACACTGTTAAAGTATCCTGATCATTCATACATGACCTATTTTAATTGAACCAGCACAGGGCTGGATAACCTGCAGTTACATGGTATTATATATTTGAACAACAATGACGTTTATACTCGGTTTTCCATGTTTCAGCAGTTCTATTAATTCAACCACGAACTAACTTCACAGCCACTTGACTTTAACACATGTAGCTTTAACCTGATACTTTCTCTATCCCCTTTCTATTCAGAATGCCAGAACCACCAACAAACTGGCTGTCACCTTTGACCTTCATTAGCTGCACTTGTAAGAATCCATCCTTAGTACCATTCCCTGAGTCCCGCTCTATGTCAAGCCCAGGTCATGTGCCTGAAAAATGGACAATTTTGAGCAGAAGATTACCTATTCAGAACCATTTGTTCTTTTCCGCCCTCCTTTTGTCCATTTCCTTGCTGCTTGGATTAAAAGATGGAGAATGACATAAAGAATTTACGCAGTCAACATAAACAGCGTTCATTCAGAAATGATAGAGTTTCATCCAACTGTTTGAGGGGTGACCTGGCTTTGCTTATTGCAAATGAGAACCAAGTGTGGAAAATAAAGGAAAAGCCAATGGGAATACCCTTTATGGTGTGTGGTTGCCTTTGGGAAAGGAAAGCTATGCGGTTCGATAAAGACAAGATTAGTGCCTTCCCTCAGGCACATCATAAGGAGACACTTTTCACTTGGTGCGGTATAATAGCCATCTGGAGAACATGAAAATGCTTCTCAGTTAGCAATGATGAGAATACCTAGGTAAAACTCCTCGCAGGTCTCGGTCATCATCATTTGAATACAGAGGCTAAATGTCCTGAAGATTGTTGCAAAAGAGTTCCCGGAAAATATTTTAGGAGTTTCAGGTGAGATGAAAAATAATCATGAAAATTTGCACAAAAATCTTGAAATGAACTAACATTAGTTCTTTTTTCTCAGTTTAGACATAAAGCACGATTACGGGGCCACAGTCACCAGCTACCCCTAATTACACCCAATTGACCTACAACCCCCGGTACGTTTTGAACAGTGGGAGGAAACCGGAGCCCCCAGAGGAAACCCACGCAGAGGGGGGAGGGGGGAAAGAATGTACAAACTCCTTACAGACAGCGTGGGATTCGAACCCCGGCCCCGATCGCTGGCACTGTAATGGCGTTTCGCTAAAACTGCACTAGCCATTACATTTCATTCAAAATGTTATGAGGAATGGCACTGTGTCTATAAATGCTGCTGTACCTATTAAAATAAAGGTAAACATCAAACTGAATTAGTTGTATTGCGTCTTGCAATACAGGAGGTAACTTTTCACAAAATCTTTTTATTTAATTAAACATTTATTTTATTTAGACATACAGCATGGTAACAGGCCATTTCATTCCACCCAATTAACCTACAACCACTAGTATGTTTTGAGTGGTGGGAGGAAACCGGAGCCCCGAGGAAAACCCACACAGACACAGGAAGAACCTACAGACAGCACAGGATTCGAACCCGGATCCCACTTGCTGGTGCTGTAACAGTGTGGCACTAACCGCTACGCCAATCGAGTCACCCATAAATCTCCTTTAAATGATCTAGTTATGAGAGAATCCTGGTGGAACAATGCAAAGCATCTCATAATCATCTTCTTGCACCTCCCTCAAAAGCCAATCTGATATCCTTACCTAAAGGTCTGATTGATTCTGTTTCCGTTACCACTGCTGGTAGTGAGCCCAGCTCATCAATACCTTTTCACTTCAAATAGCTGTTCCTCATGCCTGCTCCACCCTTCTCTCCCCATCATCATCCTTGTGGCTTTCAGCTTAAAACGTCTGGCCCCTGGACCTTCAGCCATCCGGTAATGAGAGATGATTATGCATAGCTCACCATCTCCAGATTTTTGGAGAGGAGGACTTAAGGGTGAGGGAGTCTTCCAAGCATGAGATGCAATAAAAGGCTTTGGAAAGATGGAGAAAAAGAGGCCAGCACCACTGAAGGTAAGTGTGGACCCTGAAATTCTATGGGCCTTTTTTTCTGGCTGAGAAGATGCAATATATTCTAGGAAGTCTGAACTAAAAGCAGCAAATGATGCAAGCACTCAGATCAGACAATAGCTATGGCAATAGCAACAGACTTGATGTTCATCAGGTTTCATTGTAACCTTTCATCATAAGTCATTCTGAAAAGGGTTGAAAAAGAATATGAATATTTCAGCAGACATGGACAAACTTGTGAACAAGCTCAGGTTCATGTATCACTCAAAAGCACCACTGGAAGGGGAAGGCAAAAATATGCCTTCATATGTTATTGCTAAGGCTTGCATGCAGATTGCAATGAGGAACACGGGCATGTAGGATGTTGAAGTCAAATAATGTTTTGTTTGTACCCACTAAACGTTCTGATAAGCTCTGTAGTGATAGAATGCTAGAACTACTAGAGGGAGTCAGCAACTAGGTTGTTGCAGCTGCAGTTGGATTCAAGATGGATGCCTCTACACAGTCCTGAGTGAGTTCTTTAGCTAATAAAGTATAGTTTAAAAGTTTAAAAGAGCCCAAGTTTCTTTATTACAATAAAAGAAGCATCATAAGCTCTACTGTTTACTTTATTGCTTATGAAGACAAGCATGGTAAATGCCCTTTCACTGTCCTATTTACCTGTGCCGCCACATTCAGAGACACATGGAGTAACTCACCAACATCTTTCTGTCCATCAACACAACCGAGGATTCTACCATTTACACTATATGTCCTAACAATACAGTATGTGACTTTCTATCATGTATAAGGTAACACATGTCTGGATGAAATGAGAGTTTATTGTTTTGTGTGTGTGTGTGTGTGTGTGTGTGTGTGTGTGTGTGTGTGTGTGTGTGTGTGTGTGTGTGTGTGTGTGTGTGTGCGTGTGTGCGTGCGTGCGTGCGTGCGTGCGTGCGTGCGTGCGTGCGTGCGTGCGTGCGTGCGTGCGTGCGTGCGTGCGTGTGTGTGTGTGTGTGTGTGTGAGAGAGAGAGAGAGAGAGAGAGACAGAGTCTACGCTGGTTTGCATGCGCGTGTGCATTGTCAAGAGAAACGCTATTTTGTCTTGTCATATTTGCACAATCAGATGATAATGAACTTGAACTTAAACTCAGGAACTTTTGTTGCAATTTCATGACCCAATCAGCCTCATCTTAGAATTGAAAACCCTGACATTCATAGTCCTGAGTATTTTGAGAAAGGATACGTCTGAGTGTGGTAGTTGCTGGGCAATCTCTTTGTTCTCTGCCATGTGAAATGATACAAGAATCCTCCTCAACCACCTTTTTACCTGAGTCACATTCAGATGAAGAGGCACCGTGAACATGGCCTTGGTGTGCCAATTCCAGGGAACAAGGAGGTAGAGGCATCAATCATGTTCATGGTGTGAAAAGTAGCCAAAGTGCTGTTTCTGCTGAAGGTAATGAGCAGCTAATAATGGCTGTCCAGAGAAAGCAGATGCGAGACTTGTGGGAGAGAAGGTGGTGGGGTTGGGGGGGGGGGGGGGGGTGGCGTTGGTGTCTGTTAGAATACAAAGGAAGGTCAGTTCCTGCAAGAGATTGCAGACAAGGCCAACTTGATAAAAAATCGTGAAAGAACAGGGATATGTGACAAAGCATCATACCAAATAAAGATGAGAATAAATAAAGGTAGGGAGTAGTAAAATAAGGGTAGTGGGAGAAGTAAACAAAGGTGAGCTTTGTTAAATTAACATATCAATTACTCAGTTAACTAACCAATTAAACTAATGGAGGAGTGGTTATTAACACAAATAAAAAAGGTTTGCCTTTCTGAAGGACACCCACTCTTGCAAAAATGTTGAATAAAAAGGTTATTCACTTCTGACTCTGCAAAATTATTTAATCAGTGAGCTGTGTTTCTCACAATAGGAGACAAAGATATAGTGATGACATTTAGGGCCTGAGCCCTTCAAGGAAAAAGCAGAATGCAGCATTTATTTTCATAAAGCTTAGCTTGTGGCTAACGGAAGTAAAAGAATTTTCAAAGGCCAAGACCCATACCTTGAATCACGCTTACAATCCATTGAACAGCATTGATGCTCACCTCTCTACGCAAACAGGCTACAGCAGGCAGGGGAAGCCTCTTCAAAATCCTCCAAATTCACTGGCCAGGTGAGGGAACACTGAGACCGACTATGCTGTTGCTCTTGAATGGATTACCTCATCCGTATGCCCAACATCAGATCCCCAAGAAAATAACATCACTTTCTACGCTGGAATAGGGAAAATATTCTTGAAAAAATGCAGCATCCAAAGGAAGGGGTGGGAACATGTGACCGATTTTAGTAACTGAAGCAAACATTGTATCAAATACTAAAGTTGAGTTTCTGTTTCCCTTTTATTCCATAAAATTGCATTTAATGATGCCAAATAATTGCAAAAATACACCAATGTTTCATAAAAATGAAATAATACTCAAAAGCATTGCAGTGGGTTACGACTGGGATACCTGATGAAGAATAAATCTGAATTTAAAGGGAGGTGTTTTACAGTTGATCACTTTCAGTTTTATTAGAATGGTAAAGGAAGCTTTCTGCCATTCAGAGTGGTTAAAGTATTGATCTGACAAGCCACTGAGTCTATAGCCTCATTTAAACTTCAGCACCTGGGTCACCCTCCTGGTTTTCATTTTCCACTGGTCCCTTAACCAGTTAATTCTCTGTTAATTCCTGGAACAAGGTGCCTGTGGAAAAGGAGCTATAGAAACAGTTTTTTTTTGAGTAATTTTATGGGCTGTAAATTGGACCTATGTGTACATATTCTTTGTGCATAAAACCAACTTTTATCAAGTTGTATCACATTAGCAGATCAAATCATCCTTATTGGGAAATTGACCTGCACACACTGTGTGCATTTAACCTCAATGTATCTGACTCTAAGCAGGCATCACTTGCATAGATGATAACATTAATTTGTGCACATTGACCATTATTATTACCGAAGTAAAGTTAGGCATCAACGTGCATCTTATGAACCTTTTTTAGAAGTCTCAAACAAAACAAGGAGCGAATTCCACAGCAGATCAGAAAATTAATATGAATTAAAGCGTCCCGAATGTGATGTTGAAATATGACTCATTTTCCAATCCTCACTAGATATGCACAAGCATCACACCTTTACAGCATTTTCATGATATGCCAGATGTGATCACTGCCGATTTGGTCAGTCCTCACTTTGAAGGGACATATGCACATTTGTGGCAGAGAACACAACTGGCTCGTGGCATTACTGTCTGGTACAGAGGTGGCAATGCTCAGGACAAGAAAAAACTCCAGAGGGTTGTTAACTCAGCCTGTGACATCATCGACACCAGACTTCACTCCATCAAGGACATCAACATGATCCTCAGGGACGCCCAGCACCCAGGGCATTCCCTCTTCACTCTGCTACCATCAGGAGAAAGGTACAGAAGATGACTACTCAGCGGCACAAGGACAGCTTCTTCCCCACTGCCATCAGAATCCTGAATGATCAATGAACCAAAGTCACTGCCATTCTTTGACTTTTCAATCATTATTTTTATTTAATTTTGGAAGGTGGTTTAGATAGGTTGTGATGCTTCTGCAAAACAAGGAATTTTGTGGCTTGTTCATGACAATAAGTTCTGATTCTGATCCTAAACTTGATTGCCCAGGAGATGGCGGCATGCACTGAAGCTTATCCAGTCAAGTGGCATGCACCTGTCCCCATATTTTTCCTTCTCCTTCATGGCGATCATTTCTGCTGCTGGCCTTCTCCTTCTACGTAGAGCCATTCTTTATTTTGATTACCTTCCCACCAGTCAGCTTGGCAATAGAAATGGCAGGTGCGAACACTGCACACAGTTCCCAAGTGGAACCGCAGGGGTACCATCTTAGCCAAGTTAATTGGTGTGAAAATTGCAGCAAGGCTACTTTTACCATATGATTAATGTTGGTCTCCTTTCTTGGGGAAGGATTGACTGCCTTTTAAGGCAATGCGCAGGAGGTTGATTCCGGAGATGAGGGGTTTAGCCTATGAGGAGAGATCAAATCACATGGGACTCTAATCACTGAAATTCAGAAGGATGAGGGAGGAACTAACAGAAACGTAAAAAAAATGAAAGGGCTAGTTAAGATTGAGGCAGGAAAGTTGTTTGCATAGGTAAGTGAGACAGGAACTAGGGGAGCTGACCTCATGAATTGGAGAAGAAGATTTAAGATGGAGGTGAGGGGAAAATGCTTTGTCCAGTGTATTGTGAGATTTAAGTCAATGTATTGTTTGGTGGGTTCACAAAGAAACGAGTCCAGACACAGGCTAATAAACAAAGGATGATCTTTATTGAACACACGGGGAAACCATAATAGGGAAGTCACAAATTAATTCTTGATATTAAAATGATACAGACATTCAAAGCAATATATGCATTCACATGAGATACACAGATCACCAATACCAGTGGTCGCCTTTTCTCTCTTTAATACACGTGCTGTAACATACGGTTACTAGCACACTCTTATAAGACAGGGATCTCAACACACTCCCGAATCCCTGTACCAATGGGGTGCAGCTCAATGTTAAGTATTCCCATGGGCAGATGTCTCCAGTGTTTCCTTTGAGTTGGTCCAGTTAACAAGGTTGTCCATTGTCCCCAGCTCTGTTTGTACTAGTAATTGAGCTGCTGATGGGAGCTATTATTTTTTTTAAACTTTATTTATTCGTTCAAAATACAGATAGTAAATAACATACACAACAATGAACCATAAACATGAACGTTATATTTTATAGAATAAAAAGAAAAGAAAAGAAAAGAAAAGAACCCCCCCCCCCCCTTCAGCCAGCTCTCCTTAGGAGAGCCATAAAGAGAGGAAAAAAAATTAAGGAAAAATTAAACATACATATTAAGATCTAATCAACTTAAATCAAAATGTAAATATTCTGAATATAACAACCACTTACTAATAAAAAAACTATAGTTATCACGCGAAACATATGTAATTTTTTCAATTATTAAACAATACTTCATCTCATTATGCCATCTATTAATATCAATCATATTTGTATCTTTCCATGTGCTAGCAATACATTTTTTCGCTACAGATAATGCTAAATATACAAAAGCAAGTTGAAATTTATCTAATCCCAAACCTTTCAGAGGTTGCAAACTGTCCAATAAAAATACTGTCGGATCTAAAGGTATTTTAATCTTATACAGGTATTCTAAAAACAATTGAATTTTCTTCCAGAAAGATTATATATATATATATATATATATATATACAAGACCAGACAGCATGAAAAAAAGTTGCAACAGAATTATCACATCAAAAACACAAATCTGATTCATGAAAACCATACTTTTTTTAGTTTTTCAGGTGTTAACTATAATTGATGTTAAAAATTATAATTAATCATTGCATAGCGTGCATTTATCAGTATAGTTACGCTATCATAACAAATATCTAACCAATCATCCTTGGAAAAAATAAAACCAATATCCACTTCCCATTTACCTTTGGATTTATCCCAACCCTTTTTATCCATACCATCCTATAATACTTAATACATAGATGAAATATAACCCTTCTCTGGTACCTTCATAAGAAAAATCTCAAATTCAGTCATTTCAAGTAAAATCATATCTCTACCAAACACATGTTTTACCAAAGATCGAATTTGACAATAAAGAAACAAAGAATTCTTATCAATATCATAGCTGTCCCTCATCTTTATGCTTAATCGGATTGTTTAAACCTCGAACATCAAATGTAGCAAACCTCAACTTTGACATATCTACTAATATTAGTAAAGACCAATAATATCTTTATATGAAAACTCAAATCAACGTATATAGGCCCTCCAATAGGAGAAAAAAAATCACAAATTAAAAGCTAGATAAAATGAAAATAAAAAAATAATTTAAAAAAAATTCTTAAAACTACCAAAAGGTAGTAATCCCTAAACAAAATTTGAGTGTGGATCACTCACCAGTGGCTGATGACTAATAGAACCTAGAACAAATCTCTCCCTCCCCAGCTGAACAAAAAATAATCTCGAAATATCATAATAACATGTAAAGTAAAATAAGAATAAGAAGATTCTTCTATTCATCCAAGAAATTCCAAACTCAGAGATCCCATTTCAAAAGAAGTTGGAATCTTTCCATTCCCGTTTTTCTCATTTCTGCCATTTCTTCCGTTTCCTGAACAACCAGATTTTTCTTTAGGAGACAATGGTGGACTGCGTCTTTGTCCTCTTATATCTGGCAATGAATCAGCAAAAATCATTGCTTCATGATCATTCTCAAAAAACCGAGATTGATAGTTTCCATGAAACACCTTCAGCACTGCCGGATAGCGAAAAGTAGACTTATAACCTTTACGCCACAAAACTTCTTTAACTGGATTAAATCGACGTCGACGTTGAATGACCGCTTGACTCAAATCAGGATTTTAAAAAACTCTGCTATTCTGAATCAATAACGGAATTTGTCGTTTTCTCGCATTTTGCACTGCAAGTCAAAGTATTGCTTCTCTATCCAAATAATTCAAACATCGAATTATTACAGATCTCACTGGTTGACCAGGTGAAGGTGTTCTTCTTAAAACTCTATGAGCTCTTTCCAGTACCAAGCCTTCAGAAAAAAATTCTTGCCCTAATACTTGTGGGATCCAGTCTTTAAAAAAACAAAGAGGATCTTGTTCTTCCATACCTTCTGGCAAACCAACAATTTTCACATTATTCCTTCTACTTTGATTCTCCAAATAGTCTATTTTCCTCTCCAGCTCCTCCTCACATTCTCGCAATTCTAAAACGGATTTTTCAACCTTCAACACTTTTTCTGTATTAGAAGCCACTTGCTGCCTACATTCCAAAAAAGCAGACTGAAATTTTTTTAAATCTTCACAAGATGCTTCCACACGTGCTTTAACTGTATTGAATTCTGAACTTGTACTAACATTCTTTTGAGCCAGCTCTTGCATTATAGGCTGAATGACAGCATTTAACTGCTTATATTGTAGCTCAGAAAAGCTCAGCCCTGCTTTCTCTGATGTAGTGGGAGAACCAGGTAACTACAGCTCCTGCTGCAATGCAACAAAAGGCATTTTAACAGTTTTACTGCGAGTCTGGACTCCCAGCGACGGCAGCCTGACTTCCTCAGGGGGTCGACGCTGGCCTCGCCCTGCAGCTCAATGTTTTTCCACAAAATCACAGATGAGATCGATATCTTCAGGTTGGAGTGTTGTCTGAAGCATTTCAGACAATGGAGTCGTCTTCCTGCATGCTCCCTCCATTAAAATCAAAAGGCTGCCAGAATCGGGATCCACTTCTTTGGAACACACACCTTCCTCCAGAGAATGGGTAATTCCAGTGCTATCTTTCACTTGGTGAGTAGTAGACATTTTCTTTTTCAGCTCCCACAGGCAGTCTTTGTGGTTTAGGCCCTAAGGAAGTTAAACCTGAAGCTGTAGCAAGTTGTTTAGGCCCCAAATCTTCAACACTTCGAAAATATAACTTCTGCATTTGAGGTTTAATCTTCTTACCATTAATGGCCATAACAGTACCTTAATACTTTAAACTAAAATTTAAAAAGTTTAAACTTGAAAACAAAGGGTTAAAAACGGGTACTTAAAAGTCCAGCCAGAGAGGTCGAGATCTCACGTCCAGACTCTACGCCATCTTGCCACGTCCCCTGGTGGGAGCTATTCGGCAGGATACAGACATAAAGGGGTTCAAGTTGAGCCAGGTGGAACACAAAATCAAACTTTTTGCACATTTGACAGACCCTGAGAGGGTCGTTGGCCAGGCTGAGGACCACACTGGGAAGGTCTCGGGGTATAAAGTATATCTGGGCAAAAGTGAGGTTATGCCTTTGGCAAACGGGGATTATAGACAATATTAACAGAGAAGTCCATTTAAATGGGCGCAAGAAGACATTATATATCTGCGGATAATAATTGACAAAAATTTGTGCAATTTAGACAAACTTTGCTAAATCCCTTTGCTCTGGAAGATTGTGGAGGACTTTGCTAGATTCTGCCTCTAACGCTGGTGGGAAGAGTTAACTGTGTCAGAATGAAGATGATGCCAAGACTCCAGTATCTTTTTCAATTGTTACCCATTCTGTTGCCCCAGGGCTTTTTTAAGACCCTCAACAAATGCTTCAGGAGGTTCCTGTGGAGCAGTAAGGTGGGTAGATTCTCATGGAAAAGTTGACGTGGGTCTATAATTTGGGGAATTTAAAATTATCTGATATTTTAAAAATATTATTAAACAGCCTGGGCAAGGTTATTTGCCTCACTCTTTGAGGAGGGGCCCTCCTGGGCACAAATAAGACTACATGTGGTCAGTGAAAAGATAGCAGGAAAGTTTATATACAAATGGGACACTGAATTAATTTCAAAGAGAACAGATAGCCCCACACTAAAGCATGTACTTCAGATGTGGCAAAGAGTAAATCAATGTATTGGATTTAAGGTGGGGGTTATCTCCCAAAACTCCTTTGACCCAGGACAACTTCATACCCTTGACTCTGGGTAATAAGTTCCTGGACACCTGGTGCCAGAAGGGATCAGGCATCTCGAGGATTGTTACAAACAAAGGCAGCTCATGTCATTCGAGCAGCTGAGGAACAAATACAATTTGTCTAATAGAACATTCTTCTGCCATCTGCAAATAAGATCTTTCTTAAGGGAAAAATTGGGATCATCTATGACCCTACCTAGATGTAGTAATGTGGAGATTCTAATTTGGCAGGAGAATCTCTAAGATGCATTACATATTCCAAAGTGAGGGCCTGAAGATGGGCTTACACAGATCGAGGGAGCGAAGGGAGTCAGACTTGGGCACAACAATCAATGAAGAGTGGTGCTTGGACAGCTTGACTGGAATCATCAATGCCAGGTACAGGATGGTGTAAAACAATTTCTGGCATGAGCTGTAGCTCACACCACAAAATGACATCAATCAAAGCCATAAATTTCAGAAATGTGCTTTAGGTGTGGTGTGGAGATTGGAAACATGTCAACTCCACCTGGTTATGTACAAAGGTGAGACCCTACTGGGAGGACCTTGAGGACTTTCTTAAAAAAATTACAAAAGTGGATTTTCCACAGGATCTGGAGTTGTATCTTCTGGGAGATATTGGTGATGTGAGATTTAGAGTGTCCAAATACCAAATCCAGTTCATGAAGGTCATCCTGTCAGTAGCAAGAAGTGTACAGTGATTTAGTGGAAGTCTGACTCCCAACTAAATACCACACAATGGAATATGGAAATGCAGAGTTGTGTTCCCCTGAAGACAGGCAGCAAGTAAATTTACTTTTAAATTTAATTTTAATTTTAAAATATGTATATTTCAAAATGTGAGGCAGACAAGGTTAGCACCTCAGTCATCACATGGGATTGTAATATTATGGCACATGTTAGAGAATAGGCAGGATGAGGCATCTGGGGATAACTCATGCTGCTGATGTGAGAGAAGTGGAGGGGAAAATAGCACTTCAGATTCGGGTCAGATTCAACTTCTCAATATCCATCGCTTTGAACTTGACCAAGTTAAATTCCTTCTGCCATTCTTTTCTTAGTTGAACTTGATCCTATTGGAACCTTTGTCCTCCTCCCTTACTTTCTGCAATTCCACCAATCTTGGTGTCATCCTCAAACCTACTCATCATGCCACCTACATTCTCATCCAAAACGACAGGGCTCAGGGGAGTCTCGTAAAGCAGAAGGAGCTGGGATACAAGTACATTGTTCCCCGAAAGGGGCAATACACATAGTGAAGAAGGTGAAAGGCATGGCTGCCTTCATCAGATGGTACACTGTGGGCAAGAGTCAGGATGTCAGGGTACAGCTGTATGTGAGACCGCACCTGGAATATTGTGGTAACCATACAATAAGAACAACTAGAGAGGGTGCAGAAAAGATTCACAAGGATATTGCTTGAATGAATAGGCTTGAATTGGACAGATAGGCTGGGAAAAGTGATGCTGCAGTGAAGGAGGCTGAGTGGTGTCTTCATATGGATTCTCCACCTTTAATGGAGGGGCAGCGTTCCACCACCGAGTGGTGCTGCTGCACTCCTGTTTGGAGGACACATTACCTGCCAATCAAGGTCAAAGACTTGCCCCAAACCATCAAGATGACCCTTCCAACTGGCCCAGATGAATCACCTCAGTTCACTCCTGCTGAGCCCCTGCACTTGGCTTTGAGTAACCAACCACACTGACCCTTATGATTGGCCCCCCAGCTTTTCCCCCAGATCTATAAAGGACCATGTGCCTCTTTGTTCTGCCTGTTTGGACTCCTCGTGGCATATATCACCTTCTGTACTGAGTTGGGGTGAATCTCGAGGCTAGGTAGCAGAGCCATGTCCATACTGGTCAAAGGGTGGGGGCACGTAATATCACCTTGATCTGATTGTTGAATGTGTATACCTTTGTAACTTCCCCAGTTTCTGTCGGTTTCCCCCTCGTCATCCAAAAATGTATATTTACCCCCTGTGTATTGTGTATGTGTATGTGTAGAAGTTTGCTTGACATATCGACCGTGTTGTCTCAATTCCATCCCTGAAATAAATGTGTCCTTTGTACCTGCACTTTGGTCTGGTTCTTAACCTGTGGACCCACATGAACCCAAACAACACCACTTGATCCATTCTGTCCTTTTCCTCCAGAAGGGGAGATTAAAATGAGAGGACAAGTTTTGGTTGAGAGGGAAAAAAAATTGGAGTGGACCAGAGAGGCAGATTGTTCACAACAGAGAGTACTGGATACCTAGAATTAGCTGTCAGAGGTGGTTCCAATGACAATGTATAAAAAGTCTGTGGATAGGAAAGATTCAGAGGGATATGGGCCAATGCAGGCAAATGGGACCAGCAGACCAGGTCAGGATGGCATTTTGGTTGGCGTTGATGAGATGGTTTGAGGGGCCTGTTTATTCTGATTCTCCAGTCTTTGTTTTACAACTTAATTTTACACCAGCCATATCAACCTTAACAAACTTGTGACTTTCTCATCTATGCTGCTCAGGTGCTCAAAAGAAATGTACTTTCTATGCATTTTTTTTCTGTTTTTAAGAGCATAAATCACCTGAAACCTAAAACTAACCTCCAGCAGTACCCCCATCAAAGGTTTAAAACATTGATAATTATGGAGGTAGGTCATCTGGACGTGGTTCTCTTACCTTTGAAATTGGTTGCATTCTTACTGGTTGAATGATGACTACCAACCCTTAACTGCTAATGAGCAGAGTCACCCCAGGCCTTTCAAGTATGCCACTGTCAATTGTAATGTTTGGTTGTTTAACTTTTCAGCAGGCTCCAGCCTCATGACCAGCAGCAAACTGTAGGGAAGGGAGGTTCATATCCTCGGTCATCTTTTGAGACCTATTTTCGATGCAAGGCTGGCTCATTTCCCAGCATCAGAGCCATCCAAGTGTAACTTCCACTGTGCAGAGTTGGGGTGGGAGGGACTTAGACTAGAACTAGCCCATTCATGAAAGCACTGAATAAATTTCATTTGCAGAAATTAAAGAAAGGTGGTGGTATGGCTTTTCATAGATTTTATTAATGGGCCGTTAATATTTGATAATTTAATGGCTGTATTATTCTGACCATCCTGAATGCTCTCATTGGACAGGTTTGGGATTGAAATCCATACAGAGGTATTCATTCACTTCCTTATTGGGAGCTGCTCTTCCTTTTCCAATTTTGAAGATTAGTAGATATACCTTTAACCCAATACTTAAACATACATTACGGATCTGGTTTCAATTTCGCAAATTTTTTGATTTAATAAAGTTTAGTTTATCAAGTACTATTTATCACAACTATATTTTTTCATCATCTATAATGGATCAAGCCTTTTCTTTATGGAAAAACAAAGAAATTGTCTATTTTTCAGATCTGTTTATAGATGAATATTTAATTTATTTTGATATAATATCTAACAAATATAATATACCGAAGTCACATTTTTTTAGATATTTCCAAGTTAAAAGTTTTTAAGATATTTCCTAACTTTCATGTATCATATCAATCTGATTTGGTTGACACTCTTTCTCATTTGAATCCTTCCCATCAGGGTTTAACAGGTAATATTTACAATAATTTATTAAAATTGGAATCAATCTCTAATGAGAAAATAAGAGGAGACTGGGAATTGGAAGTTCAGTCACTTCTCCCAGAGGAACTTTTGGAAAAGATTTCTGGAATGGTTAATACCTCTTCATTATGTGCCTGACATGCATTTATTCAGTTTAAAGTGGTACACCGGGTTCATAAGTCGAAAAGCAATTTGGCCCATATCTTTCCTAATGTTAGTCCTAGGTGTGATAGATGTAAATCACAAGTGGCCACACTAATACACATGTTTTGGTCTTGCTCTGCATTGGAGAAGTATTGGATGGATATTTTCAAGATTTTGTCAATTATACTGGGTATTAGATTGCAACTAACCCATTGACTGCTATTTTTGGAATTGTAGATCCAGAGATGGGTTGGGTTCCTTCTTCTGCACATTGGATTGGAGCATTTACTGCACTGTTGGCCAGAAGAGCCATTTTATTTAAATGGGAAGATCCTACTTTGATGCAATGGTTCTCTCAAGTTATGTCATGTTTGAGTTTAGAAAAAAATAGAAGTTGCACTTTTGATACCCTCTGTAAAGTTTGAAAAGATTTGGCGTCCTTTTATAAACTATTTTCGAATGAGTTAATTGGTATTTTGACTTCACCTTCCAGACTGTTTTGGATTTCTGTTGGGTTTTTTTTACTTCCAAAGACCAGATAAATAGTTGTACTGATCAGTTGTAGTGAACTCTCAGTTTAGGCTTCCCAGCCCTTTTGTTGTTGTTGTTGCTGTGTTTTGTTTATTTTGGTAGGTCCGGTGGGGTTTTAATAACATTTTTTTTTCTCCTTTTTGAATATTCCAAATTGAGTAGAATGGGATAATATTGTTCAAAATGTTATAATGTTGCCTGTTGTATTATGTATTGTAATATATCGATGTTTCTGTTTTTACTATTCAATTCTGTATTCGATTCTCCTCATGTATTGTTTACTCTAATATGTTTAATAAAAAGATTGAAGAAGAAAGATTGAAAATACTGAAATAACTTTGATAGCTGTGGCTATCGGCCCTGTGGCCGAGCTGCCTCTCAAAGTACAATGAATATTTTCAACATTCAGAAATATTCAATATAAAATATATCCAAGCTACTTTATAGATAGAATTGAATATACTTTAGTAACAATAAAATAACATTGAAAACCTCAAATAATCGAAAAGTTGCCTTTCTCCCTCACAAATTGTCTTTCCTCTCCCTTCAACTCTTGCCACAGGTTGTTCTGAGTGATTCCCCAGCATAAATGCAAGGGGTGGGGGGGGGGGGTCATTGCAAGTTTACCCTCTATCACTGCACAGCTTGAGGAGCCCTTTATTGGTGTGTGAACAATCACCAGATAGCTTAGCCTATCTCTACTCATGCATTCATACATAGGAATCTCAAATATAATGGCATTCATTCAGAAAAATGCTGATTGCTTGCAGATTCTGCGTCCTTAGCTCCAGTCGTGACATATCCTGCTCCAGGCCGGTTAGAACTTCCTCCTGGTTTAATCACTGCTTTCAAAGTAAAATGAAACAACATTTAAAAAAAGTACATTGATCTGACCTTTTGATCATGCAGGCATATGATTAAAAATTAGAGCACAAAATAATCACCAGTAAAAATGATAGTTCTCCATCTACCATGAGACCAGATCCCAGCATTCAGTCTTGCTGTAATTGAGACATTAAAATGTTGGCTCCAACAACAATCTTGTCAAATGAATGAGAGTGGAAATCCAAACCAAACCAAAGGTCTCATTTCAATTAGGCACAGAGATATCATATTTCATAAATGTGGAGCTATTAATGCCAACACTTTATTTTGAGATGTGTAAACCAGTGTCATGGGATTCAGGAATTAAGCTTAGTTTCATTCGGCTTTCTTCATATATGGGTGCCTTCACTTTGCCAAATTTCCAAATGTTGAAAAGGATTTTGAGAAGGAATTCAATGTACGTTAAAGTTTTGTTCATATTTAATATGATCCACTTTTCAAGCCAAAGCAACACAAACCATTACAAAACATTAATCACTCTCATAGAGAAAGAACAGCAAATTCTACAACAGTCAATTGACAAACCAGCAACCAAAACATTTCCCATTTAACTAATGGTGATTCAAACCATCTTTTTTAATCATTAAAGATTGGATACCTTGCTTAAAGGCACTTGATTGAAAATCTGTGTACTAACAATTGAATGGTGATAGATTATCTATCCCAATGGAACGTCCAGAAACCATGTCCTCCGATTGATCTGGAGGACCTCGAATATAATAAGATGATGACTGATCAGATTTTGGGTTCAAATCCATTTTCCCACCTGTTCTCCATTACTCCTAATTCCCACCATGGCCTCCATCCACCAATCAGTCATCAGAAATATGTCTATCTGGGACTTGAATACCATTAGCTTCCACAGCTTTCTGGGGTGGAGAGTTCCAGAGATTCATAACTCTCTCCCCCCCCCCCACCCCAAGAGAAGAATTTCCTAGTCATCTTCAACTTAGATGGGAGACCTCTGATTCTGAAACATTGTCCTTGATTCATCCCCTGAGTGAGGTTGCCAAGCACCCTCATAATCTTAAATATTTCAATAAGACCAATCCTGTGAATTTCAATCCTAGCTGCTCAACCCATCCTTAAAAATCAATCCATTCATCACAGAATTGGAACCAGGAAGCATTCACTTATATAGCGTTGATTACCTGTCACTTATGAGGAATACATAAAATTGTTGGAGAAACTCAGCAGGTCCCGCAGCATCTGTAGGAAGTAAAGGGTAACCACCGTATCAGGCCTGAGGCCTTCATCAAAGAGCAAAAAGCAGGCAGCTGCCTGAATAAAAAGCTAGGGAAGGAGAGGAAATGAGAGGAGAAAGGAAGGAGCAGGAGGGAGGAATATAGACTAACAGGAAAGAAGTCATGGGAAGACGTAGGTGGGAAGGCAGCAGATTTCAAAAAAGCTGTAAAGTGAAGAGGGTGGGTAGCTTTCTGAAAGGAGATGGAAGGAAAGGGGTACGAAAGGAGAGAGGGACAGGGTAAAAGAGACTCAGGGAAAGGTGTTAATGCTGACTGGTTGGACAGGGCACAGGCAGACTATTAGGTGTTGTTCCTCCAAATTGTAAGTAGGCCTTGGGTGGACAGTGCATGAGGCCATGGACAGACATATCGGTGTGGGAAGAGTATGTGGAATTAAAAGAGTTAGCCACTGGGAGTTTCCTGTTATTGTGATGGACAGAGTGAAGGTGCTCAACTAAATGATCTCCCAGTCTGCATCCAGTCTCTCCAATGTAGTGGAAGCCTCCATGTGAGCACCAGACTCCTGTAGCTACACAGGGAAGTGTTGCTTCACTCTGAAGGACTGGTTAGTGCCATAATGGTGTGAAGGAGGAGATGTGGGTGTAAATTTAGCATTTAGCATTCACAGGGGTGGATACAGAGGGGCGATGGGTTCATGTACTGCCCCTGGGCACTCGCCAACTAGTTGCCATTAACATCATAGAGCATAGAACAATACAGCACAGTACAGGCCTTTTGGCCCTCGATGTTATATAACCATATAACCATATAACCACTTACAGCACAGAACAGGCCAGTTCGGCCCTACTAGTCCATGCCGTAGCAAATCCCCACCCTCCTAGTCCCACTGACCAGCACCCGGTCCATACCGCTCTAGTCCCCTCTTATCCATGTAACGATCCAGTCTTTCCTTAAATGTAACCAATGATCCCGCCTCGACCACGTCTGCCAGAAGCTCATTCCACATCCCCACCACCCTCTGCATAAAGAAATTTCCCCTCATGTTCCCCTTATAATTTTCCCCCTTCAATCTTAAACCATGTCCTCTAGTTTGAATCTCCCCTTTTCTTAATTGAAAAAGCCTATCCACATTTACTCTGTCTGTCCCTTTTAAAATCTTAAACACCTCTATCAAGTCCCCTCTCAATCTTCTACGCTGCAGAGAAAAAAGCCCCAGTCGGCACAACCTTTCCCTGTAACTCAGACCCTGAAATCCTGTCAACATTCTCGTGAACCTTCTCTGCACTCTCTCTCATGTTGTGCTGACCCATAGGCTCCTTCCAAAATAAGTACTAAACTCTCTCTACCCCATAACCCTCCATTTTCCTTTCATCCATGTGTCTGTCTAAAAGTCTCTTAAATGCCCCAATTATTTCAGTCTCCACCACCATCCCCAGCAAGGCATTCCAGACACCCACAAATCTGTGTAAAAAACGTACCTCTGATGTCTCCCCTAAACTTCCCTCCCTTCATTTTGTACAGATGTCCTCTGGTGTTTGCTGATCCTGCCCTGGGAAACAGGTGGTGGCTGTCAACCCTACCTATGCCTCTCATAATCTTGTAGACCTCGATCATGCCTTCTCTCATCCTTCTACACTCCAAAGTGAAAAGTTCCAGCTCTGCTAATCTTGCCTCATAAGACTTGTTTCCCAATCTAGGCAGCATCCTGGTAAATCTCCTCTCCACCCTCTCCACAGCTTCCACATACTTCCTATAATGAGGCGACCAGAACTGAACACAATACTCTAAGTGCAGTCTTACCAAAGGTTTGTGGAGTGGCAGCATGGCCTCTCTACTCCTGAATTCAATCCCTATGAATGTATCCCAACATCCCATAGGCCTTCTTAACTATCCTATCAACCTTGATGGCGACATTGATGGATGTATGGATTTGAACCCTAAGGTCCATCTGATCATCCATGCTCTTAAGTAACCAAACATTAACCCTGAACTCAGCCTTCTGGATAGTCCTTCCAAAATGCATCACCTCACACTTATCTGGATTGAAATCCATCTGCCACTTTTATGCACATTTCTACATCCTGTCTATATCTTCTTGTAACCTTCGACAACCCTCAACTCCATCACAACTCCTTCAACCTTTGTGTCATCTGCAAACTTACTGACCCATCCTTCCACCACTTCATCCAGATCATTTATAAAATCACGATCAGCAGGGATCCCAAAACAGATCCCTAAGGTCCTCCACTCGTCACCGATCTCCAGGCAGAATACTTTCCTTCCACTACTACTCTCTGCTTTCTTCCTACAAGTCAACATTTTATCCATACAGCCAAGGTTCCATTGATCTCATACCTTATGGCTTTCTGGATGAGACTCTCCTGGGGGATCTTGTCAAATACATTGCTAAAATCCATGTAGACCACATCTACCACCCTACCCTCACCAACTTATTTTGTAACCTCTTCAAAAAACTCAATTAGACTTGTGAGGCATAATCATCCCTTTGCAAAGCCATGCTGACTATCCTTAAGAATCCTCTTCATTTGTTTGCACACCGCTGACTTACTGATTATAATTCCCAGGCTTCTTCCAATTACCTTTTATAAACAAGGGGACTACATTTGCCATTCTCCAATCCTCCGGAACCTTCCCTGTGGCCAAAGAGGACTCAAAGATCATTGCTACTGCCCCAGCTATCTCTCACTTCCCACAGCAACCTGGGGTATATAGTGACCATCCCCAGGTACTTAGCAATCTTCATGTTTTTAAAAAGATCCAACATTTCCTGTTCCTTAATCTCTATATTGTCCAGCACATAGGCCTGTTCAATTTCGACCTCACCATGATCAATGTCCTTTTCTCTTGTTGATGCAAAGTTTTAATTTAGGACCTCCCCAATCTCCTCCGCCTCCAAGCATGTTGCCTCCTTCGTCCTTTAATGTCCCCTCCTTCATTCTCGCCATCCTTCTGTTCTTCACATACGCTTAGAAGACCTTGGGGTTCTCCTCAATTCTACATTCCAGGGCCATCTCATGCCCCCTTTCTTAAGGCCTTCCTGGCTACCATTTATTTCTTATGAGCCCTTCCAGTTTCCCACTTCCTGTATCTGATGTATGTTTCCTTCTTCCTCTTGACTAGTTGTCTGACCTACCTCATCGACCACAGTTTTTCTACCATCTTTATCTTGTCCCAGTGGGACAAACCTATCATGAACCCTGCACAAGTGGCCCCTAAACTTCCTCCACATGACTTCTGTGCTTTCACCCTTGAACATCTGCTTCCAATTTATTCTCGCTAATTCCTGTCTCATCCCTTCATAATTAGCCCTTCCCCAGTTAAGCACCTTCCAAATTTGGTGGCTTATATCCTTTTCCACAGCTATGTTGAAGCTAAGGCGGTTGTAGTCTCTCTCTCACTAAAATGCTCCCCAACCGAGAGGTCCATCACCTGACCAGGTTCATTCCCCAGAACCAGATCCTGTGTGGCCTCTCCTCTAGTAGGTTGGTCCAAATGCTGCGTCAGGAATCTTTCTCGTACACACCAGACAAACTCAGCCACATCTATCCCTCTTGCAGTCAGTAGGAGCCTGTCAATATTAGGGAAGTTGAAATCACCCTTATTTCCCGCACCTTTCCAAAATCTGCCTGCTGATCTGCTCCTCTATTTAACCCCTTCCCCATCTTCCTTTTGCCCTATTGCTCTGCTTCCTTTCATCCAGCTCCTGACCCCCTTCCCTCTCCATTCAGAGATAATCCCTCTCCAATCACTCTCTTCTACCCTCCTTCCTTTATCCACCTATAACCATAACCATAAAACCATTTAAGGAGCGGAAACAGGTGATCTTGAACCTTTTAGCTTATACTCCCCTCACCTTCCCCCCACACCTTCCCCTTCCTCCCTTCTCTCCTCTTTTCCACCCACCATTTTATTCAGGCATTTTCTCATACTTTTTATTTTTTATTTTTTACACAATAAACCATATTGACCAAAATACATACAGACATTTTTCTCTTGAATATATACAGTGTCATTTTCTCCCCTTTTTCCCCCTCCCTTCCCTCCATCCCTCTCCCCCTTCCCATTTATTCAAAGTTCAATCTATAAGATACATTAAATCCTTTAAAGAATGTCATCACTTAATAAAATAAACAAGGAATTTTTATCTTTTACTTTTATAAACTGAGTCAGTTCATTTTGTTGTCTTCTCCTTCTGTCATTTTAGGTGGTGGAGGTTTATTGTATTTCATGTATGGTTCCCATATTTGTTCAAATATTGTGATGTTATTTCTTAAATTATATGTTATTTTTTCTAATGGAATACATTTATTTATTTCTATGTACCATTGTTGTATTCTCAAGTTGTCTTCTAATTTCCAGGTTGACATAATACATTTTTTTGCTACAGCGAGGGCTATCATAATAAATCTTTTCTGTACTCCATCCAAATCGAGTCCAAATTGTTTATTTCTTATATTACTTAGAAGGAAGATCTCTGGTTTTTTTGGTATATTGCTTTTTGTGATTTTATTTAATATCTGGTTTAGATCTTCCCAAAATTTTTTCACTTTCTCACATGTCCAAATTGTATGTATTGTTGTTCCTGTTTCCTTTTTACAGCGAAAACATCTATCTGATACTATTGGCTCCCATTTATTTAACTTTTTGGGTGTGACGTATAGTCTGTGTAACCAATTATATTGATTCATGCGTCACCTCGTGTTTATTGTATTTCTCATGGTTCCGGAGCATAGCTTTTCCCATGTTTCATTCTTTATCTTTATGTTTAGATCTTGTTCCCATTTTTGTTTAGGTTTACAGTTTGTTTCCTCGTTCTCCTTTCCTTGCAGTTTGATACATTGACAAAGGGGTGAGGCCTGAATCGGTTGTGGTCCTTTACTTCCTAAAGATGCTGTGTTTCTCCAGCATGACAATCACAGAGTCAACAGATTCCCGTTTAATTCCTAATTGTAGCTTATGGCTTTGAAGATACTTTTGTTCTGAAGTGAAATGTGAACACTTCCATGTAAATGATGGTTTTATATGGATTGTGAATTCAGACGGACCAATCATCCTGTGACCCTGTTGGAGGTATTGCAGAAAACTTGGGTCATGTGGCTGACAACCAGGATAGGGTGATGTTTGTAGTGCATTGAGAGGGAAGTGAACTAAGTTCTTACCTACACCCTCTCCCGTTCCTCCTTCATGAAAACAGTTTCTCCCCAGAACTCTCCAAAATCCCACCATCAAGAGATCTCCCAACCATGTGAGCTTTGAACACTTTCCAACCTAGTTGTCAATTTCACTCCATTTTTAACTTCCAACAAGCTTTTAATCCCACAGCCATGTGCTCCCCACAGCAATTACTGGCTCCAAATACATAATTTGCCTATCCTCAACCCCTTTAGCCTTGTCATAATCTATTTATTCCTCCTTGCCCACAAAACTTTGGTTCTGATACCTTTCCACATTTGCCTCTCCCCAAAAAACAGTTTTCATCTAGCCGACAACACCCCCATCAATCCCCGCCATCTACTGACTCCATTTTCATCACTTCACACCAATCATCTGTCCGTTTGGAAACATCCGACATCTATAAACTAACATTTCTAATTCTTTCACTCTGAATATGCAGGCATCCCCATTATCTCCATCTCCCATCATCCCCACACTCCCATTATCTCCACACTCCCATTATCTCAACACTCCCATCATCCCCACACCCCCATTATCCCCATATCCCCACCATCCCATTATCCCCACCCCCCCATTATCCCCACCCCCCCATTATCTCCACACTCCCATTATCCCCACACTCCCATTATCTCCACACTCCCATTATCTCCACACTCCCATTATCTCCACACTCCCATTATCCCCACACTCCCATTATCTCCACACTCCCATTATCTCCACACTCCCATTATCTCCACACTCCCATTATCTCAACACTCCCATCATCCCCACACCCCCATTATCCCCATATCCCCACCATCCCATTATCCCCACCCCCCCATTATCCCCACACTCCCATTATCCCCCACACTCCATTATCCCTACAGCCCCATTACAAGGTATGATTTATTTCAAAAGACATTTAGACAGGGATATGGATAGGAAAAGTATTTAAATTGATATTTTTTCAATTTCTATTTTAATTTTTAAATTTAAACATAAACATTTTGGCCCATGAGCCCGTGGTGCCCAATTGACTTACAACCAACCCCTGGTACATTTTTAAGGGTGGGAGGAAACCAGACCCCACTGGAAAAACCCACACAAACACAGGGAGAAAGGAGGGAAGCCCAGTCCCGATCGCTGGCACTGATACAGCTTTGCGTTCACCACTACGCTAACCTAAGAGGGATGAGAGGCATATGGGCCAAACACTAGCGTGGGTGCATAACCTGGGCTGAAGGGCCTGCTTCTGATAATGGTAAGCTCTGTTCCTTTAAAATAATGTAACTGTGAAACTCTCTGAGCCAAAGACACTGCCTTACTTTGACATTTCGTGCACTATTTTTATTCATTGTTGTAAAGTGGTTTAGATGAATGTTTGCACTGTGATGTTGCAGCAAAACATCGAATTTCATGACTTGTTCAGACAACAAATGCAGATCCTGATTCTATCCTGGAAACTGCATCCTGTGATTGAATCAGTCACAATGTGCAGTCAGCTTGGATGCCAGTGTTTCAGGGGAGAAGGGGGTCCTCTAGTGGTGCAAATTGTCAACTGCACAAACAGTGTAATTTTGTCGGATGAGATGATATGATGTGCATTTAATTTTTATTAAAATTTTAGATGTACAGCATGGTAACAGGCCCTTTCAGCCGATGAGTCCATGCCACCCAATTACATCCAATTGGCTTACAATCCCCGGTATGCTTTGAATGGTGGGAAGAAAATGGAGCCTCTGGAGAAACCCACGCAGACACGCAAATCCCAGTCCCAATCACAGGTGCTGTGACCACTATGCTAACCAAATTTCTTACCTGCTGCAGCCAAACATAAGTTGCATTATATTTTTATTTCATTATAATAAAGTCCTAGCTGTGCCCTAGAATTAAACAAACTGTTACGAGCCCAGAAGACTCCCAAAACAAGCAGCAACAGAAATTCACCAAGACAATGGTTCCTTAAACAGAATTTGCTTTTAATTTTCATCAAGCATAATAATATCAATCTTGAACTTATATTATTAACTTGACCTAAGCTTATGTGTATGTAATATTTGTGTTCAGGAAAGTTCTTTGTTTCACTGTCCAATTATTCATTTTTCACTTCTCCAAGTTCACTGACAATTTTCATACTGTGCACAATATTCAACATTTATTATCTTCACCAGGGTCTGCTGCTTTAAATTAAATTGTTACCGCAAAGGAAGGTTTTTGTTGGTTTCTGAGAGATGTTGTTTGATTGTTGGACACACACACAAAATGACCTCCTTCAATCAGCCACTTCAGTGCCTTACTGAAGAAACCTTCGCCCCTCATGGGTTTTCCAAAAGATAACCTCTTCTTTCAGGTGACCACAGAGTTCTTCTTTTTCCCCTATTCCAGGAGAAACACATTAACCAGCCACATCCTCCTGTAATTGACTACAAGGGTTGAGAATAGGCTGAGCTCAGAACTCAAACCCCGTCTTCAAATGGGGTCTTTCTTATAGCAGGAGTGCAAAGCCTGCAGCCTCCCACACCAACTCCTGCTGTAAACCTATCTCTCTCTCTCTCTCTCCAAAGAATCATGTTTTATTTTCCTTCTCTCTGTTTTCAAAACCACATGACCCCTCTTAGAATAGCAACCAGCAGTTTAAACTTCCGCCACCAGTCTTAAAAGCACAAGATTTTCAATTCTTGATCCTAGGCCTGTGGTGAATCTCTGCCAAGCTGCCTGTCTCCCCTCTGGCGAGCCTTGCTGTACTAACATTGGCTGTGCATTATCTCCACTGTTAAGGACACTCCCCTTGGGTATAACTGTGTATGCACCCATTGTCTTTCATTATTGGACCATTAGTTTCTGCTAATAAAAGCCATGATTATTGTTTGACCACATCGTCTTTGTCTACTTCATCAACTGGCACTTCAAGGCCCTGGCCCTGTGTAAACATTAGCACCTACTTATAAAACTGTCACGTCCATTGTTTCAGCAGAGTCACTGTAGACTTGTCGGCTCCAACTTAGGCAGAGCTCTTGCATTTTAAATGGTTGTCTTTTGTGAAATGTTAACATCTGTTTGTGAAGTGTGACCTAAACTAAACCCTCACAATCTATACCTTTTTAAGATGTTTTTAATCATAATTTTATTAAGCAAATCTGAAACAAAACGGAGCCAATAATTATCTCATATTTTCATTGGCTCAAATTAATGGTATTTTTATATTTTGTTAGTGGTTTTCCACACATTGAGAAGAATTTGAAAGGGCTTCTGAGCTATAAAACTCTAAGGCTCCGTGGTTCTAAAATGATAGAACTGTGAAACTGCATCCTTTCACTGAATATGTTAAGAAATCTTCTTGTGATAAATCAGGCAATTTTTTCAATTCTATTCCCAAAGTTCACTGAAAAATGTTGCACTTTGTTTACTGAAGGTGGAAGCCTGATTTCACCTGATCATCCTGAAATACACAGAGGCTAACAACAATCATTTTCATCTTCCTGTCAGTTTTCAATTAACTCACTCGGATCTCACCCCAGACCCACAGTAGATGGCTAAATGACTCTCTGAGTGACAAATGTTCAAGGACGTGACCAACCTGATAACAGGCTGTTAATGCACAAAGGTGCTGGAGAAACTCAGCAGGCCCTGCAACATCGATAAGAGGCAAAGATATATTACTGTTTCAGGCCTGAACCATCATGGTACAAGAAAAGGCAAGCAGGCACATGGATAAAAAGAGAAGGGGAAGAGGGAATACAAAGCATGGGGAGGAGCTCAGTCATAGGTGAACATGGATAGGAGAGCAGGAGGGAAAAGGTGATTGCTGATTGGGTCAGGGGGCTAGAGGAAAGAAGACAAAGGGACAGGGAAATGGAGAGATGGAGTGGGTGGTTGACAGAAACTGGAATAGATGATGTTAATGCCATCCAGTAAGAGGGTGGCCAGGTGGAAGATGAGGTGTTGTTCTTCCAAATCGTGGTGACAATAGACAATAGACAATAGACAATAGGAGCTGGAGTAGGCCATTTGGCCCGTCGGGCCAGCACCGCCATTTTAGATCATGGCTGATCATTACCATCAGTACCCCTTTCCAGCCTTATCCCCATAACCCTTAACTCCTTTACCCACAAGAGTCTTATCTAACTCTCTTTTGAACACAGTCTGGCAGTGCATGAGACCATGGATGGACTTGTTGGCATGGGAATGGGCCAGGGAATTGATTGGGCTGCCACTGGGAGATCACTGCCACTGCAGCAGGCAGAGGTAAGGTGCTTGACAAAGCAATCCCCCAGTTTCTCCAATGTAGAGGAGACCACCGGATGCAGTAGATGACCCCTGCAGATTCACAAGTGAAGTGTGGCTTCACTTGGAAGGACTGTTTGGGGCCCTGAACAGCGGAGGTGCGGGAACAAGTGTAGCACTTTCTGCGGTCACAGGGGTAGGATAGGTGGGAAGGGATGAGTGGATGAGGGAGCTGTACCCTGCAGAAGGTGGAGAGGGGAGCTTTACTTGTTCCACTTTCAGCAGACTGCATTGTTTGTGCAGCAGGTAAGCAGTTTTACTTTCGTGAAAACCAGTGAATGAGTATGGTGGGACAGAGAGTTTTATATTAGTCCCAGATTTTGTTTTGGATTCTTCATTTATTAAATGTGCCTATTCTCCACAGGAGTAATTGCCAGTGGCATGCCTCATCAATTCCTGTGGAACTAAATGCAGATGATATTTTCTTTGTGTTGGGCTTTGATACCCTAATTGCTGGTTATGAGTTGCCATGGGGCAGTCGTCTAACATTATCCCTTTCAGAAGAGTTCAAAGTATCTGAACCTCTGCTTTATTGCTGACTTGAATCAATTGCAATGGTAACAATATGGACAGTATCATTACACAACGCAGCTTGAACCACTGGAAAGGTTCACACATGTGAGAAGCACATGTAGGAATATAGGGAATACCTCTGTCATGGAAAGAAAATTAAATACAAGATGTTCAGTAGAGCAGAACTATTCACAACAGAGCATTGCCACAGAGACAATGGAAACTGATCTAAATAATGTGAGAGATGGCAGAGATCAAGACGCTCCAGAAGGGTAAAAAGAACCAATACATGCAAAATGCTGGTTATAGCATTTTATTTCACGGAGACAGGCCCTCCTACACAACCTATTCATGGTGACCAAATTGTCAACCTCAGCTAGTCCTGTTTTCCTGCATTTCACCCCTGTCCCTCTAGATCAGCCATTCTCTTGGGGTGGGGGGGGGGGGGGGCACAGCACATTCATGGAGAGGGCCAGAGACTGAAATTGTGAAATTTTTTTAAATGTTCTTTTTTTTTGTGTAGTTGGTAAGAGAGATGTATGGAAAAAACCATCTAACATTGACTGCTTCACAGGGATGGGGGGCCTATAAACTTTGAGCCAGGTCCTAAAGGGGGCCGTAGCCAAAAGGAAACCTTGAGGATGGCTGTTCAAGATGTCTCCAGTCCACGTGCTTGTCTAAATGCTTTACTGTCGTTATGGTGGAGATGGCAAAAGACAAGATGAGTTAAAATATGAATTCGAACAGATCACATACAAACATGCTGTTGAAAGAGTTTGATAAAGTGGCATCTTTCAGTCAAGATTCTTGGCCCAGAATCTGTCTGCCTGTTCCTTTACCTGAATTATCACCTAAAAATAAACTGACTGATAATTAATCACTTGTATATTTTCTGCAACCTGATGCTGAATTTGACCTCATAGCAACCTGACCACATTCAGTCATTTATTTTCTTTTTAAAATATTTTATTGAGTTTAATATGCAGAATTGACAGTTACATAATAATTCATTTGTGTAAGCATGCACAAAAAAATCTAATGAGAAAATGTAGATAAAACTACATCAATATTCAAAATCATTATTCTTATTATAATATATATTGATTGTTAAATATTCTATACCTTCCACTCCATTGTAGAATGTGTTCTTTCATTAAATGCTGAAAAAATGTTTGATCGGGTAGAATTGGAGTATCTATTTGCTGCACTAGGTAAATTAAAATAATGTACCAAGTTTAAAAAATAATTCCCTTATATTAACCATGTGTCAACAGTTGTTTTCTCCTATTAACCTAGTTCAGCATTAGTGGTTAGGTTCTCTAGCTTAATTGCAGGGAAATCTGGGAAGTATTAATTCCACAAGTCCAACAGGCAATCAATTGGTAACTGGGCTCATGTTAGTCCTGGGTCCAATCAAGGCTTGTGAAAGTACTGCGTTCACTTGTTAATCACCAGCAGAGTCTCAGTCCCATCTATCAATTAGGCCTCCACCTGGTAGGTGCATGCATGAGTCTGAGGTCTGCCTCCTGCAGCAGAACTCGGCTCATGCAGCGTTGCTCACGGGAGGTTTACTTTTTTTAAAAAGACTCTCTGTTCTCCTGAGTTATTTTGTATCGAGACTAGGTTTTTTTTAATAATTGATTTTATTTATTCTTTTGTAAGTAACAGACTTTTCAAATTATTCACAGTGAGCTGACAGCTTCTGTAAGGTAAATTTTCTCCACCCCTCCTCCAACCAAACACCAACTGGTGTATTCCCAGCACATACCCGATGGATAAATTTAGAATATGTGAGACCATCACGCCCAAAGGCTAATAAATGGAACTATTTCACTTTATTCTATTCAACAAAGGCTGAGGGCTATGGGGCAGGGGGGCAAGGTCGAGGGAGGGGACCTGATTAATGCTCAGCCTCGGGTCTGGGTGGTAGTTAATCCACCACTGCATTCCACCCCAGCATCTGCAGACTTTCTTGTTTAACCTCCTTGTTGCAATTTCTATTTCTACATGAACCTAACAACCTACCTGAAATTTTACTTTTCCAAGTAGTTGCCTTGACTTTGCAATCTTCACATGGTTCTGCAATGCCTCTTAAGCCATGAAATTTCCAGAAACATCTGATTTATTTGAACAAATTAGTCAGTGAGGAAGGCAACACCATTATAGCACCACCGATCAGGACCAGGGTTCAAATCCCATGCTGTCTGTAAGGAGTTTGTATGTTCTCCCTGTGTCTGTCTGGGTTTTCCCCGGGGGCTCCAGTTTCTTCCCACCCTTCAAAACATAGCAAGGATTGTAGGTTAATTGGGTGTAAATTGGATGACACGGGCTCATGGGCCGAAAGTGCTGTATGTCTAAATTTAAATTTAAACTCTGACCTCATATTTTTGATTATTTTTCATTTAAAATATGTCCTTCATAAGCAAATCTGACTCGCCAAAGTCTTTCTAATTCATCTAAATATTTATTTCAAAATTATCACTGAAATTATAAATGTTGGATCCTACAGTTGCCAGATTCAATTATTTACTTGTCTTCATTGGAACTACTGACCATTTATGATTCAACCTGAATGCTATAGGTTTAGAATTCATACAGGCCAAAGCAGGTCAGGATGATGGATGCATTTTTATATTGCATTGCAAGTGTATTATTCTAATTTTTTTTTTACCGTATATTTGGGAGATAGGTCAATCCATTTCTTAGTCTGATTTTTGTGATTTTATTCTATATCCAGTTTTCGGGCTGTCCGGGACTCCCAGAAACAACCCAGAATTTTTAAAATGCAAGTAACAAAGTAACAAAGCTGTAAATTAAGTAAGTTAAAAATAAACCTAGGCCTACCGGGGAGCAGTGCTGATGGCCTAAGGAGCTGAGCGTCAACATCGTGCTCCCAGTGGGCACAGGTTCCTTCACCTACCAGGCAGGAGTGTCAATGATGAACTCAGGGTCCCAGGTAGGAGCGGCCAGGAGTGGGGAGGTGTTTGAGGAGCGATGGCGCCAGCAGTGGAGAGGTGCTTCCAGCATCAATTTATACGCCAAATCAACGTTAATCTGTTTTTTTTTGTGAATTTAAGGACTCAAAAGTTTATCCAGTGAATAAGTCGACACCCCCATTTATAAGAATTTTTTAGGGTTTCGTGACTTGACTGGTACACCAAAATATACGGTAGTTGAATTTATATCTATCAGATGGCATTGTAGGTTTCAGCTGATGCAGCCAAGTCAATAAATGCAGCAACCCCAATACAAACCAATTCACACAATGACCCCAAATGACATTGCAATAATTAAACATATTGTACACAAAATAAATCCTAATTCTCTTCACCACCACATTTATTCCTATGGTCATTGTCCTTGTGGCGCTTGTGCAAACTTTCAGTGGACAAACATTCCTCCTTGTTTGATACATTACAACTTCAGAAGTACTTTACTGCACAAAGCACCTTCAGCTGATCCAAAGAGTGTGATTGATGATATGTAACTTCAAAGTTTTCACTTTTCTCACGTTCTGAACATTTTTTGAAAGCCTTGCTTTACAACCCCATCTCTGCCCCAAGTCAACTATCACAACCCAACATGAACCTTCATTATATTGTTGATCTTTTTTAATACAAGCTGGGAATGAACTTCTGGACCATAGAGGGTGAGAGGAGTGAAGATCAAGTGAAAATCAAAGAGAACACCTCTGCCCTCCTAAACTGATAATTCATTGACATTGTTACAGAATGGGTTAGTAAAATTATGATCAAATATATCTTAAAAGGGGTAAGAATGTAAGGTTTAGTTGTTAGATCATATTTCACAAACAAACATGTCAAGTGCCATGCAGGAGGAGACTTCATGTCTCCAATTGGCTTTGCCGAGACAATGGGAGAGGACTTGTGAGAGTTTTACAAGTAGGTGTTAATGGATCAGCAGGTTTGTACGGATGTTTGTAATGGATGTTTGTAATGCATGTTTGTAATGGATCAGCATGTTTGTATGGGACCCAGCCTCAAGAACTGAGAATCTTTTGCTATTAAGACCAGTGCCAGAAGTTTAAATTGCTGGTTGAAGGTTGCTGTTCTAAGAGGGGTCATGCGGTTTTGCAGAGGGAAAACATTCATTTTTTGGGAGAGAGGCTGAGAGATTCAGCAGCAGTTGGTGTTGAAGTCGGAAAGTTTGCAGACCTGCTGCAAGTCGTCATTTCAAGACAGGTTTTGAGTTCTGAGTTCAGCCTGTTATAAATCTCTGTAGTCAATTACAGAGGTTGTGGCTGGTTAATGCATTTCACTTGAAATGGGGTGGGGGGAGGGGAAAAAAACTCTTTGTTTAACCTGGAAGAAGAGGTTATCTTTTGGAAAAACCCAAAAGGGGGAAAGTTTCTTTGGTAAGATACTTTTGTGTTGATCGAAGGAGATCAGTTTGCATTTGCAATGAACAATGGAGATCTCTCTGAAACCAACAAAGAACATTCCTGAGTGGTTACAACTTACCTTAAATCACTAGAGCTTGGGGAAGATCATCAATGTTCAATTCTGTGCACAGGATGAAAATTGCCTGATATCAGTGAATTTGGAGAAGTGACTAGTGAATGATTGGACAGTGAAACAAAGAACTTTCCTGAACACATAGACATTACATACACATGCGCTTAAAATTAGAAGGGTATTAAGTCAATGGTTCTCAACCTTTTTCTTTCCATTCACATACCACTTTTAAGTAATCCCTATGACATTGGTGCTCTGTAAGGGATTGCTTAAGGTGGTACATGAGTGGGAAAAGAAGGGTGAGAATCACTGCTCTGGACCCAATTGTAACTGAAATATTTTGGTTGAGAAAAATTGTCATTGGCCCATTTTCTTTGAAGTTATGAAACCGTGCACATAACGAGTCAATTACGTATGGTTAAAACAGTGGTTTTCAATCTTTTTCTTTCCACTCACACATCACCTTAAGCAATCCCTTACTAATCACAGAGCACCTATGGCATAGGGAATATGTGAGTGGAAAGAGAAAGGTTGAGAACCACTTTGTTATAAGTTAAATATTGATCTTATTATTCTGTATTAAAAAAATAAAACTATTTTTGTTTAAGTAGCCATTGTCTTGGTGAATTTCTCTTGCTGCTGGTTTTTGAGTCTTTGGGCTCATTTCAATATTGGGGAGATTTAAAGTGATGGAGCAAAAATTTGCGAAGATGTGGGGGAAAGCATGTTAATGCAGATGGTAGTTAGGATTGGATATTCACTGCTTATGAGGACGATGGGAACCAAGTCATTTAGGGATTTCAAGAAATAGGACTGCAATTTCAAGCAAATATTGTGGTAAACTACTGTAATGTATAATTATCTGGTCAAGCATGCCTTTTGGCTGGTTGTACCTGTGTCACCTCCCCACAGCCCCCTGCAACTCAATGCAGGACAGCCAAACAATAAGGATATGCTCTGCCCTCAAGTGTATTAAAGCCTATTGGTTTCTCCACAATTCTCTCCTGAGTAATTGATGGTGCATGAAATATAACAGGCAGGTTTATGAGGAATGGGTTAATCTGCAAAGATCCAGTGCAGACTCAGTTAGCTTAGTGGCCTTCTTTGGTACCACAACAATTCTGTGATTCACTGACCATTCCTGTCAAACACAGGGAGTGAGTACTGATGGGATCTCCTTATGGATTTGCCGATCCCACATAAATATAAACTTTCTTTCCCCACAGGCATGCTGAAAAGCAATTGCGCAAAGCAACCCCTGGCTGTTTCTCGGGCACTCACCTATTTTTTGACCCTATATTTATTTGTTAACCTCTGTTTGTTTCTTTCTTAAATCCACCCTGGAGCCCATGGATGCTGAGAATGATGGGAGAACCTTCCCTACCACCCAGGATGAGAAGCGTAAACTCAGCATTTGGTCAAGAATTGACGTTTGTTTCTTTTGGTTGATTTAACGCTACAAATGAACATGTCCCTTAAGACCACACAAGCAGCAATTTTTGCATTGGTACTTTACTTAGCTGTGTCATCAAATCCATGGCAAATAAATAGTGGGGATGAAAACAAACCTTTAGAGCATGATGTTTCCAACTTTAGTTCCAGTTACTTTATGGAAACAGTGATGATAAAGTGTTAATCGCGGAAGCCTTATCCAATGTTTCCAGTCAGGCAGACAAAGAAGGACAGTTGCCTTTTGGCATCTTGAAGGGTACAAAGAGCTTGCTTGTTAACCCTTTTTTTTTGAGTGTCAGGAACATTAGGAGAAACAGCTCCTAAATTGAGGAAGCACTAAATAGCAGATGAGGGGAAATTAAGGTAATAACGGGTACCTTCAATGGGGAAGTGCACTATTTTAAGGCAATTACAAGGAAATTTTCAATTTAAATGTCCAGAAGGAAATCACCAGAATTCTTTGAATGAAAAGACCTTGAATTCACTGGAGCCAATGAAACAATTTTCAAAGAAGTCCATTCTCTGTAAAACTGTAAGTCTGTTGGATGAAGGTTTAGTCATCAATATTCATTATTATACAGGAATATTGAATGAAGCCAGCATGTCTTCGATGGAAAATGATAAACTGATGCTTTTGAAAAACAAGAAAAAATTTTGAGTGAGGTGTAAGAATTGGAATATTTTAAAACATTGCGTGTAAACAATTGTACACAGAATAGACTAGAGGGGTGGCACGGTTGGTGCAGCGCAACACCTTTACAGCACCAGCGATCAGGACCAGGGTTTGAAACCCGCGCTCTCTGTAAGGAGTTTGTATGTTCTCCCCATGTCTGTGTGGGCTTTCCCCAGGGGCTCTGGTTTCCTTCCACCGTTCAAAACGTAGCTTAATTGGGTGTAAATTGGACGGCATGGATTCATGGGTCGAAATAGCCTGTTACTGTGCTGTATGTCTAAATCAGTTCTCAACCTTTTTCTTTCCATTCACATACCACTTTTCATAATCCCTATGCCATTCAGTGCTCTGTGATTAGTAAGGGATTGCTTAAGGGAAGGTTGAGAATCACTGCTCCAGATCCAATTGTTAATAAATTATTTTGCTTGAGAAAAATTGTCATTGGTCCATTTCATTTGGAGTTATGAAACCGTGCACATAACAAGTCAATTAAGTACAATCAAAACAGTGGTTTTCAAACTTCCACCTATATCCCACCTTAAGCAATCCCTTACTAATCACAGAATCCCCATGGCACAGGGAATATTAATAGTGATGTGTGAGTGTGAAGAGAAAGGTCGAGAACCACTGGTCTAAATTTTAAAAAAAAGATGAGCATTGACTTAACCTAGCATATATTCAACTGTTTCAGGTATCACTGTAACTTTAAAAACTGTATGGAGTTTGGAAGATATGTGTCTTCCTTCTTATTGACCATAGTTGCACCTTTAACATTATACTCCAGGACCTAGGTCTCAATACCTGTCACTGCACGCAGATACTTGACTTGCTGACTGGCAGGCAGTAAGGAATAACGATTAGCAACAACATTAACCCGAGCTCCATAATGCTACACACTCAGACCCCTTCAGTTTGCCTTATGCACTCGTGGCTGGCAGCCAAATACTGCTGTGACTCCTTCCAGAAGTTTGCAGATGATTCCACCATCATCAGGTGGATTTTGAACAATGACGAGACAGGGTACAGGAAACAGATAGAGTCCCTGGTGTCATGCTGTTCAGCCAAAAACCTCTATCTAAATGTCAGCAGCACAAAGGTGCAGGTCGTTGCAAGAAATTAGGGAGGGGGAGGTGAGGGAGTGATTGAGGGGAGCACACACACCCCTGTCTTTATCAGTAGTGCTGAGATAGAGATGGAGAGCTTCAGGTTCTTGGGAATGGCTATCACATCAACCCATCTTGGTCCGACCATATTAATTATGCCAAATATAGCACATCATCAACTTTCACACAAGCCTAGGAAATCAGAATTAACCTCAATGTCTTTTATCAATTTTTATAGATGCTTCATACAAAGTATTCTGTCCACATACTTCACAGTTTAGTACAGAAACAGCTCTGGCAAGACTTACTAAATGAATGGTAATGCCCTGGAGAGTGTATGCAAACAGAGATTTAGACATACAGGCACATTGTTCTATGAAAATGGAAAAACAGGCCAACAGATGGTAAAAAAGACATTTGTCATGCTTGAGGGCATTGAGTACAGGAGCAGGGACATCATGTACAAGATACATTTGTGCTATTGATCACATGTCGTATTGACCTTTTCCATCGATTGTCGTGGTGGAGAAGCTTGTGTGGTCCTGAGATCCCGAGAGTGATGCAGTCTGGAGCTGTGCTCCTGATAGGGCCACCCATGGTGGTAAGGTTGAGGGTGAGGTCCCTGACAAAGAACAACCCAACCAAGTCCTCAACGGTGGAGTAGGGCGGACAAAGTTAGTCTGAAACTCAATGGCTGTGAAGGCGGACTAAGGCTGCAACAAATCCATCAGCTCCAATCGTCATGGGTTCCAGGCCATTGAAACTAGTTGGTTGATTTGTGAATTATCATGTGCATCTTGGAGTGTAACATCAAGTACACATTAAACAAATTCATGCAGAGGTGTCTTCACTCTGTGGATCCACGGAACAAAGGCCATCATCCTCGACTATAAGGGTAGCCATGACAGCATTGACTGATTATTCCACTGACATCTATTTAGGCAAGTTCTATTGTAAAGTTTAGAAGACATTTAGACAGAAACATATGTTGGAAAGGCTTAAAAGCATATGGCCTGAATGCAAACAAAAGGGATGAGCATGGTTGACATGAACAAGATGGGCCTATTCATGGCTGGAGAATTCTATAACACTCAGACCACAAAAAAATGCAGAGTTGTGAATCCAGCTCAGACAATTACACAAATCAACCACCCTCCATCGACTTTGCCTTTACCTCCCTCTCTCTGTTCTTGCTGTTGTATGGAGACCATCACTGAACATCATGCCACAGTCCATGGGCAGCTCCAGAGAGCCAAATGTAATGGACCATCTACCCTCTCATCTACCCCATCAGGAAGAAGATGCACAAATCTTTGGCTGCACGGTCTGCATAGTAGTTAGCGCAACACCGTTACAGCACCAGCGATCGGGACCGAGGTTCGAATCCCGTGCAGTTTGTGATGAATTTTTACCTTCTCCCTGTGTCTGTGTGAGTTTTAACCAGGGATTCCAGTTTCTTCCCACTGTTCGAAATGTACTGGGGGGTGTAGGTTAATCAGGTGTAATTGGGCAGCATGGACATGCTATATGTCTAAAATTAAATTTAAAAGTGTAAACTCAGATCTCCACATTCAAGGATAGTTATAAGTGATGCTGTTACAACATTAGCAGATGTGATTTTCCCATATAAATCTTTTATAGATTTTTTTAATGGATGAGTGTGAGCTCTGTCGGTGTGTGTTTTTATACTTTGTAGTAAGGGGGAGGGTTTTTTTATATGAAAAAGTTTAATATATTGAGAGATTGAAGATTTTACTATGTATATTTATAAAAATATTAAAAACAAAATATTAAAAAAGAAAAAGGATAGTTTAATTCCTCCTGTTATCCGAATCTGGAATGGACCTCTGATGGGTAGAAGGTGATGCCTTTGTGCTGTTTAACCACATTTTTCTCTGCACCCTGCACTTTGGCAAGAGGAAGGAACCTGGAGGAGAAAACCCATTGCGACGCAGGGAGAACTCTCTGCAAACTCATCACAGACAGCACCCGAGGTCAGGAAAATGGAGTTTAAAAATTCTGTTTGCACCACAGCAATAATGTATAACTGTACCTCTCGCATACTGGTAAATTGGAGCGGACATATTTTAATGCTCATTTTCTGTTATAATTTCAGTATCTCATTGCCACTGTGAAACTAATCTGTTTTGGGACCTTCACTGTTAAATTATTCTCCACATTAAATTCACTCGGATTATTTCCAAACTCCTCTCGCTTTTCTGGGTCTCTCTGTTTCCCTTTCAGGAGACAAACTATCTATTGATGTACCATAAACCCATTGAATTCCACAGCTGCCTTGACTACACTTCCTCCCATCCAGTCTCTTGCAAGGGCTGCTATCCCTTTTATTTTTTTTCCATCTCTGCTGCATCTGTTATCAGGAGGGGGCTTTCCTCACTGCAGAAAATGGCTTTCCCTCTGGTACAGTTGATGGAGCCCTCACTTACAATCCCGCCATTTCCTAGACCTGCTCTTGCACCCCTCCTCCACAAAGAGAGAGAATTTCTTTCTTTCCACAGGCACCATTCTTTCAATGACACCCCCATAAATGGCCTCTCCATCTGGAACCTGGTGGGAATGTAGATTGTGGAGAATTATATGACCCCCCCCCCCAACTGAAGCCTAGTCAGAAGTCACCTCACCTGACAATCAAGGCCTAGATCCGCCCACCAGTGAGGCTGATGCATGATTGGCACAGGCAGCTGACATGTGATTGGTTCTCCAAGTGAAAATCAATGATTAGATCTGCCCACAGGTGAGGGTGATGCACGATTAGTCCTTGCAGCTCACATGAATGGGTCCTGCATTGAAAAAAGCTGACCACATGCAATCACCCTCTCTCTGTTCTTGCTGTTGTATGGAGACCATCACTGAACATCATGCCACAGTCCATGGGCATCTCCAGAGAGCCATATGTAATGGACCCTTTTCAGATCTTGAGCCGTGGGCGATGCTGGAGACCAGGTTCACTTGATATACTTGTTAGCTGTAATTAATTTATTGTTTTTCCAGTGTGTTGTGCCTGCTAAAGATAGAGAAAGTTGGTAGTACTATGTGTTTAACCCTCGCATTCCCAATTGGGAGTCAAGAATATTTAACAGTGATTTTTATTTTTTTTTTAATTTTTTTTATTTTTCACACCATAAATCACATTAGCCATGATATACACTTTTTCTTTTTCACACATATACAGTGACTTTTTCTCCCCCCCCCCCTCCTCCCAAGCCACCCCCCCCCCCCCACCCACCCCCCCCCTCATCCATTTTAGGTATACAATCTAGGTTGCATTAAACCAGTCAGACAATGTTGTCATTCAACAAAAATACACCAGAAATTCTACTGAGTCCATTCTTTTCTTTCCTTCTCCTTCCATCAACTTAGGTAATGTTTGTCCCCGGTAGGTTTTCGCTATTGTATTTAATGTAAGGCTCCCATATTTGTTCGAATATTTCAATATTATTTCTTAAACTGTATGTTATTTTTTCTAATGGAATACATTTATTCATTTCTATATACCATTGTTGTATTTTCAAATTATCTTCCAATTTCCAGGTTGACATAATACATTTTTTTGCTACGGCTAGGGCTATCTTAACAAATCTTTTTTGTGCATCCTCCAAATCAATTCCAAATTCTTTGTTTTTTATGTTACTTAGGAGAAAGATCTCTGGATTCTTTGGTATATTGTTTTCTGTTATTTTATTTAATATCTGATTGAGGTCATCCCAAAATTTATCTACTCTCTCACATGTCCAGATTGCATGAATTGTTGTTCCCATTTCTTTTTTACATCGAAAACATCTATCAGATACTGTTGGGTCCCATTTATTTAACTTTTGCGGTGTAATGTATAGTCTGTGTAACCAATTATATTGTATCATACGTAGCCTCGTATTTATTGTATTTCTCATCGTTCCAGAACATAATTTCTCCCATGTTTCCTTTTTTATCTTTATATTTAAATCTTGTTCCCATTTTTATTTAGTTTTACCATTTGTTTCCTCATTCTCCTTTTCTTGCAGTTTAATATACATATTTGTTATAAATCTTTTGATTAACATTGTATCTGTAATCACATATTCAAGGTTACTTCCCTCTGGTAAACTTAAATTGCTTCCTAATTTATCCTTCAAGTAGGATCTCAGTTGGTAATATGCCAGCGCTGTATCTCCAGTTATATTGTACTTATCTCTCATTTGTTCAAAGGATAAGAATCTACTTCCTGAAAAACAATTTTCTATTCTTTTAATCCCTTTTTGTTCCCATTCTCTAAAGGAAAGGTTATCTATTGTAAAAGGGAGTAGCTTATTTTGCGTCAATATTAGTTTTGGTAATTGATAATTTGTTTTATTTCTTTCTACATGAATCTTCTTCCAAATATTGAGGAGATGATGTAATACTGGAGAAGTTCTATGTTGTACCAATTTTTCATCCCATTTATATAATATGTGTTCAGGTATCTTTTCCCCCATTTTATCTAATTCTAATCTCGTCCAGTCTGGTTTTTCCCTTGTTTGATAAAAATCTGATAGGTATCTTAATTGTGCGGCTCTATAATAATTTTTAAAGTTTGGCAATTGTAAGCCTCCTTGTTTATACCATTCTGTTAATTTATCTAGTGCTATCCTCGGTTTCCCCCCTCTCCATAAAAATTTCCTTATTATTTTCTTTAACTCCTTGAAGAATTTTTCTGTCAGTTGTATTGGCAATGCCTGAAATAAGTATAATATCCTTGGAAAAATGTTCATTTTAATACAGTTTATCCTTCCTATCAGTGTTAGCGGTAGATCTTTCCAATGCTCTAAATCGTCCTGTAATTTTTTCATTCGTGGATTATAATTGAGTTTATATAATTGGCCTAGATTTTTGTTTATTTGTATACCTAGGTATCTTATTGCCTGCATTTGCCATCTGAATGAAGATACCTTCTTAAATTTTGAGAAATCCGCATTATTCATAGGCATTGCTTCACTTTTATTTACGTTTATCTTGTCACCCGACACTTCTCCATATTCATTCAATTTCTTATATAATTCTTTTATTGATAGTTCTGGTTCTGTTAAGTACACTATAACATCATCCGCAAATAGACTGATTTTATATTCCCTGTCTTTTATTTTTTTTCCTTTTATATTATTATCTATTCTTATCAATTCTGCTAGTGGTTCTATAGCTAGCGCAAACAATAAAGGTGATAGTGGGCATCCCTGCCGCGTTGACCTGCTTAAGTTAAATTGCTTTGATACATGTCCATTTACTGTCACTTTCGCTAACGGTCCCTTATATAATGCTTTAATCCAATTAATATACTTCTCCGGTAAACTGAATTTTTGCAATACTTTGAACAAATAATTCCATTCTACTCTGTCGAAGGCCTTCTCTGCGTCTAAAGCAACTGCTACTGTAGGTGCTTTATTTCCTTCTACTGCATGAATTAAGTTAATAAATTTACAAATATTGTCTGTTGTGCGTCTTTTTTTGATAAATCCAGTTTGGTCTAAATTTACCATTTTCGGTACCTGTTCTGCTAATCTGTTTGCTAATAGTTTAGCTATTATCTTATAATCTGTGTTTAGCAAAGATATTGGTCAATATGACGCTGGTGAGAGTGGATCTTTCCCTTGTTTTAGTATTACTGTAATTATTGCTGTTTTACATGACTCTGGTAAGCTTTATGTTTCATCAATCTGGTTGATTACATCCAGGAGGTGCGGAATTAATAAGTCTTTAAATGTTTTGTAGAATTCTATTGGAAATCCATCCTCTCCTGGTGTCTTATTATTTGGTAATTTTTTTTATTATCTCTTGTATTTCTACTGTTCCAAATGGTTCTGTTAATTTATTTTGTTCCTCTATTTGTAGTTTTGGTAGTTCAATTTTAGTTAGAAATTCATCTATTTTCCCTTCTTTCCCTTCGTTTTCAGTTCGGTATAATTGTTCATAGAATTCTCTAAAGTTTTCCTTAATTTCTTTTGGATTATATGTAATTTGTTTGTCTTTTTTCCTTGATGCCAATACCATTTTCTTAGCTTGTTCTGTCTTAAGCTGCCATGCTAGGATTTTGTGCGTTTTTTCACCTAGTTCATAATATTTCTGTTTTGTCTTCATTATATTCTTCTCTACCTTGTATGTTTGTAATGTTTCATATTTTATTTTTTTATCCGCCAATTCTCTTCTTTTAGTTGTATCTTCCTTCATTGCTAATTTTTTTTCTATGTTTACTATTTCCCTTTCCAACTGCTCTGTTTCCTGATTATAGTCCTTCTTCATCTTGGTTACATAACTTATTATTTGCCCTCTAATGAATGCTTTCATTGCATCCCATAGTATAAACTTATCTTCCACTGATTCTGTATTTACTTCAAAATACATTTTTAATTGTTTTTCAATAAATTCTCTAAAATCCTGTCTTTTAAGTAGCATGGGGTTTAATCTCCATCTATACATTCTTGGAGGGATGTCCTCTAGCTTTACTGTCAATATTAAGGGTGAATGGTCCGATAGTATTCTCGCTTTATATTCTGTTTTTCTTACTCTATCCTGCATACGAGCTGATAACAAAAATAGGTCTATTCTTGAGTATGTTTTATGTCTAGCCGAGTAGTATGAGTATTCCTTTTCTTTTGGGTTTTGTTTCCTCCATATATCCAAAAGTTTCATTTCTTGCATTGATTTAATTATAAATTTGGTTACTTTGTTCTTTCTGTTAATTTTTTTCCCCGTTTTATCCATATTTGGATCCAAATTCAGGTTGAAATCCCCTCCTATTAGTATGTTCCCTTGCGTATTCGCTACCTTCAAAAAGATATCTTGCATAAACTTTTGATCTTCTTCGTTAGGTGAATATACATTAAGTAGATTCCAAAACTCCGAATGTATCTGACATTTTATCATAACATATCTCCCTGCTGGATCTATTATTTCCTCTTCTATTTTAAATGGCACATTTTTACTAATTAATATAGCCACTCCTCTTGCTTTTGAATTATACGATGCTGCTGTTACATGTCCTACCCAGTCTCTCTTTAATTTCTTGTGCTCCAATTCAGTTAAGTGTGTTTCTTGGACAAATGCTATATCAATTTTTTCCTTTTTCAGTAAATTTAGTAGTTTCTTCCTTTTAATTTGGTTATGTATTCCATTAATATTTAAAGTCATATAGTTCAGCGTAGCCATTTTATACTTTGTTTATCTTCTCTTTCCGTTTTTCCATCATTACCTTTCCTCCTTTTCCATTTCTGTTTTCTTATTTTCAACTCTTTATAAGACAACATTCCTACAACATCCAACATTTTCCTTATTCTCCTATTTATATTTTCTTTATCCCCAATCTCCCCTTCCCCTCCTGAGTTGTCCTTTATCCCTTGTCGGACAACCACATCTCCCCTCTCCATTTGGGTTTGCGAATCCACTCGCAAGCGTCAACTGATTTTGCATTGACCGCTATTTCCCCCCACCCAACTCCCCAGAAAAGATTTCACTTTTTATATGTAACAAAGGTCACTCTTTTAATTCCCTCCTTATTCTCTCCATTCCATTACCTTTCCTTATTAATTCTTGTCTATACTATCTATATTTTCCTCTAAGTACAGATACATTCATGTATGCACATTGTATCTATTCACTCTTATACCTCTTTACCCACATACATATCAATCGTGATCATTTTTACTCTCATTACCCGTCTTCATCCCTCAGTCTATTTTTGTAATTGTTCTTCAAATTTTCGTGCTTCTTCTGGGTCCGAGAATAGTCTGTTTTGTTGTCCTGGAATAAATATTTTCAATACCGCTGGATGCTTTAGTATAAATTTATACCCTTTCTTCCATAAAATCGCCTTTGCTGTATTGAACTCCTTTCTCTTCTTTAGGAGTTCAAAACTTATATCTGGATAAATGAAGATGTTTTGCCCTTTATACTCCAGTGGTTTGTTGCCCTCTCTTACTTTTTCCATTGTCTTCTCCAGTACCTTTTCTCTTGTAGTATATCTTAGGAATTTTACTACAATAGATCTTGGTTTTTGTTGTGGTTGTGGTTTAGAGGCCAATACTCTATGCGCCCTTTCTATTTCCATTTCTTGCTTTAGTTCTGGACATCCTAGGGTCTTAGGGATCCAATCTTTTATAAACTCCCTCATATTCTTGCCTTCTTCATCTTCCTTAAGGCCCACTATCTTTATGTTATTTCTTCTGTTATAATTTTCCATTATATCTATTTTTTGAGCTAACAGTTTCTTGTGTCTCTATCGCTTTTTTTTATTAGATTCCTCCAATTTCTTTTTTAAGTCTTCTACCTCCATTTCTGCTGCTACTGCCCGCTCTTCCATCTTGTCCATTTTCTTTCCCATTTCTGTTAAGGTCATATCTATTTTGTTCATTTTCTCTTCTGTGTTGTTTATTCTTTTTCTTAAATCATTAAATTCCTGTGTTTGCCATTCTTTAAATGACCCCATGTATCCTTTAATAAGAGAAAGTACAACCTTTATCTTGCCTTTCTCTTCTTCTTCTATTTCACTGTACTCTTCCTCTTCCTCTTCTTCTTCCTCTGGGTTGGCCATCTGTTGTTTCTTTGGTGCCCTTTCCTCCTCTTCTTTCTTGTTTCTATTGTCTTCTGTGTTCTCTTCTTGCTGCAGGTGTTCTGCAGCTGTCGTTGCCAGCTGAGGAGATCGACTCCCCAGCTGGTCCCCCCTCCTGTCGGTGTGTTTTTTTTCATGCGCATCGCGCATGTGCGACTCTTCGCGCATGCGCGGTTGCGCACTTTTACTCGGCTCAGCGAGCCATTTTTGTAGTCCACTATCTACCGACCTGAGGGAGCGGGTTTCTCTCTCCACCGCGGGCCTCTTCGAACAGGTAAGGCCTTCACCTTCTTCCTCCATTGTCTTCTCTTCCTCTCTTCTTACCGTTGCTTTCGATTTTTCTTTTTTTGTCGCAATCTTCTTTCCACCTTTATACTCACTTTTCTTTAACTTTTATTTCTGTGCCTTTGTGTTTTCCTTTGTTTTTCCCGACTTTTCTGGAGAGGGCTGGAGTTCACCGTCCGGCCACTACTCCATCACGTGACTCCTCCCCAATATTTAACAGTGATTTATTCACACCCGATGTGTAGTAATTTGTGTATTGTTGCTATGAATGTGTTTTTTTTAGTTGTAACCATTGAGCAACTCAAGGCTGCGAGCCGTAGCTCCAAAGGGGAGACTGCAATGGATCTGTTCAGGATCCCAAGCAATGGCAACAATGGAGATCAGGCTCATGTGCATGTACTTGTTAGTTAAGCACTATACTGTGCTTGAGGGTGGTGGGTACTGAAGAATTTAAACTTTCATTTCTCAGTATACCAAGCCTGTGGGTAGTGGGGGCTGAAGAAGTTAACCCCTCATTTCTCACTATATTGTGCCTGTGGGTGGTGGGGGCTGAAGAAGTTAAACCTTCATGTCTCAGTATACCAAGCCTATGGGTGATGGGTGCTGAAGAAGTTAAACCCTCATTTCTCGGGATACTGTGCTTGTGGATGGTGGGGGCTAAAGGTTAAACCCTCATTTCTCAGAATAACGTGCCTCTTGGTGGTGGGTGTGAGTGTGTGCCCTTTTTGTGAATTCCCCTCTGTAAATAAAGACCACTATTTGTTCCTAATACGTGTCTAGCCTTTTCCCCATGGCACCCACGCCACATGGCAATACAAGCAGGGCTGGTTTGCCGTGAGGATGTGCACCACCACAGGTCTTTGGTTTAACAGAATGATTGCTTAGCACTTGGCCTCATAACTTGGAAATGGTGGGATCTCAGTGAAATAGCGATGATGTTCTTCTGTGAAGGTAATAAATCAAAGGCACTGGAAACAAAAAGGCACCATGAAATGATTAATGAAAGGGATTCTTGCAGAATTGGTGGTAACATGAGTCTACCCATCCCTTAAGAAAATAATTTAAGAGGTTTGGATACAAGACTAGCTGTACATCTCATCTTGGTTTATTCTGCATAGAAGGAAGAGGTGAGTGACACTGGGCAAAAACCAATGTTTCACACTTAATGTGGTGTTCCAGAATGCAAGCTAGGGTTAAAACTGCCCCAAAGTTTTTCCCTCTTTTCGAAGAATTGTCTGTAATGTAAAATCAAGGTTCAAGGTTCAGTTTTCAAGTTATTACATAAAATGCATGTGGTGATATGTTTCCTCCATTGTATATAGTTATTGTTGACTACTGTATACATGGAGCTGGCCTGCCCACTGATGACTCATACCTTGTGACTCCTCCCTCGTGATCTTAGGCCATAAAATTCGAGCCACCTCACTCTTCCCTCCATTCCTATACCTGGATCAGGGTCAGCAAGGTTCTTCTGAATATTCAGGCCTATTGTTCCCTCAATCTAGTCTTGGTGGTTACTGGTAGTGCACTACAATACATAAAATATAATATCCAATGAAATGCTTTAACTTTTGTCTGCTGTATCGCAGACAAAGGGTCACCACAATCATTGCTTGGCACTGCTAACAATAAGAGAAAGAGAAGCAAAGAGAGTCCCTTCAGAGAGAGTGAGTGTGGGGGGGTGTGGCAAGATGGCGTAAGGAATAGACGTGCCTTCCAGTCCTCTCCTGACTCTTTGTTATTGTTTTGTCTATAAGTGCCCGTTAAAACTTTTTTAAAAGTTTATAAATAGTTAGAGGTTTTGAATTAGCTCCTAATGGTACAATTGTTAAAAAAAAAGTTTAAAAAAAGGCAACAGATCGCTAAGAAACTGTATTTCCCGAAGTTATCTGAGCCTACCTGTTTACAAGAAGCCAGGACTCAGCGTGGAATGGATCTAGGAGAAGAAGTGCAAGACTCGGCAACGGAGCTCCGCTCTTTACCAGTAGGGCTCTTTAAAGATGGCGCCCGGCAGCCTTTGGAACAAAGGGCTAGCCAGACGTGTGTACTTCAATCAATGCCCGCTATGAGCGCTGTCACTGAACCTTTGATAGTTGGAACAGCTGGGATGCCGCCAGCTGAAGACCCAACTTTAAAGAGACATTCACCGATCGATGTAGTGGTGGCGCTGCGAAATGCACCACCAGTTATAAAGGCTTCAATAGATTTTGATGTAACGAAGGCTCTTGATACAATATGGGTTAAGGATAACCCTGACTATCAGTCCTCTGATATTGCTGAGGAAGTTGTGGCAGGGGTTTCTACACGTAGTCATACTGCAAGAAAAGAAGTTAAACTAAGGGAAGGAAAAGAAGATCCTTTGGTTATTCAGAAACAGCAGGATCCTACTGTGCCTGAATTTATTCCACTTGATATGCTTATTAAGAATCTTGAATTTAAGTTATCTTCTTCAATAAAAGAGATAGGTAAATCTTTAGTTCAAGTTAACACTAAGCTTAATACCTTGGTGGATATTAATACTCAACAGATGGTTGATTATGGAGCTTTTAAGCTTGAAACGAATTAAAGACTTGATGTTTGTGACCAAGGTAGAGTCGAGGTACAAGATCAATTACAAGACGTAAATAAAACAATTGAAACTTTACAAATCCAGATAAAAATTTAGCGAAAAAGGTTGACTATTTGGAGAATCAGTCTAGACGGAACAACGTAAAAATTGTTGGTTTGCCAGAAGATATACAAGGACCAGATCCAAGGAAATTTTTACCGAATGGATTCCACAAGTGTTAGGACAAGATAAGTTCCCAGAGGGCTTAATATTGGAACGTGCTCATAAAGCTTTGAGAAGAAAGCCTTTTTCAGGACAGAATCCAAGACCTGTTCTGGTTCGTTGTTTAAACTATTATGATAGAGAGACAATTTTACATGTGGCTATTAGAAATGCGCAACAAAATAGATCTCCTTTGATGGTTCAGAATAATCAAGTTTTTTTTTTATCCGGACTTAAGTCAAGAAGTTGTGTCTCAACGACGTGAATTTAATCCGGTGAAAGAAGTGCTATGGAAAAAAGGATATAAAGCAACATTTAGATACCCTGCAGTATTGAAGATTTTTCAAGATGGATATCAACCAAAATTTTTTGATAACCCTAAGGAAGCTATGGACTTTACTCAATCATTACCAATTACGCAATTTCAGGAATGACGTAGTCCCCAACGGTCTCTAAAGAGAGTGGAGATGCAAGATGGGAGTCGAATTTCAAGAAGAAATAGAAGCAATGGTGGTCGGAGTGACAAAGCTCATTAAAAAAAAAAATTCTGAGAAGATTTTAGATAATGATTATGGTTTAATGTGAAATGGGAGTTGGGAGAGGGAGCTGGGTGGGCATTATTTTCCAGAAGTTGTCAGCTACGTGTGAGTTATCTCACACCCAATATTTTGTGGGAGTTACCGCATTGAGCGGTTAAGACAGGAGGAGGTAGTTATAACCTCTTACCTGTTTATTTTACTAATTTTTGGATTTAGGAGTGAAGTTTTTTTTTAATTATTTCTTTTTAAAGAAAAATTAATTTTTTTTCTTGTAGTTTTAAGAGGGGATAAGGGAGGGTTTTTTCCTCTTTTCTTGTTTTTTTTGTTTTTTTTTCTTTTTTTTCTTTCTTTTTTTTGTTTGTTTGCGTTGTAAGAAATGTCTAAGTTAAAGTTCGCTTCTCTTAATGTTCAGGGTTTAAATAATCCTATTAAGCATAAGAAAGTACTTGCTTACTTTAAAAAAATTAAAAGTTGATGTGGCTTTTTTACAGGAAACTCATTTAACAGATAAGGAACATTTGAAACTTAAACATGAGTGGGTTGGACAAGTTTTTTATTCTTCATTTAATTCAAAGGCGAAAGGAGTGGCAATTTTGGTGCACAAGAATCTAAAATTTCAGTTACAGAATGAAGAAAAAAATGGTGGAAGATTATTAAAATTGAATTGTACAATTTTTAATGAGGCTTGGACTTTGCTTGACGTTTATGCTCCAAATGTTGAGGATACAGCTTTTGTTGTGGATATGTCTTTATTACTTAGACAAGCAAATTCTAATGTGATGATTGGGGGAAATTTAAGTGTGGTATTGGAGCCTTTATTGGACAAGTATCCAAGAGTAATTAAGAAATCTAAGATGGCAGTACAAGTGACTAATATGATGATAGATTTGAATTTAGTTGATATTTGGCGGAGATTTAATCCTACAGAGAAAGATTTTTCTTTTTATTCCATAATTCCATAATTCTTTTTCAAGAATTTATTATTTTTTAATTTCAACACATTTGCAGGATAAGGTTATATCCGTGGATTATAAGGCTAGGTTGGTTTCAGATCATTCATTACTATTATTAGAATACCAGAGTTCACAAGATGTTCAGAGAACTCCAAGATGGAGATTTAATACTATGCTATTACAAAAACCAGAGTTTATTAGTTATTTAAAAAAACAAATTGAGGTTTTTATTAGTAATAATATTAATTCTGTTTCTAGTCAGTTTGTTTTATGGGATGCAATGAAAGCTTTTTTGAGGTCAAATTATTAGTTATGCTTCTAAAGTAAAGAAAGAGAGATTCAGAGAGATTGAAGATTTAGAGAAAAAAATAACTGTTATTGAAAAAGAATTTCAAAAAAATGCTACCGAAATGCAAAAGAATCAATTAACTAATTTAAAATTTAAATATAATGAATTACAAACATATCCATTTGAATGTTTAATGAATCAAACTAAACATAAGTTTTATGAATGGGGTGAGAAAGCCAATAAAGTTTTATCATGGAAGTTAAAAAAGGAACAATTATCTAGGATTATACCAGCAATTAGAATGAAATCGGGTATTACTTTTAGACAAAACGAAATTAATGAGGAATTTTGTAATTTTTATAAAAAATTATATACTTCTGAATGTAAAGATGTAACTGAAGATGCAATAGATTCTTTTTTGAAAAATATTAAATTGCCACAACTGAATCAAGAAGATAGACAAGAGTTGGATAAATCTTTTACAGAAAATGAAATTGAAATGGCGATAAGAGATATGCCAAATGGAAAGGCATCTGGTGAAGATGGGTTTTCTATAGAATTTTATAAAACTTTTTATGTTGATATATCTTTTATTTATAAGGATGTAATATAGCAAATTTATAAAACTTGTCAACTACCTGAATCTTGTTCTAATGCAATAATTACAGTTATACCAAAAAAAGATAAAGATCCTTTACAGGTTTCTTCTTATCGACCAATATCGTTGCTAAATGTAGATTATAAAATTGTAGCTAAAGTTATGGCTAATAGATTAGCTCAATATTTACCTAAAATAATACATAAAGACCAAACAGGATTTATAAAAAAAAATAGATATGCGTCTGATAATATTTTGCGTTTAATTACTTTGATAAATAAATCTAAATCTCAAATGAATTATCCAATAGTGGTTTCATTAGATGCAGAAAAGGCTTTTGATAGAGTGGAATGGAAGTTTTTATTTAAAGTACTTGAGAAATTTTGTTTTGGTTCCTCGTTTATTGGATTGATAAAGGCTTTATATAATAGTCTACATCACCTTTGTTGACCTCACCAAAGCCTTCGACACCGTGAGCAGGAAAGGGCTTTGGCAAATACTAGAGCGCATCGGATGTCCCCCAAAGTTCCTCAACATGATTATCCAACTGCACGAAAACCAACAAGGTCGGGTCAGATACAGCAATGAGCTCTCTGAACCCTTCTCCATTAACAATGGCGTGAAGCAAGGCTGTGTTCTCGCACCAACCCTCTTTTCAATCTTCTTCAGCATGATGCTGAACCAAGCCATGAAAGACCCCAACAATGAAGACGCTGTTTACATCCGGTACCGCACGGATGGCGGTCTCTTCAATCTGAGGCGCCTGCAAGCTCACACCAAGACACAAGAGAAACTTGTCCGTGAACTACTCTTTGCAGACGATGCCGCTTTAGTTGCCCATTCAGAGCCAGCTCTTCAGCGCTTGACGTCCTGCTTTGCGGAAACTGCCAAAATGTTTGGCCTGGAAGTCAGCCTGAAGAAAACTGAGGTCCTCCATCAGCCAGCTCCCCACCATGACTACCAGCCCCACCACATCTCCATCGGGCACACAAAACTCAAAACGGTCAACCAGTTTACCTATCTCGGCTGCACCATTTCATCAGATGCAAGGATCGACAATGAGATAGACAACAGACTCGCCAAGGCAAATAGCGCCTTTGGAAGACTACACAAAAGAGTCTGGAAAAACAACCAACTGAAAAACCTCACAAAGATAAGCGTATACAGAGCCGTTGTCATACCCACACTCCTGCTCGGCTCCGAATCATGGGTCCTCTACCGGCACAACCTACGGCTCCTAGAACGCTTCCACCAGCGTTGTCTCCGCTCCTTCCTCAACATCCATTGGAGCGCTTTCATCCCTAACGTCGAAGTACTCGAGATGGCAGAGGTCGACAGCATCGAGTCCACGCTGCTGAAGATCCAGCTGCGCTGGATGGGTCACGTCTCCAGAATGGAGGACCATCGCCTTCCCAAGATCGTGTTATATGGCGAGCTCTCCACTGGCCACCGTGACAGAGGTGCACCAAAGAAAAGGTACAAGGACTGCCTAAAGAAATCTCTTGGTGCCTGCCACATTGACCACCGCCAGTGGGCTGATAACGCCTCAAACCGTGCATCTTGGCGCCTCACAGTTTGGCGGGCAGCAACCTCCTTTGAAGAAGACCGCAGAGCCCACCTCACTGACAAAAGGCAAAGGAGGAAAAACCCAACACCCAACCCCAACCAACCAATTTTCCCTTGCAACCGCTGCAATCGTGTCTGCCTGTCCCGCATCGGACTTGTCAGCCACAAACGAGCCTGCAGCTGACGTGGACTTTTTACCCCCTCCATAAATCTTCGTCCGCGAAGCCAAGCCAAAGAAATAAAAGACAAAGGAGGAATAACTCAACACCCAACCCCAACCAACCAATTTTCCCCTGCAACCGCTGCAACTGTGTCTGCCTGTCCCGCATCGGACTTGTCAGCCACAAACGAGCCTGCAGCTGACGTGGACATTTACCCCCTCCATAAATCTTCGTCCGCTAAGCCAAGCCAAAAAAAATAATAATCCGAAGGCTAGAGTTGCTACCAATGGGCAGATTTCAGAATCTTTTGATTTAACAAGGTCTACTAGACAAGGATGTCCATTGTCACCTGCTTTATTTGCTATAGTTATTGAACCTTTGGCACAATTAATACGTCAAAATGAAAATGTTAAGGGTATGAGAGTTTTGAATGAGGAATATAAGATTAATTTATTTGCTGATGATGTCTTATTATATTTGGTGGATCCGGATTTTTCTTTACCTGCAATTCAAGAATCTTTAGCAAATTATGGTCAATTATTGGGCTATAAGGTAAATTGGACTAAAAGTGAAATTTTGTCAATTTGTAAAGATGATTACTCAAGAAATAAAAATATTACAAATTTGAAGTGGACTAAACAAATTAAATATTTAGGAATTAATGTTAATACAGAATATCAAGATTTATATTCAATTAATTATCTTCCTTTAATAAAAAAGATTAAATTAGATTTGATTAGGTGGAAGGATTTACCTTTGGGTTTATTAGGGAGGATTAATACTATAAAAATTAATATTTTTCCTCGGATACAATATTTATTTCAATCAATTCCTTATTTTAAAAAAAAAAGTTTTTTTAAGGATTTATATAAAGCAGTTAGAGAATTCTTATGGAAGGGAAAATTTCCGAGGGTAGCAATGAGAAAGTTGATGTGGGATTTTCAATTTGGAGGTTTAAGATTACCAAATTTTCAATATTATTATGAGGCAGCTCAATTTAAATTTCTCAGTGCTCTAATGAATATTGAGGATCTGCCTAGTTGGGCAAAGATAGAAATGGCAGTCATTTTAGAAAAATTTCCACATGAATTTTTGTTTCGATGGAATAAAAATTTATTACGAACTTATGATGTACCACTATTGAAACATTTAATGAATTTATGGATGAGTAAACTTAATAAATTGGGGCTTAAAAATAAGTGGTCTGGGCGATTGCCATTATAAAATAATCAGCTTGTTCCTTTTACAGTCTCCAATATCATTTTAAAACAATGGGAAAGGAAAGGAATAAAAAAATTTTCAGATTGTTTTTTCGAAGGATGTTTTTGTTCTTTTGAGGAACTACAAAGGAAATTTGGTATTAGTGGAAACTCTGTATTTGTGTATTATCAGTTAAGATCATTTGTAAAACAGATATGTGGTCGGCATATGATTCTATTGCCTGAAACTAGTTTTGAGGAATATGTGTTTTCAATACCAAAAAAGGGGTATATATCTGATTTATATTGTATTTTACAAGAAAATGAAAGTAAGAAAGATTGGGATAAAGATAAGTTGAAATGGGAATAGGTTTAGGTTCTACAATAGCTGAAGAAACCTGGATGGAAATTTGTCAAAATAGTATTCGGAAATTGATTAATGCTAGATTAGCGATGATTAATTATAATTTTATACATCAATTATATTTAACACCAGAGAAATTTAAAAAATTTGCTCTTAGTAAGCTAGATTGTTGTTTTCACTGTGATCAGACGGCTAATACTTTTTTACATACTGTTTGGTTTTGTGACCGATTGCAACAGTTTTGGAAAGGTATTCAATCTATATTTAATAGTTTATATAATATCTATGTTGTATTAGATCCTGATATATTTTTATTAGGGAATATGCAATCATTAATTGACTTAGGATTAAATAATTATCATATTTCTTTTATCTATTTAGCCTTAGCGGTGGCCAAGAAATGTATAGCACTTACTTGGAAAGATAGAAATATATTAACTTTGGATAGGTGGTGCTTAGAGATGAAATCCTGTTTAATTATGGAAAAGATATCTTTCTCAATTCAAGATAAGATGTCTTTTTATAAGCTGAAGTGGACTCCATTTGTTAAGTACATGCAATTAAGTTTGACTTAAATATGTTTTTAAGTGTGATATTTTAGATTTGATGATTCTTTTTTTTCCATTATTATTTTTCTTGTAGGTGAGTGTGGGAGGAAAAACCCAACACCCAACCCCAACCAACCAATTTTCCCCTGCAACCGCTGCAACCATGTCTGCCTGTCCCGCATCGGACTTGTCAGCCACAAACGAGCCTGCAGCTGACGTGGACTTTTACCCCCTCCATAAATCTTCGTCCGCGAAGCCAAGCCAAAGAAAGAAATATATATATATAATTTTATTAATTTTACTAACTCTTCACTCTTTATTTTGGGGGGGAAGGGTGGGTTTTTTATATAGATTTTATTTTTTCTTCATGGCCATATTGGGGGGGGGGGGGTTAATTGGATTTAAGTTAGGTTACTAATGTTGTATTGTAATCTTATTATTTTATTTTTTATCTTTTCTTTAGATGTAATTTTTCTTTTTATTCTTGTGATAAAATCTTTAAATAAAGTTTTTAAAAAAAAAGAGAGAGAGTGAGTGTCTGTGGGTCTGCCCCCAGCAGTCCCACCACATACTCCAGTTCAAACCTTTGGCCACCAGAGATCGTAGTCCAAACTGCCGATATGATCAGGAAGCCTTCAGTGACTGAAACCCTTCGGGAGCCATTCATGCCCTCAGCACCCTCTCAAATCCCAGTTCCAAAGCCTGGCTCCTCTAAGGTAGTCTCCAGCAGCCCACATCCTGTATGGGTCCTTTGTCCGCAAGTTGGCATCATCCTGCAGGCTGTGTGAGTCCTTTGACCACAAGTTACAAACAGCTTACAGCCTGTATGGGTCCTTCAGTCGCTGAGCCTCTTGCTGGTCTGCTGTAGTGGTCACTTTCCCCATTGGGTCCTCTCCCATGCTTCTTCTTCTGAACATGGGTCAGGGATAAAGGGATCAGTGTGTTTCTGGTGCCCTGTGCCAGTCTGCTACTCTCCCGGAGTCTGTCACCCCTTGTGCTACATTGCACAATGCAGACGTCCGTGGTTGATTAATTAAATTTTCTCCTTTAGCAGGTCATTTAAAGTCTGCATGGAGACAGTGGAATCATGACCAGGCAGTAGGACCCTACAGAATAGAGATCTGTCTCTGCTTCCGATGCTCCTGGGTCCACACCAATGGCAGCTCCAGCAGCACCAACATTTTTTGCATTAGGGAAAGCAGGAGAACAGAATGAAGATTCTGTCAGCTCAGTAAAGACATCCAGATGATGTGCTGTGTCCCTGGTCCCAAGGTATGAGATGTTTCAAATCGGGACTGGAAAATTCTGAGGGGGAGAGGGTGAATAGCCAGAAGTCTTGGTGCATGTTGGTACCAATGACACTGGTAAGAGAAGTCAGGAGATCCTGAAGAGGAATTTCAGGGAATTATGGAGGAAGATGAGAATCTAATCTCAGGATTATTGCCTGTGCCACTCACTAGTGAGGGCAAGAAACACAAGATCAGGGAGATAAATGAGTGGCTGAGAAACTGGTGCAAGGGGCAGGGCTTCAGATTCTTTTGGGACAGGCATGACCTGTCCCAAAAGAATGGGTTCCACCTGTACCCAAAGCTGACAAAGGGAAAATAGCAGTAAAGTGAAGATTGTGTGCAGGAAGGATGACAGGCAGTGACGAGTCACAGAGACACAGTACATTCAAAAATCAGTCTATATTATACTTAAATGCACGCAGCATTAGAAACAAGGTGGAGGATCATACTGTACACCTACAGGTTGGAGGGTACAATGCTGTGGCCATTACTGAGTCGTGGATGACATGGGGAGCTGAAGGATACATGGTCTATAAGAAGGATAGGCAGGGAGGTAGAGGAGGTGCATGGTAAGCAACAATATTAAATCATTGGAATGAAGGGACATAGGATCAGAAGAGTTAGAGTCCTTATGGGTTGAGTTAAGGAATGGTAAAGGTAAAAGGGCACCAAAGGCAGTGAAATACTGGCCCCTAAATAACAGCCAGGATGTGGATCACAGTATACAATTGGAAACAAGGCATGTCAGAAGGACAGCGTTATGATAATCATGGGGGATTTCAACATGAAAGTCAGGTCAGCAAGGGATCCCAGGAGAGAGAATTTGTGGAATGCCTACAGGATGGATTCTTGGGGAAGCTTGTTGATGAGCCCACCAGGATTGGGTGCTGTGTAATGAACCAGAGGTGTTTCGAGAGCTGAAGGTAAAAGAACCCTGAGGAGGCAGTGGTCACCATAGGACTGAGTTCACGTTGAAATTTGCAAAGGAGAAGCTAAAGTCTGATGTGTCAGGGTTTCAGTGGAGTAAAGAAGATTACAGACACATGAGAGAGGATCTGGCCAAAGTCGATTGGAAAAGCACACTAATGGGGAAGACATCAGATCAGCAATGACTGGAGTTTCTGCACGAAATGAGGAATGTGCAGGACGGGCATAAACCGAAAAGAAAGTTGTCAATGGAAAAATGAGACAAATGTGACTGAAATAAAGCACTGGTGAGACCTCACTTGGAGTACTGTGTACAATTTTGGGCACCATATTTTAGAAAAGATGTGCTGGATTTGGAGAGGGTTCAGAGAAGATTTATTAGAATGATACCAGGAATGAAGGGATTAGTATACGAGGAACAATTGTTGGCTCTTAGACTATACTTGTTGGAGTACAGAAAGATCAGGGGGAATCTCATAGAGGCATTTTGAATGTTGAAAGTCCTGGACAGAGTAGATGTGCCAAGGATGCATCCCATGGTAGGGCTTTCTTCCTTTTCTATGAATTGAAGCTCAAGTTTACTGTACCCACCATAATCACATTACCATTGTGAGGAAGGAGACACCCCTCCAGTCTCCATTGACCTATCTCTTGTAAGCCAGTGCATCTCCCCTTTCCCTTCTTTCCCCCTACCCCATCCCACCAAGTACTCGATTTTTGGCATTTCAGATGAAGGGCTCAGGCCCGAAACATTGACTGCCTATTGCTTCTCACTGGATACTGCACAACTTCCTACAGCATGTTTGTGTATTAAGGAAGGAGGCATTTTGGCAAACAGTGCATTGATATTATATAATTCAAATAGTTCAACAAAATTTAGCGATCTCTCCATGAGGCAGAGTCCCTCTCTTGCAGATAATTGTCAATTTTGGAAGTATAATTCTCCTTCATGTTTCATTACAGATTCAGACAAACTAAATTATGTGATTAGGTTGTCCAAACAAATTTTGATTTGATTAGGTTGTCCAATCAGCATCGTTTACCTCCACAAATTCCACTTTAGATACAGCAAGTCCAAAGCCTCAGAATTCATGGAAAGATTGAGCTGCCCGCATTCATGGGTCATCTATTCACTAAACCCACACTAGACCCTAACTGATACTTGTTTTCAGAAGAAGTAAAACTCCCTAGACAGGACCTTTTGGACACAAATTCCACCTTGAGGTCAGGCTAGGAGAATGATTGCACATAGAAATGATGTATAAAGCTACAACGGAATAACAGTCTGCAGTTCAGAAACATCCAAAAACTATTACAAATAATAACTTTATTAAAATTGTCTGCAAAAATATAAACGTGCATTTTACCAAACAATTCAAAACACATGTGAAGGGACATAATTCCTTTTGTTCCTTGAAACTGCTGCACTGCCACAAGACTGGGCGTAGACTGGGGGATGGCTTTGTTGAGCATCTTGGCTCTGTCTGCTGCAACAGTGTGGATCTCCCAGTGGCCACCCACTTCAATTCTCTATTTTTTAATATATTTATGAAAGAAAAGAAACAACCATGATTACAAAAAATGAAATATAACAATATCAAAATTTAGACATGGTTTACAGAAAAAAAACTAAAATATCTACCAAAAAAAAACAACCCCCAAGCCCCTCTCCAAATCTAAAACTACACCCTCCCTCTATCCTACATCAAAACCCCCTACCAACCTACCCCCCCCAAAAAAAAAAGCAGAGAAAAAGAAGAGGAGAAAACCAAACACAGTTCATTTAATATATGATAAGGAGACTCGGAGGCTCTCAAATTCCTAAGTTTTCAAATTAAAATAATCCAAATATGGGCTCCAAATCCTTTTAAATACATAATATTTATCCCTTAAATTATAATTTATCTTCTCCATTGGTATACAAGATCTTAATTCCAAATGCTATCTTTGTAAATTAAGATCCACTTGATCTTTCCACGAAATAGCTATACATTTCCTCACCACTGCTAAAGCTAATCTCAAAAAAGCCTTTTGAAATTTATCTAATTTATAAAACAAACCCAATTCACTAATATCACCAATTTAAAAAGTTTTTGGATCTTAAGAAAATTTTACTTTCAAAATATTATGTAAACAATCTCTTACTACCCTCCCCCTCCCCCCCCCATTTCAATTCTCCATCCCATTCCCTTGCTGACATGCCTGTCCATGGACTCGTCCACTGCCAGAATGAGACCACCCGCAAATTGGAAGAACAACACCTCATCTTCCGGCTGGGCACCCTCCCACCAGATGGCATTAATATTGACTTCTCTGGCTTTAGTTAAAGCTCCACCCCTTCAGTTCTCCCCCCACACCCCCCCCACCCCCAAACTCCTGTTGTGAATGAGGAAAAAGTAAAACTAGTCTCCCACATTTCCATTAGGCTATGGAAATTATCTGATATGCTGCTTCAGAGGGTCCATATTAACCTTTTCCATACCAGCCCAGGCATATCATTCTTTTGCTATTTGCATAAAATTCACAAGCTTTACATTTGAAGCCTGTATTGTGTGGAAGGGTTCCTTTTTTGGGGACAGCAGGCAAGCAAGCCCGGACACAATGCGGTGCAACAATATATGTGCTTTATTAAAACAGTACATAGTAAAAGGCCTCTGGGCCAGTCCCTGAACAAACACAGTTAATCGCCGACAACATCCTGCACACAGGTTAAACCAAACAAGTTCAAATACAAGCAGCTTCACACACACACACACACACACACACACACACACACACACACACACACACACACACACACACACACACACACACACACACGTAAACATTACTGGCTCACTCACACCCAACTTTGGAATCCCGACCGAGGGAAGGGGCAAAGCGACAAAGGAGTGTGCACGACCCCTCACCCAGATCAGGATTAACAACCCATGGGCAGAGGGTTCTGACTCCTGACGAGGTACCCTAACTGGCTACCCACGGGGAAGAAACACAGCCTCTAACCCCAAGTAAACGGAAGACTTTGGCATGATAACCTGGTCAGCCTAAGGGTTGCTAGCCCTTTACCTGCGTTACCCTTCGGATGGTGTCTACCATGGCGACAATGACTCGGAAAGAGTGCAGTGCTTGACCATATGGCAAAGAGAGTGAACAATGGTGTGCTCAAGTTTAAATATCCCGCTCTGCTGAGGTGTACTGAGCCAGCAGGTGACAGTATGTGCTCTGGCTAGTGGGCGGGTACGTACCTGATTGGCAGGCTGGAGAGGCTGGGTGGTGCCTAAGGGATGATGGACAGTTCTGTGTGGCTTCCAGTATCAGAGGTATGGTTACCTTGCTAACATAACAAATCCAAAAAATGAGTAAACAATGTCAATTTTTATTATTTGTAGATACCCCAAAAGAGCCATTAAAGATATTGTCTCCCAGCTGCATGCAGTTGGAAGCAATTGTGCTGATGCCATCAAGGAGAGTGGACTCCCAGCAGGACCGGGTCAGTCGGACACCTGGCTGCAGCAGAGACATTGGGCTCCCCGCAGGAGTGGGGACGTCAGATTCCTGGCAGGACTGGAGACATCAGGGTCCCGGGCAGGAGTGGGGACGTCAAGCTCTTGGCTGGAGCAGGGCCTCGGCATGGAGGGGTCAGAGATTGGCGGTGGCCAGCATTTTTTGGGTGAAAATTAAACATTATTTGATGCTTCATAAGCCTTCCCTTGTTGCTGGTTGTTGTTTAAACACAAAGTGGTTTGCTGTTGCTACTGGGCTGTTTTTAAAAAAAAAAATGACCAGTTCTCTGGAAAAAAAAACGTTCTCTGAAATGGGCCCGGTCCCGACCATTTTGAATAATTGGAGTTATACCACATTTCACAAAATTGCCTTTAGTCTGCCATAAGGCAGACACAGATTTATCTTTAGCATTTGCATTGCTTGGCACCTCTTACAGTCAGAGAAAGAGAAACAAATGTAATGTGCTTTCAATCCAGTTGACCTTGTAAAATGCTCCTGGCAAATATCTGAGGATTGGTGTCTTAAGTCGGAATGTGGCCCTAAGCATCAGTCAAACACAGTTGTCCTCATATAATGCGACTTTACACGTGATATTCCAGACTTTTCTGCTCTAACAGCAGAATAGAATCAGCGGGGAGAGTAGATCAGTGGCATGCAGGTGCAGTCATCAACATTGACTCCAGACCATAGAACCACAGAACATTGCAGCACAGAAACAGGGCCCTTTGGCCCTTCTAGTCTGTGCCCAACCATTTTACTGCCTAGTTCCACTGACCTGCACCCAATTCATTGCCCTCCATACTTCTCCTATCCATGTACCTGTCCAAATTCTTCTTAAATATTAAAATTGCACCCAGTTCATTGCCCTCCATACTTCTCCTATCCATGTACTTGTCCAAATTCTTCTTAAATATTAAAATTGAGCCCACTTCAGCTGGCAGCTCGTTCCACACCCCCACTACTATCTGTGTGAAGATGTTCCCCCTAAACATTTCCCCTATCACACTTAACTCATGTCCTCTGGTTTATATCTCACCTACCCTCAGTAAACAAAAGCTTACTCTGTTTATCAGCCTCATAATTTTAAATACCTCTATCAAATCTCCCCTCATTCTTCTTCATTCCACCTAACTACAGAAAAGATATCAATAAGATAGAAAGAGTGCAGAGAAGATTTACTAGGATGTTGCCTGGACTTCAGGAACTTAGTTACAGGGAAAGTCCTAACCTGTTTAATCTTTCCCTGTAACTAAGTTCCTGAAGTCCAGGCAACATCCTAGTAAATCTTCTCTGCACTCTTTCTATCTTATTGATATCTTTTCTGTAGTTAGGTGACTAAAGCTGTACACAATACTCCAAATAAGGCCTCACCAATGTCTTATACAACTTTACCATAACATCACAAATCCTATATTCAATGCTTTCAGTCTCATTGAATCAGGAACAACATGGGTAAGGAAACCTCAGTTACAACCTTCTGCTTTCCCTCAATTAATGAGTCACTGAACAACACTGGGAAGAAGGAACAATGCAGAAAGCCCTCTGGATGGCCAGCTTCAATGACCATGGCCAAAGTTGCTTAGCAGCATTCCCAGTGACTAAACTAGAAAAATGCCGAAGGATTCGATGAGCACGCTGGTCCGTGAGAAAGCCAATGCTACATCATCTCATTCCTATCAATCGATCTGTGACAGATGATTCGAGTTCATTGGTAGAATGGACCACTGCACAATCCTTGTGGAGACCTTGGACCCATCACTGAGTTTATGTACCACCAGATGAGGGCAACTCCGACAACACCCTGAATCTCAATTCAGCCTGACAGGGTACAAATCATTCCTTCCAGCAAGAGCAAAATGATCACAGTGTACGTCACCTGCAAAATGCACTGTAGTTACTCGCCCAGTCTGCTCCAGCAACATCTCTCACACCTGCAACCTCTGTACCAAGGAGGACAAGGGCTTCAAGAACCTGGAAATACAATCACCTGTAGGTTCTACACTCAGATGCAGTGTATACTATTAAGACTAAGAACTGTCATATTTTCTTTATTGTTGCTGGGTTTAAATCCTGGAATCACACCAAACAATATTGTGTGAATACCTTTACCTGAGGGATGACATCAATTCATGCAAGGACTTAACACTAGTCAGCTTCTCAGGGACAATTAGAAAGAAGCAATGAATTCCAGCATTTGTTTGATTACCAGATTATCACTCCACCCCAAAAAAAATTAAATAATAAGAAATGTTTAGGTTATTGCTCCACCAAAACTGTGAGAACATGGTCAGATATGCAGAATTTTTCAGGTGCTTGGTTAAAGGACCTATGACATTATCCTGAGAAAACAAGTCAGACCAAATATTGCTCCATTAGCAGTGGATGTGCACTATTTTATCCAAGATCATTTCAGATGCTGGACTACTTCAAAACATAACTGGTTCTATTTGAAGTATTTTGCTTCTATAATGTGCTTTAAAAGTAGAATTATTTGCATCCTAGTATTGGAATTCCACAGACTCAAATTTCTTCAACATGTTTCTCTTACAATAAAGCCTAAGGAAAAGTGACTTTCTGAGACTTCATCGTCTGGCTTGTTTTCAGGAGACCTCATTGTACCAAACAGGACATGTCAGTATCTCAGACTTCAAGCATTTTAAGAATGAAGTCTGAAGCCGATGTGTTGAGATCTGTCAAGTCAAGCTCATTGTCACCTGAAAGTACAAGTAGAACCTGACGATTCTCCAGTCTGCGGTGTAAAAAATATGCAGACACACAACCAGATATAACAGACAAATAATGCATATGCAATCTGACTTCTGAAGCCAGACATAAAAGTAGCCGGAGCTTTTCTGTTACAATAATGATGAAAAAGCTCCTTTGTTACAAGACCAAGTATTGGTTGTAAGGACTGCAGCTGGCAACCAGCATCACCAATCCCCAGCTCTTACGGGGAAGCACGATTTACCATTCCACTGATTCACTTGAAAGGAACAGATCTGAGCAATTAAAAGTTTGACCTCGAAATTGCACTGTTTAAAGATCAGCATCTTGTGCTTAATATATTTGAATGCAGCAACTGAGCCATTGTTCCATTGAATTTTCATGCTTTCACTTCAGTTAAAATAGCTGGCTGAGAGTTAATGTGAAACTGCGCTAATCTTTCATCTTAGAAGATAAGATCTGAAATGGAAAGACAATTCATGTGGGGTCTCTTGTGAAGAAAAATTATGGCTGTGAAAGTTAGGGGGAGATTAGTTGTGAGATCCCTTAGCTGGATATTCTTTCATAACATTTGCAGGCTCTTTTTAATGTGCCTCTATGCACATGTGTGCGAGTGTGTGCATGTGCGGAGAGCATATGCATTTTGTGTGTCTGACCCTGTCGTTTTAATTTGGGGTCTTTTTACTTTGGAACAGACAATCTCAATTCAGAATAGAGCAGGTGAAACCAACTGGGCTTGAACATGTTAGAACATAGATTCTCAAGGTGGGGCGTGGGAATATTTTGGTAGGGCTTAAGAATATTTTAGTGGGGTGTAGGAATATTTTGGGAAATAATTAAAAAGTCGGTTTGAAAAAATAAACTCATTATGTTGGTGTGAAAGATGTGACTTGGCAACAACTGTCAGTACCACACAAACATAGTAAATTCCAAGTTTTTATTTTCATAATGTGTGTTTTTGTTCTTCTGATGTGTTTCTGTTGTTTCTCTTACTTTAACTGGTGTTATCCTTGGTTAACATTATAATTATATCTTTTCTGACCAGTCTTATATCATTCCTTCCAAATGATCTCATTGGCGACGAGGATTCCAAATTATCTCAACAATCATGTCTCCATCCATATCCCTTTAATTTTTCAATTCAGTAGTGAGTGAGACCTGTATCTGTGTGATGCGCTGTCGGTCAGAAGCAAACACACAAAACCAAAAGACTGCACAACAGGCTTTATTCGACGTAAACTTCCACAGAGCCAGCTGTGAAGAGAGTTGCTGTAAACTCTGAGAGTGTCTTCGAAGGGCCAGCTCAGGCTTATATCCCGGAGGGTGATTGACACCTGACCAGGTGGGGCTTGGTCTATTCAGGTCGGCTGATTGTCAGCCACCCAGGTGTTGTCTTGTCCCCATGCTCTTCTGCAGTTACAGAGGTTTCCCCCTGCTGTAGGCCAGTGGGGTATCACCACAATCTGTTTGAATATATTTTTTCTAGCGTATTGATGGGGGGTTGGGGGAGTCTACCCCAGGTTCCTGCCTGAGGGTGATGCCAAAATTGGAAAAAAATAGGGACCCCAGAAAGTAAAGCAAAATGTCAGAAACAGCCCTAGTGTTTTTATTTTTCTTTTTTTTTTAGGGTCAGTATTCTTCCTTTAATTCAATCATTATTTTTATCACGCATGACGTCCTGTTTTGCGGAAATTGCCAAAATGTTTGGCCTGGAAGTCAACCTGAAGAAAACTGAGGTCCTCCATCAGCCAGCTCCCCACCATGACCACCAGCCCCGCCCCCCCACATCTCCATCGGGCACACAGAACTCAAAACGGTCAACCAGTTTACCTACCTTGGCTGCACCATTTCATCTGATGTAAGGATCGACAACGAGGTAGACAACAGACTCGCCAAGGCAAATAGCGCCTTTGGAAGACTACACAAAAGAGTCTAGAAAAACAACCACCTGAAGAAACACACAAAGATCAGCGTGTACAGAGCCGTTGTCATACCCACGCTCCTGTTTGGCTCTGAATCATGGGTCCTCTACCGGCATCACCTACGGCTCCTAGAACGCTTCCATCAGTGCTGTCTCCGCTCCATCCTCAACATTCATTGGAATGACTTCATCAGCAACATCTAAGTACTCGAGATGGCAGGGTCCGCAAGCATCGAATCCATGCTGCTGAAGACCCAACTGTGCTGGGTGGGACACGTCTCCAGAATGGAGGACCATCGCCTTCCCAAGATCGTGTTCTATGGCGAGCTCTGGCCACCGAGACAGAGGTGCACCAAAGAAGAGGTACAAGGACTGCTTAAAGAAATCTCTTGGTGGCTGCCACATTGACCAGTGGGCTGATATCGCCTCCAACCGTGCATCTTGGCACCTCACAGTTCAGCGGGCAGCAACCTCCTTTGAAGAAGACCTCAGAGCCCACCTCACTGACAAAAGACAAAGGAAAAAAAATCCAACACCCAACCCCAACCAACCAATTTTCCCTTGCAACCACTGCAACCATGCCTGCCTGTCCTGCATCGGACTTGTCAGTCACCAACAAGCCTGCAGCAGACGTGGACGTACCCCTCCATAAATCTTTGTCCGCGAAGCCAAGCCAAAGAGAGACTTTTATTACATTTTTCAATTCTAAGACATAATAAAATATTGATTAATCTGTTTCAGGGTGCTCGCGCTAATGTATATTAAAAAAATGAGCAGACCAAGCAAGCAAAAGGTTCATCAATATTCAGTGAAGTTCTTGAAGTTTGGGTTTAAACCTGCTGTACACGATGAACGTGCACCTTTTTTATCTATTATACCGAAGACTTTGGCAAATGAATCAATGAAAGCAGGGTGTCTTGAAGCTCATTTGAGGGTAAAACATCCTAACCATGTCAATTCGAAATTGGAATATTTTATATCACTGAAAGAGAAGTTTGAAAATAGATTGAAAATCACTTTTTCATTATTCACTGTGGAAACTACAGCCCTGAATCGTACCCTTGAAGCTGGGTATGAAATTTGTCTGCTGATAGCAAAACATGGGAAGAATTGTACAATTGGGGAGGAACTGATTAAACTTGCAAATAACATTGTTTCTCAAAACAGTTCTGCAAAAGGATGACAAAGATGTCCGAGCAATGCCTTTGAGTAATAGTATTGTCTGCAACAGAATAGATGATGTGGGTCACAATGTTGAAAAATAGCTTACTGAGAAGTTGAAATCACAAAAGTTCTCAATACAACTGGATGAATCTACCTTGCGGGATAATGAGGCTCTGTTATTGGCATATGTGAGATATATTGATCAGGAAGGGTTTCAAGAAGAGATGTTGTTTTGTGAATCATTAGACACAACCACTACTGCAGTTGATATCTACAGCAAGCTCAAAAATTAATTGGATGAAAATGAAATATCAAAGGGGAATATTGTATCTTGTGCTGCAGATGGTGCTCCTGCTATAATGGTTAAAAAAAAAGGATGTTTAAAATTAATGAAGGATGAAAATCCAAACATGTTGGTTGTGTGTTGCGTTATCCACTGAGAAAGCTGAGTTGCCAAGAATCTGTGATCAAGTGTATCAATGTCATCAAAGCTAATGCCAAATGTCAATGTCTGTTTAAGCAGTTCTGTGGCACTAAAAATGCAAATTATGTGAGATTATTGCTTCACACTGAAGTAAAGTGGTTGTCAAAGGGAAACTGTTTCAAAAGGTTTATGGAACTGTTTGACCTCCTCAGCAAGTTTTTGAAGGACAAACCTGAAATGAAGCTCTTTCTAACAACAGATGGTGCAAAAACAAAGATATTTGGATTCATGACACTTCTAGAATTATGGCAAAGGAATATTTCTGCAAGAAATTTTAGTCAGTTCTATTGGTTGAATAAGTGTGAGGTAACTAATGCTGCTACAAATGTCATTGTTGATTGTTTGACAATGTTTGTTACCGACTTCAATGATAGATTTTGTGATTTAAAGGCAATGGATTTTCCCCCTTGGTTAACTCAGCCATTGCTGGTGGACTTATCTGAAGTTCCAGTGCAATACCAAGAGGAGTTATTGGAGTTGGAACATGGTGAATCTGTGAAAACTCTGTTCAAAGTGAAAGGAACCATGGTGTGGCTGTCGAACGAGATCGAAAAGAAATACCCAAACTTGACCACTTTAGCAAGGGAACTATTGATACATTTTCCATTGTCTTATTTAGTGGCTTCAGTGCTGTTAGTAATTTTCTACAAGCTAAGAGAAACCAACTGGAAATTACAAAACGTGGAGATTTAAGTTTGAAACTAACAAAATTAGTCCCTTAAATCAAAATATTTGCAGCCAGCATCGATGGCAGGGTTCCCACTGATGTGACGACAATTGTTGAATGTGTGTTTGAGATGGTTGACATATTGAATTAGTAGTTGAATAATGAAATGTGTTCCAGTGTATTCCCGACCTTAATTGCATTGAAGTACACTTGCAGTACATGATTTAATTAAAACTTCTTTTGAATATGTAACTTTTTTCCACTAATGGTGAGGCGTATGCTTTTTTTGAAAAATTTAAGTGGGGCCAAGGGCAAAAATGGTTGAGAACCACTGATTTAGAAATAACAGTCCAGGGACTTTATCTTTATGGACTGTTTTCACCTGTACATGCAGTGATCCCATTGTGAGAGTGAAGTATTAATTAATACTGCGTCTGCTCCATTTGTCAACAATTAATCATCATACCTCAGGTCACAGAATTGCTGGGAATGGATAGTCCTATATGAATTTAGGGACAAGGTGAAGAGAGCAAGATGCCTGTTTACTGCCAGATCCCTGATGAAAGTCACTCCAAACTGATTAAATGTTCAGAGAAATGAAAAAGCTGCAGATGCTGGAATCTTGAGCAGACAAAGGTTTGCTCAGCTGGTCAGACAGATCTACGAGTAGATATGGTTTTAACCTTCTTCACAGTCGTTGGGAATTGAGGATTAAAGTCAGAGTGTATATCCGTGCATGAGAGTAACTACTGTGTTCACTGTGCTCCACTGGGACATCCATTTCTCTGGCTACACACACCAAGGGTCATGCTTTTTTTTGTTATCAACTCCTTACACCAGTGAAGCGGCAGGGGGGTTTGTGTCCGTCGTCTGTGTGAGCACTAAAGGGTCTCTAATGTTTGTTTGTGGAGTGTTGCTGACTGTGTGGTCCTCCTGACATTGCGTGACATTAATTGGGATTTAGATTCTGTGTCAAGCTTAGCAATCAGTTGTAAAGGCGCGTCTAAGTTGTCAGTAGTGTGAAAGTAAGCACAATTATTGGATTAAAGCCACATAAAATATCATGCAATGCAAAATTTAAATGAAAAGGCACACACACACACACATAACACACACACACACACACACACACACACACACACACACACACACACACACACACACACACACACACACACACACACACACACACACACACACACACACACACACACAAAGTGAGGCCAAAACATGATCATGCCTGCTTGCATCTGCTAAAATTGAATACTTTTCAGCTCAAGTTCAATAAAACATGAAATGGGCAGTATGGTCTGGGGTCATTGATACCCCAAGTGTAAAGCCTTGCAATAGGTTGTGGACATGGCCTTTTGGAACATCACAGGCAAACCCCTTCCTGCCATCGAGAACATCCCCAAGGAATGCTGCCATCGGAGAGCAGCAGCAATCATCGAGGACTCACACCACCCAGCACATGCTCTGTTATCGTTACTGCCATCAGGAAGGAGGTATCGGTGCCTCAAGAACCGCCCCACCAGGTTCAGCAACTGCTGCTACCCCTCCACCATCAGACTCTTCATCGACAGACTTAGCCAGGGGCTCATTTAAGGACTCTGACTTGTGCACTTTATAGTTTTTTTCTCCTTTCTATATTGCACAGTCAGTTTGCTTACATTTGTGTATTTGTTTACATGTGACAATTGTGTACAGTTTTTTTTACTCTATAGATAAGTGGTAAATTCTGCCTGGTCTGCAGAAAATAAAGCATGTCAAGGTTGTATATGATGTCATGAAATCTGATGGGGCTATCTATTAATTGGCAGCAGCCACACAGGACTGCAGACTCCGGGGAAGGGGAGGATTGGAGCTGGGCACCAGAGGATGGGAAAATCACCCCCCTCCATCCCATCTGAGAGGGAGAAGTAGAGGAGACAACCCGCGGTGATGGTGACCACAGCGGCGGACCAGTAAGGGGACTCTGCAGTTGAGGGACCAGTGCATTTGGCAGGCTGCTGTAAACTCGAGGTAAGGAAGCTGTGGACTGCTGGAGACTGTCACATTTGTGGCCCGAAATGTGAAGTTAATAAAACATTAAACACAAGTTTTATCAGGTAAACTTCTCAGTGGCTTTTTATTTTCCCGTTTCCTTTGTTCTCCTGCTTGTGTTCTTATCTCTCCCTCATACCACGTGACTTCTGGTACATCTCATACATATTCATTATCATGACATCCCTCCTTTAATCAGAAATAAACTTTACCTTCACTTACCAATATCCCTCGGAAACATACAAACATCGTAACTAATGGTAATACTATAACTCAACTACATAAAATTTACTTCCTACAGCACTCATACATGCACTTTATGATATAAGATTAAAATACTGTCCCAAAGTTCTTATTAAAACTATGGCACAAAGTCTTCGTATCGTTTGGGCACTTTCCAGTTTCGTTTCGGCCTGCCTGCGATATTGTCGTCGCTTCTCGGTTGTTCACTCTCGGTGTCGGAAATACTGCTCGCCACGGCTTCGGGTGTTTCTGGCGCTCTAGTCACTTCATCAGGAGTGCTGGTAACTGCCTCTAGAACATCATCAGGTCTCTCAGTTTCAGCATCTCGTATTGGCCTTTCAACCTCTTCGCTCGATGTATCTCTGGACTGGTACCTTTTTACATCTGATACATTTCTCTTATACAGGACTCCAGTCGGAGACTTGACTGTCACCATACTGCCACTTCTGGATACGACAGTATAGGGTTGATGGTAATAAGGTGTGTCTAGTTTACCACCAGTTTCATGCCTCACTAGAACATTATCTCCTGGCATGATGTCTGAGTACTTGGCTCCACGTTTCGAATCTATGTACAGCTTTGCTGCACCTTTCTTTTCAGCATCGTGGTCCCTCATCTCCTGGTCGTCTCAGATTTCCTTTATTTCTGGCATTTTTGTGCGGATTTTTCTCCCAAAAAATGCTTCTGCAGGACTTTTTCCAGTGGTTGCATGAGTCGTTGCTCGATAGACAGCCACATAAGATAGCAATGCTTCTCGCCAATTTTGTCCTTCTGCGTGTGCAATCCTCAATCGTTTTTCAATGGACTGATTTTGTCTCTCTACTTCTCCGTTGGATTGCGGCCATTTCGTGGTCCTCATGTATTCCGCAAATGTCTCTGAAATGAATTGTGGACCATTGTCAGAGTATAATGTAACAGGTAATCCATATCTTGCAAATATTTCTGCTAACGCTTGTATTGTTTTTTCAGTGGTTGTGGACTTCAACACCACGTACTCATAGTATCTGCTGTAGTAATCTATCACTACCATAATTGATTCACCCGTCGGTAAAGGTCCAAGAAAATCAACAGCTACGTCGATCCATGGTCCTGTCGGAAGTTGCGTACTCCGGATCGGTTCTGGCGGATTACTCCTACTTGTGATTTGACATCCGTGACAAGTTTTAACAAATTTCTCTGCATCTTTATCACAACTTGGCCACCATACCTTGGTCCTGAGGTTTTGCTTGGTACCAACAATACCTAGGTGTCCTTCATGCGCTAAGGATACGATCTTCGGTCTCAATCTTTGCGGTATCACCAATCTGCAACCTCTTAATACACACTGTCCGATGCAACAAAGTTCGTCTCTAATGGGAATGTAAGCCTTGTGAGTACACTTGTCCCATTGTCCACTCTGTATGCATTCTCTTACTTGCATGAGTTCTGGATCACGTTCAGATTCTCTTTCGACTTTCTTCGTAGTCACAGCTTTCGGTGTCGACTGAATAGCTACGAAGTGTACAAAGCTCTCTGTTTCTGTTCCCAATTCTGACTTGGATTGTGGACCACCATACTTCACCAATCTGGACAGCGGATCAGCAATGTTTGTTTTCCCTGCAATGTGGATTACTTTATATTTGTAGGGTTGTAGTCTGAGTACCCATCTCTCTATTCTGGCACATGGTTTGGATCTAGGTGCATAGATCACCTCTAATGGCTTATGATCTGTGATGAGTTCAAATTCAATGCCGTATAAATATGCATGGAACCTCTCACAGGCCCATACAAGTCCGAGTGCTTCTTTCTCTGTCTGAGAGTATCTTCTCTCCACATCTGATAACGATCTGCTGGCATAGGCAATGATTCTTGGTCCTCCATCATGCATCTGGACCAACACGGCTCCTAAAGCAACTGGGCTGGCATCCGCTATGACTTTGGTTGATGCCGCCGGATCATAATATCCAAGAGTTTTTGCATCTGTCAGGCTTTGCTTCAGCGCTGTGAACGCTTTCTTCTGCTCAGATCCAAAATGAAATGATACTCCTTTCCTGGTTAGTTTCCTTAGTGGTTCTGCCACTGTAGCGAAATTAGGAATGAACTTTGCACAAAAATTGACCAATCCTAGGAAACTCCTCACCTCTGTTGCATTCTGAGGTGCACGTGCCTCTGCAATAGCTTTCACCTTGGCCTCTGCAGGGTTTAGTCCTTCCCGTGTAAGTCTGTGTCCCATGAAGTCCATTTCTGACACACCAAACTGGCACTTGTTTCCATTCACGGTAAGGCCTGCCTCCTGTAGTCTAGATAGTACACGCCTCAACCGTTTGTCATGCTCTTCCTTCATTGGTGCATGGACTATGATGTCGTCAGAAATGTTGGCAACTCCAGGAATGCCTTGAATCACTCGATGGATTTCATACTGGTAGATCTCCGAAGCTGCATTAATTCCAAATGATAGTCTCTTGTAACGATACAATCCACAGTGAGTCACAAATGTTGTTACATCTCGGGAACCTGGATCCAGCTCTAATTGATGATAGCTCCATTTCAGATCAATTTTTGAGAATACCTTGCTGGTAGTTAGTTCTTGAAGTATTTCCTCCACTGTTGGTATAGGATGTCGTTCTCTAATTATAGCTTCATTGGCCATTCTCATGTCAACACATAGTCTTATGTCACCCTTTGGTTTGGGCACAATCACTACGGGACTGACCCATTGTGTCGAATGTTCCACCGGTTCAAGAATGTCTTGTTCGATCAATTCTTTAATTTTGGCTTCGACTTTCCCACGAAGTCCAAACGGAGTTCGGCGCATTGGTTGTGCCTTGGGTTTGACCGTTTCATCTACCGCTAGCTTCAATTGTCGACCTTTCAGCTTTCCTACTCCTTGGAAGATTGCAGGGAATTCTTGCTTCATATCCTCGTATGACTGAATTGAATTGACACAAGCTCCAATATGAAGTATTGCCAGGTCTTGCGCTGTGCTTCTCCTCAGCAATGGTTCTCCCTTCTCTTCTATGACCATAAACTCTGCTTCGGTGTACTTATCTCCAGCTTCAACAGTTGCAGTAAAACATCCAATGGTCTGCAATGGCTTGGTTGCTGTGTATGGATACAGTTTCTTGGACACTTCTTTGAGGTACAGATGATCTTTTTCTTTTTCAACTTCTCCCGTAAATGTCGATCAATCACATTACTGTCACTGCCTGAGTCTACAATGACCTGCACTGTCACTCCACCAATGATCACTGGGACCTTCTCATGATGTACTTCATTCAACGTAAATTGGTAACAACTCTGTCCCTCCTGGGTATCATCATCGTCACCGTCTATCTGGCGAATGGTATCTTTCTTTCCAGGATACTTTCCTTTCCCCCAGGCTTTGCCTTTGGAAGTTGTACTCTTCCTCTTCTGGTCTGCATTGGACTTGCTTTTGCACTTCTTTGCAAAGTGGTCTTTACCTCCACACTTTCTTCAAACTTTGCCTTTGGCCGGGCAATATGGGTCTTTTCCAAAGTGACCTCGGTTTCCACATCGATAACACTCCACGTCATGTGTCGACGTATATCTTGGCTGATTATGGCGATGTGAGAGCCTCTTAATTTGCTGGCTTGAGTTGTCTTTCAGGGTCATGGTATGAAATTGCCCTTCAACAGCCTCTAATGCAGCAGCAATGGTTAAAGCATCGGTGAGTTCCAACTCAATCCCTCTTTCCAGTAGACGTCTTCTGAGTTTATCTGATCTACAGTGCTGTATGACTTGATCCAATAATTGGCTGTCCAAATCAGCTGGCATGTAATTGCATCCAACAGCTAGCTGGCATAGTCTCGTCATGTACTGAGCAATTGTCTGGCCATCTTCTTGTCTCGTTCTCCGAAACAAATGGCATTGAAATGTAGCATTCGGTGTCACTACATAGTGTGCATTTAATGCATCTACCGCTTTCCGGTACTCATCCTTTCTTCCAGTATTTAAAAGTGTCTTAAATGTTTCCCGAACTGCGGGACCAGCAGTGAAAAGAAGTAACACCCTTCTCTGCGCTTTTTGTGCAACTGTACCGGTATCTAGAAATAGGCCACGACTGTCGGCGTAGGATTCAAATTCTTCCAGCCATGCCTTCCACTTCACACTTACAGTGCTTGCATCACCCGTTGGGTCAAAATGAGCAATTCCACTATGTGTTAGAAAGTCACCTTCTGCACCAGCCATGAGGAAATATTCCAGCCCCAAAAGTACTGAGTCACAGAGAAAATTCTTATCACCTTGAAGTTGTCTGTAATACTCTGTAATCTTGTTTAGTCTTTAATTTTCTTCAAGCTTCTTTCATCCTCGTCGCCAATGTCACATTTGTGGCCCGAAATGTGAAGTTAATAAAACATTAAACACAAGTTTTATCAGGTAAACTTCTCAGTGGCTTTTTATTTTCCCATTTCCTTTGTTCTCCTGCTTGTGTTCTTATCTCTCCCTCATACCACGTAACTTCCGGTACATCTCATACATATTCATTATCATGACAGAGACCACTGTCAGGGAACTCACGCTGGGCTGTGGACTGTTGGACACTGGCTCAAACTGGCTGGAGGGGTATCAGGTATCAGAACCGGGATGATGGGAGGTGCCAAGGGCGCTGAAGGGTCCCTGACCATGTCGGAGGTTTGGATCTGGAGCTCGGGTTGCCATTGGTTTGGACTGGACTCTGTGTGGCTGCAGAGGAGCTGGAGGAGAATCTATGTACACTCGATGACTCTGGGTGGGCTGGGGGGGACCCTCTTTTGCTTCTCTCTCTCTCACTGACTGCACAATAATTCCAGGGCCAAACAACAAAATTTGTAGCACATGTTCATAACAACAAATTCTGATTCTGATTCAGATGGTCACACTACATCGGCACAATGGAGAGGGCAGTTAGATCACCCTAACATCTAACCCTCAGCGATATGTAAGGAAGGGATGGGACACCAATCAGGTCAAAAACCTATTTGTCAAGTAAGTGGATGAAACAACCTCACTTGCTTCACTAATTTAACTTTAAATATCTGATGTACTTTTGAATAAATTTATTTCTTTAATAGCTTTTGTCTTGTGGGTTGGTTTAAATTGTATGGATTCCTTTTTTAAATTTAAACCTGCAGTATGGTAACAGGCCATTTTGGCCCACAAGTCCATGCCGGCCAATTTACACCCAATTAACCTACATCACCTGATATATTTCGAATGGTGGGAGGAAACCAGAGCCCCCGGGAAATCCCCACGCAGATCGTACAAAATCCACACAGAGAGCACAGGATTTAAACCCCAGTCCTGATCGCAGGTGCTGTAAAGGTGTTGCGCTAACCGCTACACAAGCCATGACGTGCCTTTGTAAATGACTGATTTTGCAGGGATTTTAAGCTAGTTATAAAACCCATGAAAGGTGGCATCAAAAACCTGTTGGAGGCATCTGAGGGTGATTGTTTGTGATTTCTGTTTGGGGCCTGCTTCACTCACCTGATGGATGTTCAAAACCAGATTGTTCTGTGGGCAGCACATCCGGACATTGAGGTAGCTCTGGACAGTCCAATATAATGATATGGGACATGATATCAAAGTTTATCTGTGTACAATGTACAGATGCACCAAAATTCTTACCTGCTGCAGCCCCACAGGTACATAGCGTACGCCAACTAGAAATTAAAGTACCATAATGTGCTAAGTAATAGAAAGAAAGAAATTAGATGTAAAAGGACAGGTAAATAAATATCTGCAATTTTGTTAGTGCTCAACAAATGATAGTCCAGACACATCTTTTGGTGGTCACAGAGTTATAGTTAGGGTAGATCAAGCAAATTTATGAGGCTGAGAGCAGATGGGGAAAACAAACTCTCCTTGAACCCAGAGGAGCTGGATGTCAGGCTTCTGTTCCTTCTGCCTGAAGGCAACATCAAGAGAGATCATATACCAGGTAATGAGAATCCTTTGTGATACTGCCTGTTTTCTTGAGGCTCCATCTCATAGAGCTGTCTTCAATGGAAGGGGTGGGAGTTCTTCAATGCCCGTGATGGACTTGGCAAGGATTGCCTCTTTCTGCAGCCTCTTCTGCATTCCTGTGCACTCAAGTTTTCAAACCAGACCATGATGCAACCAGTCAGTATACATTCCACAGTACACCTATAGAAGTTGATAGAGTATTTGACATGCTGAATCCCCTCAGGTTTCTTGGAAAGTAAAGGCATTGCTGTGCTTTCTTCACAGTTACTCAATATTCTGACTGCAGAAAATATCCTCCGTTACCTGGATGCCCAGGAACTCAAAAGTCCAAACTCTCTCTCCATTATCATCCCACCAATGAAGATAGGTCCTTCTGCCTTCCTTTACCAAAGTCCACAATAATCTCCTTTGTCCTGTTGACATTGAAAGATGTGGAGCCCATTCATAGAATACTATCATAATTGGAAGTTTGGATGCTCCAGGGATCCTCTGTCTAGTGTCTGAAGGTTGCTACTTTACCCATGTATTTACAACTTTTTCTACAATGTAACCTTGATTAGAGGGAGGGGTTAGATTTGATTTAGTTTTAGGGTTTTTTTGTTGTCTTTTTTAAAATTCTTTTTTAGATTAACTTGTTAAATATGAGTGTAATATGGTTGTCACAGATCATACCGTTAAATTAGACAGAACTTACCCTTTGTTTAGATCAAGGGATTATTCTAATGTAGTTTTTCTTATTTTCTATCCATATGTATATGATATGACCTGTTATTTGTTTTATTAAAAGACTTTGTATGCAGGATTTATATGTTAAACTCAATAAAAATATTTTTAAAACACAGTGAAAGCAAGATCATTGTTCTGGCACTACACAACGAAACTCTCAATCTCCGTCCGATATTCTAACAGCCATTATTTGGCCAACAATGTTGGTGTCAGCAGCAAATGTATAGGTTGTGCTGGTGTATAATGGCAGGGCTACTCAATCATGGGTATAGAACGAGTAGAGCGTTAAACACGCCATATGAGGTGCAAATGGAAAGTGATGGCAGATTCATTGGTAGAATGTCAGTTGCAAGTCTGGGTGTTTGGAAACAATGCCATTAAAATATATCTCTACTGTTACCTTTTTGATGTTTATATTTAAAGTATTAGCAACCTGAAAATTACATTTGTTTGCCTACAAGTGTCTGGAGCATAAAGTCCAGAGTCAAGATGATTGGCTGATCCTCAGGGCCTTGACTTAGTTTTTCAACCTTACACAATCTATATCACTTTAGTTTCAAGCAACTGACCAAAATGAAACATTATTTTAGAACTGGCCAATAGGCCTGAGACATTTGGGACAGCACAGTCAGTGTGGTGGTTAGCACAACGCCTTTACAGTACCAGTGATCGGGACCGGAGTTTGAATCTGGCGCTGTCTGTAAGGAGTTTGTACATTCTCCCTGTGTCTGCATGAGTTTTCCCCTGGGCTCCAGTTTCCTCCCACCGTGTGAAACCTACGGGGTGGAGGGGGGGTTGTAGGTTAATTGGGTGTAAATCGAGTGGCGCGGAATCATGGCCTGTTACCGTGCTGTATGTCTAAATTTAAAATTTAAATTTAAATCACACATTCTGCCGGAGGAACTCAGTGGGACCAGGAGCATCAGGGGGAGGAAAAAAGAAATGTCAAAGAATTGGAATTTTGGTTGCCTTCATCAGAACTGAGAGTGGAGCAGAGAAAGAGCTGGCATTGAGGGGACAGGATGGGAGTGGTAGGTCTGAGAGCCCTGGAGAGGCGAAGGATGATGGATGAAGGATGCCAGATAGAGAGAGAGGGAAGCAAGAGAAGCAAAGAGCCAAGGTGGAAGATTCTGAGTAAATTTCAATAGCATGCCAAATGTATCTTTCTCCTGACTTTAAAGAAGAAAGATTTGCCTGCCCTTTAATGGTCAGGTCAGTCAGTCTTCAATTGCCTGCAGACACGGAGGAGAATGCAAATGTTTAGAATTTGGTTAAACACTAACTCTGCTGTGGGAAGTCAGTGGATCAACAAGCATCAGTAGGAGAAAAGGAATCACTGACTTTATTGAAACTGGGCAACTAGAGCAGCCAATGTAAAGAGGATGGAGGGGGATGGGTGGGTCAGGTTCCCTTTCTGTGATTGGTGAACCAGGTAGAGGTGAAGCATGAAGGAGGGAGGCTGGAGAAGATTATCAGATGCCAGCCAAAGAGAATCACTAAGGGGTCAGGTGGAGAAGATGAGTCGTACGGGTAGAGTGGGTGATAAGGTTCCCAGAGAAGGGATGTAACACAAGGTGAGAATGGTGGTATGAAGAGAGGACAGATGGAAACAAAGAGGGGTGGGGGGTGGGTAGAGAGAAACAGTGCAAGAATCCAGTGGGCAGATGGAGATGACGGAACTAAAGAGGAGGGAGGATGAGAATGGGCGGAGAGGTCCCTGTGGAAAACAGTGGAAAATTCAATGTTCATACTATGGGGCTGTAGACAGGCCAGGCGGAAAATGAAGTCCGAGCGTCTAGTTTACGTCGGGGGCTTCATTCTGGTCATGGAGAAGGCCCAGCTCAGGCAGGTCAGAGTGGGAATGGGAAGGGGAGTTGAAATGGCAGCCAGTGAGATCTTGGGATGGCCATTTTGAACAGAGTGCAGATGCTCTGTGAAACTTGGAGAAGTGTGTGTTTGGACTCACCAAAGTAGATAGGAGAAGATAGTCTGCGTTCCCTTCTCTCAGTCCTGAAGCTGGGAGTTAGCCAGAAAATATCTGGATCTCACTACCTTTGGTATACAAATTATTTTGTTGGTTAAAAATTGATTATTCTTTTCTCACTTTTTGCTAGGCTGTATAATCAGAGCACAATTCCAGTCAGGAAGTCATAAAAACCTGCAGGAAGATATCAGTTCTCTGTCAATAATGAACTTTCTTTGTGCAAGGTTCCAGCATCTGCCAGTTTTATGTTTCTATTATAATTTAGTTAGTTTTGCTGAATAAATGAAAGTTGAAGTTTGGCATTTGTTTGACAACCTAAATTAACTGGAAAAAGAGATAGGAATTCTCCATCTAATTGCTTTAACTTGGCTCCTAAAATTATTCTGTTCATTTGTCATTATAAATGATTTTTGCTTTCGATTAACAAATTATAGAGTTAACCTTGGATTCATTTCAGTGCTAACCTAATCTCTAAAACAATCAAAGCCCCAGCAGGAAATTTCCCGGTAGGAGTCATGTTCTGTCTCCCCGATGACAAGAAAAAGCTTTATTGGCTCTGTTTTGTCTGAGGGCTTGAGCAGGGGAACCCAGCTTTCCATAAGTACTGCCGTTCCACAGAAGTCGCGGAAGCAGAGAAGACAGGCCGAGAGAATGGATCCAAGTATGTAATTTGGAGAGTGAGATAGAATGTGATAATCACGATGGTGGATTCACTCTGACAAAATCCCTCCTCCAGCCTTGAAAGATGGCCAGAAGCATTCACAATACTTTTTTTTAATTTTTTATTTTTCACACTATGAACCAAAATACACAAAAACATTTCCCTCTTGAATATACACAGTGTCATTTTCTCCCCTTTATCCCCCTCCCTTCCCCCCCTCCTTCCCACCCCCCTCCAAACCCATTAAATGTTCAACATATACAATACAATAAACCCATTAAACAATGTCATCACACAATGAAAATAAACAAGAAAATTGGCTGAGGGGTGCAAACCAGGTTTTTCATGGTTTCTTGTGATTTTCTTGCTGTTGTAGATTGTGACCAGGACCTTCTTCAACCATTTTCATGACCTGCCTGCAAAATTTTCTCTAATACTGCGCTCCCTTTAGAAAGGGCCATGAATTTCTAATTATTCATTTTTACTGCTCTTGAAAATTGTAACTGCTCCAGGTAAAAAGCACAATTTTTAAAAATGAAAGAAATCCGAAATAAAAAGAGAAAATGTTGGAAATACTCAGCAGTTCAGAGAAAGAGATAAAATTTTAGGTTAAAGACCCTTTGCCAGGGCGTGATATTATGGACGAAGGACACCGTTTTGTCTTTGACCTCCTCCAGTGATTCGCACAGAAGGATTTTTTTCATTTCAAAATAGACTTTATTCACAAAATAATCTCTTTTTTTTTGTACATTCTGTGTACCTTGTGCCATGAACCATTTAGACCACCATTGCCACTAATGTATCTCCCACCAATGGTATCTCTTCTATTGTTTGAAGGGTTTCTGCACAATGTCTGGTGACAGAAGGACTCTAGACCGTGGCTCTTGCCCACAGAGCACTTAAAACCCTTAGTGCGTTCCTAAGTACATGCTCCTGCAGCCTGGAACAAGCCATTTGACAGTATTCCCTCCCCATCATCTCAGTTTCTGGCAGTCCAAAGGGCATCTTTCACCAAGTTGTTGATCTTCCAGCAGCTCTGGCACTGAGTGCCTCCCCAAGGAACAGCCCATAAATCAGAGAGTCCTCATTCAATAGGCCCATATCCCCTTCACCCCCCCCCATATCTTTCCTACCCGAGTACCTGTCTAAATACTTTTTCAATGTTCCAATTGTATATCTCTCCATCCCCTCGCGAGGCACTTTCCAATTACTGGTACTCTCCATTCTCTGTGTAAAAAAAAATACCCATTATTTCTTTCCTCTCACATTAGACCTGTGTCTTTTGGTTATAGATTCTTCTGCTCTGCAAACAAAAATATTATGACTTTCTATCTCATTTATATCCTCCATAATTCTAAGGTCATCCCTCAATTTGGTGCATCCTTAATAAACCCATCATATTGTTTTCTGTATAGCAAAGAAAACTACAAGCTGATTGAGAGGGCTGATTTAATAATTGATGGTTTTCTATGAGTGAGTCACCACAGTATCATTGTCCTCTCTGGATATCGGAGATGGAATACAAGTATTAAACAATCAAGATTGTAATAACACAAATGAAATCACAGGTGGCTTTCAACCTTTAGTCCACAAGATGAACATTTATGCCAAACCTTTCCTGGTTTTTCTTCACATTGTCTATGTAAGTGTTCATCTGTAAAATAAATACAAGTCCACAACTACTCCCTAAGGACTGGGATGACCTAATTATTATGCATAAAAAATAGTGATTTCTCATCACTGAGAATTGTTCACTTTGTTTTATATATTTATTTCATCTTTTAAAACAAATCATTGAAAATATTCAATTACAAGCAGAGTTAACTCTCATTCATCTATGTTTGCTTCTTTTTCGGGATGAAATCACACCGCTTGTAAATTTCAGTTGAAGACTTGTGATAAAGAATATCCTTGTGTCCAGGGATCAATGTTTATGCTTGAGTCGCATGGGATGAAGTCGTACCTCAAGCAATGTTGTAGGTGAATTTTGATTATGATATTGTGTGGCATCCTTCCGTGGGAAGCTTTGGTCTATGAACACTGATCTGACACATCTGTGGCAAGTGAAAAACTTGCCTAAATCACTGGGAGCCCTGAACATCTTGCACAGAATGTTTTCATCTCATGGATCTGCCAACCCATTACCAACCCTCAAACTTTGAGACCACCTTCGTGCTAACTCCTGACTCCTTCTTACACTCTGACTCCAGTGATCCCAATCCCCGATCTCCCCCTCTTGAATAAGGATGCTGGCCTTTCCTATCCTACCTCTGCTTGCTTCCTTGATCTCAATGATCGACCACAATCCAAACTCCTTTTCCTGTCCTCTCCAGCCTTGTCCAACAGTTTGCGCATCCTATATCTTCAAGTTGACCTTGACCGCAGCCGTACATTTTTATGTGTACAACCCAGTGACATATGACCAGACCTGAGACCTCTGTCAATATGCATAAAGCATTACTGGTGGAATCATTTGGTTGACTAGACATGCAAGATTGTTATTTGATATGTTCATTTCTATTTTTAAGGAACCAAGTTAATGTCATAATGACGGCACTTTCTTACTGAGATAAATTAATAAGAACATAGGAAGTAGGAGCAGGAGTAGGCCATCTGACCTATCGAACCTGCCCTGCCATTCAATAAGATTGTGGCTGATCTGGCCATGGACTCTGCTCAACCAACTGCCTACTCCATAAAACTCGAAGTGAAATATGATAGGCTGTAGATGCACAGAAATGCTGGACAAACTCAGCTGGTCTTTTCAGCATCTATAGGGGGCAAAGATATATTGCCGACGTTTTGGGCCTGAGTCCTTTTTCAAGGAAAGAAAATCAGAAAAGGCAGAAGCAGGATGTATCGGAATGTCTCAGAATTCAAACAATGGGGGAGGAATCTAGACCAACTAAAGGTGTTAATTGGCAATGTATCTTTGTCTCTTATAGATGCAGAAAAGACCAGCTGAGTTCCTCCAGCATTTTGTTGTGTTTACCACAAAACTCTAAATTCCACTGTTCTTCATATCTCTGTGTTTTAAATACATTCAGTGAAGCAGCTTCATCAGGCAGAATATTCCACAGATTCACAACTCTCCAGGAGAAGCAGATTCTCTTCATCTTTGTCTTAAGTCTATTCCCTAAATCTTGCAGCTTTATCTCCTAGTTCTAGTCTCACCTGGCAGTGGGTGCAACCTCCAATCTCCTTTCTTATGGGCAGGGTGTAGGTAGGTGGGACTAGAGGAGAGCATTTAGTTTGGAGCAGACTAGAAGGGCCAAATGGCCTGTTTCTGTACTGTAATTGTTATATGGTTATATAATAAATCTCCTCAGAATTCCAAGAAAGTGGGGGAGTTAGTGTGTCTGTTTCACAGTTATCTCAATGTGCTGGCTCCAGAACAAGTCCTCTGCTATGTGGCATGATTGGCGTAGCAGTTAGCACAACTCTATTACAGTGCCAGTGATCAGGACCTGGGTTCAAATCCCGCGCTGTCTGTAAAGAGTTTGCACATTCTCCCCATGTCTGCACGGATTTTCCCTGGCATTCTTGTTTCCTCCCATACCAGGGGTGTAGATTATCTGGGTGTAAATTGGGCGGCACTGGCTCATGGATCAAAATGGCCTGTTACCGTGCTGTCTGTCTAAATTTAAAAATGTTTTAAATTATTAATGAAGGAATTAACACTGCTGTCTTGTCGATGAAGCCATGTGGACCCTCCAGTCATTTTCCTACAGTTCACAATAAGCTCTTGGTGTAGTTAAGAGTAAGAATGTCATCCTGGCTCTGTGGCACCATATTCTCGATCTCCTTGTATTTTGACTCATCATCTCCAACTATTGGGTCAACATCAAGTGGTGATGTCATCAGCAAACTTAAAAATTGCATTGGAGCTGATTTGGCTATGTAATCATATGGGAAATAACATAGGGGATTAAGCATGCAGTCTTGAGGTGCTCTTGCGCTGGTGGTCAACCAGGAGGAGGTCACGTTGCCGAGCCATGCTGATTGGGGTCTGCCAATAAGGAAATCGAGTCTACCCAACAGCTTAGACTTTCTGCCTCAAAGCAGGAAGTGAGCTCACCAGCTCACCGTCTCTTGATAATAATACTTTAAATGTGAGAAAGCTAACCTTTTGAAAAAAAACTTGCAAGATACAGAGTTGATACAAAGTTGTAGATAGATAAATTAGTTTAAAAAAAGGTCCGTTTCATCATGGTGCTGTGATAAAGCAGTTCAGTTACCAGTGTTCTCAATAAATCTGATAGAATCAGATTTCACAAGCAAAATCATCCTTCACCATAAGGATATCAATGCTTTTTCTCCAAAACCAAAGCTCCTTGTTCTAAAATATGCAAAAAAAAATGCTAGCTTTTGGAGGGTCGTGATGTAAGTTTTTAAATACAAAAATGTACAGGGTCACAACAAAGAGTCCATACCCTTGCTTATCCCTCCTGCTGAATGCCTTGAGGTCATTCTATCATTAGCTGGAGTGTTATCATTTGGACAAGAAGTGGATCCCAAAGACAGATTGATGAGGTTATTACGTAAAACAATAACGACAAAACAAATCGGCTCAGCTAAAACAATGCACACATGGGCTGTCTTTATTGTCGTGTCATCCATCTTCATTCATATGGCCTTGCAATTGAGTTAATGGATTTTCAAAGTTGGAAGCCTCTTACAGCTATTGTACCTGAGAGTACTATCAGAATCGTTACATTTACTGAAAACAGCACCTTTTTTGCTACTGAATTAGTTGAATATTAAGTGGTAATCATGTAACAATCTCTGTCGTGTTATTGGGTCATTAAAGTGTGGAGCAGAAGAAAGATATGAAAACCGGCAACATTTGATAAAATCAATGCAATGCATATTATTTACTGAGGGTCCAATCCCATTAAGGAAATTATTAAAATCAAATTTGTCACTGCAACTTTTCCACATGGTTCCAAAGCAGATTTTTTTTTTCTCAATCAGATCAGTAGGAAAGCAATGAGTGGTAGAACAAGTTCAGAGGCGGTTACTCCTGTTTCTAATTCAACACGATATCCTGATTGAATTGTAGGCCTCTCTTCCTCTTTCTCTTCCCTTTGATTAATATCCAGACTATAATTACAAGTCCCTTAAACCTTGATGTTTAACCTTGTAGCCTCCAAACCATGTCACTGGAGAGGTAAAGGATTAGCTGATGTAACCATGTTGAAATGTCTCACTGATATATGTGCTTGCTTCAATTAAACTTATTTTCTTTTCCTGAAAGCAGACTTACCATATCCAGATCAAGAGAAAGATAAAATCATACTTTGATTACATTCCAGAATCCAAAATGCGAATGGAAAACTTTCAGAAGATGAAGTGCCAATCAATTCCCCACCAAAGCCATGTAACCTAAGGTCTCTAATCCTTCTTGTAACTCATCCAGCCAGTCATTACTGCTGACAGGTTGTCCTAAGCCACACTGATGGCAGATGTATTATGTCTCCTCTGAACACTCAATGTCAACAGTTGCCAATATGAGCTGAAGAGAAAATGATTCCTTTTTTTGAATATTTTATTTAAATCAGCAGATATATTATAACAGTTAGTATCAAATCACAATATTACAGTGTAAATGAATAATATAGTAAAGAAAAAAGAAAAAATCTATTAAAACAACTAAAAAAACTACAAAAACTAAACCCACCCCCCAACCCTTACTCACCCCAATAACTAGAATCTAAATCTAAAGTACATAATAACATAACTGTATATTAATTTGGATGCTTCAGATGATGCTCAAAGATTCCAAAAAGAACATTCTTTTTGAGGGAAAACGCCACTAGTTTGGAGATAGTTTGGAGAATTCAAAACAATGAATAACAAATTATAATTTTAATCCCAATATTCGAGCGTACAGGCTCCAAACACAGAATATTTACCCCTTAAATTATATGTAATTTTTTTTCTGTTTGAATCTCTGTATGATGTCTTCCTGATGTTAATGAAACATCTTATTTCTAAGAGACAGTGATACACTTCCTTGCTATTACCAAAACTAACAACAAATTTCAATTGAAATCTGATAAAGATCATTTAGGAGTTATATTCTCAAAATTTCCCAACAATAATAATTTAGGATTTAATGGAAAAACAACACTGGTAATTCATTGTAAAAACTTACTAACGGAAATCCAAAATGGTTTAACCTTTGAACAAAACCATGTCGAATGAGCAAAGGTTCCAACTTCTTTTCCGCATCTAAAACATTGGTCCGATATATCCGATCTCCATCTATTCAACTTCTGAGGTGTAATATACAATTGATGGAAAAAATTATAATGGAGTCATCTATTCCTTACATTAATAGTATTAGACATAACTTCTTTACATAAATCTTGCAAAACCTGCTGATGTATTGTTATGTTTAAATCTTGTTCCCATTTTTTGCTTGAATTAAACAAACACTATTTAGGTGCTTTTCCTTGTAACAACGTGTATGCTATTGAAATTTTTTTTACTCATTACATCAACAATTATTTGTTCTAAATTTGTAAGATTTTTTTAAATCATATCATTTCTCTTTTAAATAGGCTCTTAATTGAAAATAACAAAATAGTGTGTTATGAGGAATATCATACTTAATTTTTAATTGATCAAATGACATCAATCTATCATTGGTATATAACAATGCCCAATTTAGAAATTCCTTTATTATTCCAAGTATACAAAAATAATTATCTTTTGAGAAAAATAAGAGAGGATTAATTTACTGAATAAAGAATTTAACTAAACTGTGCCAGATATCAGCATGGTAACCTAAAATGTTTGTAGTTGATAGAGTTAAAAGTCAATGAAGGCTTTGACTATTCTGTGCTGCCCTCCCCATTCTCTGCATCGTAAAATCTGCTATCTCTAATTATTAGTTGTCATTTACCTGAAGCATTGTCTCTGGCTTTAACATAATGCAAAAGCTGATTCTTTGCAGGCAGCTTGAGAAGTGAAGAATATATCGGATGAAGTCAACAGTCTAATGACATTTAGACTAATGGAGGCCACACAGAGAATGAAAGTACTCTGTAAATGGTTTCAGCGTAAGCCAAGATCAAGTTGAATCAAATTTGGGAGCTTTAATTGAGCTAATACGCAACATATGTAGTCGCTACGGTGAAACATCAATAAATACAGTGATGTATATAATGAAAACAATTAAGTGCAGTCGCTTTGACACCAGATTAGCAAACTACTAATTACTGTTTAGCATTTTCATTATGTGTGAGCTTTTGTTACATTACATGATCATCGTTGTCCTGGTCCTCTACCCTATTACATCCCGTGCCTTTACCTCATTATCTCCCCTTCCTCGTCTTTGTTTCTTAAAAGCTGTTTATTTCAGATTCAGACTTATTGTCAGACATCACATACAACCCTGAGAATCTTTTTTTCCCTGTGAGTGCAGAATTGGTAGTGCAAAAAATAAATTGTACACAGTGTATACATGTAAACAAACAAACAATCTAAACAGATAACAAATGTTACAAACTGACTGTGCAATGCAGAGAGAATGAAAACAATCAATAAAGTGCACAAGTAAGAGTCCTTAAATGAGTCTCTGAGTTTGTCATTATGGAGTCTGATCATGGAAGGGGTACCAGCAGTTCCTGATCCTGGTGGTACGAGTCCTGTGACACCTAGATCTCTTTCCTGATGGCAGCAGCAAGAATAGAGCCTGTACTGGGTGGTGTGGGTCTTTTGCTGATTGCTGCTGCTCTCCAATGGCAGTGTTCCCTATGTAGCACCATCGATCCGCCTCATTAGACTGAGAGTTGTGATATATAGGCTTTAATCACAATTTTCACTCCTCTGTTTCAACCCCTCTTTCCACTGCACATTTTCCACTCCTCTGTTCTCATCCCTCTATTTTACCGACTCTTCCCCCCTCTAGAGGTTTATACCTATCTTTTCCACCCCTCTGTTTCCACAACTCATAATCCACCCCTTATATTCAACCCCTAAGTTTTCATCCCTCTGTTCCACCCCTCTCCTGCCTCCCCTCTTTCCACCCCCGTTTCCACCCCCCTGTTTCCACCCCCATTTTCACCCCATTTCCACCCCCTATTTCCACTCCTCTTTTTCCACTGTTCATTTTCCACCCTGATCTGCAGTCTATATATCACGAGACAGGATATATGCAAATTACAAAGGCTTTTATTAGCAAGAACATGGCAGTGTCAGCCATCTACTAGGCTAGTCCCAATATGAGCTGAGAGTAGTGGACAGGAACACTTATATGCAAGCAAGGGGGAAACTTCCCCCTGGTCAGCCTATTACACCAGTCCTCCATATCATTGGCAATGAGATTTTACATTGCAACTACATACTACATACAATGCCTCTGGCCAGTGGGTACTGGCAGAGTTTGTCACTCATGAAGGAGGATCCCCTGTCACTGTGTATGTATTCTGGATAACCAAAGAGGGAGAAGAGGTGATCGAGGGACTTTATCACTGTAGTGGAGGATGTGTCTTTGCAGGGAATTGAGAAAGGGGAATGGGAGAATTTATCAATAATGGTGAGGGTGTATGTGCAGGTATTGGCGGAAGGTTGGGGCCCCTTGAAGTCAATACTGAGGCATTCAAAGGGACGGGTGGATTTGGTGAAGTTGGTGTGTGGTGGTCGGTAAAACCATGGTTTGCACTGAGCAGATTTGGCAATTGCAAGTGACTGCGCGAACCTCATCAACAGAGTAAGGGAGGTTGTGTGATTTCACAAAGTGGTAGAGCCTTGTTACCCCAGGGAGGCATAATTGGTTGTGAAATGTTTGGAGATGAGCACAAGTACCTCTGGTCAGGGCGTCAGAGGGTTCATTGAGTTTGCCCGAGTGGTACAGACGGTCGTAGTTGAAGGAGGATAATTCCAATCTCTCGCAGAGTATTTTGTCATTTTTAATTTTGCTATGAGTTTGGTTGTTGAACAGGAAGGCCACTGATCGCTGGTCAGTGACTACGGTGAATTGTTTACCTTGCTAGATAATGTCGCCAGTGTCTAATAGCTTTCATAATTGCCTGAGGCTCTTTCTCAACTGAGGAGCATCATATTTCAGGGCCCTGCGGGGTGCAGGTGAAGAAGGCAATAGATCAGCCTGCTTGATTTAAGGTAGCAGCCAGGGCAAAATCTGAGGTGTCGCTTTTCACTTGGAATGGCTTTGATTTGTCGATAGCATGCATGGAGGCTCAGGCAATGTCTTGCTTGATATTAGGGAAATCAGCAAGAGCTTGTTCTGAGGGGGAAAAGAGGACGTTTTGATAAGGGGTTGGGCTTTGTTGATATTGTGAGGAGGTACCCACTGAGAATAGTAGGAGAAAAATCTCAGACATCTTCTAAGGGCTTTATGAATTGCAGGGACCAGTACTTCCACCAGAGGGCAGATTCACCCAGGATCTGGGTTGATCACACCATTTTCAACCACATAGCCCAGGATAGACAATTTGATTGCATGAAAAATGCACATTTGTTCACTGTAAGTGAGGTTTAGGTCTGGGCGAATTTGAGAAATTTGTTGAGATTAGTATCATGGACCTGTAAGGTGCGGCCACATATTGTGACATTGTTTAATTAGGGATAGGTGACGATAGGTTATTGTCACCCACCATGCAGTCCATCTCTCTCTAGAATACAAATGCTCTGTTGGTGACCCCAAAAGGGACACAGAGAAATTGATGCAGCCTACCATCAGCTTTGAAAGTTATATAAATACGGTCACTTTCATGAATGGGCAGCTGGTGATAGGCAGATTTCAGGTCTATGGAGGAGAAAACCTTGTAGTGGGCTATTTTGTTCACCATGTCATTTATTCTCGGTAAGGGATCAGCATCCAATTGAGTGAATTTATTTATAGTTTGGCTGCAATTGACAACCATCCGATTCTTTGTCCCTTATTTTACTACAACTTGAGTGCGCCAGGGGCTGGTGCTGGATTCCATAACGTCTTCCTGCAGTAGTCGTTGTACTTCTGATTTGATGAATGACCTGTCAGCAGCAGAGTTGCGCCGGCACTTGGTTGCTACAGGTCAGCAATCGGGTGTGAGATTGGTGAACAGCCGCGACAGGGACACTCTCAGCATCGAGAGGTTGCAGGAGGGTTGTCCAACTACCAGAGGCGGGTGGGGTCCATTGTCAGCTAGGGTTATGCTTTCATGCTGGCACTGGAAATCCAGCCCTAAGAGCACAGGGGCACTGAGATTGGGTAGGATGACCAATCAGAGATCTTTATATTCAGTCCCCTTGATCGAAAGGTCAGCAAGACAGTAAACATGTACCTCTGCAGTGTAGGAGGTAGAGGCTAGGCGAATTTTATGGTTTGTGCTTCACACTTCGAGAGCTCAGAGGGTAGCCACCTGAGGGTGGATAAAAATCTCGGTGCTTCCACTGTCAAACAAGCAGTTCCTAGGGTGTCCATTGACTTATATATTCAGCATGGAACGGGTTAAATTATGGCTACCTGCCTGATTTAGTTCCAGCGAGGCCAACGTTGTCAGTGTTGCAACATCCTGTTCTTCATGTCGCTCATCTCCAGGGGGCACCGTCCAACTAGACTCGCACAAGGCATTGTGAGCCAGAGGGAGATTTTGAGATAAACAGGCAGAAGGGATCGATCACAGTTCCCACTCTTCCCCAGAGATAACAGCAGTTTTAATGGTCCTTTTTCGAGAGCTAGCCCTCTGCAAAACTTTCTGTAGTGACCCCTCTTGCCGCATTTAACACACAGACTCTCTAGCAGTGCATCGGGTTGTCGGATGCTTAGCTTGTCCACAGAAGTAGCATTCCAGTTGATTTCGTGGAGCTGCAACCACGACAGGACCAATGGCCGAGTCTTGGGTCTGGCCATTCAGGGAGTTCGGCAGAGTATTGAGTAGAGTAGGGGCACATGGCCAGACGAGTAGATACCCCTCTTCTAAACGCAAGGTCTAGAGACTCGGCGATTCTCATAGCTTGATTTAAATCCAGCTCACCTGTCTCTAGCAGCCGTTGTATCACATCGTTTGATTTCACTCCAGAGACCAATGAGTCCAGGACCAGTATATGAACAAATTCTTCTGCAGCCTCCACTCTCCTTTAGCACGCTCTCCCCAGGTCACAAAGGGTCAAGATAAAGTCACTGATCGACTTTCCCGGATGCTGATTGCGTGTAGCCAGCAAGTGTCTGGCATGGAATTTATTCTGCTGGCCCACACATTTTTCTCTCAGAGAAGTGATAGCAGCCAAAGATGTCTATTTGTCTCTTATCAGAACATAGGCCTTGGTGCCTATCCGGGACAGGAGTAGCTTCAGCTCATCGTTCACTATCCCAGGCACATTTTAAAATGCTTCCAGGCATCGTAGCCAATGCTCACAGTAAGTCGCAGCCTCCTGGATTCGTGGGTCGAGCTCGAGCCCATCGGGTTTCATAATTTGCTCCATTCTTACCAGAGGTCGAGGGCTGGGCGCAGGCATCTGTCCCGGCGGTGCGGGAGGCTGCACTGGCTGTGGGGCTTGAACATGCGCTGGTGCTACAGCCTCCAGGCGAGGGAGCGGAGGCAGACGAGGTGGTTGTTGAGCCCCTGGCCGGCAAGCCCGTGCTCCTCCGATTGATCTATTGTCTACATCGCCCGACATCGTTTTCAGATCAAGCACTGCTTTTGAAATTATCTCAAACGAACTTTGCTAATAACATTGAACCGCAGTCAATAAGTAACGAGACAGGAGATATTTGAATGATATATGCTTTTATTAGCAAGAACATGTCAGTGTCAGCCAGTGTCTAGTCCCAATTTAAGCTCAGAGCAGTGCAAGTAAGGGGGCCTTTTCCCCCTGGTCAGCCTTTAGTGCCAGTCCTCCATACCAGCTAACAAGAAAGCAACTACAGGCAACTACATACAAGCATACAATACCAAGCATTACCACACACCCCTCTGTTTCCACCTCTCTTATTCCACCCCTCTCTTTCCATTCCTAAATTTCCACCCTCTGTTTCAACCCCCCCCCCCCCCGTTTCCATCCACTGCTTCCACACCGCTGTTTGCATCCCACTATTTCCACCCTACAGATTCCTCACCTCAACTTCATCCCCTAGATTACACATCTCTGTTTATACCCCGCTGATTCCACACCACTGTTTCCACCATGCTGTTTCCACACTGCTGTTTTCATCATGCTGTTTCCACCCTCTCTTTCCACCCCCTGTTTCCACCCCACTGTTTCCACACTGCTATTTCCACCCCTCTTTTTCCACACTTCAGATTCCACCCCTAAGAATCAACCCATCAGATTCCACCCTTCTTTTTCCACCACTCTGTTTCAACCCTTCAGTTTCCACACCTGTTTTCATCACCATTTCCACCTATTTGTTTCCACCCCTCTCTTTCCAAGCCTGTTTCCAAGTCTCTGTTTCCACCTGTGTTTTCACCTTTCTGTTTCCAACCATCCATTTCCTCCCCTCTGTTTAAAAGCCTCTGTTTCCACCCTTCTATTACCACACCACTGTTTCCACCACTTTCTTTTCACCCTCTGTTTCCACCTCTCTGATCCCACACCTCTGTTCATAACCCTCTATTTCCAAACCTATTTCATCTCTCTGTTTCCACCCTTTTGTTCCCATGCCTCTGATCCCACCCCTCTATTTCCAGCCCTATTTCACCCCTGCTCCCACCCCTCTATTTCCAGCCCTCTGTTTCTACCCCTCTGTTTCCATCCGTCTGTTTCCACCCCTCTGTTTCCATCCCTCTGTTTCTAACCCTCTATTTCCACCCCTCTGTTTCTACCCCTCTGATTCCACTCCTCTGTTTCCATCCCTCTGTTTCCACTACTCTATCTCCACCCTTCTGTTTTCATCCCACTTTTTCCACTTCACTGCTTCCACCCCTCTGTTTCAACCTTTCAAATTCCACCCATCAGATTCAACACCTCAGATTGCTCCCCTCTGTTTCTATACCTCTTTTTCCATTATTCTGTTTTCACCCCTCTGTTCCCACCATTCTGTTTCCATGCCTATGATTCCACCCTTCATATCCCACCCATCATATTCAGCCCACAAGATTCCACCCCTCTGTTTCAACCCCTCAAATTCAACCCCTCTGTTTACACCACTCTGTTTCCTCTCCACTGTTTTCACCCTTCTTTGTCGACCCCTCTGTTTCCACACCTGTTTCCACCACTCTCTTTCCACCACTATGTTTCCACATCTGTTTTCACCCTTCTGTTTCCACCCCTCTGTTTCTATTTAAGTTAACATCAAATCAAACAGACTTCCCGTGACATCTGTGATATAGTATTAATTTTCTGACAGCGTCTGAAATTTTTGGTATTCCCTTGCTATTTTCTGTCTTTTTGGTTCTGCTGTGTAAATCAACTGTGGTAATTTTTTTTTAAATTATGGTAAGTGTCTTAATCAATGAATAACATTGCAATGGTTGGTCTTGGTTGTTCAAATTTGCCCCATTATCTAATGTTGAATCTAAGAGTAGCAATGTATATCAAGTACAATGTATTGATGGGCATTAAAGATAAAAAAAATAAAGGTTCCATTATTTTCACCTAATACTACATTCAGAATGTAACATGCATGAAATTTTTGCCTTTATCTACTGTAAGGGAGTCGCCACTTTGTCCAGTGATTTTCAAAGAAGTGAAGCCACAGCAAGGAACGAACTCAGACTCCTGGTTTACAAGACCAGGGCTCTAACCACTGAGCTACTGGAACCTCACTATGGTCTAAAGCCCCATATTCCATTTTACTTTTCAAATTTCATTTTTTTCAAATTCAACCTGGGCAACTTTTAAAAATGGGCTACAGTTGGCCATCATTGATCTCAAGTGAGCAGCTTGTCAATCTTCCATGTCACCTCTTTGAATCCAAATTATATCAAATTAGTGAGGCACAATATTCATGATAAAACAATGCAAAATTATTGCTTAGCTGCTTCTGCCATTCCAAATTCATTTACAATGGTCTCTCAGAATCCTCACCAGAAACGTGAATAAAAACTCTCACGAGCGCAGGGAGAACAAATGCTTTTATTTGCTTATAGCTATGGGTAGGGACTCACAGTCAGCTTCAGAAGGGGTCTGGGTTTAGGCAAGAAACCAAGATTATATGTAAGCAGATGGGGGCAGAGGTGGAAGGCGGGGCCAGCCATCAGCATAACACACTACCAGTGAATCCTAGTTCACTGCATTCATCCCTTCCTGTAGAATTTAGGGTCTGTGAATGAAGACAGAGAACATGGGTTCAGAAAAAAAAAGTTGAAAAATATACAGTTATTTACAAATTTACAGATTTCAGTGGTCCAGGGGTCTGGAGATCCTGTTGGAGCACCTTGGACTCCTTGGGTTTCCTGGTTGCCTTGTGAGGAAGGAGAGGCATGCTGGGTCTCTGGCTCAATAGTGGAGGGGGATGTACTTTCCTCCTGAACCAGATCCCTTGAGGCCCTGACAGGGGGCAGCAAGAATGAACTCCATGACTCGTAGGGCACTTGAGGCAAAGGACCCTCTGTTCTGGTGGGTTCCAGGTCCCTGATGGAGACAGTGTCCTCCCTACCATTCAGGTACTTCACATAGGCATATGTGGGATTGGTGTGGAGCAATTTCACCTTTTCCACCAGGGGTTGGTCTTGCTTCTCCTCACGTGCTTCCTGAGAAGGACTGGACCAGGTGTGGTGAGCCAGGTTGGGAGTGTAGTTACCGATGCCAACCTTCTTTTAAAATTGAATAGGAGCTTGTAAGGAGTAGCATTGGTCGCAGTACATAGTAGCGACTGGATGGTGTGAAGCACGATAGGGAGGACTTCCTGCCAGCGTGAGTCTGGAAGGCCTTTTGACTTCAGGGCCAGTTTGACAGCCTTCCAGTCTGTGGCTTTCTCCTTTTCAACTTGCCCATTCCCCCAGGAGTTGTAACTAGTAGTCCTGCTGGATGCGATGCCCCTCACCAATGGGTACTGATGTAGCTCGTCACTCGTAAAGTATGAGCCTCGGTCACTATGAATACAGTTGGGAAAGCCGAACAGTGCAAAAATGGAATCTTGGGCCTTTATGACTGACTAAGTGGACGTGTCTGGACATGGGATGGTGAACGGGAAGCGTGAGTACTCATTAGTGATTGAGAGGAAGAAAGTGTTCCCATTCATGGAGGGGAGAGGTCCCTTAAAATCAACACTGAGCCATTTGAAAGGCCTGGATGACTTGATCAGGGGCACCTTTGCGTGGCAGTAGAAGTACGGTTTGTGGTCCAGGCAGACCTGGCAAAGCTTGGTCATTTCCCCAACATCTTCCATGGAGTAGGGCAGATTGTGCACCTTGGCAAAATGAGCCATGCGGGTAACCTCTGGATGGCAGAACTCATTCTGCAGAGACTGCAGTTGGCTGGTGTGTGCAGAGGCACAGCTTCCTCTGGATAAGGCATCTGGAGAGTCATTAAGGGCTCCTGGCTGATAGGTGATGACATAATTGTAGGTGGAGAGCTCGTTCCTCAACCTAGCAATATTGTCACTTTTGATTTTACCCCTCTTGACGTTACTGAACATGAATCCAACTAAGCGCTAGTCAGTGAGGAATGTAAATCTTTTTACCAGCCAGGTAGTGCCTCCAGTGCCTCACGGTTTCTATAATGGCTTCAGCCTCCTTTTCTACAGATGGGTTCCAGAGCTCATAGCCTTGTAATATCCATGAAAAATACAACCGGACTGCCCGCCTGATTGAGGGTAGCAGCCAGTGCTACATCCAAAGCATCACTTTCCACTTGGAAAGGTACATTCTCATCCACTGCATGCATAGTGTTACAGAGTTCTGTGTTGTGTATTGGCCTATGTGTTGTGTGGTTTTATGTTAAAAAGTGACAGTTTGCCTTAGAGAGCCAAGGTGAAGGTGGACTGCTGAGAGAGTGGGAGACAGACTGAGTATGTGCAGAAAATTATCTAAAAATTTCTGGACTTGGATGATAAACCACCACTGGGGGGTGCTGTGGAGTGGAAGAAGGCCCAGAGCAGGAGTCATGGTCTGGAGGGCAGTTTAGAATGTTGGGATTTCAAAAAGGATGAACATTCTGAAGGCAGCCAGAAGGATCTGGAACAAGCCAGTTGTTCCTCTCTCTCCAAGCAACACAAGACAACTTCGAATTTTGTGCTCCCTCTCTCCCTCTCTCTCTCTAATGTCAGAAATAAAACTTCTCACACATGAGTCTCTTTAAAACTGATGACACGACAAGCTTTATTTACAAGTCTGCAGAGTTGGACTCAACTGGCTTCTCACCAGTTAAGCCCCGATACATACAGTGCATTGATTTTTATACCCTTGTTGTTTGCCCTTCCCCTTCTTATTAATACTGTTTTAATTGGTTAGTATTGCAAAAGCATTCTAAGTACAACTGCATTTTTAATTATCACGTTCGTTACGTACGCTGCGAACTCTACATACACTAAATTCTGTTTCTCACCCTTCTTATCAATCTTTTGTCTCCTGCATGTCTCTCACTATGACCATGAAAAGATATGTTTAAAAAAACATATCCAGCTGAACTTTTTGTCCTTGGCTGCTAGTAAGCTCCCTGTCCGTTCTGGCTTCCATTTTTATGATTAATCATCACATTTTAACTTAAGTCATTTTAACCTAAATTCTCTATATAACAATCCACCCCTTTCTCTCTTTAAAATGTGTGTATTATATATATGAATGGGGATTTTAACTCGGGGAAGAGAAACGTCTCATGATACATTAATCTCGTGCTGAAGTAAAATTCTAACAGGGTCTCCCAGTCCCCCTGGTTGCATAGCCTGTTGGACCATGGAAATCACCAGGCTGCGTAGACAGGGAATAATACAGGGCAAAATAAGTAGGAGGAATAAAATACCTCCGATGACCCACAAGAAGGTACGCCACCAGGTTCCCCCAAACCATTTGTCCATCCAATTTAATTGTGCAAAAGGATGCCAGGTTTGAACCGGTACATGGGACAAAGTACAAATATTATCAGCGATTTTTCAAATGGCTTGGCCATTATCATCAATCTGTAAGCAGCAGTTAGTCAAATTAAGCTTTCCACATACACCTCCTTCCGTGGCTAGGAGATAGTCTAGGGCCAGACGGTTCTGATATATAGCAGAGCGCATTTGACCTTGCTGGAATGCAAGTAATTGCAGGGCTAGAGCTGTTTGATTTGTAACAATTTCAAGGACTGCTTGTAAGCGAATAATGCGATTTAACATATAAATAGGAGTACAATAACCCCAGGATCCATCCTGAGCCCATGTAGCGGGACCATAATATTGAATTATGCGTTCTGGAGGCCAATCATCTCCCCATTGTCCCAAATGTACCGTGCTAGAGCGGGGTTGACGGTGTAATGTATCAAAAACCTTCCCGCCTAATTTATGACCGTGATTGTGGGGTAGGAGGAAAAATTCTGGGCGGATTATTCCTAGGAAACAAGTTCCACTCCACTGTGAGGGAAGACGAGTATAAGCTTTATTACCACATACCCAGAATAATCCATTTGGGGATACTCCATACCCCTTTCCCAAACTCTTTTAAGAACGGGGTTTGATTGGTATGGTCCTGTGATGGTGGAACTGGTACAATTCCAAACCTGAATACTGCTATTAGACAGGGGTAGGCAATTAGTTTTAAAAACAGTGGATAAGAACCAAGTCAGGGGTTTAGGAAACCAAGTGAAATTACCAGGCGAAATGCGAATCCATACAGCCTTGCAGGGACTTTTTCCTACTGGGTATTTGCCGGTTCGTGAGAGACAATAAAAACCAGAGGGGACGTTAGAGAGAGACCAAGTTTCTCTTGATCTCGTTCGGTTAGTTGTCCAAATTCGGGAAATCATGGTCAATGAATTGAGGGGTTCCCCCTACCAAGGCCATTGCTCTGACATCCGTGGACCCCCGCAGACCCAACAATTGGTTACATTAAAAGTTCCTGCAATTTTAGTTGCAAGATCTACAAAAAGGTTATCTCCACCAACTGCATTACCGAAACTTTCATGGTTATTTGGATGGACTCGAACTAAGTCCGGCTGTCTTAAAGGGGCAGGCACTTTCGAGTGTGGAGTGGAACTTTTCATTGGAACAGTACGCTGGTGTATGCAAAACCAGAGTCCATCAGGGCATGGTGGGCCTGAGTCACCCTTCCAACCGTTAAGAGGGAAAGGAGTGGTATTAGGAATCTGTATATAATGACCCATATTATTTCCTTCTTTTTCCACACAAGGGGTATATGGATGTTGGGTGGTATTTTCTGCCCAGCATTTCTCAGGAACTGAGGTATGGGAAATGAAATTACCTTCCTTTCTTCCCCAAATGTGGTCCTGAAATAGGACCACTGTGTCTCTGCATTTCTTACATTTCACACCTGATAAAGACATAGGCAAACTAAGAAAAATCAAAGAACAAAACAATAACATTGTGAATCAAGTCTTTCTGCGAAATCGTAAGGTAAGAGGTTTTTCTCCATGAACACAAGTCCAATCTGAGTTCGTATCAGGGTCCTGAGGCGCCTCTACAGGTCCCTTAAATCTGGATGCGTGCGTCCACCCCTTCTCTCTTGTTCGTGCTGCAGCCTCTGTAGTTAAGAGAACTTGGTATGGACCTTCCCACTAGGGCTGGAGTTTTTCAGTTTTCCAGGTCTTGATGAGAATCCAGTCTCCTGGTTCCACTTTGTGTAAAGAAAAGTCTAAAGGCGGTGTTTGTGCCAATAGTCCTCTCTTTCGTAAATCTGCAAGAGAGCGTGACAGTGCCTGTAAATAGTTCCTAACAAATATATCCCCTTCCCTCAAGGTGGGACACCCCTCAACTGTACTCCAGAAGGGAAGCCCAAACATCATTTCATAAGGGGACAACCCTACATCTTTTCGTGGGGCTGTACGAATTCTCAATAAAGCCAGGGGCAGACACTTTATCCAAGGCATTTTAGTTTCCACCATTAATTTTGTCAATTGCATTTTTAGGGTTCCATTCATACGTTCAACCCTCCCTGAGCTTTGTGGATGCCAAGGGGTATGTAATTTCCAAGAAACCTGTAATGCATTACAAATCAATTGCTGGATTTTTGAAGAAAAATGTGGACCCCTGTCTGAGTCTATAGAATCCATTATACCATATCTGGGGATTATCTGCTCTAGGAGGAGGCGAGCTACTGTAGAGGCTGTAGCATTTACTGTTGGGAAGGCTTCCACCCATCGGGTAAAGTGATCTATTACCACCAACAGATACTTCCATCTTTGGACTTGAGGTAACTCTGTGAAGTCGATCTGGATACTTTGAAAAGGGCGTATGGCTAATGGTTGACCTCCCATGGTCCCTGTCCTCATTATCTTCTTATTAATTTTTGTGCATAGGTGACAATTCTGTACCTCCTGTTGGGCCAAGGTGTAGATTCCTTTACACACATATTCTCGAAGCACTGTGTCACATAAGGCTTGGGTGCCCCAGTGGCTCTGATGATGCAGGAGTTTTAAAATATTGCGAGTTATTTCTTTATTTAGAACCATTCTTCCATCTGGTGTCTTCCATGTTCCATCAGGCAATTGGCTTGCGCCCAGCTGAGCCATGTCCTTTTCTTCCTTAGCAGTGAAAATGGGAGCCTTCTTTATGCCTTGCCTTATTGGGATTAAGGTCAGCAAACGGACTTCTTGTTGCATGGCTGCCATTTTGGCTTCTTCATCAGCCAGTCTGTTTCCAATTGCTGTCGGGGTATCTCCCCTCTGATGGCTTGGTATGTAGACCACTGCTATTTCCTGGGGTAATGTCAAGGCTTCTAAAGTCAGAGTAATCATCTGTTCGTGTGCCAATTCCTTTCCTCTTGATGTAATTAGATCACGCTCCTTCCAGATCTTTCCAAAGGTATGCACAACCCCGTATGCGTATTTGGAATCAGTGTAAATCGTTCCAATTTTCTTTGCCAGTATTCTGAGGGCTCTTTGCAAGGCATATAGTTCACAGGATTGTGCTGACCAGCTTCCGGGTAGTCTCGTGGATTCTACTACTTTCCAAGTATTTCCTTCTATTATAGCATATCCACTTCTTCTCATTCCGTCAACACATCTGGCGGAGCCGTCAATGTAGAATTCATATCCTTCTCCCAGTGGAGTATCGCAAAGGTCTTCTCGGGTCTTGGTCTGAAGATCTGTCAACTCGACACAGTCGTGCTCCACCTCTCTCTCTGTTTCACTGCCGTATAAAAACTGAGCTGGGCTGCAGCTATTAATCTTTGCAAACTGTAGATCTTCTCCGACCATTAAAATGGTTTCATACTTTAATATGCGAGAATCAGTCAGCCATCGATGGGCAGTTTGTGTTAATAAAACACTCACAGAATGGGAGGTGTACACAGTCATCTTTCCTCCAAAAGTAAGTTTACGTGCTTCCTCTACCAACAAAGCAGCAGCCGCTACTCCCTGGATACACGTCGGCCATTCGCGAGACACTGGGTCCATCATTTTGGAAAGGAAAGCCACTGGGTGTCGCTGACCGCCTTTTTCTTGTGTTAAAACTCCCACAGCTCTTCCTTGGTTATGAGTGACAAATAGCTGGAAGGGCTGTTTTAAAGAGGGCAGGGTGAGTACTGGGGCTCGTGTCAGGCGATGCTTCAAGTCCTCAAACCATCCCTCCTCCTCCTGGGTCCATTGAAATGGATATTCATTTTCATTTGTCAGCTTTTCATACATAAACTTCACCAAAGCTGAGTAGTCCTCTATCCATAACCTACAGTAACCTAAGAGCCCCAGGAATTGTCTTATTTCCTTCTTATTACGGGGTAACGGCATTCTAGTGATTCCCGCAATCCGTTCAGGGGTAATCCGTTTCTGTCCTTTACTTATCTGGTGTCCCAGATATACCACAGTTCTCTCAACAAACTGTAACTTGTTCCTGGACACCCGTAGACCCTTTTTCCCCAGATAATTCAAGAGTCTAATTGTATCTCCCCTCATTTCTTGTTCCTTGGGTCCTGATAATAGTAAATCGTCCACATACTGCATTAGTTGGGAATCATCAGATTGTGGATAGTCCACCAGGATTTGTTCTAGCATTTGTCCAAACAGGTTTGGAGATTCAGTGAACCCTTGGGGCAATACAGTCCACCGAAACTGTCTCCGTCTACCTGTCCATGGATTTTCCCATTCAAACGCAAACATATCTCTACTTTCCTCTTCTAACGGACAAGTCCAGAAGGCATCCTTCAAGTCGATAACACTAAACCACTCATGGTCTGGGGGAATCCGACTCATAATAGTATAGGGATTAGGCACCACTGGGTGGCGGGTCTGAACAATAGCATTCAAACTTCTTAGATCCTGAACTAGGCGATAGGATCCATCTGACTTTTTCACTGGGAGTATAGGGGTGTTATAAGGTGACATGCATTCTTCTAATAGTCCATCTCGTATTAGAGTCTCAATTACCGGCTGTAGCCCTTTTCTCCCTTCCAAAGAAATAGGATACTGACGTTTCCTTACCGGCTGATGACCTGGTATTAATGTGACATGTAAAGGTGGGATGTCCAGACCTCCTCGATTTCCCTCCTTATACCAGACTCTCTCGTCAATCTGCCGTTCATCCTCTTCCTTTAAAGCGCAGAGGTGGACTCGCACTTCTCCGTCCACAGGGAGAGCACCCAAACCTAGGAGAGCCTGTAAGTCCCTTCCTAGGAGGTTAAATCCAGCCGACGGTAACAACAAGAGGTCTTGTACCCTTTCTCTTTCTTCCAGTTTCACTGTTACTTGGGGAATTATTGATACCATTCTGGGAGCCCCTTCTATCCCAGAAATTGTCAAATTACTTTTTACAGGCTCAGTTCCGATTGGCACAGTTATTACACTACTTCGTTCCGCTCCTGTGTCCACCATAAACACCACCTCTTCTCCCTTGGGACCAATTTTTAGTTTTACCAGGGGTTCCCTCTTATACTTGGTCCCTAACATTTGGAACCCCTGACACACCTAATCTTCTTCCATAAGTTCGAGGGCACGCAATTCCCTCTTGTATCGGGGGAATTCCCTCTTAAAGTGTCCTTCCTCATTGCAGTAATAGCACTTAACGAACCTCCGGGGTCTTCCCTCTCTTGGATATCTTGGATTGTTTAGAGGAAGGTTTTGTTTTCTTTCCCCTCTGGATTCAGCATTCATCTGTCGGATAGTCTGTACCATAACCTTTGTCGCCCTCTTTTGATCTTCTTCTTCTCTCTGCACATATACTTTTTGTGCCTTTTTTAACAGTTCACTTAGGGGTTTTTTGCTCCAGACCTCCTCCTTTTCTAGTTTCTTTCTAATGTCCTGCCATGATTTGGAAACAAATTCAATTCGAATAAGCTGTTCACCCATTTGTGTACTAGGGTCCACGCCCGCATACTGTTGGACATTCTTTCTCACCCTCTCCAAAAAATCAGTAGGGGACTCGTCTTTCCCCTGGTGGTTCCCAAATGCCTTGGTGAAATTGTGACCCTTTGCCACAGCCTCCCGTATCCCTTTAATTGTCCACTCTCTATATTGTCTCATACTTGCCAATCCCTCGGGTGTTCGTTTGTCCCACCTGGGTTCATTTAAGGGATATTTTTGTTCATGGGGCCTGGGGTCCCCAGGTTGTTCATATTCCCACATGAGGAGGGCAGCCCGTCGAATCATCTGCCTCTCCTGGGGTGAGAATAATGTTCCCATTATTGCCTGCATCTCTTCCCACGTATATGTGTTTGGTCCCAGGAATTGGTCGAGCTGTTCAGCCAGTCCTATAGGATCTTCCAATAACTTTTTCATTTCTTTCTTAAATCCCCGCACCTCTGTACTAGTTAGGGGAACATTCACATATCCCGTTCCCCCTCCCGGTGCTCCCATAGGAACTTCCCTCAGGGGATTTAGGCTTACTGAAAACTTTGATGGTCCTGGACCAGTCTGGGATCTTGTCCAAGGTCGGTTTACCGGTGGAAGTTTAGGGTCCGACTCCCTTAATTCATCCTTTTTTTCCCGGCCCCTTTCGGGGCAATCAGATTCATCACCTTTCCCCTCCGGTAATGAGCTTTCCTCGGGCGCAGTAGGCACCGGGGGAATATAAGGAGGGGGAAGGTTGTCCAGAGGTTCCCACTTCTTTTCTCCCGCTACCCTCAATTTAAAACATTTTGTTAAGGATCCTGGCCAGGGAACCCAACAAAATGCATACGCTGACTCTTCTTGATTCACCTTTGGTCTCGAATTTACATATATGTTTAATGCTTGTCTAATCCAATCCTCATCAGATCCAAATTTCGGCCACCAGACCGAGGAACCTTTAATAGGTTGTTTCGACCAAAGGAGACAATATTGAACCATCTTTTTCTTGTTTTTGTCTCGATATCTTTTATTATCCCAATTTTCAAACATTCTCCCCAAAGGGCTGTCAAGGGGAACTCCCAGGAATTGTCCTGAATTTTCAGACGAGCCCTTAGATTTTGATCCTCCCATTTTCCCACCTAGATCTGTTTATCGTTGCTGAGGACCCTCTCGTTCTGGACCCTACTCCCTTCTTCTCAGACGCCTCGTCGGAGGTGCTGTCCCTCCTTCGGTTACCACCGAGGTTTCCCTGGGGTCTATCCTAGAGTCCCACGACAGGGTCCTCACGCCACGACAAAAGCTCTATACCTGATCTATTACGTTAGGTTTTTTATCCAAACAGGTGTATCCCGTTACACCTGTTACCCAATCCCCACACCACAATCGTAAGTCGTCACTTACCGGTGTCTTCCCGGGGATTGAACCGTCACCCTTCTCCTCTCCGTCTTGTCGTGTCACCTTGTCCGGATACCACTCGCTCAAGCCGCCCGAAGCGACGAGCAAGGGACTAGGAGCCGCTGAACTCAGCGGGGTGCACCGCCTCCGATGTCCCTCTTCTCGCCTCCCCTCACAGCCGGAGTGTAGATCCCGGACGAGCCCCCATTTGTCAGAAATAAAACTTCTCACACATGAGTCTCTTTAAAACTGATGACACGACAAGCTTTATTTACAAGTCTGCAGAGTTGGACTCAACTGGCTTCTCACCAGTTAAGCCCCGATACATACAGTGCATTGATTTTTATACCCTTGTTGTTTGCCCTTCCCCTTCTTATTAATACTGTTTTAATTGGTTAGTATTGCAAAAGCATTCTAAGTACAACTGCATTTTTAATTATCACGTTCGTTACGTACGCTGCGAACTCTACATACACTAAATTCTGTTTCTCACCCTTCTTATCAATCTTTTGTCTCCTGCATGTCTCTCACTATGACCATGAAAAGATATGTTTAAAAAAACATATCCAGCTGAACTTTTTGTCCTTGGCTGCTAGTAAGCTCCCTGTCCGTTCTGGCTTCCATTTTTATGATTAATCATCACATTTTAACTTAAGTCATTTTAACCTAAATTCTCTATATAACATCTAAGATCTTTTGACTTCAGTTTACCAAACAAACTGAATTTTGTTTATGATCTTTGCTTCGGTTGAGATCGAAGTTTTGTGAGTCTTGTGTGTTTTGTGTCTAAGATTTTTCTGTGGGCTGGTTGGAAGTGTAGCTTAGACTTTGATTATGTATGTTATATTTAGGCTGGGGAATTTATTAGTTTTACACTGTTATAGTAACCAGTGGGGATTGTTATAAAAGGGGGGTTTTGAATTAAAGTTTGAAGGTAAATTTTTTGTTAATAAAGTAATTGTTCATCTTTACCCCTGTGTGATATGCCTTCTTTGTGGTTGCTGGTTTGATCTTGTAAAAATAGCGACTTTTGCAATGTGATTCTGGAGGTAGTTAAAAGCCATTTGGGCTTCAGCTGAGAGGAGGAAATTAGTGGCTTTTAAGAGAGGGTGAACCTTATCAGCGAAATGAGGATCCACTGGGCGTAATATGAGAAAAGCCCCAGACATCTCCTCAAAGCCTTTGTGGTCCTGGGACAGGGGGTGTATCGTATCAGGATCGGAGCCAATGATGCTATTCTCCACCATACAGCCAAGGATAGCCAGACATTTAGTCCTGAATATGCACTTGTCAGAGTTATTAGTGAGGATCATGGCTTTTGCTGCATGGAGAAAACTCTGGAGGTTGGCGTCATGGTCTTCCAAATTATGGCTAGAGATAATGACATTATCGAGGTAGAGGAAGGTAGCCCAATCCATACACATCCACCATTCTGTCCATCTGCCTCTGGAAGATAGAAACCCCATTAGTAATACTGAAAGGGACCCTCCAGAATTGATAGATACGACTGTTACCCTCAAATGTCGTATATGGACGGTCCTTAGAATGGATTGGCAGCTTGTGATAAGCAGCATTCAGGTTGATGGTCAAACAGACCGATACTGCACAATATCATTCACCCATGTCCAAAATTCTAGGGAGTGGGTATGTGAAGAAGGCAAATGGAATGTTGGCTTTCATAAAGAGGGGATTGGAGTATAGGAACAGAGACGCCCTTCTACAGTTATACAGGGCCCTGGTGAGACCCCACCTGGAGTATTGCGTCCAGTTCTGGTCTCCAAACTTGAGGAAGGACATACTAGCTATAGAGGGTGTGCAGCGCAGATTTACAAGGTTAGTTCCAGGGATGGCAGGGTTGTCATATGCAGCAAGGCTAGAAAAACTGGACTTGTATCCATTGGAGTTTAGAAGGATGAGGGGGGACATGATTGAGGTATACAAAATCATCAGGGGGATAGACAAGGTGAAGTCTGATTACTTGTTCCCAATGATGGGGGAGACGAGGACTAGAGGGCATAGTTTAAGAATACAGGGTAGGCCCTTTAGGACGGAGATGAGAAAGCATTTTTTTACCCAGAGAAGTGTGAATCTGTGGAATGCTCTGCCACAGAGGGTGGTAGAGACGGATTCGCTGACTATGTTCAAAAGAGAGTTAGATAAGACAATTGTGGGTAACGGATTTAAGGGTTATGGGGATAAGGCTGGAAAGGGGTACTGATGGTAATGATCAGCCATGATCTAAAATGGCGGTGCTGGCCCGACAGGCCAAATGGCCTACTCCAGCTCCTATTGTCTATTGTCTATTGTCTATTGTTATACGGGAATGCGTACTGAATAATAGTTTGGCTATATTCAATTACTAACCTGCACTTGTTTTTCCCATTTTACCACCACCACTTGCACTCTCCACAGGCTGGTGGTAGGCTTGATGATACCTTCATCAAGCAGACATTGTGTCTCCGACTTTATGAAATCTCAGTCTGCTCCACTGTACCTCCTGCTCTTGGTAGCAATAGGCTTGCAGTCCGAGGACAAATTTAGGAAAAGAGGTGGAGGTTCGATATTCAGTGTGGAGAGGTTGCATGTGGGTTCTGATTTTAGGGGCCCTCCGTTCCAAACCATTACTGGGGAAGGGGACCAGAACACTCTAAGATCACATGTTTAAGATGACACAGGAAGTCTAGACCCAACAGCACCGAGCACACAATTCATCAAGTACATACAGGCGAATCTTACAGAATTCCCCATCTTCAAATGACTGATGTTCTATACAATGTTGTTGATCATGCGTTGAATGCAACTGAGACACAAGGAATATAAGGTATTTGAAAAGATACATCTTTAGGTTGTATTCTTGCACAGTTTGTGAGTCTATAAAGCTTTCAGTAGAGCCTGTGTCGATTAAGCATTTATTGGAATGTCCATTTACCTTCACAGTCACAATGGAGTTGCTGAGCTGGTGAGGTCTGCCCCGATCTAGGACCATCAAAGCTAGGACCCCAGAGACTCCATACTCCTCATTCAAGTGGCCCCCACTGTCCTGAGTTGCCTTGCATGGTTAAGATGGCGTCAAGCTCGTGGTGCAGCAAGATGGCCGCCCTCCTTCCTCCTCTCACAATGATGGTGCCAAGTTTGAATTTGGATTGTGGCAAAATGGCCGCTGAGCCTTTTCACGCCGTTTCCTCACTTCCACCCTCCGTCGGCGTGTAGCACAGCAAGTGAAATCAGGTGAATTTGGGGCAGATGGCTTGACACTGTAAGCGGATCTGGGAGTGATGCAGGCTGTGGACTTCTCCGGCCTTCCCCTTGTGCAGCAAACCCTCACCCAATGTCCTTTCTTGCCACAGTTGGAACACACTGAGTCTTTAGCCGGGCAACAAGATCAGGGATGCTGGCTCTTGTCACAGAAAAAGCGCCGAAGCAACAGCTGTTAGGGCTGGGGCAGCGGGAGCAGCTGGTCCTTGGAAAGGGTCACCTGGGTGAGCAAGCTTGCTGGCTTTGAGGTCATTGTTCTCGAGCTTGGCCTGTTCCAATGATTTGGCCAGCTCGATGTGACTAGCCAGATCCTTTTTTCCTGACTCAAGCAGTCACTGCCTCATGTACCTAAAACGGACCCTGGTGACTAGAGTGTCCCAGATCTGTTCTTCCTCTCGAACGTGGCAGGTAACCACTTCGTACCTGTACTTCTTACCAAGCGTCCACAGATCCAGCAAGTAGTCATCGATGGTCTCTCCTGGCCATTGGCAATGTAGAGGGAGTCAATGCCTCGCTAGGACCTCAATTTTCAACTTCAATGACAGCATCATTTTGGAACGTAAGGGTTCAATCAGTCAGGCGCAGCATGGTTTTAGAAAGGGAAGATTTTGTTTGACAAACTTGTTAGGATTCTTTGAGGATATAATGGGTGCGGTGGATAGAGGGAAACAGGTTGTTGTTGTATATTTGGATTTCCAGAAAGTGTTTTATAAGGTGCCGCCCAAGAGACTTATCAGTAAGTTACAGGAAAGTGGAGTCCGGGGAAGTATATTGGCCTGGATTGAAAATTGGTTGTCTGACAGGAGGCAGAGAGTCAGGATAAATGGGAGTTTTTCAGGTTGGCAGAGAGTGGTAAGTGGGGTGCCACTTGGAGAAGGGGACAAAATGTGGTGTAGCCAAGTTTGCAGATGACACCAAATTGAGTGGAAGAGCAAATTGTAATGAGGATGTGGAAAGTCTGCAGAGGGATATAGTTAAGCTGGATGAGTGGGCAAAGGTCTGGCAAATGGAGTACAATGTTAGTAAGTGTGAGGTTATCCACTTTGGCAAGAAAAATAAAAGAGCTGAATATTATTTAAAGGGTGAAAAACTACAGCATGCTGTTGTGCAGAGGGACTTGGGAGTGCTTGTGCATGAATCGCAAAATGTTAGGTTGCAGGTGCAGCAGGTTATTAAGAAAGCAAATGGAATGTTGACCTTCATCGCTAGAGGAATTGAATTCAGGAGTAGGGAGGTAACGTTGCAACTGTATAAGGTACTGGTGAGACCACACCTGGCGTACTGTGTCCAGTTCTGGTCTTCATATTTGATGAAGGATATACTGACTTTGGAAACGGTCCAGAGGAGGTTTACTAGGTTGATTCCTGGGATGAAGGGGTTGACTTATGATGAAAGATTAAATCGTCTAGGATTGTATTCGCTCGAGTTCAGAAGAATGAGAGGAGATCTTACAGAAACATATAGGATTATAAAGGGTATGGATAGGACAGATGTAGGAAGGTCTTCTGAGCTGGCCGGGGAAACTAAAACGAGAGGACACAGTCTCAAGATTCGGGGGAGTAGATTTAGGACAGAGATGAGGAAAATAGTTTTTCCCAGAGAGTAGTGAATGTTGGGAAGTGGTTGAGGCTGCCTCATTAAACATATTTAAAATTCGGTTAGATAAATTTTTACATGATAGAGGAATTAGGGAATATGGGGAGAAGGCAGGTAGGTGGAGTTAGGTCATAAATTAGATCAGCCATGATTGCATTGAATGGCGGAGCAGGCTCGATGGGCCATTTTTGGCCTACTCCTGTTCCTACTTCCTATGTTCCTATCATACGCAGAGCAGTCCCCGATAACTACATACCCTTTCGCTCCTACCCTCGAAACGAGTGCAGACCTCCTGAGTTCATCGTTGTGGAAGACATCTCTGGTCGCATTCAGGTAGGCCTGGTAACAGTCTAGACAATATGTGAACTCCTCAGCCGCGTCGGGAGACAGAGGGTGTATCGGCAGCATACCTGGCTTGAGTCGCACTTCCATTGTTTAGGGGTAAACTAATAAAATTGTAGCGTGAATAAAAGCTCTCACAACTGGAGGGAGAACCAATGCTTTTATTAGCTTATAACTATGGGTAGGGCTTCACAGTCATCTTCAGAAGGGTTCTGGGTTTAGGCGGGAAACCAGGGTAATATGTGAGCAGATGGGGGGTAAAGCTAGGAGGCAGAGCCAGCCATCAGCACAACACACTACCAGTGAATCCCAGTTCAATGCACTTAACCACAATGGATTTTGGGTCACTGGACTGCAGTTTCCTTACTCATTGATACAGAACATCAACCAATCCAAGTCTCTCCTCACCTCACTCTCGGACAACATGTTAAACGTATCTTCACAAGGGAGGATTTCTCTTCAGCATTCCACATCGTCATTGAACACACTGAGTGAGGTGAAGTGAATTTATCTTCCTTGATGAAGTCATCCAGCATCTCTCTATTGGCTTTGGTGAGTTCCCTGACATCTATAGCCCCTTTCACACACTTGCCAGAGATCCCAGGAATCGAATGCCAATCTGCCTTTAAAGTGGCAAGTGTGAAAGCAACATCTGCTCAACGCAGGATCAGGCAAGTGTGAAACGGGCAGCAATATTGCAGGCACTTCCGATTAAAGGTATAACAGGCCAAACGCCGGGGATAAACCCTTGCAAGTATGAAAGCGTTCAGTTAGGAGTGGTCTAGTGTGAAAGGCCAAACCTCCATTCCTATCCCGGGACACTGAACAGCCGATTTACTGGGACGCAAGTGTGAAACGGGCTTTTATGTCTTTTGCGACCTTGTGTCTCACCACATGGAAACAGATATGCCGATTATTAAACGACTCTCCAATATTCCCAATTTTCTGCCGAAACTATTTAACGTCACATTTTAACCTCTAATTACCCTCCTATCTCTGCTGACACGTTCCCTCAAAGATATTCAATTGCCTCGGCTGCCTACGCCTGACATATGGGATCTTGTTTTTCGACCGGAGCTTCAAGATCTCGGTTCAGTCAGGATTCTGGCCACTGCCACACTCGCAACAACAAGTCGCCTTTCAATTCTCAGGTGACCAACCCCACCCCCATGTAAAGCCGCATATTATGCCCATATTTGGCTGTCAGGAAGCCAATTGGAAGCGCAGGAGGTGCATGCGAGGCGAACTTTGTAACCCTCCTCCGGGAGGGATAATTGCCGGAGCACTGAGGTGTCCCCCACCCCCCTGCACCTGAATGCAGCCTCCTGAAAGCGGATGCTCAGGGGATGACAATCAACTGGAGAGCGCCTGACAGCCCCACACCCCCCCACCCCATTCCACGCTGCGCCTGTCCCCCACCCCCCACCCACCCACCCTTCGCAGGACGTCAGGGCAGGGGCAGCCGGCGTGGGCTCTCAGCGGAGTGGTGGCCGGCATGGCCTGTCCCCACACTGATCCCACCACCCCATTCACACCCACAGCCCATGTATTAGTCTCCACACTCGTCCCCGTTTCTCAACACCCTTACCCGCTCCATCCAACCCCTCCTTATCGACCTATGTACATTTCTGTCCCAAATTAGTAAATTGCTTATTGCTAACCCGATAATGAGCAGAACCTGACCGTGCAAGTGAAAGCATGGCAGTGACTAACCATAACTGCGTGCTAATGTGGTCAATATCGGAGATCAGTGTTTAATGATTTTTTTTTTAACCAACCGACGGGTGGGAGATGTCAGCATTTTCAGTGTCTGTTTCCTAAATTTCTTCTGAGTCACAGCGTCAGAGCAGGTGTTGGTACAACCGCTCAGAAGCTGTGACATGAACCCCTTTCCGTAACAAAATAAATGGAAAAACTCAATGAAGCCTCCAGCTCCACAATCGATTCCACAATGAACCCGCCGTGAATAATCCCCAGTGAAATTTGCGGAAATACTGTGGATTTCCTTCGGCTCTCAATCTCGGGATCTCTCATTCCCTTGTGATTAATTTTTTTGTCACACCGGAGTCTCCGACGAGCTCGGATACATCTCATGGTTAAAATATTGAGGTCAAGAATGGAACAAATTGGAACACGGGGAGTCAGAATGAAATGAAGAAACTCGCTTGCTGCCCAGGTCTGTGAATGTACAGCACGGGCGTCCACGTAACAAAAAAACAAGGATGGTTGGCCATTCTGGACAAGACGAGTCAAAGTGGCAGGAAAAACTCTTCAAACTGTTCAGGGCAGTTACCGTTGCGAGACCCGTATTCATTCTCTCTCTCTCTCTCTCTCTCTCTCTCTCTCATTTGGCAACAAATAGCATCGAAGCGAGGGAAGGTGAACGCGAATGAGAACCAGACTGAGCGGTCCGTGACCGCGGATATTGCACACGGGGACAAGGTCCACAAAAGGCATCGGAATTTGTCTCAACGTTCGATGGAAGAAAACGAGCAGGAGACCCGCCGGCTGCCATCGCCCCAAGTTAACGCGAGGCACATCTGGAGAATCCGCACATTGCTCGAGACAGGACTATAATTGTCACCAGATCAGCTGTAACCACAAAATGCGGGGATATATAAATTACCATAACTGAACCAGGTGGAGACCCACCTTGCTCTGGGTCCTGAGCTCATGGTCACGGTGAAAGCGGTCGCAACGAATGGATAAATAAAACGAAAGCAATGATCATGAACTAATTATCAAAATAAAAACGTCGTCCACCTTTTGTCTATATTGTCGAGCGGCCCGGCTTGGCGTGGCGGTGAGTGCCCGCGATGGGGAGCGGGGATATAATCCCGCGCTGTCCAGAAGAAGCTTGTCCGTTCTCCCCGTGTCAGCGTGGGTTTCACTCCCACTGTTCCAAACAGTGTTTGTGGAGGGGATGGGGAATGTGAACTCTGAAGATTATGCAAGTTTAATGACACTTCTTGAGCACACCCTCCATAAAGGCCACTTCTCAACTGTTGAACGTAATGATTGAGTATATCGAGTGAGCAATCCGTTTAAAATAAAACTTGATGCGTGCAAGGATGAAGGAACGAGATATTCCACGCTTGTAAACTTAATGCTCCCAAAACAATTACAGTAGTTGGCAATCAGGAAGGTTGAACATTCTGAAGTTTATGGAAACATTGGAATAAGTTTCCGATAGAGAGCACAATCTTAAGGCCATGTGCCGTTGCAGTGCACTGCATGCGACCCAGCCGTTTCCAAACGAAAGGAAATAAAACAATATCCACAAAAGGAAACTGACTTTGATCACTAATATCAATAAGCAAAAATTCGGGGTGATTTAGATTAATAATGATGTTTTTTTTTAGAAATCTTTGTTTTCTCTGTTTTCCCGCGAAATCTGCCCATTTAATATTCGTATAGTATTCAAAACTCTGCTTTAACTGCCCTTCCAGAAAGATAGTGCAAACTATCCAGAACAGCGCAAAGAAAGTTAAAATCCTCATGAATTAAGTAGGTGTCACCTATTTTAAATCTATAAATCAAAATCTAACCCTCCACTCAAGGTTGAACTCATCTGGCTTATTCAATTCTCTCACAGCCGAAACCTTCTATGTCGTAGGAACGCGGCGAACCTCCTGTACCCCGTCTCGGGTACAGCCATGTGCTGCAAAAAGGTGGACGATCTGACATTTACAGGTATTGCCACCTTCAGGATGCACTTGCTCCCCAAGATCTCTCTGCACCTCAATATAGCAAAGGATTCTGCCTTTCACTTTCTTATCCCCTGGCATTTACTCACCCAAATTGCAGAACCACCTACTTCTATAGACAATTAAAATCCTCTCTTTGAATATTTTCAAATTTTGTCCTATTTTAAATGTATTAACCAAAATCGAATCTTCCTTTCTCATTCTATATTGTGAATTTTAACCATCCTTTTATTCCATATTGATTAAAGTTATGAAAGTTATAAATGTCAGGCAATACACTCTGAGGATCAGAATGAATCAAATGAACAAGTACAGGAAGATATGTACCACTAAAAATTGGCAAATCTTCTTAACATTGTCTTTCATTAATGCATAGTTTTTTTTGTACGTATTAAGCCTACTTTTCAGGTGTGTATGCATCAGTGTTTGTGGAGGGGATAGGGAATGTGAACTCTGAAGATTATGCAAGTTTAATGACACTTCTTGTGCACACCCTCGGTAGTGACATTAAAGAAGTTATGATAGATAGTAAGTCAGGCATCTTGGAAACTTTTACAATCTCTGGAACAGTTCCTACAGTCCATAGCACGAACAAAGTAAATCTCATATTTATAAATGAATGGAAAAAAAAAACAGGAAATGACTGAGGGTTCCGTCAAATGAGTTTCTTGCAAAAATGCAATATAACCTTTAAATTTCTTAATATAAGTGAACACCTTCTTACGTTTAATTGGATTATTAAGCCCACTCACATTAAATGTAGCAAATTTTAAATTAGCCATCTACAGTATGACTATAATCCATGCTGATGAGTCTCCATCTCCACAAACAATACACTTCTCCTCAAACAATAAGAATAAAAGAAAAGACATACATATTCAATTTTTTTTAACCCAAACCCCCCCCCCCTTCCCCCTCCCCTTTTAAGTACCAAATACTACTCTGCCTAAAATACAGGTAGTGGCATAAACCACTAAGTAGTTGATGGTGTCGGCGAGCACCTGTCGCCATCAACACGTGGTAGACCCTTGCGCTCGACCGTCCAGCTTGGTCGAGCAAGATCACCACAGGAGTCCGTGCAGCTGAAATCAGGTGCCTCCTCAAGGCGCAATGAAAGCATGCTGTGCGCAAGGCCCGAGCAGCATCCACTGCCACTACAGCAACCATGTGTCCCACAGGGCCCGGATTGACCTCACCAGTCACCTCCGGACCCACAGCCACCAATCTCCAATTTGACTTTGAAGCCATGGTCATCTTCGACTACGAAGGATGAACAACAACAATATTACAACAGTGTTCAATTTTGCATAATATAAACGTCAATAAAAATAACAAAAAGAAAGCTAATAATAGTTTGGCACATATTAGATGGGACGATTCTAGGCTGTTGTGTGGTATGGTTCTACCTGTAACTCATTTCTCATGCTAAACTAAACACTCATGTTGAATTCGGCGAAAATTGTTATGTATCATTCACACAATGTTACGTATGATAATTATTTGAAGCTGTTGGTCCAATTAAAGTGATAATTGACCACAAGGATTCCTCAATTAAAACATTTCAACACTCATGTCAAAGTATGAGGATTTTTAAACGTTCTCCTTTAAAATGGTGACAATGTTGAAATTATTTGTTGATAATACTCTATGACTGTTATATAGAGAATTTAGGTTAAAAAGACTTAAGTTAAAATGTGATGATTAATCATAAACAGGGAAGCCAGAATGGACAGAGAGTTTACTAGCAGTCAAGGACAGAAGGATCTGCTGAATATGTTTTTTTAAACCTATCTTTTCATGGTCATAGTGAGAGACATGCAGGAGACAAAGGATTGATAAGAAGTGTGAGAAACAGAATTTAGTGAATGTAGAGTTCACAGCGTACGTAACGAACGTGATAATTAATAATGCAGTTATACTTAGAATGTTTTTGTAATACTAACTAATTAAAACAGTATTAATAAGAAGGGGAAGGGCAAATAATAAGGGTATAAAAATCAATGCACTGTATGTATCGGGGCTTAACTGGTGAGAAACCAGTTGAGTCCAACTCTGCAGACTTGTAAATAAAGCTTGTCGTGTCATCAGTTTTAAAGAGACTCATGTGTGAGAAGTTTTATTTCTGACAAATGGGGGCTCGTCTGGGATCTACACTCCGGCCGTGAGGGGAGGCGAGAAGAGGGACATCGGAGGCGGTGCACCCCGCTGAGTTCAGCGGCTCCTAGTCCCTTGCTCGTCGCTTCGGGCGGCTTGAGCGAGTGGTATCCGGACAGGGTGACACGACAAGACGGAGAGGAGAAGGGTGACGGTTCAATCCCCGGGAAGACACGGGTAAGTGACGACTTACGATTGTGGTGTGGGGATTGGGTAACAGGTGTAACGGGATACACCTGTTTGGATAAAAACCTAACGGAATAGATTAAGTATAGATCTTTTGTCGTGGTGTGAGGACCCTGTCGCGGGACTCTAGGATAGACCCCAGGGAAACCTCGGCGGTAACCGAAGGAGGGACAGCACCTCCGACGAAGTGCCGAGAAGAGAGGGGTCAACCCCAGGAAAACCTCAGCGGTAACCGAAGGAGGGACAGCACCTCCGACGAGGCGTCTGAGAAGAAGGGAGTAGGGTCCAGAACGAGAGGGTCCTCAGCAACGATAAACAGATCTAGGTGGGAAAATGGGAGGATCAAAATCTAAGGGCTCGTCTGAAAATTCAGGACAATTCCTGGGAGTACCCCTTGACAGCCCTTTGGGGAGAATGTTTGAAAATTGGGATAGTAAAAGATATCAGGACAAAAACAAGAAAAAGATGGTCCAATATTGTCTCCTTTGGTCAAAACAACCTATTAAAGGTTCCTCGGTCTGGTGGCCGAAATTTGGATCTGATGAGGATTGGGTTGGACAAGCATTAAACATATATGTAAATTCGAGACCAAAGGTGAATCAAGAAGAGTCAGCATATGCATTTTGTTGGGTTCCCTGGCCAGGATCCTTAACAGAATGTTTTAAATTGAGGGTAGCAGGAGAAAAGAAATGGGAACCTCTGGACAACCTTCCCCCTCCTTATATTCCCCCGGTGCCTACTGCGCCCGAGGAAAGCTTATTACCGGAGGGGAAAGGTGATGAATCTGATTGCCCCGAAGGGGGCCGGGAAAAAAAGGATGAATTAAGGGAGTCGGACCCTAAACTTCCACCGGTAAACCGACCCTGGACAAGATCCCAGACTGGTCCAGGACCATCAAAGTTTTCAATAAACCTAAATCCCCTGAGAGAAGTTCCTATGGGAGGACCGGGAGGGGGAACGGGATATGTGAATGTTCCCCTAACTAGTACAGAGGTGCGGGGATTTAAGAAAGAAATGAAAAAGTTATTGGAAGATCCTATAGGACTGGCTGAACAGCTTGACCAATTCTTGGGACCAAACACATATACGTGGGAAGAGATGCAGGCAATAATGGGAACATTATTTTCACCCCAGGAGAGGCAGATGATTCGACGGGCTGCCCTCCTCATGTGGGAATATGAACAACCTGGGGACCCTAGACACCATGAACAAAAATATCCCTTAAATGAACCCAGGTGGGACAAACGAACACCCGAGAGATTGGCAAGTATGAGACAATATAGAGAGTGGACAATTAAAGGGATACGGGAGGCTGTGCCAAAGGGTCACAATTTTACCAAGGCATTTGGGAACCACCAGGGGAAAGACGAGTCCCCTACTGATTTATTGGAGAGGGTGAGAAAGAATGTCCAACAGTATGCTGGTGTGGACCCTAGTACACCAATGGGTGAACAGCTTATTCGAATTGAATTTGTTTCCAAATCATGGCAAGACATTAGAAAGAAACTAGAAAAGGAGGAGGACTGGAGTGAAAAACCCCTAAGTGAACTGTTAAAAAAGGCACAAAAAGTATATGTGCAGAGAGAAGAAGAAGATCAAAAGAAGGCGACAAAGGTTATGGTACAGACTATCCGACAGATGAATGCTGAATCCAGAGGGGAAAGAAAACAAAACCTTCCTCTAAACAATCCAAGATATCCAAGAGAGGGAAGACCCCGGAGGTTCGTTAAGTGCTATTACTGCAATGAGGAAGGACACTTTAAGAGGGAATGCCCCCGATACAAGAGGGAATTGCGTGCCCTCGAACTTATGGAAGAAGATTAGGGGTGTCAGGGGTTCCAAATGTTAGGGACCAAATATAAGAGTGAACCCCTGGTAAAACTAAAAATTGGTCCCAAGGGAGAAGAGGTGGTGTTTATGGTGGACACAGGAGCGGAACGAAGTAGTGTAATAACTGTGCCAATCGGAACTGAGCCTATAAAAAGTAATTTGACAATTTCTGGGATAGAAGGGGCTCCCAGAATGGTATCAATAATTCCCCAAGTAACAGTGAAACTGGAAGAAAGAGAAGGGATACAAGACCTCTTGTTATTACCTTCGGCTGGATTTAACCTCCTAGGAAGGGACTTACAGGCTCTCCTAGGTTTGGGTGCTCTCCCTGTGGACGGAGAAGTGCGAGTCCACCTCTGCGCTTTAAAGGAAGAGGATGAACGGCAGATTGACGAGAGAGTCTGGTATAAGGAGGGAAATCGAGGAGGTCTGGACATCCCACCTTTACATGTCACATTAATACCAAGTCATCAGCCGGTAAGGAAACGTCAGTATCCTATTTCTTTGGAAGGGAGAAAAGGGCTACAGCCGGTAATTGAGACTTTAATACGAGACGGACTATTAGAAGAATGCATATCACCTTATAACACCCGTATACTCCCAGTAAAAAAGTCAGATGGATCCTATCGCCTAGTTCAGGATCTAAGAATTTTGAATGCTATTGTTCAGACCCGCCACCCAGTGGTGCCTAATCCCTATACTATTATGAGTCTGATTCCCCCAGACCATGAGTGGTTTAGTGTTATCGACTTGAAGGATGCCTTCTGGACGTGTCCATTAGAAGAGGAAAGTAGAGATATGTTTGCGTTTGAATGGGAAAATCCATGGACAGGTAGACGGAGACAGTTTCGGTGGACTGTATTGCCCCAAGGGTTCACTGAATCTCCAAACCTGTTTGGACAAATGCTAGAACAAATCCTGATGGACTATCCACAATCTGATGATTCCCAACTAATGCAGTATGTGGATGATTTACTATTATCAGGACCCAAGGAACAAGAAATGAGGGGAGAGACCATTAGACTCTTGAATTATCTGGGGAAAAAGGGTCTACGGGTGTCCAGGAACAAGTTACAGTTTGTTGAGAAAACTGTGATATATCTGGGACACCAGATAAGTAAAGGACAGAAACGGATTACCCCTGAACGAATTGCGGGAATCACTAGAATGCCTTTACCCCGTAATAAGAAGGAAATAAGACAATTCCTGGGACTCTTAGGATACTGTAGGTTATGGATAGAGGACTACTCAGCTTTGGTGAAGTTTATGTATGATAAACTGACAAATGAAAATGACTATCCATTGAAATGGACCCAGGAGGAGGAGGGATGGTTCGAGGACTTGAAACATTGCCTAACACGAGCCCCAGTACTCACTCTGCCCTCTTTAAAACAGCCCTTCCAGCTATTTGTCACTCATAACCAAGGAACAGCTGTGGGAGTTTTAACACAGGAAAAAGGCGGTCAGCGACACCCAGTGGCTTTCCTTTCCAAAATGATGGACCCAGTGTCTCGCGGATGGCCGACGTGTATCCAGGGAGTAGCGGCTGCTGCTCTGTTGGTAGAGGAAGCACGTAAACTTACTTTTGGAGGAAAGATGACTGTGTACACCTCCCATTCTGTGAGTGTTTTATTAACACAAACTGCCCATCGATGGCTGACTGATTCTCGCATATTAAAGTATGAAACCATTTTAATGGTTGGAGAAGATTTACAGTTTGCAAAAATTAATAGCTGCAACCCAGCTCAGTTTTTATACGGCAGTGAAACAGAGAAAGAGGTGGAGCATAACTGTGTCGAGTTGACAGATCTTCAGACCAAGACCCGAGAAGACTTTTGCGATACTCCGCTGGGAGAAGGATATGAATTCTACATTGACGGCTCTGCCAGATGTGTTGACGGAATGAGAAGAAATGGGTATCCTATAATAGAAGGAAATACTTGGAAGGTAGTAGAATCCACGAGACTACCCGGAAGCTGGTCAGCACAATCCTGTGAACTATATGCCTTGCAGAGAGCCCTCAGAATACTGGCAAAGAAAATTGGAACGATTTACACAGATTCCAAATACGCATACGGGGTAGTGCATACCTTTGGTAAGATCTGGAAGGAGCGTGGTCTAATTACATCAAGAGGAAAGGAATTGGCACACGAACAGATGATTACTCTGACTTTAGAAGCCTTAACATTACCCCAAGAAATAGCAGTGGTCTACATACCAAGCCATCAAAGGGGAGATAACCCGACAGCAATTGGAAACAGACTGGCTGATGAAGAAGCCAAAAGAGCAGCCATGCAACAAGAAGTCCGTTTGCTGACTTTAATCCCAATAATGCAAGGCATAAAGACAGCTCCCATTTTCACTGCTAAGGAAGAAAAGAACATGGATCAGCTGGGCGCAAGCCAGTTACCTGATGGAAGAATGGTTCTAAATAAAGAAATAACTCGCAATATTTTAAAACACCTGCATCATCAGAGCCACTGGGGCACCCAAGCCTTATGTGACACAGTGCTTCGAGAATATGTGTGTAAGGGAATCTACACCTTGGCCCAACAGGAGGTGCAGAATTGTTACCTATGCACAAAAATTAATAAGAAGATAATGAGGACAGGGACCATGGGAGGTCAACCATTAGCCATACGCCCTTTTCAACGTATCCAGACCGACTTCACAGAGTTACCTCAAGTTCAAAGATGGAAATATCTGTTGGTGATAATAGATCACTTTACCCGATGGGTAGAAGCCTTCCCAACAATAAATACTACAGCCTCTACAGTAGCTCGCCTCCTCCTAGAGCAGATAATCCCCAGATATGGTATAATGGATTCTATAGACTCAGACAGGGGTCCACATTTTTCTTCAAAAATCCAGCAATTGATTTGTAATGCATTACAGGTCTCTTGGAAATTACATACCCCTTGGCATCCACAAAGCTCAGGGAAGGTTGAACGTATGAATGGAACACTAAAAATCCAATTGACAAAGTTAATGATGGAAACTAAAATGCCTTGGATAAAGTGTCTGCCCCTGGCCTTATTGAGAATTCGTACTGCCCCACGAAAAGATGTAGGGCTGTCCCCTTATGAAATGATGTTTGGGCTTCCCTTCTGGAGTACAGTTGAGGGGTGTCCCACCTTAGGGGAAGGGGATATATTTGTTAGGAACTATTTACAGGCACTGTCACGCTCTCTTACAGATTTACGAAAGAGAGGACTATTGGCACAAACACCGCCTCTAGACTTTTCTTTACACAAAGTGGAACCAGGAGACTGGATTCTCATCAAGACCTGGAAGACTGAAAAACTCCAGCCCCAGTGGGAAGGTCCATACCAAGTTCTCTTAACTACAGAAGCTGCAGCACGAACAAGAGAGAAGGGGTGGACACACGCATCCAGATTTAAGGAACCTGTAGAGGCGCCTCAGGACCCTGATACGAACTCAGATTGGACGTATTCCTGGAGAAAAACCTCTTACCTTACGATTTCGCAAAAAGACTTAATTCACAATGTTATTGTTATGTTCTTTGATTTTTCTTAGTTTGCCTATGTCTTTATCAGGTGTGAAATGTAAGAAATGCAGAGATACAGTGGTCCTGTTTCAGGACCACATTTGGGGAAGAAAGGAAGGTAATTTCATTTCCCATACCTCAGTTCCTGAGAAATGCTGGGCAGAAAATACCACCCAACATCCATATACCCCTTGTGTGGAAAAAGAAGGAAATAATATGGGTCATTATATACAGATTCCTAATACCACTCCTTTCCCTCTTAACGGTTGGAAAGGTGACTCAAGCCCACCATGCCCTGATGGACTCTGGTTTTGCATACACCAACGTACTATTCCAATGAAAAGTTACACTCCACACTCGAAATTGCCTGTCCCTTTAAGACAGCCGGACTTAGTTCGAGTCCATCCAAATAACCATGTAAGTTTCGGTAATGCAATTGGGGGCGATAACCTTTTTGTAGATCTGGCAACTAAAATTGCAGGAACTTTTAATGTAACCAATTGTTGGGTCTGCGGGGGTCCACGGATGTCAGAACAATGGCCTTGGTGGGGGGAACCCCTCAATTCATTGACCATGATTTCCCGGATTTGGACAACTAACCGAACGAGATCAAGAGAAACCTGGTCTCTCTCTAACGTCCCCTCTGGTTTTTATTGTCTCTCACGAGCCGGCAAATACCCAGTAGGAGAAAGTCCCTGCAAGGCTGTATGGATTCGCATTTCGCCTGGTGTTTTCACTTGGTTTCCTAAACCTCAGACTTGGTTCTTATCCACTGTTTTTAAAACTAATTGCCTACCCCTGTCTAATAGCAGTATTCAGTTTTGGAATTGTACCACTTCCACCATCACAGGACCATACCAATCAAATCCCGTTCTTAAAAGAGTTTGGGAAAGTGGGTATGGAGTATCCCCAAATGGATTATTCTGGGTATGCTTATACTCGTCTTCCCTCACAGTGGAGTGGAACTTGTTTCCTAGGAATAATCCACCCAGAATTTTTCCTTCTACCCCACGATCACGGTCATAAATTAGGCGTGAAGGTCTTTGATACATTACATCGTCAACCCGCTCTACCACGGTACATTTGGGACAATGGAGAGATGATTGGCCTCCAGAACGCATAATTCAATATTATGGTCCCGCTACATGGGCTCAAGATGGATCCTGGGGTTATCGTACTCCTATATATATGTTAAATCGTATAATTCGCTTACAAGCAGTCCTTGAAATTGTTACAAATCAAACAGCTATAGCCCTGCAATTACTAGCATCCCAGCAAGGTCAAATGCGCTCTGCTATATATCAGAACCGTCTAGCCCTAGACTATCTCCTAGCCACGGAAGGAGGTGTATGTGGCAAGCTTAATTTGACTAACTGCTGCTTACAGATTGATGATAATGGAAAAGCCGTTCGTAAAATCGCTGATAATATTCGTACATTGTCCCATGTACTGGTTCAAACCTGGCATCCTTTCCCACAATTTAATTGGATGGACAAATGGTTTGGAGGAACCTGGTGGCGTACCTTCTTGTGGGTCATCGGAGGTATTTTATTCCTCCTACTTATTTTGCCCTGTATTATTCCCTGTCTACGCAGCCTGGTGATTTCCATGGTCGAACAAGCTATGCAACCAGGGGGAATGGGAGACCCTGTAAGACTTTTATTTCAGCGTGAGATTAATGTATCATAAAACATTTCTCTTCCCTAGCTTAGAATCCCCATTCATATCTATACATATATTCAACACATTTTAAAGAGAGAAAGGGGTGGATTGTTATATAGAGAATTTAGGTTAAAAAGACTTAAGTTAAAATGTGATGATTAATCATAAACAGGGAAGCCAGAACGGACAGAGAGTTTACTAGCAGTCAAGGACAGATGGATCTGCTGAATATGTTTTTTTAAACCTATCTTTTCATGGTCATAGTGAGAGACATGCAGGAGACAAAGGATTGATAAGAAGTGTGAGAAACAGAATTTAGTGAATGTAGAGTTCACAGCGTACGTAACGAACGTGATAATTAATAATGCAGTTATACTTAGAATGTTTTTGTAATACTAACCAATTAAAACAGTATTAATAAGAAGGGGAAGGGCAAATAATAAGGGTATAAAAATCAATGCACTGTATGTATCGGGGCTTAACTGGTGAGAAACCAGTTGAGTCCAACTCTGCAGACTTGTAAATAAAGCTTGTCGTGTCATCAGTTTTAAAGAGACTCATGTGTGAGAAGTTTTATTTCTGACAATGACCAGCAAGCATATTACACAAGAGAGTGAGTAAAAATAGCATAAGAGTTTAATTGGGTTATGTCTGACGATCCTCAGTGGAATTTTGCACTTTATTATAAATGTTTGTGAATCCACTCACCACACACACGGGCAGTTGGAACGTTTGGCAACACATAGGCGCCTCACCGGGAGAATGGGATATCCTGCAACTTATTACATAGCATGCATTTACTTTCCCTTACTTGCAGCGGTTGGTATTCCTGGTAAGATATCGGAAATGGTTGCTCTACTCGTTGCACCTGTCGCGTTGAGATCCAGTTCGACTGCCGCCTGACCTGATGAGTATCTCCAGAATGATCAGGGTTCTACCGTCCGATATTTGGGCTACATATTATCTATTATTTAATGTCGGAATATTTTGTCGATTGCATCAATTAGTTTAGTGCTGATATTTACCTTGTTCCATTATTTTAAGTTGCTCTTCATTGTTGGTCTGAGTTTGAATGGATAAAGTCATGTGAAAAATCACGGCTACGATGACACGTTCCCTCCCGCTCGTTCAATGCTTATATCGGCCACTCAGCCCATTTCTATTCTATCCAATAAATGAGAACCCTTTCTTATAAATGTTCAGTTTCAAGACAAGGTGAAAATTCTCCCTGACGCTGTTCTTTCTTCCAGCAGTTTTGTTTTAACCTCTCTGGTTGCACACGACAAATGATCTTTCTGCCCCTATTTTGGTCCCCTCTCCGTGCTTCTTCAGCGTTGTCGCTTTAATGAGGGGCCGAGCCTCGATCAGCTGCTCAGCAGGCGAAGGCGCTGGACAGTTCCTGGCGCGGTTGTCCTCTGGGTCAAGCGCGGCGGCGGAGCCCGAAATTCCAGCCTCCAATTCTAAGCCAGCCAGACCCAGCCGGGCATGAAAGGAAGGAGCATTCTAAGGCACCTCAAACCTGGCGCACTTGAACTAATTATTTTTTCTCTCTTTCCCTTTTTCCCCCAGTTAATTTAATCGCGATTGTGATTCTCTCTCGGGGAAAGTGCGGACTCTCCAAATGCATCACTCGCTACCTGGTGGGAATGGCAGGAGCTGATTTAATTGGGGTGGTCTTCGGTGTTGTAATGGATCAGGTTAACAACATCTATGTTTATGTCGCCTCTTTACTCCGAACTCCGATTTGCGCCACCGTGCATGTTCTGAGGATTGCCACCATGGACTGTTCCGTTTGGCTGACGGTCGCTTTCACGTTTGATCGCTGGATCGCCATTTGCAGCCAAAAGCTGCGGGAACGATTTTGCACGGCGAGAACAGCGACTGTGGTGACAGTCACTGTGGGGATATGCTGCTGTGCGAGGTGCCTTCCATATTATTTTGCAGTGGAGCCTTACAGCATCATTAACCACGTGCCGTGGCGCTGCGTCTTGAAGGCCGAATATTTCACTGATTCCTTTTGGAAAGGATACCAGTTGTTTAACAGTATCGTCACTCCCTTGTTGCCAATCGGTTTAATGGTATTGTTCAATGCTTTAACAGTCAGTCGTATTTTAGCCGCAAACCGAGCCCGTCGGGAATTCCAGAAGGACAGGGGCAATCAGAGAGATACGGAGGTGGAGAATCGGAAAAAGTCGATGATTCTCTTGTTCGCTCTATCAGCCAACTTTATTTTATTGTGGATACCCTTTGTCGCATATACCACCAGATGGCAGGTTCAAAATTATTCTTACACAGACAGATATTTGAACACTCCGCCATATATCCTGCAACAATTTGGGTTCATGTTACAATTTTTCTGCACCTGCACCAACTCGTGCATCTATACACTGTCACAGAGGAAATTCAGAGAGGAGCTAAAGAACGGAGGGAAATCTCTCTCCACATTATGTGGACAGCTGTGTAATAAAATGCACATCTAATTGCAACATTGGTTGAGAGGTAATGATTTTTTTTAAAACCATGATCGGAAATGCAATGGACAAGGAGGGGACTCTCAGCTCTTGCACCGAGATCTGGACCAGCTGAGATAATGGGCTGTAGAATGGCAGGTGGAATTCAATGCGTACAAGAATGAGATATTGCACTTTGGCAGGACTATCCTGGGTAAGACCTTGGCAATAAACGGTACGGACTGTGGTAGTATGGAGAGATCTGGGAATACAAATAGATAGTTCCTTGAAAATGGCAACACCGGTAGATTGGGGCTGAGAGAAAGCCTTTGGCACATTGTCCTTTGTAAATCAAAGTATTGAGTACAGGAGTTGAAGTTATGTTGAAGTTTTATGAGGCATTGTTCAGGTCAAATTTGGGCCATTGTGTGAAATTTTGTTACCTACCTGGATGAATGGCAGCAATAAGATTGAAAGAATGCAAAGAAAAAAAATACAAGGCTATGGCTGGGGCTTGAGGAACTAATTAATAGGAAAAGTTTCAATAGGTTCAGACTTTATTCCCTGCAATGTTGAAGAAGGTTGGGAGATTTGATAGAAATATTCAAAATTAAGAGAGGTAGAGATATATTACATACATAAATGGCTTTATTCACTGAGGTTAGGTAAGACAAGGGTTAGGGCTAAAAGGTGTGATGTTTATGGGAATGATAAGGGGAACTTCTTTCTGTTCCTTCCGTCCAGCCTCTTCCTTTTCTACACTCAACAACAATGACTGGACTGGGAATGAGAAAATCTGTATTAACTAACAAGTACCTTTATTGATACAGTTAACATCAAGCATGAGCCATATAAAACTTAGCATCTGTTTACATAAAACAAAGACTAGAAAAGATAATCCCCAAGAATATGAGTCTTCACTGGCCAAATATTTCACTTTATCCATTTTAATCATTCACTTCAGTGTCTTGCCAAAGAAACCTGCCCTCTTAGGGTTCTCCAGATGATAACCTCTTTATTTCCGGTCACCACAGAGTTCCTTTTTGTTTCCCTTATTTCAAGTGAAACATTAGACAGCCAGTCCTCTCCTCTTGCATGAACCACAAGGGTTTTGACCACGCTGAACTAAGCAATCACAACCCATCTTCCAAATGAGGTTTTCCACAAGCTTGCCAGCTTGTCCTGTTCCAGTCTCAGCTGCTGCTGCTGACTGTAAAACTGTAGAACTGATCTGTGTGTGTGTGTGTGTGTGTGTGTGTGTGTGTGTGTGTCTCTCTCTCACTTTCTCTCTCTCAGAGAGAAAGCCAGTTTTTCTCTCTGCTTGCAAAATCACATGACCCTCTTAGTTCCCCTCCAGACAATCTGTGGCTTTGACAAGTTCTTTCATTTTTTGCCTTTTTGTAAACAACAATCCATTAGTTAAGTCTCTTGGCAATTTTCCAAAGCTTTTACAAAGGCTGTTGGCCCTGACATGTCCAGCATGAGCAGAGCTCCAATATTTGAAATAAGATCTGTTTTAAAGTGCTTGTATGTGACCTACATAAAAAACATGCCCCAAATAATCTCCCAAAATCATATCTATATTCTGTCAGACTTTCCCCATTCAAAGGAATTTTAACTCTAGAACTACAATTCAGATATAACAAAACTGTTTTTAAAATCACTAAAGAGATAACAACACAATATATATATAACATGTTAGAATGAAGTAACCAAATGTTGAGAGTATATACATCTATACATTATCAATTTTAACATCTTGACAAACAATCTGCTCTCACATTATTTGTTTCTCTAATATGATCAATTTGCAGATTATATTCTTGTAATATTAAACTCCAGTTTAACAATCTTCTGTTTTTATTCTTGATTTTATTCAAAAACACCAGAGGATTGTGGTCAGTAAATATCACAATTGGTTGACGAGAGGTACCAAGATATACATCAAAATTCTGCAGAGCAAGTATTATAGACAAAACTTCTTTCTTAATAGTGGAATAGTTCCTTTGATGAACATTGAATTTTTTGGAAAAGTAGGTAACTGGATGGTCAATTTCATTATGTTTTTGTAATAAAACTGCACCTACTGATCCCTCACTGGCATCCACTGCTAAAGAAAATGGTCTGTCAAAATCAGGAGATTTTAACACAGAGTAATGGCAGAGCATCTAATTTAAATTAACAGTTAAGTTTGCTTTGGAAAAACTTGCAAATAATTTGTCCAATTCCCTTAGATGTTCTTCCCAGGTGTCACTTTTTGTAACCAAGTCATCAATATAAGCATCTGTATGAGTTAACCCTTGGATTACTGAATTAATCACCATTTGGAATGTTGCAGGGGCATTTCCATGCCAAAAAATAACACATTATACTCATATAAACCGGATGGAGTTACAAAAGCTGAAATATTCATTCCTCTCTCAGTTAGAGGCATACACCAGTAACCCTTCAACAAATCCAACTTAGTAAGAAATTTAGCTTTCCTAATTTTATCAATACAGTCATCTATTCTCAGAATAGGATAGGCATGTTTTAGTTACTGAATTAAACTTCCTGTAATCTGTACAAAACCAACAGTTCCATCTGGTTTCAGTACCTGAATACAAGGAAAACTCCAATCTGAGTATGAAAGTCTAATAATATCATTTCTCAACATATATTTCACCTCCTGATCCATGATTTCACTCTTCTGAATATTTATTCTACATGGGTGTTGTTTTATGGGACTTGCCTTTCCCATGTCCACATCATGATAAATCTCTGATGTCCTTTTTGGCATATTAGGAAGCAAATTTGTATATCTCAAATGTAATTATTTCAACTGCATCTGTTCTTGAGGCTTAAGATGGCCTAACTTTTCCTCCAAATTTTCCAAAATTGCTGAGTTAGATGGGCACACAAGAACCATGGTTTCTTTAAGGTTACCCTCACGAGATTCTGTTTCTATAATCTTATGATCCATAACTTCCTCAACCCTTTCAACCTCTGATACAGATTGTTCTCCACTACCCATATCCTCATAATAAGGTTTCAACATATTTATGTGACAAACCCTGAGTTTTATTCCTTCGATCTGGAGTGTTAACAACCTAGTTAACATAATTCAGTTTTTATTTAACTACATACGGTCCAAAAAATTTAGCTCCCAAAGGATTGTCATGTGTTGGAAACAAAATTAAAACGTTACTTCCTCTCTTAAAATTCTTCACTTGAGCGTTCCTCAAATAAACACTTCATTTTTACCCTGAGCCATTTCTAAATTCTCTTGAGCCAAAGTCTAGACATTTTGTAAGCTATCTTTAAATTTTGAAACCTAATCCAGCAAGTCCAATTGCACATCCTCATTAGACCATTGTTCTTTTATCAACATCAAAGGCCAGATGTCCAAACAAAATTTCAAAAGGGCTGAAACCAAATGAATCCTGCACAACCTCCCTTACTGCAAATAACAATTAATGATTACCTTCATCCCAATCTTTTCCATTCTCCAGACAATTAATCCTCATCATATTTTTAAGAGTAGAATGAAATCTTTCCAAAACTCCCTGAGTTTCAGGATGGTATGCAGATGAAGTGATCTGTTTTATTTCCAACTCATAAATCAACTGCTGAAACAACCCCGACATAAAGTTAGATCCTTCATCACTCTGGATCACTTTAGGTAATCCAAAAACTGAAAAATCCTTCCATATCCATTTTGGCTTTAATATTCCTTAATGGTATAGCCTCTGGAATACTTGACGCTGTACAAATAATTGTTATTGAGTACTGATTCCCAGACTTAGTTTTCGGCAGGGGACCTACATAATCCACAATAACCCTAGTGAAAGGTTCCTCAGCACAGGAATAGGTTGTAATGGAGCTACTAGAGGACCCTGGTTAGGTTTCCCCACAACCTGACAAAAGTGACATGTCTGGCACCAATTTAGAACATCCTTCCTCAAACCAGGTCAGAAAAATTGTCTCAAAATCTTATTCATGGTTTTCTTTACACCAAGAAAGGCTGATTTGATCATCTCAAAACTGACCCAACTTTATCCTCTGCAAAACCATTTCCCAACAAAAACGAGACACCCAGGGGGGTGCGTGGCAAGATGGCGTAGGGAACAGACGTGCCTTCCAGACCTCTCCTGACTCTGATTTATTGTTTTGTCTTTAAGTGCCCGTTAAAGTTCTTTTAAAAGTTTATAAATAATAAGAGGTGTTGGATTAGTGCCTAATGGTTTATATGCAAAAAAAGGGTAAAAGAAAACATCAACAGACTGTTAAAAAACTACATTTTCCAAAATTGTCTGAGCCTACTTGTTTACAAGAAGCCAGGACTCAGCGTAGAATGGATCCAGAGGAAGTCGTACAGAGTTCGGCATTGAAACTCCATTTTAAGCCGGTGAGGCTCTCTGAAGGTCGCACTCAACAGCTTTCAGAACAAAGGGCTGGACGGGTGCCAGTATTTTACACAACGGCCACTGTGAGTGCTGTTACTGAGACTTTGACAGTTGAATCAGTTGGGGCGCCACCAGCTGGAGAGTTAAAGAGCTGTCATTCGACTGCTACAGTGGTGGCGCTGCAAAATGCATCTTCAATTACAACGGTTTTTCCAGACATCGATTCAGTGAAGATGATTAAAGAGATTTGGCTTAAAGATAACCCTGATCTTCAGTCTCCTGGCATTGCTGGGGGGACTTTGAGAGGGATTTTTATACGAAGTCAAACTGCTAGAAAAGATACTAAATTAAGGGAAGGGACAGAAGATCCCGTGGTCTCTAAGGAACAACAAGATCCCATTATGCCTGAATCTACTTCTGTTGAAATGTCTGTTAAGGATCTTGAAGATAAGATATATTCTGTATCGAGTCACTTAGCTAATTTTGTGAACCTGTTTATTTCCAAGATTAATGCGATGGCGGAAGTCATTAATGGAGCTTTTAAGCTTGAAACGATTGAAAGATTTGAAATGTGTGATCAAGGTTTAGTCGATGCACAGGATCAACTGTAAGATGAAAATAGAATAATTGAAACATTGCAGATCCAAAATAAAAATTTAGCAAAAAAAGGTTGATTATTTGGAGAATCAATCTAGACGAAACAACGTGAAAATTGTTGGTTTGCCAGAAGGCATAGAAGGACCAGAACCAAGAAAATTTTTTACTGAATGGATTCCACGAGTGTTAGGACAGGATAAATTCCCCGAAGGTTTAATACTGGAATGTGCTTATAGAGTTTTAAGAAGAAAATCTTTTTCAGGACAGAATCCAAGATCTGTTTTGATCCATTGTTTAAACTATTGTGACAGAGAAACAATTTTACGTACAGCTATTAGAAATGCCCAGCAAAATAGATCTCCTTTGATGGTTCAGAATAATCCTGTTTTCTTCTATCAAGATTTGAGTCAAGAAATTATGTTTCAACGAAGCGAATTTAATTCTGTGAAAGAACGGTTGTGGAAAAAAAGAGATAAGGCAACATTCAGGTATTCTGCGGTACTGAAGATTTTTTAGGATGGAAATTAGCCAAAGTTCTTTGACAATCCTAAAGAGGTTATGGACTTTGCTCAGTCTCTACCAATCATGCAGTTTCAGGAACGATGTAGTCCTTCAAGGTCTCCAAAGAGAGTAGAGATGTAAGGTGGGATCCAGATTTTTAAAAGAAATGGAAGCAATGGTGACCGAAGTGGTAACGTTGATTTAAAAAAATAAATCTTTTATCTTTTTTTTTGAGAAGAGTTTAAATAGTTTAAATAATGATGATAGTTTAATGAAATTGGAGTTGGGAGAGGGAACTGGGTGGGCACTAGTTTCCAGAAGTCATCAGCTACCCGTGAGTTATCTCACACCCAATATTTTGGGGGAGTTACCGCTTTGGGCGGTTTAAACAGGAGGAGGTAGTTGTGACCTCCGACCTGTTTTTTTTTCTTTTTAATTTATGGGTTAAGAAGTGAAGGTTTTTTTTATTATTTTTTTAAAATAAATATTTTTTTTAACTCTTTTTGTTTTCTGATTGTAATTGAGAGGGAATTAGGAGGTTTTTTTCTCTGCTGTTTTTTCTCTATTTTTTGGGGGGGTTCTCTTTTTTCTTTCTTTTTTAAGAGGATGATGTCACAGAAGATAATAAGTCAAAAATTGAGGATGTTGAATTAGATGAAGAGGAAGATGAGGAGAAAGGTGATAAGAAGAAAAAGAAGAAAATTAAGTACAAATACATTGAGGGAGAAGAGTTTAATAAAATTAAGTTAATTTCGATAGAGAATTTTGAAGATGTTATAAATGAAGAATATGGAGAATTTTATAAGAGTTTGAACTTTTATTTTCTTTTTTTTCTTTTTTTATATAAGGGGAGGGGAAGGGAATAAAAAGTTTATCTGATTGTTTTTCTAAGGGATGTTTTTGATCTCTCGATGAATTATAGAGGAAACTTGGTATTAATGGAAAATTCTGTATTTATGTATTATTAATTATGATTTTTTTTGTATAACATATGTGGTAGATATATGATTTTAATATTTGAACTTAGTTTTAATGTGGATTTCATTTGTTAAATACATGTATTATGTTTGATTTAAATATATGTTTAAGGGTATTATTTTAGTATTGATTTTTTTGTTGTTAGTAATTTTTTTTGTTGTTAAGTTTATTATTTCTTTAAATGTAATTTTTATTTTATTCATGTCATAAAATTTTAAATAAAGTTTAAAAAAAAAATGAGGCACACTACATGGGCAACTTTGGAATTACTCTGACTACATCAGGTCCTTAGACTAATTCTGAATTCCGCACCACCTTGTGAAGCGATATTGACTCTACCTCACCGCCAACATCTTTAATCAAAATTGTCTCCCCTGTGTTACTCCTTTGATCAAGAATTAAAACTTTTTCCAACAGTGACTGAGCAGCCCCAGTATCTCTAAGAATTTTAACTGGAACCTGTGATTCTCCCTCCTTTACAGAAACCAAGCCCTCTGACACAAAAGGTTTAAAAACACCCAGGACATCATATCTACTTAAATTCAACTGTCTGAATACATGCTTCTGGTAAAACCTCCTTTTCTCATCTCTTTTTCAATACTAGGCAATTCGCAATAACGTGACCAGGTTTCTTACAAAAATGACATACAAATGTAGAAGTTCTGTCCTTTCCCACCTTACCTTTATCTTTTCTCTGAACATTCTCTCCAGACTTAATTTCAGGCTTACTAATCTATTCCGCATTAACACTCTGAACAGGCTTACTAATCTATTCCACATTAATTCTCTGAAAATACCTACTATTCTGAAATGTATTTTTGTGAATTAGGGCAAATCTGTCTGCTAATCTAGTCATTTGCCACCACATCTCCACGTCTCCCTCATCCAATCATTATTTATTCATTTTGAGACACACCAACGGTCAAAACATACAGATATTTTCCAGAGCAAAATCCATACAAGATTGATGCCATGTTTTTACAAAACTCCTCAATTTTTGTCTATATACTTCTGGAACAAACTCATAAGCTTTCAATACTGCTTGTTTAACAGTATCATAATTTGCCACTTTCTGTAGTCAAGCTAGAGTATACAATTTGTGCTTTTCCTTTCAACACACTTTTTTCTTTTGGCCATTTTGAGCTCTCAGCAACCTTTCCAAAAAGCTGAAAATATGTATCTATATCTCCGCTCCATCCTCAACATCCATTGGAGCGCTTACACCCCTAACGTCGAAGTACTCGAGATGGCAGAGGTCGACAGCATCGAGTCCACGCTGCTGAAGATCCAGCTGCGCTGGATGGGTCACGTCTCCAGAATGGAGGACCATCGCCTTCCCAAGATCGTGTTATATGGCGAGCTCTCCACTGGCCACCGTGACAGAGGTGCACCAAAGAAAAGGTACAAGGACTGCCTAAAGAAATCTCTTGGTGCCTGCCACATTGACCACCGCCAGTGGGCTGATAACGCCTCAAACCGTGCATCTTGGCGCCTCACAGTTTGGCGGGCAGCAACCTCCTTTGAAGAAGACCGCAGAGCCCACCTCACTGACAAAAGGCAAAGGAGGAAAAACCCAACACCCAACCCCAACCAACCAATTTTCCCTTGCAACCGCTGCAATCGTGCCTGCCTGTCCCGCATCGGACTTGTCAGCCACAAACGAGCCTGCAGCTGACGTGGACTTTTTACCCCCTCCATAAATCTTCATCCGCGAAGCCAAGCCAAAGAAGATCTCCCTCATCAAAAGGAGAAACTAGATGTACCTGCCTACTAGCCAAAAACCTCTCCCGTGGAGTTACAGCCTCAATCCTCTTACATCCCCATCTCAATTTTTAACTTCTCTAATTGAAACCATCTGTCCCTCTCAATCTTTTCCAAGTCATATTTTGTATTTCATCATCCTCCCTCCATTTTGAAGCTCCCTCTAACTCATATTGTTGTCTTTGCACTCAAAATTCCATTTCTCTCTTTCTTCTTCCACCTTCAATTTCTCCAATTCCAATTGCAACTCAAAAGATCTATCCTTCGGAAAATTATCTAAGACTTTCTCAACAAATTTTCCCTCACCATTATAATATTTCACTATAATCCTCTGTATTTGTATTTTCCTCATCCAATTCTTGACTTCAGTCAGCTTTAATGCCTTAGAAATAACTATCAATTCCTCTTTTCTCTTTTTCTACAGCTCTTTAGGTGATGGTTGTGACACAAATGTATCAATATCCATTGCAGCTGTTTATCCACACAACTCTTTAAATTAGCTTGGAAAAAAAATCAATTAATTAATAAATAAATGAAAACTCCAATTCTCAATCTGAAAGGACGAGGCCCCATAAAATGTTACGATCCCAGAGGACCCCAAAGCCCAGCAGCAATAGATATTCACCAAGACAAATGGTTACTTAAACAAAAGTTGCTTTAAATTATCTTTAAACATGAAAACAGAATCACACTTTAACTTATCACTATTAACTTAACTAACCTAACTTAACCCCCTTGTAATTCTAAGTGCACATGTATGTAATGCGTATGTAAGTTCAGAAAAGTTATTTGATTCACAGTCCCACCTCACTTCTCATTCATCCAAGTTCACTGGTTGCAGCCAATTCTTATACTGTGCACAGAATTTAACATTTTTAAAGCTCACCAGGCTTTAGTGCTTGAAAGGTAAATGGTTACCACTCAGGAAGGTGCTTGTCGGTTTTCAGAGATAGATTTGTTGTTCACTAGAAAACTGATTCCTTTTTAATCAGCCACTTCAGTGTCTTGCCAAAGAAACTTGCCCCCTCAGGGTTCTCCAGATGATCACCTCTTTCTTTCAGGTCACAACAGAGTTCTTTTTTGTTTCCCTTATTCCAAGCGAAACATTAGACTGCCAGTCCTCTCCACTTACATGAGCCACAAGGCCTTTGACCAGGGCGAACTATGCATTCACAACCCATCTTCCAAATGGGGTTTCCACAAGCTTGCCAACTTGTCCTGTTCTGTCTGTCTGTCTGTCTGTCTGTCTCTCTCTCACACACACACACACACACACACACACACACACACACACACACACACACACACACACACACACACACACACACACACACACACACACACACACACAGAGAAATACTGGAGCTTTGCTAATGCTAGACATATCAGCTCCACAGCTTTTGCAAGAGTTTGGTCGAGTGCCCAAGAGACTTTACTAATGGATTACTGTTTACAAAAAGGCAACAGATGAAAGAGCTTGTCAAAGCTACCTTCTGTCTGGAAGAAAACTTGCTGTTCTAAGAGGGTCATGCCATTTTGCAAGCAGAGAGAGCAAAACAGGCTTTCTCTCTCAGAGAGAGAGAGAGAGAGAGAGAGAAAGAGATCACTTCTACAGTGTTACAGCAGAAAGAACAGCTGGGACTGGAACAGGACAAGCTGGAAAGCTTGTGGAAAACCCCAATAATCAGAGGAAATTATGGGTACAATTATATCATTCTCTCAAAGTGTTATTTCAGGTAGAAGAGATGGGGAAGAAGGTCCATGGTGTGATTGCCCTCATCAGCCATGGCACAAGGCACAATAGTCAGCCCACAGAGAGTTGTGGGTGCCTGGAATGCCTTGCCGGAGATAGTGGTGAAGGCTGTAACAGACACCTTTAGACAGGCACATGGATGAAAGAAGAATAGAGAGTTATCGGTTAGGGAGGATTTCGTACTTTTTTTTAGGATGGAATATTTGGGCCAGCACAACAATGAGGATTGAAGGGCCTGCACTGTGCTACATTGTTCTATGTTAAATATTCTCTGAATACTTTCCCATGCTAGCACATCCTTTCTCAAATAAGGCACCCAAAACTGCACACAGTACTCCAAGTGAGGTCTCAGCAGCACCCTATAGAGTCACAACAATACATCCCTGCTCTTGTACGCTATTCCTCTAGAAATGAATGCCGACATTGCATTCACTTCCTTCATCAATGACTCAAACTGGAGCTTAACTTTTAGGGTATCCTGCACAAGGACTCACAGGTCCCTTTGCACCTCTGAATTTTTACATTTGTCCCATCTAAATAATAGTCTGCCATTTATTTCTTGTACCAACATCTGCCATCTCAATGCCCATTCTCCGAATGTATCCAAGTCTCTCTGCTGTCTCTCCGTGTCCTCAGCACCACCAACCCTATCATCCATTTTGGTGTGATCCGCATATTTAGACACAAAACTTGATATTCCATTATTCAAATCACATACTGTATATACAACATAAAAAGAAGCGGCCCACACTGACCCCTGCTGAACACCACGACTAAGGGCAATCAACCCAAATAGGATTGCTTTATTCCCACTCTGTGTTTCTTGTCTATTATCTACCCATGCTATTAACCTTCTTGTAATTCCAGGTGCTCTCATTTTGTTAAGCAGCCTTGTATGTGGCACCTGGTCGAAGACCTTTTGAAAGTCCAAGTACAAACCATTCACTGCTTCTCCCCTGTCTATCCTGTTTGTTATCTCCTCAAAAAATTGTACTAAGTGTGTCAGGCTTAATTTTCTTTCAAGGCAACCATGTTGACTTGGACCCATTTTGTATCTCTCGGTACTCTGTAACCTCATCTTTGAAAATCGACTCCAACAACTGACGTCAGACTAATAGGTCTATAGTTTCCTTTCTGCTGCCTCCTTCCCCTCTTAAAGAGCAGTCTGACATTAACAGTTTGCCAGTCCTCTGGAACCATGCCAGAATCCTTTGATTGCTGGAAGATCTCTGCAGCAACCTCCTTCAGAATTCAAGGGTGCATTCCATCCCATCTGAGAGACTTATCTATTCTTTAACTTCCAAAGTACCTTCTCCTTCATGAGCTTGACAGCCCTCACTTCACTTCCCAGAGATCTTCAGAGACCAGTAAGCAACTACTGTCTTCTACCATAAAGACTGATGCAAAATATTCATTCAGTTCCACTGCCATCTCCTTGTCTCTCATTACAGTCTCTCCAGCATCATTTTCTAACAGTACTATGTCTACACTTGTCTCTCATTTGTTCTTCTTAAACTTAAAAAATATTTCAGTATCTTCTTCAATATTGTTTGCTAACCTCCTTTCATAATTTCTCTTTTCCTTCGTAACCACCTTCTTAGTTGCCTTCTCTAAATTTTTTTAAGTTTCCCAATCCTCTATCATCCCAGCAATTTTTGCTTCCCTATACGCCTTCTCTTTTGCTTTTACTTTGGCTTTAACATCCATCATCAGTCATAATTCTCTCATTTTCCCATTCAAAACTTTATTTCCCTTTGGTATGTATAGTATGGAGACCTGTCTTGTACTTGCCTCATTTTCTGCAGGAACTGTTCACATTAAACATCCAAAGCTCCCTTTTGTACAAAACAATATCAATCTATGTCTATTTATTTATTTATTTATTTATTTATAACCTGTTTGTATATTTATTTATTTATGTGTTTATTTGTTAGATAAAATTCTTGTCCTGCATATGTATTGTTTGTCTGTATGTGTGTTATGTCTGGTGGTGTGTCTGAATGTTTTAGCACTAAGGACCGGTGAAGACTATTTTGTCGGATTGTATTTATACAGTAAGGTGAAATAAACCTGACTTCAACTCCAGACAATGCTGATCTGCTGACTTCCTTAATGCTGTGCTTTTCCAATCGATTTTGGATAGACCCTCTGTCATGTAATTTCCTTTACTCCACTGAAATATCGGCACATCGGACTTCACCCTCTCCTTTCCAAATTTCACAATTAACTCAATCATATTGCAATCACTGCTTTAAGCTCTCTAATCACCTCAGTTTCATTTGATAGTACCCAATCCAAAACAGCCAATCCCCTGGTGGGCTCATCAATATGCTGCTCCAAGAACACATCCTGTAGCCTTTCCACAAACTAACCCTCCTGGGATCCTGTACTGATCTAACTTTCCCAATCTACTTGCATGTTAAAATTCCCCAGGTAAAATTGTCCTTCTAATATGCCTCTTTTATTTCCAGTTGTATTTCCTAGTCCACAGCCCAAAACTGCCATTGGGGTCTGTAATGGAGGATTAAAACCATGTACCCAGATGCTTTTTGCTTATGTGGAACTGACGACACTGGGTCCACACGCAGGTCACCTTACTTTCAGGATTAGCAGATGTAATTAAACTCAGCCATGGGGAGTTATCTGAAGATACACTTTGAAATGGAATTCCACCGTGAGGCCCAGGGAAAGCAGTTGTCAAATACGACACTCTGAAATTGACGTATTGGTCACAACCTGTCTTGCTCAAGAAGTTTTAATAAGTCTTTGTATCTACGAGATAAACCAGGATATTATAGCATCCTGCTCCATAATAATTAATCTTTTTTAATTGTAGAATAGTATGCTCAGCTTTGATTTTGACTGACAAATGTTAGAGGGAGTAGGCGCATGATTAATTGTTTTTGGGGTATATAAGCCTGTGGTCCTGCTGCTGAAGTTTAGATTCTCCGAGGGGTGGGAACATCCCTTGTCAAGAAGGAAGAACAGCCAGAGTCCAAGCAACGTCCCGGTCGGGGGAGGTGGAGAAGCTGCTACCAGCGCCCTGACAACCTACTACAAGTGTGCAGTCGTTGCCTCGCTTCGGCAGTTGGGACCAGTCCAAGCGTTGATAAGTATAGTTGGGAAGGGCTTGCATATTGTAGTGTGAAATCAGCTTTTGAATTAGTAATAAACATTTGTATAAACTGAACTGCTCTCGGTGTGTGTGTCTATTTTCTTTCGGTAGCTCAAACACTGTGACCAATCTAAAATGAACAAAATGAGAGGTATAAGTTTACCCAAGACAATTGGCGCAGCGAGCAGGGTTGGTCTCAAGATGTTTCGCCGAAAGAAAGAGGTGAGCCCTGAGCAGTTCTTGATTCCTGGATGGACTTCCAAAGACGATGGGTTTGGCATGTTGGCCAATACCCTGTCTTTGTTGGGACCACCCATTAGTTGGGATGAGAAGTTAGACTCATCAAGTGCACCTCTGGGAGAGCGGGTTGCCACTCTCCTTCGAGAAAGTAAATTTCCTGATAAAAAGGGAATGCTGACGAATGGTTTTTGGTTGCTGGCCACAGCATTACGCCACTCCGTTCAGCGTGAAGCAGAATTAATTCAAAGAGAAGTAGAATCTCAGTGCAAAAGAAAGCAATTAGAGGAGGAGCTAGAAGTCCTGCGACAATGCTGTTCCATGATGAGCGAGATTGTTCGCACCAGTCAGGACAGAGCCAAAGAATGGGAAGATAAGCATGTCCAAATGATTTGCCGTAATATTAAACTCCGGCAGCAGCTCTGTGCAGATAAGGAAAGGCATGGAGTAGAACCCGATCCATATCGTATTCATGCCATGATAAGGAATGGTAACGATCCTGATGTAATTGAGGATTGGGATGGGAATATCTGGAATGACAATGGTAATAATGCAGATACTCCTCAGCATGTGTCTAACATACTACCCTCTCCATCTGCTGTTCACGCCCGCCCTATAAGGCAGCAGATTTCCCAAACAGACAGAAGGGGGGATGATGTAAGGGTAGAGATGGAAGGGATAGATACCCCGGTTTCCCATGTGGACCCAGGGGAAAATACCCAAACCCCTGCTTATGCTCTATGGCCTACTCCCTCTGTTGGATGGCCTCCACCTCCTCCCCTAGACTGGGTGGAGGACCCTGTGAGTCAAAGTGGGAACAGGGGTCAGAAGGAGTCAATGATCCGTGATTTCTCTGTAAAAGAGCTGGCTGCCATTGGAGATCGATTTAGGCAAAAAGCAGGGGAACATCATCCCCAGCTGCTGAGTCCTCCTGGCCCAGCTGTGCTTTCTGCTCCCACTGCTGCTTCTATCGAGCTGGCTTCTCCTGCTCCAGTTACTCATGATGAGGTAAAACAATGGGTTAAACAGGCTCTTAAAGATAACAATAGCATGTGGTCCTGGAAGCCCCCGAACCCTTCTGAAGCCTCAAGGTGTGGGCAGGATTCCCGTGTCTACTCCATCGAGACACGGCGCACACACGGGGATCCGCGGCCCTACATACCGTTAACAATCCACTGGGGTGGGGGTAATGATCGCCAATACTTGGCTTTGGTCGACACCGGTGCAGAGCACTCGGTGATTCCTGGTAATCCCGACCTCTGGACTAGACCGGCCTTTCAAATAGAGGGGTTGGGAGGAGCGGTCACCCTGGCAAAGGAAATAAAAGTCTGTGCCATGGTGGGTGATAGCCCTTCCCCTGTCTGGTTACATGCCCTGGTGGCTGCTACTGACGAGTGTATCCTGGGTATTAATATGTTGGCCGGTATGGCCCTTAATACTAGCCAAGGGGGATTTGAATTTGGAATTCGAACTATTACAAAAAAACTAGTAGTGGGTCAGGTTAAGTGGGATCCTGTGATGGTGCCAGCCCCCATGAAACCAGTGTGCATTCCACAATATCGTCTCCCTGGGGGGCAGGAAGAGATTACTGCCACCATCGATGCTCTGCAAGAAGAAGGGGTAGTGAGGCCCGCAACGTCGCCCTTTAATAGCCCTGTTTGGCCGGTCCAGAAGCCAGATGGCTCCTGGAGAATGACAGTTGATTATCGTTTTTTGAACAAACATGCCCCACCACTTGCTTCAGCAGTTCCGGACATTGTCACCCTTATTGAAAACATTGCTACTGGGAACTCAGGAACATGGTATGCTGTCATTGATCTCTCTAACGCCTTCTTCAGTATTCTTATAGCTGAGGATTCACAGGATCAGTTCGCCTTTACCTGGAAGGGGCGCCAGTATACCTTCATCCACCTTCCAGTATCGCCTTCCCTCTCAATTCACCATTATATTGATGATGTGGCCTCCTGGAGCCTCTGGCAGAAACAAGAGGGTCGCCGAGTCCCACTGGGATTCTGGTCACGTACCATGCCCGAGGCTGCCACTCGTTATTCTGTTTTTGAACAACAGTTACTAGCCTGTTACTGGGCCCTGCTAGAGACTGAAAGAATGACAGGTGATGCAGATGTTCAATTGCGACCTGCACTTCCTATAATGAATTGGGTCCTGGCTAATGATGCTAATCTAAAGATCGGGCGGGCTCAGCAGTCTTCTATTGTTAAATGGAAGTGGTATATTCAGAGTCATGCGACCAGAGGGCCTGAAGGGGTGGGCCACGTACACGAACAAGTGGCTTACCATCCCAGGTCAGGAACTCACTTATCGGAGGAGGGGGATGGTGGCTCCAGTCAGTATGCTGAGTTGAAGGCAGTCACTTTACCACTAGATCCCCATGATCACCCTCTTCGCCTGTTTACTGATTCCTGGGCTTTGGCTAATGGACTTGTGGTATGGATGCCTGATTTGCAAAAGAACAACTGGATGATACATGACCGCCCAGTATGGGGCAAAGAGTTGTGGCAGCTGTTGTGGGATGCTTCCCACCATCGTGAGATAACCGTTTATCACGTTGATGCCCATACCAATATGGCGACTAACATGGCTCAACATAATGCAGTAGCAGATCAGCTTGCCACTATCAGCTGTGCTGATACCGTCCCCCTGGCTCGATGGGCACATGAACAGAGTGGTCATTTGGGGGAGAAGGGATCAGCTATGTGGTCCCGTACACATGCTTTATCCGTCCATCAGGATGATGTCCGCATGGTCGTACGTACATGCCCAGAATGTCAGCTTGTGAAGTTCCATACCATTCCACCTGGTCCACATGGCCGAATAAAATGGGGTGCTCACTCAGCTGCGGTCTGGCAAATTGATTACATAGGCCCCATGCTAGACTGTATGGGTAAATATTATATCCTAGTAATGGTTGACACCTTTTCGGGCCTGGTTTTTACTTTTCCCACCAAGACGGCTGACCAAGCTAGCACTATCCAAGGACTAAACCATTTGATTTATCGTTATGATGTTCCAGAGGAGATTCACTCTGATAATGGCTCGCACTTCTCCAGGAAAGCAATCTGTGATTGGGCAAATGACAACGGTATTTTATGGATCCACCATATTCCTTATTACCCGCAGGCTGCCGGGTTAGTTGAACAAATGAACGGCTTACTGAAGGAACAAATTCGTTTGGAAACATCACTGGGGACCCAGAAGGGATGGTGCCATGTGCTGCAGCAGGCAGTCGACAATTTGAATCATCGCCCTTTAAAAGGAGGTACACCTTTCCACCGACTTCTTCACGCTCCTGAATTACAGCCTATTCCAGAGGAAAAACAGTCATTGCCCCCCATCCCCGAACTAGAGAATGTTGGACAAAAGGTATGGGTGGCACCACCAGGTAGTGGCCCTCCTGTAAAAGGGGAAATAGTGACACCTGCCCAGGGTAACACTCGGTGGGTAGCTATTGAGGGACAGGATGATTTAGTCTGTTTAAACACTGAACGCTTATGGTATCGTGAGTGACATGTGTCAGCCTTCTTTGTTCCAGGTTCTCCATTTTACACTCCTGGTGATCTGGCTTAACAGCTGCTTTGATGCCAGCAATTGGATTTGTAATGTCGAGGACGTTCCAAGGGAGTTACCCGTGGGAAACACGGTCCGATGCATTACACCAAGGAAGTCCTCGGTCACCAGCCTCAAGTGCAGCTTATATAAATATGTTATTGTTCAGCATGTTTCAAAATCTGTTCGTGAGCTCCAGTACCTGGGTATTGTGGCCAACAAGGATAATTTGAGCCTTGGTTGGAATCCTTTCTCATGGCTAACTGCTACATTTGGGGGGGTGGGCCACACTATCCTCCGTTGGTGGCTCGCGTCATTGCTTATCTTTGTAATTGTTGTTTTGATTTCTCTTTTTTCGCTCCCTCTGTACTCAAATACTGGTTAGGCCTCGCAAATGACAGATTGTGACCAAGGGGTGGGATGTAATGGAGGATTAAAACCATGTACCCAGATGCTTTTTGCTTATGTGGAACTGACGACACTGGGTCCACACGCAGGTCACCTTACTTTCAGGATTAGCAGATGTAATTAAACTCAGCCATGGGGAGTTATCTGAAGATACACTTTGAAATGGAATTCCACCGTGAGGCCCAGGGAAAGCAGTTGTCAAATACGACACTCTGAAATTGACGTATTGGTCACAACCTGTCTTGCTCAAGAAGTTTTAATAAGTCTTTGTATCTACGAGATAAACCAGGATATTATAGCATCCTGCTCCATAATAATTAATCTTTTTTAATTGTAGAATAGTATGCTCAGCTTTGATTTTGACTGACAAATGTTAGAGGGAGTAGGCGCATGATTAATTGTTTTTGGGGTATATAAGCCTGTGGTCCTGCTGCTGAAGTTTAGATTCTCCGAGGGGTGGGAACATCCCTTGTCAAGAAGGAAGAACAGCCAGAGTCCAAGCAACGTCCCGGTCGGGGGAGGTGGAGAAGCTGCTACCAGCGCCCTGACAACCTACTACAAGTGTGCAGTCGTTGCCTCGCTTCGGCATTTGGGACCAGTCCAAGCGTTGATAAGTATAGTTGGGAAGGGCTTGCATATTGTAGTGTGAAATCAGCTTTTGAATTAGTAATAAACATTTGTATAAACTGAACTGCTCTCGGTGTGTGTGTCTATTTTCTTTCGGTAGCTCAAACACTGTGACCAATCTAAAATGAACAAAATGAGAGGTATAAGTTTACCCAAGACAGGGTCCTTTTATCTTAATCATTCCTTAACTCAACCCATAAGGATTCTACTTCTTTTTATCCTGTGCCACTTCTTTCCATTGATTTGATATGGTTGTTCACCAGCAGGGCCACACAACCCCCTCTTCCTATCTGCCTCTCCTTCTGATACACAGTGTATCCTTGGATATTCAGCTACCAATGACTTCCATCCTTTAGCCACAACTCAGTAATGGCAGCAACGTCTTACTATCTAATCTGTATCTGTACTGCAAGATCATCCACCTTCTTTCTGTCATTCCTGTAACAATTTTGTCCCATCATCTGCTTTCCATCCTTTCTGCACACTATCCTTGGTTTATTTTTTATTTTGCCCATCATCAAATTTGATACTCTGGTTCCCATCCCCTTGGAAACTTTAAATCTTCCTTAACATTCATATTAATCCTGCTAGCCAGGATTTTGGAGCTCTTTGGGTTTAGGTGTATTGTATCATTTTTGTATAAGTCACATCTTTCTTAAAAGAGATCCTAGTGATCTGAGAATCTAAATCCCTGCACCAGTTTCTCAGCCAAACATTTATCTGCTTAGTGTTGCTATTTCTGACCTTATTAGCATGAGGCACAGGCAGTAATCTTGAGATTACCATGCCAGAGATCCTGCTTCTCAGCTTCCTTCCTAATTTCTTGTATTCTCCCTTCAGTACATATTTACTGATCTTTCCTATGTCATTGGTACCAAGAAGACGTCTGGTTCTTCACCCTCTCTCCTCAGAATGTTTTGCAACCAATCAGAGACATTCCTTACACTGGCACCTGAGAGGCAACTTGCCAGCTGGGTGTCTTTATCAGGCCTGCAGAATCTCTTTTCCATACTTCTCAACATAGAATTGGCATGCTTCTTCATCTTCAGCGTCACAATGCCATACTCATTGCCAGAGACCAGGTCACCATAGTTGTCCTCTGTCAGGTCATCCTCAGCAATACTATCCAGGATAATATACTAGTTGCTGAGAGGGATGGCCACAGAGGTGCTCTCAACTCCTGTCTGTCATCTCTTCCCTTTCACTAATGAGCAGTAAGTCATCAAACCTCAGTTCCAGATCATTAACACAGTCCCTAAGGAGCTGCATCTCAGTGCACCTGGTGCACATGTAGGCATCGGGGAGGCTCGGAGTTTCCCAAAGGCCCACATCTGACATTCACAACAGACCACTAGCCCTACAGACATACTGCCTAGACTATAAACAGTTTAATAAGTAATACAAAATTGTTACGAGCCCATAGGACTCCAAAACCCAGCAGCAACAGATATTCACCAAAAACAAATGGTTACTTAAACAAAAGTTGATTTAATAATCTTTAAACATGAAAAAAGAATCACACTTTAACTCATCATAATTAACTTAACTAACCTAACTTAACCCCCTTGTAATTCTAAGTGCACATGTATGTAATGTGTATGTAAGTTCAGAAAAGTTCATTGATTCACAGTCCCATCTCACTTCTGATTCCTCCAAGTTCACTGGTTGCACCCAATTCTTATACTGTGCACAGAATTTAACATTTTTAAAGTTCACCAGGCTTTGGTGCTTGAAAGATAAATGGTTACCACTCAGGAACGTGCTTGTCGATTTTCACAGAGAGATTTGTTGTTCACTAGACACCCACAACTGATTCCTTTTTAATCAGCCACTTTAGTGTCTTCCCGAAGAAACTTGCCCCCTCAGGGTTCTCCAGATGATAACCTCTTTCTTTCAGGTCACCACAGAGTTCCTTTTTGTTTCCCTTATTTCAAGTGAAACATTAGACAGCCAGTCCTCTCCTCTTGCATGAACCACAAGGGCTTTCACAAGGCTGAACTAAGCATTCACAACCCATCTTCGAAATGCGGTTTTCCACAAGCTTGCCAGCTTGTCCTGTTCCAGTCCCAGCTGCTCTTGCTGCTGGCTATAACACTGCAGAATGATCTGTGTGTGTGTGTGTGTGTGTGTGTGTGTGTGTGTGTGTGTGTGTTGGTGTCCCTCTCTGACAGAAAACCTGTTGACTCTCTCTGCTTGCAAAACCACATGACCCTCTACCCTATTACATTCCGAGCCTTTACCTCATTATCTCTCCTTCCTCGTCTTTGCTTCTTAAAAGCTGTTTATTTCAGATTCAAATTTATTGTCAGACTTCATATACAACCTTGAGAATCTTTTTTTACCTGTGAGTGCAGAATTGGTAGTGCAAAAAATAAATTGTACACAGTGTATACATGTAAACAAACAAACAATATAAATAGATAACAAATGTAACAAACTGACTGTGCACTGCAGAGAGAATGAAAACAATCAATAAAGTGCACAAGTAAGAGTCCTTAAATGAGTCTCTGAGTTTGTTGTTATGGAGTCTGATCATGGAAGGGGTAGCAGCTGTTCCTGAACCTTGTGGTGCGAGTCCTGTGACACCTAGATCTCTTTCCTGAAGGCAGCAGTGAGAATAGAGCCTGTACTGGGTGGTGTGGGTCTTTTGCTGATTGCTGCTGCTCTCCGATGGCAGTGTTCCCTGTGTAGCACTATCGATCAGCCTCATTAGACTGACAGATGTGATAAATAGGCTTTAATCACCATAAGACATCAGCATTCCAAGGCAGAAACCGAGGGGGGAATTTGGGCATAACAGCCTTTATGGAGATTCTGATGGGGGGAGTCACAGGTGAAGGGGCCAGCCATCCCATACAGTACGTTAATATAGATCTTCTTTGGCTTGGCTTCGCGGACGAAGATTTATGGAGGGGGTAAAAAGTCCACGTCAGCTGCAGGCTCGTTTGTGGCTGACCAGTCCGATGCGGGACAGGCAGACACGATTGCAGCGGTTGCAAGGGAAAATTGGTTGGTTGGGGTTGGGTGTTGGGTTTTTCCTCCTTTGCCTTTTGTCAGTGAGGTGGGCTCTGCGGTCTTCTTCAAAGGAGGCTGCTGCCCGCCAAACTGTGAGGCGCCAAGATGCACGGTTTGAGGCGTTATCAGCCCACTGGCGGTGGTCAATGTGGCAGGCACCAAGAGATTTCTTTAGGCAGTCCTTGTACCTTTTCTTTGGTGCACCTCTGTCACGGTGGCCAGTGGAGAGCTCGCCATATAATACGATCTTGGGAAGGCGATGGTCCTCCATTCTGGAGACGTGACCCATCCAGCGCAGCTGGATCTTCAGCAGCGTGGACTCGATGCTGTCGACCTCTGCCATCTCGAGTACCTCGACGTTAGGGGTGTGAGCGCTCCAATGGATGTTGAGGATGGAGCGGAGACAACGCTGGTGGAAGCGTTCTAGGAGCCGTAGGTGGTGCCGGTAGAGGACCCATGATTCGGAGCCGAACAGGAGTGTGGGTATGACAACGGCTCTGTATACGCTTATCTTTGTGAGGTTTTTCAGTTGGTTGTTTTTCCAGACTCTTTTGTGTAGTCTTCCAAAGGCGCTATTTGCCTTGGCGAGTCTGTTGTCTATCTCATTATCGATCCTTGCATCTGATGAAATGGTGCAGCCGAGATAGGTAAACTGGTTGACCGTTTTGAGTTTTGTGTGCCCGATGGAGATGTGGGGGGGCTGGTAGTCATGGTGGGAAGCTGGCTGATGGAGGACCTCAGTTTTCTTCAGGCTGACTTCCAGGCCAAACATTTTGGCAGTTTCCGCAAAGCAGGACGTCAAGCGCTGAAGAGCTGGCTCTGAATGGGCAACTAAAGCGGCATCATCTGCAAAGAGTAGTTCACGGACAAGTTTCTCTTGTGTCTTGGTGTGAGCTTGCAGGCGCCTCAGATTGAAGAGACTGCCATCCGTGCGGTACCGGATGTAAACAGCGTCTTCATTGTTGGGGTCTTTCATGGCTTGGTTCAGCATCATGCTGAAGAAGATTGAAAAGAGGGTTGGTGCGAGAACACAGCCTTGCTTCACGCCATTGTTAATGGAGAAGGGTTCAGAGAGCTCATTGCTGTATCTGACCCGACCTTGTTGGTTTTCGTGCAGTTGGATAATCATGTTGAGGAACTTTGGGGGACATCCGATGCGCTCTAGTATTTGCCAAAGCCCTTTCCTGCTCACGGTGTCGAAGGCTTTGGTGAGGTCAACAAAGGTGATGTAGAGTCCTTTGTTTTGTTCTCTGCACTTTTCTTGGAGCTGTCTGAGGGCAAAGACCATGTCAGTAGTTCCTCTGTTTGCGCAAAAGCCGCACTGTGAATCACGTTGCTCTCCATTGCAGGCAAAATCTTCGCTAGGATTCTACTAAATAGAATAATACCTAGTGTCGCTGAGAATATTCTCCCAGAATCACAGTGCGGCTTTCGCGCTAACAGAGGAACCACTGACATGGTCTTTGCCCTCAGACAGCTCCAAGAAAAGTGTAGAGAACAAAACAAAGGACTCTACATCACCTTTGTTGACCTCACCAAAGCCTTCGACACTGTGAGCAGGAAAGGGCTTTGGCAAATACTAGAGCGCATCGGATGTCCCCCAAAGTTCCTCAACATGATTATCCAACTGCACGAAAACCAACAACGTTAATATAAACAATGTTAATAACTATACAGAGGCTTCACCACACCCTGTAGATGTTCTTGATAGTGAGGAGGGATTTGCCTGTAATGTCCTGGGCTGTGTGACACAGGATGTCTAGACCCAACAGCACCGAGCACACAATTCATCAAGTACATACAGGCGAATCTTACAGAATTCCCCATCTTCAAATGACTGATGTTCTATACAATGTTGTTGAACATGCGTTGAATGCAACTGAGACACAAGGAATATAAGGTATTTGAAAGGATGCATCTTTAGGTTGTGAGTCTATGAAGCTTTCAGTAGAGCCTGTGTCGATTAGGCATTTATTGGAATGTCCATTTACCTTCACAGTCACAATGGAGTTGCTGAGCTGGTGAGGTCTGCCCCGATCTAGGACCATCAAAGCTAGGACCCCAGAGACTCCATACTCCTCATTCAAGTGGCCCCCACTGTCCTGAGTTGCCTTGCATGGTTAAGATGGCGTCAAGCTTGTGGTGCAGCAAGATGGCCACCCTCCTTCCTCCTCTCACAATGATGGTGACAAGTTTGAATTTGGATTGTGGCAAAATGGCCGCTGAGCCTTTTCACACCGTTTCCTCACTTCCACCCTCCGTCGGCGTGTAGCACAGCAAGTGAAATCAGGTGAATTTGGGGCAGATGGCTTGACACTGTAAGCGGATCTGGGAGTGATGCAGGCTGTGGACTTCTCCGGCCTTCCCCTTGTGCAGCAAACCCTCGCCCAATGTCCTTTCTTGCCACAGTTGGAACACACTGAGTCTTTAGCCGGGCAACAAGATCAGGGATGCTGGGCTCTTGTCACAGAAAAAGCGCCGAAGCAACAGCTGTTAGGGCTGGGGCAGCGAGAGCAGCTGGTCCTTGGAAAGGGTCACCTGGGTGAGCAAGCTTGCTGGCTTTGAGGTCATTGTTCTCGAGCTTGGCCTGTTCCAATGATTTGGCCAGCTCGATGTGACTAGCCAGGTCCTTTTTTCCTGACTCAAGCAGTCACTGCCTCATGTACCTAAAACGGACCCCCGTGACTAGAGTGTCCCAGATCTGTTCTTCCTCTCGAACGTGGCAGGTAACCACTTCGTACCTGTACTTCTTACCAAGCGTCCACAGATCCAGCAAGTAGTCATCGATGGTCTCTCCTGGCCATTGGCAATGTAGAGAGAGTCAATGCCTCGCTAGGACCTCAATTTTCAACTTCAATGGCAGCATCTTACGTAGAGCAGTCCCCGATAACTGCATACCCTTTCGCTCCTACCCTCGAAACGAGTGCAGACCTCCTGAGTTCATCGTTGTGGAAGACATCTCTGGTCGCGTTCAGGTAGGCCTGGTAACAGTCTAGCCAATATGTGAACTCCTCAGCTGCATCGGGAGACAGAGGGTCTATGGGCAGCATACCTGGCTTGAGTCGCACTTCCATTGTTTAGGGGGTAAACTAATAAAATTGTAGCTTTTATTAGCTTATAACTATGGGTAGGGCTTCACAGTCATCTTCAGAGGGGTTCTGGGTTTAGGCGGGAAACCAGGGTAATATGTGAGCAGATGGGGGTAGAGCTAGGAGGCAGAGCCAGCCATCAGCACAACACACTACCAGTGAATCCCAGTTCACTGCACTTAGCCACAATGGATTTTGGGTCACTGGACTGCAGTTTCCTTACTCATTGATACAGAACATCGACCAATCCAAGTCTCTCCTCACCTCACTCTCGGACAACATGTTAAACGTAGGGAGGATTTCTCTTCAGCGTTCCACATTGTCATGGAACACACTGAGTGAGGTGAAGTGAATTTATCTTCCTTGATGAGTTTTAAGTCATCCAGCATCTCTCTATGGCTTTGGTGAGTTCCCTGACATCTATAGTCCCTTTCACACACTTGCCAGAGATCCCAGGATTCGAATGCCAATCTGCCTTTAAAGTGGCAAGTGTGAAAGCAACATCTGCTCAACGCAGGATCAGGCAAGTGTGAAACAGGCAGCAATATTGCAGGCACTTCCAAACGCCGGGGATAAACCCTTGCAAGTGTGAAAGCGTTCAGTTAGGAGTGGTCTAGTGTGAAAGGCCAAACCTCTTGAAAGCGCAGGAGGTGCATGCGAGGCGAACTTTGTAACTCTCCTCCGGGAGGGATAATTGCCGGAGCACCGAGGTGTCCCCCACCCCCCACCCCCCCTACACCTGAATGCAGCCTCCTGAAAGCGGATGCTAAGGGGATGACAATCAACTGGCGAGCGCCTGACAGCCCCACCCCCCCCCTCCCCATTCCACGCTGCGCCTGTCCCCCACCCACCCTGCGCAGGACGTCCAGGCAGGGGCAGCCGGCGTGGGCTCTCAGCGGTGTAGTGGCCGGCACGGCCTGTCCCCACACTGATCCCACCACCCCATCCACACCCACAGCCCATGTATTAGTCTCCACACTCGTCCCCATTTCTCAACACCCTTACCCGCTCCATCCAATCCCTCCTTATCGACCTATGCACATTTCTGTCCCAAATTAGTAAATTGCTTATTGCTAACCCGATAATGAGCAGAACCTGACCGTGCAAGTGAAAGCATGGCAGTGACTAACCATAACTGCGTGCTAATGTGGTCTATATCGGAGATCAGTGTTTAATTATTTTTTTACCAACCGACGGGTGGGAGATGTCAGCATTTTCAGTATCTGTTTCCTAAATTTCTTCTGAGTCACAGCGTCAGAGCAGGTGTTGGTACAACCGCTCAGAAGCTGTGACATGAACCCCTTTCGGTAACAAAATAAATGGAAAAACTCAATGAAGCCTCCAGCTCCACAATCGATTCCACAATGAACCCGCCGTGAATAATCCCCAATGAAATTTGCGGAAATACTGTGGATTTCCTTCGGTTCTCAATCTCGGGATCTCTCATTCCCTTGTGATTAATTTTTTTGTCACACCGGAGTCTCCGACGAGCTCGGATACATCTCATGGTTAAAATATTGAGGTCAAGAATGGAACAAATTGGAACACGGGGAGTCAGAATGAAATGAAGAAACTCGCTTGCTGCCCAGGTCTGTGAATGCACAGCACGGGCGTCCACGTAACAAAAAACCAAGGATGGTTGGCCATTCTGGACCAAGACGAGTTCGCAAAGTGGCAGGAAAAACTCTTCAAACTGTTCAGGGCAGTTACCGTTGCGAGAACCGTATTCATTCTCTCGCTCTCTCTCTCTCTCTCATTTGGCAACAAATAGCATCGAAGCGAGGGAAGGTGAACGCGAATGAGAACCAGACTGAGCGGTCCGTGACCGCGGATATTGCACACGGGGACAAGGTCCACAAAAGGCATCGGAATTTGTCTCAACGTTCGATGGAAGAAAACGAGCAGGAGACCCGCCAGCTGCCATCGCCCCAAGTTAACGCGAGGCACATCTGGAGAATCCGCACATTGCTCGAGACAGGACTATAATTGTCACCAGATCAGCTGTAACCACAAAATGCGGCGATATATAAATTACCATAACTGAACCAGGTGGAGACCCACCTTGCTCTGGGTCCTGAGCTCATGGTCACGGTGAAAGCGGTCGCAACGAATGGATAAATAAAACGAAAGCAATTATCATGAACTAATTATCAGAAATGAATAAAAACGTCGTCTTCCTTTTGTCTATATTGTCGGGATACACGGCTTGGCGTGGTGGTGAGTGCAAAGCCTCGACGGCGCCCGCGATGGGGACCGGGGATCTAATCCCGCGCTGTCCAGAAGGAGCTTGTCCGTTCTCCCCGTGTCAGCGTGGGTTTCACTCCCACTATTCCAAACTGACCGAGGGTGTAGGTCAATGAGGTATACATTGGGCGGGACGGACTCGTGGGCCGAAACGGCCTGTTACTGTGCTGCACGTCCAACATTATCCAAAAGGCAGCCCTTCCTAAACGGCAGTGTCGCCCATCAAACGGGCATCCACACACACACACACTCACACACTGCTTTAATTTAGTAACTTCCTCTGAGTTGCCAGAGTTGGTTTTCTTCATTATGGAGTTTATTTGAAATGGTGAATTGCGTGTGTTCTATGAATTTAGCGAGTAGTTAGCACATTTGAATAACGTTTTAATTCGGCCAGTTGCGAGGAGGGAGAGTCTAGACTAGGAATAGAACCCGCTGAACTGTTACTGGCAAGAATGATTCTGTTCCAATCTCGTATGGTGGTTCTTCCTCCAAAGAGCTGTGAGTGGAAAGACGTCCGTTGGAACAAACTGCAACCGTTGAAGTCTGGGATACCAGTCATAGTCGGACAGTAGCCATAGGTAACTGACAGGCAAATTTGGAAGGTGGCTCTGGCAATCGTTTACATTTGCCCTGGGTTGTGTTACCTCGCTCTACAATTTCCGAACACAACTGAGCAACGTATACATGGATATCTTCAACATCTCACTCCAGCAGAGCGTTTCAAACAGGCGTCCACAATATCAGTGCCCAAGAAGTGTGCAATAAACTGCCTCAATGACTATCAGCAGTGATGAAGTGTTTTCAAAGGCTTTTGCTGAGGCTCATCACTTCTGAGAAGGATATGTTCCAGTTCTCTATCATTGCAACCGGTCTATGGCAGATGCCATATCACAGGCTCAATACAAAGCCCTGAAACACCGAGATAGTAAAGACACCTTCATCAGGATGTTCTTTATGGGCAACAGTTCAGCATTTAACACAAACATCCCTTCACAATTGATCAACAAAATCCAGGACCTAGGACTCCATATCCACTGTGTAATTGGATCCTGGATTTCCTCTCCTCAAGACCACAATCAGTGATGATTTGCAAGAATATCTCCTCCACAATCTCCATCAGTACTGGAGCACCACAGGACTGCCTTCTTGGCCTCCTGTTCTACTCACTTTAGACGTACAACTGCGTGGCTTGGTACAACGAAAACACCATCTACAAACTTGCGATAATACCAAGGTAGTAGGTTGTATAAAGAAAGGTGACGAGTCAGCATTCAGGGGGTACCTGTTTGCTGAATGCTGATTCTACTTTCTCAGGAGTTTGCAGAGGTTTTGTGCGACATCAGAGCCCCTGGGAAATTTCTCAAGATTTGTAGAGGAAAGTGTGCTGGCCGGCTACATCACAGTCTGGTATGGGGACACCAATACCCCTGAGAGTAAAGCCCTTCAAAAAGTAGTGGACACAACCCAGGACATCACAGGCAAAACCCTCCCCACTGTTGAGACCAAGCCCTGTTCTCGCTGCTGCCCTCAGGATAGAGGTACAGGTGCCACAAGTCTCGCACCAGGAACAGCTGCTACCACTCCACTATCAGACTCCTCAACGACAAACTCAATGAAGGACTCTGACTTGTGCACTTTATTGATATTTGTATTCCCTCTGTCTTACACAGTCAGGTTGTTTACATTCTGTTTATCTGTTTGAAAGTTCTTTGTTTGCATGTATACATTTTTTTGTACTACCAATAAGTAGTAATTCTGCCTCGTCCAAAGAGAAAGAATCTCAGGGTTGTATGTGATGTCACGTGTGTACTCTAACAATAAATCTGAATCTGAAATCTGGTTAAATCAAACATCGAGAGAAGATTAATCAGAAACTTTGACCCATCACATCCGCTGTTTCCCCGACAAATTAGTTCTTTTTCGGTCTTCATTTTAGAGGTCCACCGTCAGTGCACTATTTGACTACTTTCTACGATGATTCATTAATTAACTGGACGCCAAACGGCCGTGCTTGTTACAAAACCGTTCAATTCCGTCCAGGAGAAGTAGCGGATAATCAGACAATCACAGCGAGATATTACAACAGTTGACAGGCAGACCGCACCGGCACAACTGCATGAAGTTACAGCACATCTTTGATCAGAGTTAAATGATGTAAATAGGATACTGACTTACCAGGGACTCCGAAAGCAGCCAAGGCAAGGCAAAGATCTAACGAACTATGGAAAATATGTCCAGGTGAACATGTTACCGTCGTCGAGACTGGTCTCGATGAAGGTGGAATTGAAGAGAAACCCCTTTCTCTCGTAGGAGCATGATCCTCTCCTGTGGGATACTCGGGTTTCATTCGTCTGGTATTTGCCACGTTCGCGCTCAGGTTTCGCTACAATATCGCGTTAGCATTGAATAATGTTTTGATGTGAAGATGATGTGGCTGAAATGTTGAAACTCGCTTAACACTGAGTAATTGTTGGTGTCATGCCAACGAAATGTTTTCTCGATTTCTTCCAGCGTATCTTGTTTGTCCAGCGAGTTACAACTTGTCTGTAGAATTTAATCCAATCTCCTGATAGACCTCCCCAGAGAGTTGAGCGACTCCACCATCAGCGAGCCTCTGAAGGTCCCTCAAATGACCACGGGAATGCCAATGGTCATTATATCGATTGCACAAGATTTCTGGAAAGAATCGAGATTTCCACGGACCGATCACTGACTGACGATTGAGGTGACTTCAGTTTTAAATAAGGACGAGAAACAGCCAGCAACTGAAATATTTAAAGCCATTCTGTTTCGGAGATTTCCCGGCTTGTACAGAGCCCCAATGTATCAATCAAACCCGGTTTTGAACCCGAAAACAGGAGAAAGTTTATTTCTCGATATGTCAAAAAGAGTAGCCAGCTACCAGCTGTGTTTATGTGGAGCATCAGAATACAAGTTTCCTTTTCGTTCTCCTCGAACAACTCCCACCCCTATTAATGAAGAAATTGAACTGGCATCAGACACGCTCGCAGGGGCTGAGTTTAGACACCAGGCAGTTTGGAAGAGTCAAATAAAATATCATTCAAATGCGTATGTCAGATTCTTTGCGGAGGAGATTTCGACTTTTGGGAAGATCAGGAAAATATCTAACAAGGAGGCATTATTGAACAAACTGGTTGCAGCAGGAAATATGTTGAATTAATAAAGAGTTTTAAATATGTTAAAATATCGAATTTAACTCAATGTATTGTATTGAAATGTTTTACAGTCAATAGTTGACTCGGACCCAGGACATGTTGGAATCAGATATGACTGCTACGATCAAGTTGTATTTTACCCCGACTCAACATTGAAGGGTGCGATCCATTTCGATTGCATTGGGCCCTTTCAGGTGGACACTCCGCACTGAGGGCAGCGGCAGGAGCGGATCTTAACCTGCAATCTCACCTTTCAGAGGGTAAAAATATCGACGTGGAAGTGGTGGGCGGCTGTAAAGGCCACTTCTCGACTGTTGATCCTAATGTTTGAGTATATCGAGTGAGCAATCCGTTTAAAATAAAACTTGATACGTGCAAGGATGAAGGAACGAGATATTCCACGCTTGTAAACTTAATGCTCCCAAAACAATTACAGTAGTTGGCAATCAGGAAGGTTGAACATTCTGAAGTTTATGGAAACATTGGAATAAGTTTCCGATAGAGAGCACAATCTTAAGGCCATGTGCCGTTGCAGTGCACTGCATGCGACCCAGCCGTTTCCAAACGAAAGGAAATAAAACAATATCCACAAAAGGAAACTGACTTTGATCAACATGCAAAAATTCGGGGTGATTTAGATTAATAATGACGTTTTTTTTAGAAATCTTTGTTGTCTCTGTTTTCCCGCGAAATCTGCCCATTTAATATTCATATAGTATTCAAAACTCTGCTTTAACTGCCCTTCCAGAAAGATAGTGCAAACTATCCAGAACAGCGCAAAGAAAGTTAAAATCCTCATGAATTAAGTAGGTGTCTCTTATTTTAAATCTATAAATCAAAATCTAACCCTCCACTCAAGGTTGGACTCATCTGGCTTATTCAATTCTCTCACAGCCGAAACCTTCTATGTCAGGTAGGAACGCGGCGAACCTCTTGTACCCCGTCTTGGGTACAGCCATGTGCTGCAAAAAGGTGGATGATCTGACATTTACAGGTATTGCCACCTTCAGGATGTACTTGCTCCCCAAGATCTCTCTGCACCTCAATATTGCAAAGGATTCTGCCTTTCACTTGCTTATCCCCTGGCATTTACTCACCCAAATTGCAGAACCACCTACTTCTATAGACAATTAAAATCCTCTCTTTGAATATTTTCAAATTTTGTCCTATTTTAAATGTATTAACCAAAATCTAATCTTCCTTTCTCATTCTATATGGTGAATTTTAAACATCCTTTTATTCTATACTGATTAAAGTTATGAAAGTTATAAATGTCGGACAATACACTCTGAGGATCAGAATAAATCAAATTAACAAGTACAGGAAGATATGTACCACTAAAAATTGGTACACATTGTCTTTCATTAATGCATGGTTTTTTTTCTTCTTGTACGTATTAAGCCTACCTTTCAGGCGTGTATGCATCAGTGTTTGTGGAGGGGATGGGGAATGTGAACTCTGAAGATTATGCAAGTTTAACGACACTTCTTGTGCACACCCTCGATAGTGACATTAAAGAAGTGATGATAGTTAGTCAGGCATCTTGGAAACTTTTACAATCTCTGGAACAGTTCCTACAGTCCATAGCATGAACAAAGTAAATCTCATATTTATAAAAGAATTGAAAAAAAACAGGGAATGACTGAGGGTTCCATCAAATGAGTTTCTTGCAAAAATGCAATATAACCTTTAAATTTCTTAATATAAGTGAACACCTTCTTACGTTTAATTGGATTATTAAGCCCACTCACATTAAATGTAGCAAATTTTAAATTAGCCATCTACAGTATAACTATAATCCATGCAGCTGAGTCTCCATCTCCTCAAACAATAAAAATAAAAAAGACAGATACATATTCAATTTTTTTAAACCCCAAAACCCCCCCTTCCCCCTCCCCTTTTAAGTACCAAGTACTACTCTGCCTAAAATACAGGTAATGGCATAAGTCACTAAGTGGTTGATAGTGTCAGCTGAGCACCAATGAGATATTACCTCTCCCCCAAACAGATTAACAACATTCTATATAGTCCATAATTTCAAGTATGATAAACCTCTTTCAATTCTTTATTCACTTGATCATCATCAATCAAAATCTCTTCAGAATCATTTAAATCTTCCTGCGGCATCTCCTCCAACCGATCTTCCTTTCCTTTCTTCTTTTTCCCTTCTGAACTCCATTACCATTATCATTCTTTTTAACAGCTCCATTCTATTTTTGCATTTGAGAAGACAAAGATCGACCTTTCTTAAGGTCCAGCAAAGAATTAGTAAAAACCAAAGGATCTTCATCATCATCAAAAAATTGAGACTCATATTCCCCTTTTTCTTTCTTCTTCTTTGGCTTAGCTTCACAGATGAAGATTTATGGAGGGGTAATGTCCACGTCAGCTGCAGGCTCGTTTGTGGCTGACAAGTCCGATGTGGGACAGGCAGACACGGTTGCAGTGGTTGCAAGGGAAAATTGGTTGGTTGGGGTTGGGTGTTGGGTTTTTCCTCCTTTGTCTTTTGACAGTGAGGTGGGCTCTGCGGTCTTCTTCAAAGGAGGTTGCTGCCTGCTGAACTGTGAGGTGCCAAGATGCATCATTTGAGGCGATATCAGCCCACTGGCAGTGGTCAATGTGGCAGGCACCAAGAGATTTATTTAGGCAGTCCTTGTACCTCTTCTTTGGTGCACCTCTGTCTCGGTGGCCAGTGGAGAGCACGCCATATAACATAATCTTGGGAAGGCGATGATCCTCCATTCTGGAGACGTGACCTACCCAGCACAGTTGGATCTTCAACAGCGTGGATTTGTTGCTGTCGGCCTCTGCCATCTCGAGTACTTCGATGTTGGAGATGAAGTCGCTCCAATGAATGTTGAGGATGGAGCAGAGACAACGCTGGTGGAAGCATTCTAGGAGCCATAGGTGATGCCGGTAGAGGACCCATGATTCGGAGCCGAACAGGAGTGTGGGTATGACAACGGCTCTGTATACACTAATCTTTGTGAGGTTTTCCAGTTGGTTGTTTTTCCAGACTCTTTTGTGTAGTCTTCCAAAGGCGCTATTTGCCTTGGTGAGTCTGTTGTCTATCTCGTTGTCGATCCTTGCATCCGATGAAATGGTGAAGCCGAGATAGGTAAACTGGTTGACCATTTTGAGTTTTGTGTGCCTGATGGAGATGTGGGGGGGGGGGGGGGGGGCTGGTAGTCATGGTGGGGAGCTGGCTGATGGAGGACCTCAGTTTTCTTCAGGCTGACTTCCAGGCCAAACATTTTGGCAGTTTCTACAAAACAGGACATCAAGCACTGAAGAGCTGGCTCTGAATGGGCAACTAAAGCAGCATCATCTGCAAAGAGTAGTTCACGGACAAGTTGCTCTTGTGTCTTGGTGTGAGCTTTTAAAACCACATGGAATCTAAAAGCAAATTTATAACCTTTCTACCAAAAACCAGCATTTGCCGAATTAAATTCTTTACATCTTTTAATAATATTTTGACTAAGATCCGCTTTAAAAAAAACTCTTCTGCTTTGAACAATCAGAGGACCTCCATGTTGTCTTGCATTTTGAACTTCCAATCTTAAAATTAACACTCTATCCTGAGATCTCAGACACCTGATCAAAACAGATGGAGGTGGTTGGCCAGGCACTGGTTTCCTTCACAAAGCTCTATGTGCTCTGTCCAATTCCAAACCATCTGGAAACGTTTCTGCTCCTAAAACATCTGGAGTACATTTTTGAAAAAAATTAACCTGTTCCGACCCCTCGAAATCTTCCGGTAAACCCACAATCTTCACGTTATTCCTACGGCTCTGATTCTCCACTGAGTCAGTTTTCTTCAATAAATCTGCCTTCTCAATCCTCCATCCCATAAAAGAATCCTCATAAGAATACAGTTTTTGTTGGCATTGATCAAAATCACAGACACAGTCTTCCAACTTATTTTCCATCTTCTTAACTTTATCCACCACTTTTGCATATTATCAACATCAGCTTTAACAGTTGAAATATCCTCCATTACATTTGCTAGCTTACCATTAACAGATGTAAAGCCCAAAGAAATCTGTTGTGACATTGCCTAAAACTGTACTTCAAAGTAATCTTTATATTTAGAGAAGTGCCTACCCTGACCAGCAACAGTCTTTCCATTTATTTTTTCTTGTTCACTGACCAAATCTTCTTCAGAGCTGGTTTCTTGATTTCTCTCTTCTCTCACTACACCAACTCCTTTAGCTTCTTCTTCTACCACGGTTACTTTTTCCCCTCCCCACCCCTTCGGTTTGCGACCTGCCCTCTGCAGATGCTGACTCACTGGATCGACGACCACTAGCACCCCCCCCCCCCCCCCACCTCCCGGGGGTGGAACATGCTCAGAATGCGCAAAGATTCTTCAGCTGCAGCAGAATGTCGGGCGTCATCTTTCGGAGTTGTCAGCTGTCGACGCTGGACTCGAGGAGTAGGGATACGAGATGTACCTGGTTCCAACTCCGAGATAGGCTGAACGTTTAAACTGACTGATCGTTTTCAAATCGGTTTCTTCATCGTTTGGGGTCTCATAATTTTTCATTCATATACTTAATTTCTTGAAAAAAACAAACATTAAAAATGTTATATATTTAAAGGGCACAGAAATAGATTTTTATTCAAATCTGCTGGGAGAGATGATCACTCACGTCTCTCCCTTAAGCCATCACGCCATGAAGGGGTCACATTACATTCTCAACACCAACAAATCAGTTACTCAAGTTTTCTGTTTTCTGCAGGATAACAATTAGTTCTTGTCCCATCTCCCCAGCTCTGCCGGGGTCCGCCGGACTCGAGGCCACTCTTGTGCCGCTCCCTTTCGGGCTTTCGCTCAATGTTCCTGGCTGAGTAGAAACTTCTTCATTTTTGTTTGTTCTCAGCTGCTTTGGTTTCTTAATACTTATTTTGTCTATTTTTAGTCAAAAATACTTAATTTTAAAACGTTAACCGTCTTTTTGATACACTTCTTGGAGAACTCGATCAAAACAAGTCTGTTTAAGCCCTTAGCATGACCACAACCCACTTTCTTATCTTTCAAACTGTACGTTACAAATACTGCCTCAATTCTAAGGCCTGGGTGTCGCCATCAACACGTGGTAGACCCTTGCGCTCGACCGTCCAGCTTGGTCGAGCAAGATCACCACAGGAGTCCGTGCAGCTGAAATCAGGCGCCTCCTCAAGGCGCAATGAAAGCATGCTGTGCGCAAAGCCCGAGCAGCATCCACTGCCACTACAGCAACCATGTGTCCCACATGTGGCCGAGCCTTCAGGGCCCGGATTGACCTCACCAGTCACCTCCGGACCCACAGCCACCAATCTCCAATTTGACTTTGAAGCCATGGTCATCTTCGACTACGAAGGATGAACAACATCAACATTACAATATTACAACAGTGTTCAATTTTGCATAATATAAACGTCAATAAAAATAACAAAAAGAAAGCTAATAATAGTTTGGCACATATTAGATGGGACGATTCTAGGCTGTTGTGTGGTATGGTTCTACCTGTAACTCATTTCTCATGCTAAACTAAACACTCATGTTGAATTCGGCGAAAATTGTTATGTATCATTCACACAATGTTACGTATGATAATTATTTGAAGCTGTTGGTCCAATTAAAGTGATAATTGACCACAAGGATTCCTCCATTAAAACATTTCAAAACTCATGTCAAAGTATGAGGATTTTTAAACGTTCTCCTTTAAAATGGTGACAATGTTGAAATTATTTGTTGATAATACTCTATGACCAGCAAGCATATTACACAAGAGAGTGAGTAAAAATAGTTTAAGAGTTTAATTGGGTTATGTCTGACGATCCTCAGTGGAATTTTGCACTTTATTATAAATGTTTGTGAATCCACTCACCACACACACGGGCAGTTGGAACGTTTGGCAACACATAGGCGCCTCACCGGGAGAATGGGATATCCTGCAACTTATTACATAGCATGCATTTACTTTCCCTTACTTGCAGCGGTTGGTATTCCTGGTAAGATATCGGAAATGGTTGCTCTACACGTTGCACCTGTCGCGTTGAGATCCAGTTCGACTGCCGCCTGACCTGATGAGTATCTCCAGAATGATCAGGGTTCTACCGTCCGATATTTGGGCTACATATTATCTATTATTTAATGTCGGAATATTTTGTCGATTGCATCAATTAGTTTAGTGCTGATATTTACCTTGTTCCATTATTTTAAGTTGCTCTTCATTGTTGGTCTGAGTTTGAATGGATAAAGTCATGTGAAAAATCACGGCTACGATGACACGTTCCCTCCCGCTCGTTCAATGCTTATATCGGCCACTCAGCCCATTTCTATTCTATCCAATAAATGAGAACCCTTTCTTATAAATGTTCAGTTTCAAGACAAGGTGAAAATTCTCCCCGACGCTGTTCTTTCTTCCAGCAGTTTTGTTTTAACCTCTCTGGTTGCACACGACAAATGATCTTTCTGCCCCTATTTTGGTCCGCTCTCCGTGCTTCTTCAGCGTTGTCGCTTTAATGAGGGGCCGAGCCTCGATCAGCTGCTCAGCAGGCGAAGGCGCTGGACAGTTCCTGGCGCGGTTGTCCTCTGAGTCAAGCGCGGCGGCGGAGCCCGAAATTCCAGCCTCCAATTCTAAGCCAGCCAGACCCAGCCGGGCATGAAAAGAAGGAGCATTCTAAGGCACCTCAAACCTGGCGCACTTGAACTAATTATTTGTTCTCTCTCTCCTTTTTTTTCCCCCAGTTAATTTAATCGCGATTGTGATTCTCTCTCGGGGAAAGTGCGGACTCTCCAAATGCATCACTCGCTACCTGGTGGGAATGGCAGGAGCTGATTTAATTGGGGTGGTCTTCGGTGTTGTAATGGATCAGGTTAACAACATCTATGTTTATGTCGCCTCTTTACTCCGAACTCCGATTTGCGCCACCGTGCATGTTCTGAGGATTGCCACCATGGACTGTTCCGTTTGGCTGACGGTCGCTTTCACGTTTGATCGCTGGATCGCCATTTGCAGCCAAAAGCTGCGGGAACGATTTTGCACGGCGAGAACAGCGACTGTGGTGACAGTCACTGTGGGGATATGCTGCTGTGCGAGGTGCCTTCCATATTATTTTGCAGTGGAGCCTTACAGCATCATTAACCACGTGCCGTGGCGCTGCGTCTTGAAGGCCGAATATTTCACTGATTCCTTTTGGAAAGGATACCAGTTGTTTAACAGTATCGTCACTCCCTTGTTGCCAATCGGTTTAATGGTATTGTTCAATGCTTTAACAGTCAGTCGTATTTTAGCCGCAAACCGAGCCCGTCGGGAATTCCAGAAGGACAGGGGCAATCAGAGAGATACGGAGGTGGAGAATCGGAAAAAGTCGATGATTCTCTTGTTCGCTCTATCAGCCAACTTTATTTTATTGTGGATACCCTTTGTCGCATATACCACCAGATGGCAGGTTCAAAATTATTCTTACACAGACAGATATTTGAACACGCCGCCATATATCCTGCAACAATTTGGGTTCATGTTACAATTTCTCTGCACCTGCACCAACTCGTGCATCTATACACTGTCACAGAGGAAATTCAGAGAGGAGCTAAAGAACGGAGGGAAATCTCTCTCCACATTATGTGGACAGCTGTGTAATAAAATGCACATCTAATTGCAACATTGGTTGAGTGTTAAAGATTTTTTTTAAAACCATGATTGGGGGCATGGCAAGATGACATGGAGTCTAGACGTGCAATCTCGGCTTCTCAAGTTTAAACTTTTTAAATTTTTGTTTAAAGTATTAAGGGATTATTATGGCCACCAATGGTAAAAAGACTAAACCTTAAGATTTGGGCCGAGACGACTTGCTACAGCCCCAGGCTCAATTTCTTCATTGTCTAAACCCCAAAGACTGCCTGTGGGAGCTGGGGAAATAAAACCTATTACTCACCAAGTGAAGGATGGCGCTGCAATTACCCGTTCTCCGGAAGAAGGTGCGTGTTCCCAAGAAGTGGACCCTGATTTGGAAAGCCTTTCCATTTCAATGGAGGGAGCACGCAGGAGGACGACTTCATTGTTGGAAATGCATCAGGTAGCATTTCAATGTGAAAAAATTGTTTTTCTTCGTGAATTGATGAAAAAAACAAAGAGATGTGGGAGGAGACCAGCGGTGACCCCCTGAGGAAGTTGGGGTACCGTTCCTGGTAGTCCAGACCCACAGTAAAACTTTTAAAATACCTTCTGTTGAGTTGCAGCAGGAGCTGAAGTTACCTTGTTCTGCCAGTATGTCAGAGAGAGCAGAGCTGAGCTTTACCGACTTACAGTGTATGCAATTGAATGCTATTGTTCAAGCTGTTATAAAACCTTTGTTGACATCTCAAATAAATGAAATGGTTCAAATGAATGCTGGTATAAGTTCAGAATTAAATATGGTTAAGACACATGTGGATGCATCTTATGAAGAATTTTTTAAAAATTCAGACTGCTTTTTTGGACTGGAAACAACAAGTGACTTCTAACACAGAAAAAGTGTTGAAGGTGGAAAAATCAATCATAGAACTAGAAGAACGTGAGAAAGAGCTAGAAAGAAAAAATAGATTATTTGGAGAATCAAAGCAGAAGGAATAATATGAAAATTGTTGGTTTGCAGAAGGTATAGAAGGACAAGATCCTCTTCATTTCTTTAAAGACTGGATTCCGCAAATATTAGGGCAAGAATATTTCTCTGGGAGATTGGTACTGGAAAGAGCCCATAGAGCTTTAAGAAGAACACCCTCAGCTGGTCAACCTCCGAAACCGGTAATAATTCGATGTTTGAGTTATTTGGACAGAGAAGCAATACATCGAATTGCAGTACAAAATGCGAGACAATGACAACCCCCATTATTGATTCAGACTAGCAGAGTCTTTTTTTATCCTGATCTGAGTCAACGTCGACGTCGTTTCAATCCAGTTAAAGAAGTTTTGTGGTGCATAGGTTATAAGTCTACTTTTCGCTACCCTGCAGTGTTGAAGGTGTTTTATGGAGACTATCAATATCAGTTTTTTGAAAATGATTTTGCTGATTCATTGCCAGATATAAGAGGACAAAGACGTAGTCCACCATTATCTGCTAAAGAAAAATCTGGTTGCTCTGGAAATGGAAGAAATGGCAGAAATGGGAAAAACGGGAATGGAAAGAGTCTACCTCCTTCTGAAATGGGATCTTCAAGATTGGAATCTTCTGGATGGAAAGAAGAATTTTCTTATTCCTTTTTTTGTTATTATGATATTTTGATGTTATATTCATTGTTTGGCTGGGGAGGGAAAGATTTGCACTAAGTTCTTTACTAGTCATCAGCGATGACGCACACCCAATTTTTGTTTAGGAGATTACTACCTTTTGGTAGTTTTTTTTGGGTGGGGGGGGGTTTCTTTTTTTTTTCTTTATTATTTTTTTATTTTCATTTTATTTAGTTTTTAATTTGTGATTTTTTTTTCTATTGGAGGGCCTACATACATTGATTTGAGTTTTTATATAAAGATATTATTGGTATTTAATAATAATAGTAGATATGTCAAAGTTGAGGTTTGCTACTTTTAATATTTGAGGATTAAATAGTCTGATTAAGCATAAGCAAGTCTTGGTGTATCTTAAGAAAATGAAAATTGATATTGCCTTTTTACAAGAAACACATTTGAATGTGAAGGAAAGCATGAAATTAAAAAGGGACTGGGTTGGGCATGTATATTCTTCTTCATTTAATTCTAGAGCTAAAGGTGTAGCAATTTTGATACATTTGAATTACAATCAATGGAGGAAAAGGCAGGATGTATTCTTAAATTGAATTGTAAGATTTTTAGTGAATTTTGGACTTTACTTAATATTTATGCCCCAAATGCAGATGATGAAATATTTATTTCAGATGCTTTTTTATGCTTGGGTCAGGCTAATGATAATATTTTAGTTGGTGGTGATTTTAATTGTGTTTTGTAACCTTTATTAGATAAATCTCCGAAGAAAGTTAAAAAACCCAAGATGGCAATTGAGGTCCAAGCATTGATGAAAGATCTTAATTTAGTAGATATTTGGAGATGTCTTAATCCGACAGAGAAAGATATTTCCTTTTATTCATCTAGACATGAATCATTTTCAAGGATTGACTTCTTTTTAGTATCGGCACATTTACAAGGGAAAATACAACAAGTGGAATATAAAAGTAGAGTGATTTCAGATCATTCTCTGTTATATTTTACGTATAAAACTTCTGAGAAAATTCAAATAGCTTATCGTGTTGTTAAAAAATATGGAATTTATTGATTTTTTGAAAAAACAAATTAATTTTTTTTGAAAGAAAATTCTAATTCTGTTCAAAGTAAATTTGTATTATGGGATGCTATGAAAGCCTATTTGAGAGGACACATAATTAGTTATACTTCTAAAATAAAAAAAGAATCGATTAAATCAGAGTCTTGAATTAGAGAAACAGATCAATGAGTTAGAAAAGGAATTTCAGAAAGATGCTACAGAAGATCAGAAAATAGAATTATCTTGTCTGAAATTGAAATATAATACTTTGCAATCTTATCAATTTGAATGTGTGATTAATAGGACTAAATAACTGTATTATGAATGGGGAGCTAAAGCACATAAGGTATTGGCATGGCAATTAAAGAAAGAACAGATATCAAGGTCTATTAATGCTGTTAGATGGAATTCTCATTACTTATAAACCTCGTGAGATTAATGATGAATTTTATTCATTTTATAAAAAGTAATATACATCTGAAGGAAAACAGGAAACTGGATCAATTGATTTTTTTAATCACAGGTAAATTATTGGCTTTGACTCCGTTGTATAATAATCAACTTATTTCTTTTTCAATACATAATCAAAGTTTATTGCATTGGAGATTTAAAGGTGTGAAAAATTTGGGAGATTGTTTTAAAGAGTGTAAGTTTTTATCTTTTAATCAGATGAGGGAAGATTTTGGTATTGATGAGAACTCTTTATTTCTTTATTATCAAATTCAATCTTTGGTAAAATGTATGTTTAGTAGAGATATGATTTTACCCAAAATAACTAACTTTGAGACTTTTCTTATGAAGGTACCAGAGAAGGGTTATATTTCATCTATGTATCAAATATTACAGGATGGTATGGATAAAAAGGGTTGGGATAGATCTAAAATTAAATGGGAAAAGGATATTGGTTTTATTTTTTCTGAAGATGATTGGTTAGATATCTGCTATGATAGTGTAACTAGATTGATAAATGCACGTTATGCAATGATTAATTACAATTTTTTACATCAGTTATATTTGACACCTGAAAAATTTTTAAAAATATGGTTTTAATGAATCAGATTTGTGTTTTAGAGGTGGTGAAACAGTTGGAACTTTTTTTCATGCTGTTTGGTTATGTATACATATACAATATTTTTGGAAGAAAATTCAATCATTTTTAGAATACATGTATAAGATGAAAATAATTTTAGATCCAACAGTATTTTTATTGGGTAGTTTGCAACCTCTGAAAGGTTTTGGATTAGCTAAATTCCAGCTTGCTTTTGTATATTTAGCTTTAATCATAGTGAAAAAATGTATTGCTAGTACATGGAAAGATACAAATATGATTGATATTAATAGATGGCATAATGAGATGAAATATTGTTTAATAATGGAAAAAATTATGTATGTTTCTCATGATAATTATATTTTTTATTAATAAGTGGCTTTTATACTCAGAATATTTACATTTCAATTTATATTGATTAGATTTTAATATGTATATTTAACTTTTTCTTTAATATTCTTTCTTTTTTCTTTTTTTATGCCTCTCCTTAGGAGAGTTGGCTGAAGGGGGGGTTCTTTTCTTTTCTTTTTTTTTGCTTTTTTTTCTATATATACACAAAAACGTACTGTTCATATTTAATTGCTGCATATGTCATATATTATTTGTTTTTTGAACGAATAAATAAAGTTTTTTTTAAAAACCATGATTGAGTGGACAAGGAGGAAGACTCTCAGCTCTTGCACCGAGATCGGGACCAGATGAGAAAATGGGCTGTAGAATGGCAGGTGGAATTCAATGCGTACAAGAATGAGATGTTGCACTTTGGCAGGACTATCCTGGATAAGACCTTGGCAATAAATGGTATGGACTGTGGTAGAATAGAGAGATCTGGGAATACAAATAGATAGTTCCTTGAAAATGGCAACACCGGTAGATTGGGGCTGAGAGAAAGCCTTTGGCACATTGTCCTTTGTAAATCAAAGTATTGAGTACAGGAGTTGAAGTTATGTTGAAGTTTTATGAGGCATTGTTCAGGTCAAATTTGGGTAATTATGTGAAATTTTGTTACCTACCTGAATGAATGGCAGCAATAAGATTGAAAGAGTGCAAAAAAGAAAAAAAATACAAGGCTATGGCTGGGACTTGAGGAACTAATTAATAGGGAAAGTTTCAATAGATTCAGACTTTGTTCCCTGCAATGTCGAAGAAGGTTGGAAGATTTGATAGAGATATTCAAAATTAAGAGAGGTAGAGATATAGTACATACATAAATGGCTTTATTCACTGAGGTTAGGTAAGACAAGACTTAGGGGTAAAAGATGTGATGTTTAAGGGAAAGATTAGGGAAACTTCTTTCTGTTCCTTCCGTCCAGCCCCTTGCTTTTCTACACTCAACAGCAATGACTGTTCTGGGACTGAGAAAATCTGTATTAACTAACAATTACCTTTATTGATACAGTTAACATCAAGCATGAGTCATATAAAACTTAGCAACTGTTTACATGAAACAAAGACTAGAAAAGATAATCCCCAAGAATATGAGTCTTCACTGGCCAAATATTTCACTTTATCCATTTTAATCATTCACTTCAGTGTCTTGCCAAAGAAACTTGCCCCCTCAGGGTTCTCCAGATGATAACCTCTTTCTTTCAGGTCACCACAGAGTTCCTTCTTGTTTCTCTTATTTCAAGCGAAACATTAGACAGCCAGTCCTCTCCTCTTGCATGAACCACAAAGGTTTTGACCAGGCTGAACTAAGCAATCACAACCCATCTTCCAAATGAGGTTTTCCACAAGCTTGCCACCTTGTCCTGTTCCAGTCTCAGCTGCTGCTGCTGCTGACTGTAAAGCTGTAGAACTGATCTGTGTTTGTGTGTGTGTCTCTCTATCACTTTCTCTCTCAGAGAGAAAACCAGTTTTTCTCTCTGCTTGCATAATCTCATGACCTTCTTAGATCCCCTCCAGACAATCTACGACTTTGACAAGTCCTTTCATATGTTGCCTTTTTGTAAACAACAATCAATTAGTGAAGTCTCTTGGCAATTTTCAAAAGCTTTTGCAAAGGCTGTTGGCCCCGACATGTCTAGCATGAGCAGAGCTCCAATCTTTGAAATAAGATCTGTTTTAAAGTGCTTGTATGTGACCTACACTAAAAAACATGCCCCAAATTATCTCCCAAAATCATATCTATATTCTGTCAGACTTTCCCCATTCAAAGGAATTTTAACTCTAGAACTACAATTCAGATATAACAAAACTGTTTTTAAAATCACTAAAGAGATAACAACACAATATATATATAACATGTTAGAATGAAGTAACCAAATGTTGAGAGTATATATATCTATACATTATCAATTTTAACATCTTGACAAACAATCTGCTCTCACATTATTTGTTCCTCTAATATGATCAATTTGCAGATTATATTCTTGTAATATTAAACTCCAGTTTAACAATCTTCTGTTTTTATTCTTGATTTTATTCAAAAACACCAGAGGATTGTGGTCAGTAAATATCACAATTGGTTGACGAGAGGTACCAAGATACACATCAAAATTCTGCAGATCAAGTATTATAGACAAAACTTCTTTCTTAATAGTGGAATAGTTCCTTTGATGAACATTGAATTTTTTGGAAAAGTAGGTAACTGGGTGGTCAATTTCATTATGTTTTTGTAATAAAACTGCACCTACTGATCCCTCACTGGCATCCACTGCTAAAGAAAATGGTCTGTCAAAATCAGGAGATTTTAACACAGAGTAATGGCAGAGCATCTAATTTAAATTAACAGTTAAGTTTGCTTTGGAAAAACTTGCAAATAATTTGTCCAATTCCCTTAGATGTTCTTCCCAGGTGTCACTTTTTGTAACCAAGTCATCAATATAAGCATCTGTATGAGTTAATCCTTGGATTACTGAATTAATCACCATTTGGAATGTTGCAGGGGCATTTCCATGCCAAAAAATAACACATTATACTCATATAAACCGGATGGAGTTACAAAAGACAAAATATTCTTTCCTCTCTCAGTTAGAGGCATACACCAGTAACCCTTCAACAAATCCAACTTAGTAAGAAATTTAGCTTTCCTAATTTTATCAATACAGTCATCTATTCTCAGAATAGGATAAGCATGTTTTAGTTACTGAATTAAACTTCCTGTAATCTGTACAAAACCAACAGTTCCATCTGGTTTCAGTACCTGAATACAAGGAAAACTCCAATCTGAGTATGAAAGTCTAATAATATCATTTCTCAACATATATTTCACCTCCTGATCCATGATTTCACTCTTCTGAATATTTATTCTACATGGGTGTTGTTTTATGGGACTTGCCTTTCCCATGTCCACATCATGATAAATCTCTGATGTCCTTTTTGGCATATTAGGAAACAAATTTGTATATCTCAAATTTAATTATTTCAACTGCATCTGTTCTTGAGGCTTAAGATGGCCTAACTTTTCCTCCAAATTTTCCAAAATTGCTGAGTTAGATGGGCACATAAGAACCAAGAACCATGGTTTCTTTAAGGTTACCCTCACGAGATTCTGTTTCCATAATCTTATGATCCATAACTTCCTCAACCCTGTCAACCTCTGATACATATTGTTCTCCATTACTCTTATCCTCATAATAAAATTTCAACATATTTATGTGACAAACACTGAGTTTTATTCCTTCGATCTGGAGTGTTAACAACATAGTTAACATAATTCAGTTTTTATTTAACTACATATGGTCCAAAAAATTTAGCTCCCTAAGGATTGTCATGTGTTGGAAACAAAATTAAAATGTTACTTCCTCTCTTAAAATTCTTCACTTGAGCATTCCTCAAATAAACACTTCATTTTTACCCTGAGCCATTTCTAAATTCTCTTGAGCCAAAGTCGAGACTTTTTGTAAGCTATCTTTAAATTTTGAAACCTAATCCAGCAAGTCCAATTGCACATCCTCATTAGACCATTGTTCTTTTATCAACATCAAAGGCCAGATGTCCAAACAAAATTTCAAAAGGGCTGAAACCAAATGAATCCTGCACAACCTCCCTTACTGCAAATAACAATTAATGATTACCTTCATCCCAATCTTTTCCATTCTCCAGACAATTAATCCTCATCATATTTTTAAGAGTAGAATGAAATCTTTCCAAAACTCCCTGAGTTTCAGGATGGTGTGCACATGAAGTGATCTGTTTTATTTCCAACTCATAAATCAACTGCTGAAACAACCCCGACATAAAGTTAGATCCTTCATCACTCTGGATCTCTTTAGGTAATCCAAAAACTGAAAAATCCTTCCATATCCTTCACTACCGTTTTGGCTTTAATATTCCTTAATGGTATAGCCTCTGGAATACTTGACGCTGTACAAATAATTGTTATTGAGTACTGATTCCCAGACTTAGTTTTCGGCAGGGGACCTACATAATCCACAATAACCCTAGTGAAAGGTTCCTCAGCACAGGAATAGGTTGTAATAAAGCTACTAGAGGACCCTGGTTAGGTTTCCCCACAACCTGACAAAAGTGACATGTCTGGCACCAATTTAGAACATCCTTCCTCAAACCAGGTCAGAAAAATTGTCTCAAAATCTTATGCATGGTTTTCTTTACACCAAGATGACCATCTAAAGTTGTACTGTGGGCTAGATTTAAAATTTCATTCTGGTAATTTCTAGGAACGCCCACCTGATGAATTACCCCCCCCCCCCAGTCTTCATTAGCAGGAATATCAAGAGGTCTCCATTTCCTCATCAACAAATCACCCTTCAAGTAATATCCACAAGCCATTTCTTTAATCTCCTGTTCACTTACTGCTTTGTCCCTTAAGTCAATAAGATATGTATCTGTCCTCTGGTCTTGAATTAACTCTTTTCTTGACAAAGAGAAATCCTTACTCTCACAATTACCCTGCTCTTTTGAAACTATTTCAGAAGCACTGGGCAAGTCTCTATTAACTGGATCTTCTTCAGCTCTCATCATTTTCTTAGACAAAGATCTTGTAGCAGTACATGCAGGATATATCTCACAATCCTCCTCAACCTCATCCTTTCCAGGCTGATTTGATCATCTCAAAACTGACCCAACTTTATCCTCTGCCAAATCATTCCCCAACAAAAATGAGACACCCTGCATGGGTAACTTTGGAATTACTCTGACTACAACAGGTCCTTTGACTAATTCTGAATTCAGCACAACCTCGTGAAGAGATATTGACTCTACCTCACCTCCAACATCTTTAATCAAAATTGTCTCCCCTGTGTTACTCCTTTGATCAAGAGTTAAAACATTTTCCAACAACAGTGTCTGAGCAGTCCCAGAATCTCTAAGAATTTTAACTGGAACCTGTGATTCTCCCTCCTTTACTGAAACCAAGCCCTCTGACACAAAAGGTTTGAAAACACCCAGGACATCATATCTACTTAAATTCAACTGTCTGAATACATGCTTCTGGTAAAACCTCCTTTTCTCATCTCTTTTTCAATACTAGGCAATTCGCAATAACATGACCAGGTTTCTTACAAATATGACATACAAATGCAGAAGTTCTGTCCTTTCCCACCTTACCTTTATCTTTTCTCTGAACATTCTCTCCAGACTTAATTTCAGGCTTACTAATCTATTCTGCATTAATTCTCTGAAAATACCTACTATTCTGAAATGTATTTTTGTGAATTAGGGCAAATCTGTCTGCTAATCTAGTCATTTGCCACCACATCTCCACGTCTCCCTCATCCAGGTATAATTTAATCTCATTTGGAACACACCTTTTAATTTCCTCAATTAATATAAATTCACTCAATTTGTCAAAATCATTATTTATTCATTTTGAGACACACCAACGGTCAAAACATACAGATATTTTCCAGAGCAAAATCCATACAAGATTGATGCCATGTTTTTACAAAACTCCTCAATTTTTGTCTATATACTTCTGGAACAAACTCATAAGCTTTCAATACTGCTTGTTTAACAGTATCATAATTTGCCACTTTCTGTAGTCAAGCTAGAGTATACAATTTGTGCTTTTCCTTTCAACACACTTTTTTCTTTTGGCCATTTTGAGCTCTCAGCAACCTTTCCAAAAAGCTGAAAATATGTATCTATATCTCCCTCATCAAAAGGAGGAACTAGATGTACCTGCCTACTAGCCAAAAACCTCTCCCGTGGAGTTACAGCCTCAATCCTCTTACATCTCCATCTCAATTTTTAACTTCTCTAATTGAAACCATCTGTCCCTCTCAATCTTTTCCAAGTCATATTTTGTATTTCATCATCCTCCCTCCATTTTGAAGCTCCCTCTAACTCATATTGTTGTCTTTACACTCAAAATTCCATTTCTCTCTTTCTTCTTCCACCTTCAATTTCTCCAATTCCAATTGCAACTCAAAAGATCTATCCTTCGGAAAATTATCTAAGACTTTCTCAACAAATTTTCCCTCACCATTATAATATTTCACTATAATCCTCTGTATTTGTATTTTCCTCATCCAATTCTTGACTTCAGTCAGCTTTAATGCCTTAGAAATAACTATCAATTCCTCTTTTCTCTTTTTCTACAGCTCTTTAGGTGATGGTTGTGACACAAATGTATCAATATCCATTGCAGCTGTTTATCCACACAACTGCTTTAAATTAGCTTGGAAAAAAAAATCAATTAATTAATAAATAAATGAAAACTCCAATTCTCAATCTGAAAGAACGAGGCCCCATAAAATGTTACGATCCCAGAGGACCCCAAAGCCCAGCAGCAATAGATATTCACCAAGACAAATGGTTACTTAAACAAAAGTTGCTTTAAATTATCTTTAAACATGAAAACAGAATCACACTTTAACTTATCACTATTAACTTAACTAACCTAACTTAACCCCCTTGTAATTCTAAGTGCACATGTATGTAATGTGTATGTAAGTTCAGAAAAGTTATTTGATTCACAGTCCCACCTCACTTCTCATTCATCCAAGTTCACTGGTTGCAGCCAATTCTTATACTGTGCACAGAATTTAACATTTTTAAAGCTCACCAGGCTTTAGTGCTTGAAAGGTAAATGGTTACCACTCAGGAAGGTGCTTGTCGGTTTTCAGAGATAGATTTGTTGTTCACTAGAAAACTGATTCCTTTTTAATCAGCCACTTCAGTGTCTTGCCAAAGAAACTTGCCCCCTCAGGATTCTCCAGATGATCACCTCTTTCTTTCAGGTCACAACAGAGTTCTTTTTTGTTTCCCTTATTCCAAGCGAAACATTAGACTGCCAGTCCTCTCCACTTATATGAGCCACAAGGCCTTTGACCAGGGCGAACTATGCATTCACAACCCATCTTCCAAATGTGGTTTCCACAAGCTTGCCAACTTGTCCTGTTCTGTCTGTCTGTCTGTCTGTCTGTCTCTCTCTCTCTCTCACACACACACACACACACACACACACACACACACACACACACACACATACACATACACACACACACACACACACAGAGAGAAAAAGCCTGTTTTTCTCTCTCTGCTTGCAAAGAAATGATCGCTGGTGCTGAAACTGCTATGCTAAACATGCCACCCTTAATGTTTTCATGATTGGACTTTGATAAGTGTCTCAATATATCCTCATTACAACTGTCACTCTCCTTTGTGTGTGTATATGTGTATTATATATCTTTAATTGAATACAGTTTTTTTTTTGCACTACTGATAAGTAGAAATTCTCTGTGGTCTGCAGGTAAAAGTATGCATCTCCATATTGCATGCAGTAAAAACACAATACTGGAGAAACTCCTCAGGTCAGTGTCTTTTATATAGCAAAGATAAAAATACATAATGGATGTTTCGGGCTTGGGCGCTTAATGAAGCAAACAACCAAAGTGCAACACATCGTACTTCATAATTGCTGGTCCAGAGGAACATGAGAAATTGCTTTTTTTTTAATTAAGACATAAAGCATGGTTACAGTCCATTTCGGCCCACTAGTTCATGCTGCCCAATTTATACCCAATTAACCTATAGCCCCGTTATGTTTTGAACGGTGGGAGGAAAACCGGAGACCCCGGGGAAAACCCATACAAATACTGGAAGAATGTACATATGCCTTACAGACAGCACAGAAATTGAAGGACAATTTTACATGTCCCAATCGCTGGCGCTGTGAAGGTGTGGCACTAACCACTATGCTAACCATGCCGCCCAATTACTGTTTTCTCTGTGTGACAGAGTAAATAGATATGTTTTTGGGAGATAAATTGGGAAAGGTTTATTAGAGAAGGTCACAGACAAACACTTTAAAACAGATTTAATTTGAAATACTGGAGCTTTGCTAAAGCTAGACATATCAGCTCCACAGCTTTTGCGAGAGCTTGGGAGAGTGCCCAAGAGACTTCACTAATGGATTACTGTTACAAAAGGCAACAGATGAAAGAGCTTGTCAGATCTGCCTTCTGTCTGTAAGAGAACTTTCTGTTCTAAGAGGGTCATGCCACTTTGGCCACTTTGCAAGCAGAGAGAGCAAAACAGGCTTTCTCTCAGAGAGAGAGAGAGAGAGAGAGATCACTTCCACAGTGTTACAGCAGAAAGAACAGCTGGGACTGGAAGAGGACAAGCTGGCAAGCTTGTGGAAAACCCCATTTGGAAAATGGGTTTTTATTTCAGCCTGGTCAAAGCCCTTGTGGTTCATGTAAGAGGAGAGGACTAATGTTTTGGCTGGAATAACAGAAACAAAAAGGCACTCAGTGGTGACCTGAGAGAAAGAGGTTGTCTTCTGGAGAACCCTGAAGTGGCAAGTTTGTCAGCAAGACACTGGAGTGGCTGATTAAAAAGGAGTCAGTTGTGATGTCCTGGAACATCAAATCTCTCTATGAAAATTGACAAGAACACTCCTGAGCGGAAACTATTTACCTTTCAAGCACAAAAGCCTGGTGAACTTTATAAATGTCAAATTCTGTGCACAGGATAAGAATTGGCTGCAACCAGTGAACTTGGAGGAATGAGAGGTGAGATTGGACTGTGAACCAAAGAACTTTTCTGAAGTTAAATACACATTTCATACACGTGTGCTTAGAATTAGAAGGGAGTTTGATACGTTAACATTTGATTCTATTTTCATGTTTAAAGATAATTAAAAGCAACTTTTCTTTAAGTAACCATTAGTCTTGGTGAATATCTATTGCTGCTGGGGTTTGGGTTCCTCTGGGCTTTTAACATCTGCTTCTCAGGGATATGGTTTACACCCAATTCTCTGGACTGGTCCTTCCACTTAAAGGTTTCTCTCTACATCATATGAACTGGACTGCATCTTTGACTTAAGGAAGAGGCACGAGTATCTGCTTCAAGATTAGCTTTCGTGGGTCTCAGACATGATGACCCTCTGCCAGGGATGTTCCCCTCATCTGGAACATCTGGTGCTGAGGTCCCAAACTGAAACCCCTATAAAATGAAAATGTGTTCTTCCCCCACTGTTTCTGATTGCAGATAGACTCATACCCTGACCACATATCGATGAAACACAACCGGATTAACATGTTGATACCTTTCCCCAGGAAATTACCTATCATTTTCAAATCCTTCCCTATCTAACTGGATGGCATTGCTGCTTTTGTTTTGAAATGGCTCATCTGGCACGATTACCTTGCTTCTGGTTTTGTGTGTTGCTTTGTGCAGAATTCTCCCACAATGAAAATTTGTATAATTTTCCCCGACTGACATCTGGCATAGACCTGTGGAAGGTTGTTAAACAGAAGAAATTATGGGTACAATTATATCATTCTCTCAAAGTGTCATTTCAGGTAGAAGAGATGGGGAAGAAGGTCCATGGTGTGATTGCCCTCATCAGCCATGGCACAAGGCACAATAGTCAGCCCACAGAGAGTTGTGGGTGCCTGGAATGCCTTGCCGGAGATAGTGGTGAAGGCTGTAACAGACACCTTTAGACAGGCACATGGATGAAAGAAGAATAGAGAGTTATCGGTTAGGGAGGATTTCGTACTTTTTTTTAGGATGGAATATTTGGGCCAGCACAACAATGAGGATTGAAGGGCCTGCACTGTGCTACATTGTTCTATGTTAAATATTCTCTGAATACTTTCCCATGCTAGCACATCCTTTCTCAAATAAGGCACCCAAAACTGCACACAGTACTCCAAGTGAGGTCTCAGCAGCACCCTATAGAGTCACAACAATACATCCCTGCTCTTGTACGCTATTCCTCTAGAAATGAATGCCGACATTGCATTCACTTCCTTCATCAATGACTCAAACTGGAGCTTAACTTTTAGGGAATCCTGCACAAGGACTCACAGGTCCCTTTGCACCTCTGAATTTTTACATTTGTCCCATCTAAATAATAGTCTGCCATTTATTTCTTGTACCAACATCTGCCATCTCAATGCCCATTTTCCGAATGTATCCAAGTCTCTCTGCTTTCTCTCCGTGTCCTCAGCACCACCAACCCTATCATCCATTTTGGTGTGATCTGCAAATTTAGACACAAAGCTATCTATTCCATTATTCAAATCACATACTGTATATACAACATAAAAAGAAGCGGCCCACACTGACCCCTCCTGAACACCACTAGTAAGGGAAATCAACCCAAATAGGATTGCTTTATTCCCACTCTGTGTTTCTTGCCTATTATCTACCCATGCTATTAACCTTCATGTAATTCCAAGAGCTCTCATTTTGTTAAGCAGCCTTGTATGTGGCACCTGGTCGAAGACCTTTTGAAAGTCCAAGTACACACCATCCACTGCTTCTCCCCTATCCATCCTGTTTGTTATCTCCTCAAAAAATTGTACTAAGTGTGTCAGGCATAATTTTCTTTTAAGGCAACCACGTTGACTTGGACCCATTTTGTATCTCTCAGTACTCTGTAACCTCATCTTTGAAAATCGACTCCAACAACTTGCCAACCACTGACATCAAACTAATAGGTCTATAGTTTCCTTTCTGCTGCCTCCTTCCCCTCTTAAAGAGCAGTCTGACATTAACAGTTTGCCAGTCCTCTGGAACCATGCCAGAATCCTTTGATTGCTGGAAGATCTCTGCAGCAACCTCCTTCAGAATTCAAGGGTGCATTCCATCCCATCTGAGAGACTTATCTATTCTTTAACTTCCAAAGTACCTTCTCCTTCATGAGCTTGACAGCCCTCACTTCACTTCCCAGAGATCTTCAGAGACCAGTAAGCAACTACTGTCTTCTACCATAAAGACTGATGCAAAATATTCATTCAGTTCCACTGCCATCTCCTTGTCTCTCATTACAGTCTCTCCAGCATCATTTTCTAACAGTACTATGTCTACACTTGTCTGTCATTTGTTCTTCTTAAACTTAAAAAATATTTCAGTATCTTCTTCAATATTGTTTGCTAACCTCCTTTCATAATTTCTCTTTTCCTTCGTAACCACCTTCTTAGTTGCCTTCTCTAAATTTTTTTAAGTTTCCCAACCCTCTATCATCCCAGCAATTTTTGCTTCCCTGCACGCCTTCTCTTTTGCTTTTACTTTGGATTTAACATCCCTCATCAGTCACAATTCTCTAATTTTCCCATTCACAACTTTCTTTCCCTTTGGTATGTATAGTATGGAGACCTGTCCTGTACTTGCCTCATTTTCTGCAGGAACTGTTCACACTAAACATCCAAAACTCCCATTTATACAAAACAATATCAATCTATGTATTTATTTATTTATTATATGTTTGTATATTTATTTATTTATGTATTATTTGTTATTTGTTAGATAAAATTCTTGTCCTGCATATGTATTGTTTGTCTGTATGCATGTTATGTCTGGTGATGTGTCTTCATGTTTTTTCCACTGAGGTCCGGTGAACACTAATTTGTCGGATTGTATTTATACAATCAGTTGAAATAAACTTGACTTCAACTCCAGACAATGCTGATCTGCTGACTTCCTTAATGCTGTGCTTTTCCAATTGATTTTGGACAGACCCTCTGTCATGTAATTTCCTTTACTCCATTGAAATATCGGCACATCGGACTTCACCCTCTCCTTTCCAAATTTCACAATTAACTCAATCATATTGCAATCACTGCTTTAAGCTCTCTAATCACCTCAGTTTCATCCAATCCAAAACATCCAGTCCCCTGGTGGGCTCAACAACATGCTGCTCCCAGAACACATCCTGTAGCCATTCCACAAACTGGGATCCTGTACTGATCTAACTTTCCCAATCTACTTGCATGTTAAAATTCCCCAGGTAAAATTGTCCTTCTAATATGCCTCTTTTATTTCCAGTTGTATTTCCTCGTCCACATCCCAATGTTGTATAAAACTGCCATTGGTGTCCTTTTACCTTAACCATTCCTTAACTCAACCCATAAGGATTCTACCTATTTTTATCCTGTGCCACTTCTTTCCATTCATTTGATATGGTTGTTCACCAGCAGAGCCACACAACCCCCTCTTCTTATCTGCCTTTCCTTCTGATACACAGTGTATCCTTGGATATTCAGCTCCCAATGACTTCCATCCTTCAGCTACAACTCAGTAATGGCAGTAACATTGTACCATCTAATCTGTATCTGTACTGCAAGATCATCCACCTTCTTTCTGTCATTCCTATTACAATTTTGTCCCATCATCTGCTTTCCATCCTTTCTGCACACTATCCTTGGTTTATATTTTATTTTGCCCATCATCAACTTTGATACTCTGGTTCCCATCCCCTTGGAAACTTTAAATCTTCCTTCACATTCATATTAAACCTGCTAGCCAGGATTTTGGACCTCTTTGGGTTTAGGTGTATTTTATCCTTTTTGTATCAGTCGTATCTTCCCCAAAAGAGAACCCAGTGATCTGAGAATCTAAATCCCTGCACCAGTTTCTTAGCCAAACATTTATCTGCTTAGTGTTGTTATTTTTGACCTTATTAGCATGAGGCACAGGCAGTAATCTTGAGATTACCATGCCAGAGATCCTGCTTCTCAGCTTCCTTCCTAATTTCTTGTATTCTCCCTTCAGAACATACTTACTGATCTTTCCTATGTCATTGGTACCAAGAAGACGTCTGGTTCTTTGCCCTCTCTCCTCAGAATGTTTTGGACCCAATCAGAGACTTTTCTTACACTGGCACCTGGGAGGCAACATGCCATCAGGTTGTCTTTATCAGGCCTGCAGAATCACTTTTCCATACTTCTCAACATAGAATTGGCATGCTTCTTCATCTTCAGCGTCACAATGCCAAACTCATTGCCAGAGACCAGGTCACCATAGTTGTCCTCTGTCAGGTCATCCTCAGCAATACTATCCAGGATAATATACTAGTTGCTGAGAGGGATGGCCACAGAGGTGCTCTCAACTCCTGTCTGTCATCTCTTCCCATTCCCTAAGAACAGTAAGTCATCAAACCACAGTTCCAGCTCCCTAAGAAGCTGCATCTCAGTGCAGCTGGTGCACATGTATGCATTGGGGAGGCTTGGAGTTTCCCAAGGGCCCACATCTGACATTCACCACAGAGCACTAGCCCTACAGACATACTGCCTAGACTATAAACAGTTTAATAAGTAATACAAAATTGTTACGAGCCCATAGGACTCCAAAACCCAGCAGCAACAGATATTCACCAAAAACAAATGGTTACTTAAACAAAGGTTGCTTTTAATAATCTTTAAACATGAAAACAGAATCACACTTTAACTTATCACTATTAACTTATCTAACCTAACTTAATCCCCTTGTAATTCTAAGTGCACATGAATGTAATGTGTATGTAAGTTCAGAAAAGTTCTTTGATTCACAGTCCCATCTCACTCTCATTCCTCCAAGTTCACTGGTTGCAGGCGATTCTTATGCTGTGCACAGAATTTAACATTTTTAAAGTTCACCAAGCTTTGGTGCTTGAAAGGTAAATGGTTACCACTCAGGAAAGTGCTTGTCGATTTTCAGAGAGAGATTTGTTGTTCACTAGACACCTTAAAATGATTCCTTTTTAATCAGCCATTTCAGTGTCTTACCAAAGAAACTTGCCCCCTCAGGGTTTTCCAGATGATAACCTCTTTCTTTCAGGTCACAACAGAGTTCATTTTTGTTTCCCTTATTCCAAGTGAAACATTAGACAGCCAGTTCTCTCCTCTTGCATGAACCACAAGGGCTTTCACCAGGCTGAACTAAGGATTTACAACCCATCTTCCAAATGGGGTTTTGCACAAGCTTGCCAGCTTGTCCTGTTCCAGTCCCAGCTGCTCTTGCTGCTGGCTGTAACACTGTAGAATGGTGTGTGTGTGTGTGTGTGTGTGTGTGTGTGTGTGTGTGTGTGTGTGTGTGTGTGTGTGTGTGTGTGTGTGTGTGTGTGTGTGTGTGTGTGTGTGTGTGTGTATCTCTTGGAGAAAGCCTGTTTGGCTCTTTCTGCTTGCAAAAACCACATGACCCTCTTAGAACAACAAGTTCTCTTCCAGACAATCTGTGGCTCCAACAAGATCTTTCATTTGTTTCCTTTTTGTAAACAACAATCCATTAGTGAAGTCTCTTGAGCACTTTTCAAAGTTCTTGCAAAACCTGTGGAGCCAATATTTCTAGCATGGGGCAGAGCTTCAGTACTTTAAATAAGTTTTGTTTTAAAGTGTTTGTATGTAACCTATTTTTACAAACCTTTCCCAATTTATCTCCCTAAAACATATCTATATACTCTGTCACACAATTCACTTACCCACTGTGGCCATTGGAATCACAGTGGATACAACCAAATAACCACACAAGATGTTCCTAGAGTGAATCAAATGGATTTACTCTTCATCACCCATGCAATCTTTTAAAAGCCAGAATCATATGCTCGACTCATTGATGTCATCATGCACTGACATCACATGGCCGTTTCAATGCCTCCTGGGAGTTTTAGTGCCACCATACATGCCCTGCCCAACCCCCCAGAACCAGCAGAAAGGTTTGTATGTCTTTTAGGTTGTTGACCTCTGCAGCAAACTGTTGACTGCTGCAGTGTTTGGACTTGTCCACATGAGCTGGTTTAAGACTATCAATAGTGAAATACTGTGGCTTCTCTCCAATGTCCAAGATACAGATCAACCTAATTTGTCTGAGTATTCTTTAAGGTTCTCCATAAGGCATCTGTAAAGGTTTCCCAAGTGTTCCCCTTTGGACAAAGATATATTTACAGTTTTTGAGGGCTTCAGCCACAAAAGAAGAGCCATCTTGATGTGACAATGATTGTATAGGGGTCAAATTTCCTATGGTCTCCCTTAGCTTGCTCAACAGTTCCTTAGGATCATCACTGGAGTTGGAATGGTAGGGACGAACCACCAATGGTGCACCATACACAAGCTCTGCAGATGAAGCTTGGAGTTCCTCCTTTGGAGTTGTTCTCATGCTCAGTAACACCCAGGTCAGCTCATTAGCCCAATTCGGGCCATCTAACTGAGATGTTGATGAAAATTTTCCACTATTCCATTGGCCTGAGGATGATAGGCATTCGTATGATGAATTGTTATACCAAGCAAGGGAGACAAGGCAGTCCACAGCGAGGAAGTAAATTGTGGTCCTCTATCCGAAGTAACATGCATTGGTAAACCAAAATGAGACACCCAGGAACTGAGGAATGCCTGAGCACAAGTGTCTGCAGTAGCATCCACCATAGGCACAGCCTCAGGTCACCATGTAAACCTGTCTATTACTGTAAAAAGATAACAGTATTCTCTTGAAACAGGAAGCAGACCAACAATGTCCATGTAGACATTAGCAAAACACTGGGCAGAACTACAGTGGTGCATTAGTATTCCGCTGAACCTTTTCTTTTTGGCAGGCAATGTATGATCTCGCCACTTGTGAAACTGTCTGAAACCATACAAATGGTCAATCTAATCAATGGATGTGAGAGACCATACACAGAATCAAATTCTTGATGTTTCCATGATGCTGAAACTACTGGGCGTGGGTGTCCCATTGATATATCACAGAGGAGTAGTTTGCTATTAACTCCAAAATGGACGTCTTTCAATTGCAGGTTCGTGATTGCAGTCCGATAAGCATGGTCATATTCTTGGACTGCAGCCAAAGCTGTGTAGTCAATACTTTGATCTACAGGCGAAACCTCGAGTGGAGCAGAGCGGGAAAGTGCATCAGTTATTACATTGTCTTTTCTGGAAATATTTAGTGTTTTTGAGGAGAATTCTGAAATGAATGAAGATTGCTGTTGTTATCGTGCTGACCAAGGCTCTGTGACCTTGGAAAATGCAAATGTTAAGGGCTTGTGGTTGGTGTACATAGTAAAATCTCTGCACTCCAAAAAATAACGGAAGTGTCGAATAGACAAGTAAATGGCCAAAAGCTCCTTATCAAAAGCACTGGATTTCTTCTCTACTTCACCAACATGGTGGCTGAAGAATGCTAACGATTTCTATTACCTTTGACATATTGATGAAGTGCACCTCCTATGGCCAGACTGGAAACATCTGTAGAAAGGGCTGCATTTAAAACTGCGTAGCTGAGCATTATAACATGAGTCAGGAAATCTTTCATCTTCAAGAAGACATTGTTTCTCTCTTCAGTCCAATTGATGGTTCTGGCATTTCCAGACAGTAAACTGAAAAGAGGCTTCATGATATGAGCTGTTCCTGGAAGAAACCAATGGTAAATATTTACCATTCTGGGAACAGTATAAGAATTGCCATGAACTTGGAAGAGTGAGAAGTGAGATTGGACTGTGAATCAAAGAACTTTTCTGAACTGATACACACATTACATACATGTGGCTTAGAATTAGAAGGGGGTTAAGTTAGGTTAGTTAAGTTAACAGTCATAAGTTAAAGTTTGATCCTGTTTTTATGTTCAAGGAAAATTAAAAGCAACTTTTGTTTAAGTAACCATTTGTCTTGGTGAATTTCTATTGATGCTGGGTTTGGGGTCCTCTAGGCCCATAACACACCAATTTCCACAACTACCTCGACTGCACTTCCTCATACATTGTCCCCTGCAAGGATTCTATACCCACCCCACCCCACATTAGCCTCTAGTATTTCTGGCACTTACAACAGGATCCCACTACCAGATGCGTCTTTGTCTCTCTGCCGCTCCCTCTGAGAGTTCCTCATGCACTCATCCCACTTTACCAATTGCTCCCTCCCCCCATCTCCAGCACTTTCCCCTGTGGCTACAGGAGGTGGCACACTTGTGATCACACCTCCTCCCTCACCACAGTCTGGGGCCCCAAACAGGCCTTTCAAGTGAAGCAACACTTCACTTATTTATCCGCAAGACTGATTTTATTGCAACTGGTGCTCACTTTGTGACTTTCTCTACATTGGAAAATCTGAGGGAAGACTTGGAGATCGCTTTGCTGGTTGCCTTCACGCTGTCTGTACCAGTGGCAGAGACCTCCCAGTGGCCAACCATTTAAGATCTGCGTCCTGTCCCCATACTCACATTTGTCCATGGCCTCATGTACAATCCCACCAAGACCACCCGTAAATTGAAGGACCTCCTCCTGATTTTCTGTCTCAACATTCTCCAACCAGATGGCATTAACATTGACTTCTCCAGTTTCTGATAACCTGCTTTCCTTTCCACCTCCCTTCCCTTCCCCTTGTCAGTTCTGCATCCCCTCTCTCTCTATTCACCTACCCATCCCTCCTCCCCCTACATGCTGTTGTGCCATTCCTCCCTTCTCCACCTATTACCTCCTACCTTTGTGACCATGCCTCCCCCTTACCTTTTTATTTGGGCACTTGCTGACATTTTTCTATACCATATTAAAGGGCTCAAGCCCAAAACACTGGTTATGTGTCTTGATGTTTGCTATATAAAGGACACTATTTGATCTGCTGAGTTTCTCCAGCATTGTTTTTAAACTGAGGGGTCTCTGGTTTCCTCCCACATCCCAAACACGAGTCAGTTGATAGGTTAATTGGCTGCTGTAAAGAGTGTGCATTCTGTGTTTAAGGTCTGCGTGTTTAATGCATGTGTGTGTTTAACACATGTGCAAAGTGTGCATGTGTGTAAGTGTGACATGTGTGTTTAACATGTGCATGTTTAACATGTTCACTCTTTAATGTGTGTGTGTTTAATGTGTGTGTTTAATGCATGTTTCACTGGTATGTGTGTAGCTGGTGTGTGTCTAATGTGTGTGTGTTCAATGTGTCATGTGTTTAACATGTCATGTGTGTGTTTAATGTCTGTGCATTTAAGGTGTGTGCACGCATAACTTGAAAATGAATTAGTTGATGCAAACTACATTTGACACAAATAACCTTTTTGAATCACTTGGAAATGTTTATTTCACTGCAGGATTTTGTTTTTCAGTTAGTCTCAAATATATCAAACAGTTGTGCACCTTTGTCAAATCAACCAAATTGCTGTTTTTAGAGTTACAGTGTAATGTTCAATACAACTGCCATTGGCTAAACTAATAAATATCCATAACTTTATTTGAAATAATAATAACTATTTTACTTCTCTTGGAAACCTTTATTCAGTGTTGCCCTATTATCAAAGACATGAAAATGGTGTTCACCTCTATTTAACATAGCAGTGTTAACTTGTTATATTAATGCAACCTACTTTCTTTTATGTAAACAACATTCTGAGTCATATTACATTTTTGCACTTAAATATCTTCATTTAACATCTTGCTTTATCAATTGAGCTAAAGCTTCAATAGCTAATGCAAACAGTGCTGGAGACAAAGGGCATCCTTGTCTAGTAGATCTTTCTAATAAAAACAATAATGATATTTGGCTATTTGTCACCACTCTGGCAGAAGGGTTTTTATATTAATATTCAATCCAACTAAGAAACATTGGTCCAAACCTAAACATTTCCAACATTTTTAATTAAAACACTCAATTCTAACCTATCAAATGCCTTTTCAGCATCTAATGATAAGATCATTGGTTGTTGGATTTCTTCTGAGAAATATGAATCAAACTAATTAATTTTGCAATATTAAGGGTATTAAAGTTAATTCTTAGGAATTTAAGATTACTTTATTTGCTGATGATGTTTTGATTTATTTAACAGAACCCCAAAGTTATTTAAAACCATTATATGAAAGATTGAAGCAACTTGGAGAAACATCTGGTCATAAAATTAATTGAGATAAAAGTGATATTATGCCACTGATTGATGTTGATTATCCTTACTGTAAAAAAAGTTGTTCAATTTAAATGGTCAGATCAATGAAATATTTAGGTATTAGAATTGATAAGCATCCAGATCATGTATATGAGTTAAATTATCTACCTTTATTCCATAAAATTAAAAATGACTTAAATAGATGGAAAGATTTACCTATAATATTAATAGGTAGAGTTGATTGTATTAAGATGAATATTTTTCCTAGAATACAATATCTTTTACAATCTATTCCTTGCAAAGTTCCTCAGAAATTTTTTAATGATTTGAATACTATAGTTAGGACATTTTTATGGAAAGGTAAAATGGTTAGAGTATCTTTACAAAAATTAACTTAGAAATATGAATTGGGAGGTTTACAGCTTCTGAATTTTCAAAATTATTTTATAAAGTGGCACAATTAAAGTTTATTAATAGAATGTTTGAGTTGGAAAATGTGTTGATAGGGGATAATATTGAGTTAACTTAAACAGGTGAAGAAAAAATGGAGCAATTTATTTATAAATGGAATTTTAAGTTAGTGTCTATTTATAATCTACCTATTTTGGGACATTTAATTGAGTTATGGAATACAATAAATGAAGAAATAGGTACACTGGGGAAAATTTCAGGTAAAACACCTTAATATCAGAATAAACTTTTACTCTTAACAAGTCTGAAAATATGAGATCAGAAATGGATTAAAACTGTACAAGATTGTTATGAAGCTGGTTATTTTATTTCGTTTCAAAGAATGAAAGAAAAATATGAAATTCTACAAAGTACTCTTTTGTTATTATCAAGTTAGAGCTTTATTATTGGATAATTTTGGACATACCTTAAGGTTGCCAAGACAGTCAAAATTTTTTAAAAATTGTATCTAAAATTTATTTGTTATTACAGAGTAAGATGCCTAAGTTGGATGTACATAAGTCAAGATTAAAGTGGGAAAAAGATTTGTGAATATTAATTGATCAAGAAGATTGGATAAATTTATGTAATGATAGCATGATTAAGATTGATAATGTGAGGTATAGATTACTTCATTATAATTTTATACATCAGTTATATTTAACTCTTCAAAAGCAAAATAAATATAATTTAATTTTTTCAGGTTTATGTTTTAGATGTTGTAAAACATGGTTTTTTTTTTACATTCAACCTGGTTATGTGATATTGTTAAATCTTTTTGGACACAACTTAAGGAATTTTTGAAGATAGTTTTAAAGATTCAGTTATCGATGAACCCAATATTATTCTTATTAGATAATGTTAAAATGTTGAGTTTGAAATTGAGTTTAACCAGGTATCAAATTGCATTTTTAAGATTAGCAATGGCTGAAGCAAGAAAACATATAGTGATTACTTGGAAAAATGAGACTGACTTGAGTTTGCAATGAGGGCATATGGAATTGAGGTCATGTATTCCATTGGAAAAAAAATCCATATAATTTACATGATAATTATCATTTTTTGGAAGGTATGGAGCCCTTATTTGGATTAAATGGGATTAAAATGTTGAATTCCCTATGGTGCATTACGGTGGTGTTACTCTGATCCATGGCAGTTAGTTATGTTAGTGATGGTTTGAATCTCTTTTTCTCTTTTCTTTCTTTGGGGTTTGGGTTGGGAGGGAGAGGGACGGGGTGGAGGGAGAGAGTAATATGGTGGGAGAGCTATGGGGGGATTGGTATATATACCACTTGTATTCTTTTTATATAATCCATTCTATTTGAAGCATTGTGGTTTTAAAATTTTAAATAAAGTATTCAAAGAAAAAATTATCTTCAGTTCATCGCAAATGTATCAAAAGGCTATGTATCTTTAAAACAGCTAATTTACTGTTTAAATTGTTTTCATAATGTTTGATAAAACTTCCATTAATTATCTAAGTATTTGGTAACTATAAATAACTTTAATTTTAATGTTTCATTTAGAGATACAGCAGGGTAAAAGAGAAAAGTTGAGAAGGTCAGTGAATCATTCAAATAAATGAAGCATAAATAGCCTTATTCAAATTCAAGTTTATTGTTACCCAATTTTGTAAGTACAACTCGAGGAAACAGCATATGTAGTCCTCGGTGCAAAATATGCAGATATACAGACAAACAATACATATGCAGGTCAAACATACAACTATAAAAATAAATAAATAATGTTTAGTGGTCCTATGGATTGACTTCTGATCCAATTCTCTACAGCAACTGTGCCACACTGTAATGCAGCTGACCAGGACACTCTTAATAGAACTCAGATAGAAAGTTGTCAGGATGATGGCCGGTAGTTTTGCCAGCTTCATTCTTCTCAGGAAGTGCAGACGCTGTTGAACTTTCCTGACAAGTGAAGTGACCATAGGAACTTGGTGCTCTCTTGTCTATCCATTACCATAGCTATTGATGTGTGGTGGAAGGTGGCTTTTCCTGGTCCTCCTTCCTGATCATTTCTTTCATCTTGACCATGTTCAAACTCAGGTTGTTATTTTTATCACCATATCATGAGATTATCCACCTCTTTGTAGCAACACTATGTCAGCACTACAACTCCTAGGAGCCATGGAACCGGCCATGTGATGTCAGTGCATGATGACATCAGCATGTGTCCAGAACATGATTCTGGCTTTTAAAAGGTTGTGCGGGTGATGAAGATTAAATTTGTTTGATTCACTCTAGAAATGCCTTGTGTGGTTATTTCAACATGTCCACTAATAGCTACAATTGGTGACCCTGATGAGTCCAAAAACATATTTTTGGACAAATATGGACTCTATAACCATTTCTGTGAAGTACTACCTTTCTGGACAGCTGAACCTGAACTGTGGTTTCACAGGCTGAAGCATAATTTCACCTTAAAAAAGTCGAATTGGACACCACTTGTTATTACCATCTTGTCAGTGCCCTGGACCAGGTCATCGCTAAGCGGGTCAGCGACTTTCTACGGGATCCACCACATACCAGCAAGGATGATTCTTTAAAAGCACTTTTATTTTGTGTGTATGGTATGTCCCATAGGGAAAGGGCAGCCAAACTACTACACCTCAATGGGTTGGGAGACTGCGCCCCTTCAGAACGAATGGATGAATTGCTGTTCCTGGCACAGGTGAAAGGCCCAATATGTTATTCGAGCAGTTCTTTTTAGAGCGAATTCCAGATGATATTAGGCTCTTGTTATCCAAGTGTTCTTTTGAAGATCCAAGGGCTGCAGCAGCAGAGGCGGACATTCTATGGCAGGCTAAAAAGCAACAGCAAGGAAAGACAAGTCTGCACAACCAACCCCTGTGATATTGACCTCACATCACACTCTTGTGCTCTTAGCACATCGCTCTCTGCAAACAGACAATGGACCAAGACAAGCAAGCAGCCTGTGGACACCTTATTACCACAGGCATTGGGGATTAAATGTCCACGTGCTTTCCACCCTGCCCATTTTTGGAAAATGCCAAGGTCAACCACCAGTAAGGGCTGTAGCGGTTGGCGAGAAACCTGCAAGCCTACTGTATGTATGGGACCAGTTGTCCAAGTTAAAATTTCTGGTGGACACGGGTTCAGAAGTTAGTGTATATCCACCCACCAGTTTTGACACATTGCCATCCTATCCCAGACCTGAAACTATAAGCAGTTAACAGTTCCAACATTCTGACCTTTGGCACCAGGTAGATGAATGTCATGTTCAAGAATCATCTCTATATTTGGCTATTTATTATAGCAGCCATATCCCGACCTTTGCTTGGTACAGATTTTCTTTGGGCTCATTCATTCCTCATCAACTTAAAAAGGCGTCAGCCAATACATGGAACTACATTTCAGACCATTCCTCTGGCAGACGCCTATATCCCTGGTCTGTGCCTTCAAACATTGGGTTTACCAGTAGATGAATTCTCCAAGCTGTTGAAAGATTTCCCTGAGATTACTATTTTACTATTTTCTACTTCCACTGAAAAGCAAGATGTTACTCATCGCATTTGTACTAAGGGCCCACCTTTCCATGCTAAAGCGCTGCTTGCCTCCAGAGAAGCTGTGTTTAGTTAAGGAAGAGTTTGCCAAGATGAAAGAACCAGGCATAATTCGTAGGTCCAACAGTCCCTGGGGATCTCCATTACATATGGTTTCGAAACACAATGGAAGTTGGTGACCTTGGGGAGATTACAGGTGGCTTAATGACGCCACCATTCAGGATCATTATCTGATACCTCATATTCAGTATTTCACAGCTAACTTGCATGGAGCGAAGATCTTCTCCAAAATAGATGGTGCATGGCTATCACCAAGTACTAGAAGAGCCAGAAGACTGGTCGCAGGCAATTATTACACTGTGCACAGAATTTAACATATATAAAGTTCACCAGGCTTTGGTGCTTGAAAGGTAAATGGTTACCACTCAGGAAAGTTCTTCTTGGTTTTCAGAGAGAGATTTGTTATTCCATGATATCCACAACTGATGTACTTCCATCAGCCACTCCAATGTCTTGCTGACAAAACTTCCCCCTTCAGGGTTCTCCAGATGATAACCTCTTTCTTTCAGGTCACCACAGTGTTCCTTTTTGTTTCCCTTATTCCAAGTGAAACATTAGAAAGCCAGTCCTCTCCTTTTGCATGAACCACAAGGGCTTTGACCAGGCCATTTTCCAAAATGGGGCATTCTCCACGCTTGGAAGCTTGTTCTGTTCAAGTTCCAGCTGTTTCTGCTGCTTGTAGCACTGTAGAAGTGATTTCTGTCTCTCCCTCTCTCACAGAGAGAAAAGCCTGTTTGACTCTCTCTGCTTGCAAAACCACATTACCCTCCTAGAACAGCAAGTTCTCTTCCAGACAAACTGCGGCTCCAGCAAGATGTTTCATCTGTTACCTTTTGTAAACAACAATTCATTAGTGAAATATTTTGAGCACTCTTTAAAGCTCTTGCAAAAGCTCTGAGGCCCCGAAATATCTACAGACTCTATATACATATCTATATATTCTATCACAGTACTCTTTGTAAGCCTTAAGGCAGGCAAAAGTTAAAGTATAGGATACATTTTTAATGTATTATTACATGATAATAAAAAGGAACTTTGTACATTGATCTTGCTTTTGAAGACTGTGATGGAATCTGAATCCGCTGTTCCATCAGGCTGTGCATTCAGGTCCCCAACAACTTGTTGCATGTCACCTTTTAGTCTTTTGCAAAGTCTCCAGCCACTAGAAACAGACTCTCTATTAATCAAACCTTTGCTGGAAATTAACACATTGTGTTCATGGTCAAATTACACAATAAGTGTTCATTCTATTTTAATAAGGTGTAGTCAAAGAAACAATTATTCTCTATGAAACAATAATCTGCTGGATGAGCCCAGTGAATTGAGCAGCATCAATAGTAGGAAGGGGAGGTTATGAGGAATTGCTGATACTTTCAAGTCCAGAACCTTTTCAAGACCACTTTGACCACAGAGCAAGGAAGCATAATTGCAGGCACGATTCATTTATATTCCATATCCTTTCTGGCCTTTGCTTTTTCTGAGTGAGACTGTCTATTTTCATGGCATTTTGTGCTAAATTAAGGTCGGATTGAGGGAACAGATAATGCAGTACGGCTGGAGAGGCTGAGTTTGCACTCAGATAATCTTTATAAAGTGGATCAAAGACAAAAAGATTGTCATTAAAAACTGCAGGCAGTATTTGGAGATGATAGTGACATCCTTGTTGGTGTGCCTCTTCACAGGGATCTTGCATTGTACATACTAGGACAGCTTTTAGTGTGTTTGTCACACAATACTTAATGCAGTGATAAGGGTTCTTCTGAGAATGGACTAACAGGTCTCTTTTAACATTCATACAGCAAGTAAATCACACAATTTGCAGAAAATAGGATTAAAATGAAAAGGAAGACTAATTTAAATTTGGGATGGCACAATTGACGTAGTGATTAGTGTAATACTGTTACTGTTATGCTACCACTATGTATATAGATGTATGTATGTGCTGCATGGGCTGGCCCACATCCTGACCCCATGACACCTCCCTCCCAGATATACCCATAAATGCTGCTATGCCCAAACCCCTCCTTCAGTACCTACCTTGGAACCGTGCCAGCAACATGCAAGCTGTGCTGACACTTTAAGGGGATTTAAGCCTATTAATCACGATTCTCTGTCTGATTGGTCATACAATTTAATCACTTTAATTTTAGACCATGGACAAGATAGATGGGCGGATAGACACCGACCCTAAGGATCCGGAGGTCTTGACTAAATTTGACCAGTGGGTTCACTGCCTCAATGCAACGACGTGCGGAGTGAAGAAGACAAAAGGGAAGTGCTATCAAGTGCCAGAAGTGCTACTTCTGCAGGATGGGAAGCACCCCTGGAAGAGCTGCCCAGCCCCAAGTGCCACATGCTCCACTTGCAGGGAAAAAAGGGTACTTCATGAAAGTGTATTTCATGAAAGCAGCACCGCGTGTGGTCGACAGCTGTCGCCATCTTGGACTGTCCAACTTCCGGCTCCACTGGCTCACGTTCGGTAGCTAGGACAGATCAACGGAGTCCTGGGGATGACAACCCAGGGAGGCACCACTTCTGGCAGCAAGGGACAGGACTGTGTGTGTGACATGGGGCAGCCATCTTGGAACTAACACCCCCGAACTAACACAGTAGCGACTCGGACAGTGACCAGATGCTCGCCTCCATCATCCTCGATCAAGACAGCCCACACCAACTGGCCAAAGCCATGATGAGTGTTGAGGTAAATGGCCACCCTACAAACTGTTTATTTGACACCAGAAATCTTGAGAGCTTCATCCACCCGGGTACTGTAAAGCAATACTCCCATGTTCTAACCACGATGCAATGTAAAGTCTCCTTGGCCTCCCTATCCCACTCAGCCGAGATCAGTGGCTGCTGCACCGTGACGCTGACTGTGTGGGGCATGAATTACAGAAACTTTAAACTCCTGATTATGCCGCACTTCTTAGCACCAGTCATACAGGGATTGGACTTCCAGTGCACCCCCGGCGACATAGCATTCATTAAAGCTGAAGTCAAATGGCTCCTAGCGGAAGGGGTCATAGAACCTAGCACCAGCCCATGGAGAGCCCAAGTAGTGGTAGTAAAGAGCAGAGAGAAACACAAGGTCATTGACTACAGTCAGACCATAAACTGCTTCATCCTACTGGATGCCTACCCGGTTGCCTGCACCACCAATATGGTCAATGAGATTGCCCGGTTCTGGGTTTTCTCGACCATCGACCTCAAGTCGGCTTACCACCAGCTACCAATCCAGCTAGAGGACAGCCCATACACTGCCTTCAAGGCAGACGGTCACCTCTACCAATTCTCTTTCGGAATCATCAATGGGGTCTCTGTCTTCCAGAGGGAGATGGACCATATTGTTGATGACTATGGACTCAAGGCCACATTCCCCTACCTGGACAATGTGACCATTGCAGCCATGACCAGCAGGACTATGACACCAACCTCCACAAGTTTCTCCAGGTGGCCAAAAGCCTCAACCTGACCTATAACCAAAAGAGGTGCATCTTTAGCATTTCAAGGCTGGCCATCCTGGCCTGTGTGTGAAGAATGGCATCATTGGGCCAGATCCGGAATGCATGCAGCCCTGTTGGAACTCCCATTACCTCAGATGTTCAAGGCTCTGAAAAGTTGCTTAGGCTTCTTTTCCTATTACGTCCAGTGGTCCCCAATTACACAGACAAAGTCTGCCCCCTGGTGAAATCAGCTACTTTCCCCGTCGGCAGAAGCCCAAATGGTGTTCACACGCATCAAGAGCGGCATCGCCAAGGCAGTGATCCAGGTTGTAGATGAATCCATCCCCTTCCAGGTGGAGAGTGATGTGTTCAACTTCGCCCTGGCTGCCACGCTCAACCAGAACACTTCAGGGCCTGAGCTCTGGCACTCAGCTGTCGAGAAAGAGGCCAAGGCTCTTTGGAACCTGTGGGCCATTGGAGACACTACCTGGCTGGAAAACCATTCACCCTGCTGACTGACCACTGTCCAGATGCTTTATTTTTAATATTTTATTTATTCAACATATATGTCAAAAATTAAGAATGCTATAGCATAAATACATAATAAAATATTAACAAATATATGCTAAAACTCTATTTATAAAAACTAAAAGACTAAAATCTAAAAATTAAAAAAACTACAAATTACATTAAAAAAATGTTATTAACCCACCGAACTAATCTAATCCCAAAACTAAAATATAAGATATTTCACTATAAATTAATTTGGATTGTGTCAGTTGTCACTTAAAGACCTCAAAAACATCATAAAGTTGTTATATCTTCTGGGAAAATTTCACTGATCAAGAAAGAAATTAATAAAATCATAATTTTAATTTCATTATTTTAGCATACCCCAAATTTGCAAAAATAAAGAATATCTGAATCTCAGTATGCCATCTATCTGATGTCAATGAAACATTAGATTTCCATGTTATAGCAATACATTTCCTTCCTATTACTAAAATCAACTTAACAAATTTTAATTGGGAATCTGACAATAATAATTTAGGAGTAACACTTACAACATTTCCTAACAAAAATAATTCAGGATTTAAAGGAAAATTCACTCCCATTATATGCTGTAAAAATTTACTAATATAAACCCAAAAAGGGTTAACCTTTGAGCAAGTCCACATAGAGTGAAGAAAAGTTCAAGTTTCTGTTCCACATCTAAAACATTGATCCGATAAATCTGATCTACATTTACTAAATTTCTGAGGAGTAAAGAAAAAAATAGAGAAAGAGCAGAACATACTCCCCATTTTAATAAATAATTTCCACAAGTCCTCTTATGGTAGGCAAGCCAAGGGCAGATCTTTAACAAAATATTCAGCCTGAATATAATTGTTGAAGACATTCTGCTGATTTGGAATAAAAACTTTCAAAGTTGCTGGATATTGCAACACAAATTTCTAACCTTTATAATATAAAGCCTTCTTAACCAGATTAAATTCTTTTTCTTTTCAAAAAATCTTGACTCAGTTCTGGATTAAAAAAAAGCTCGTAATTCAAAGGTCCATGTTCTTTAGCTCTTCTCATTACCAATCCAACTATCTTTTCTTTATCTTAATAGTTTAAAAATCTGATCAATATAGACCAAGGTCTTTGATTTGGTCCCAGTTTTGGTCAGAGCTCTATGGGCTCTCTCAATGAAATTTTTCTCTTCGAAGTTTTCTTGTCCAAATATTTCTGATATCCAATCTTGAAAAAAGTGAATTGCACCTTGATCTTCTTTACCTTCAGACAGTCCAACAATTTTAAGATTATTCTTTGTCTTTTATTTTCCAAAGTATCAATCTTCTCCAACAATTTTTCATTCATAGAAACCAAAGCAGTAGGAGTCCTCATTAACATTTGTTCTTTCCGCAATGCGTTGAACTTCTTCACGGTCATCCTGAATTCTTTCTTCTAATTTATCAACCACTTGTGAAACACTATTTATTGATTTAGTTAAATCAATTTTAACTTGTATTTCTCCAGTTAAAATTTTTTAATTATTCTCCATTGCATTTGTAAGATAATCAATTTTAGCCTCAATTTTATCCATTTTTTTCTTTGCCATGCCTTTTGTGTTTTCATCTTCTCTAGAATCATCTTCCATACCAGGTAAATCTTATTCTTGCAACCTGAAGTGCTGGACTGGCCCTTTAAGACGGATTAAGATTTTTCCCTTTAATTTTTCATCTGCAGCATGCATATTCGACTCCTCACACATGCACAGAGCGGAAGTAACTTTTGGAACGACACCCATCTTTGCGGAGAGGCGCAGCGATGGCTCGATGAGATGGTCCCTCTTCAGGGCTGTCTCCAGTGGGTCCAGGAAGAACTCCAATGGCTGGCTTCGTTGAAGAGGTAGGCCCAGGTTCTTTTTCTTTCTTCAGTTCGCGTTTTTCTTTCGGTTTTTTGGAGTTTTTTCTTTATCGGTGACATTATAATTAAAGTTATCAGTACTTATCACTTTTTTTAATAAAATCCCCAGGAGTTGTAAGGGAGCGCTGCATTCCCTTGTAGTTGCTTTTATGCTTAAAAACAAATAGTGGGGAAAAATTAAGAATGACAAGATCCTGAGGTGGAGAATTGAGCTTTCCACCTACAACTACAAGATCCTGTACCGGTCTGGGAAGCTCAACGAGCCTCCCAATGCCTAGTCCCGGGGCATGCGCCAACGCACATTGTCCACAAGTCCTCCACAACAACCTCTGCCACCCTGCAGCCACTAGGCTCTACCACTTTGTTAGAGCCCTCAACCTCCCCTACTCGGTCGATGACATCAGGGAGTTAACACACAACTGCCTAGTCTGTGCCGAGTGCAAACCCCAGTTCTATCAGCTAGACAAAACCAACCTTATCAAAGCCAGCCGGCCCTTTGAGTAGCTGAGCATTGACTTTAAGGGACCTCTCCCATCCACCAACATGAATGTATACTTTCTAAACATCCTAAACTTTCTAAACAAATACTCCTGCTTCTTCAACATTCCCTGCCTTGATACGACCAAGGCCACAGTCTTAAAGGCGCTAAGTGGCATTTTCGCTCTGTTCAGGTACCCCTGCTATATCTATAGTGACCGGGGATTCTTTTTTATGAGCGAGGAGCTGCGCCAGTAGTTGTTGGCCAAGGGCATAGCCATAAGCAAGACCACGGGCTATAAACCCCCCCCCCCCCCAGGGGAACAGGCAGGTAGAGAGGGAAAACGCCACCGTTTGGATGGCAGTTCTTTTAGCCCTTAAATTGAAAGGACTACCCACCATCCAATGGCAAAATACCCTCCCTGATGTGCTCCATGTTACCAGGTCCCTTCTCTGTAAGGCCACGAACGCAACACCACATGAAAAGATCTTTTCCTTCCCCAGGAAATCAGCATCCGGAACCACACTACCATTCAGGTTGAAGAACCCTGGGCCTGTGCTGCTCCAAAGGTACATCAGACACCACAAAACTGACCCTCTGGTCAAGAAGGTCCATCTCCTCCATGCCAATCCCCAATATGCCTACGTGGAGTATCAGGATGGTCAACAGGACACTGCCTCCATCCAGGATCTGGCGCATGCAGGAGACCCCTCGACCGACCAGCCAATCCCATCCCACGGTAATCCTGACCAACCGGCTCCACCATCGGTGCCAAAATTCGCGCCACAAACTCCCAATACCCCTTCAACCTCTGGAGGCACTGCCTGTTGCACAAGACACTGTCTGGGAACTGACAGCTGTGCTACAGCAGACCCTGTGACTGTCACAGCAACAGACAAGACCACTGGACAAGCTGAATCTGTAAGGGACTTTGGAACTGCAACAAACACTAAACCACATCACCCCGCCAGACTTTGTTTAAAATGGAGGGGGAATGTGGTGCTACCACTATGTGTGTAGATGTATATATGTGCTGCATGGGCTGGCCCACCCCCTAAACCTGTGACTCCTCCCTCCCAGATATCTCCATAAAGGCTGTTGCACTCAAACCCCTCCCTCAGTACCTGCCATGGAAATGGGCCAGCAACATGCAAGCTATGCCAACACTTTAAGGTGATTATAGCCTATTAATCACAATTTTCTGTCTGATTTTCGTTGATTGGTAGTACAGTTACATCACCAGCGATCGGGACTGGGGTTGGAATCCACCACTGTCTGCAAGGAGTTTGTACATTCTCCCCATGTCTATGTCGGTTTTCTCTGGGTGCTCCAGTTTCCTCCCACCATTCAAAATGTACCGGGGGCTGTAGGTCAATTGGGTGGCACAGGGTCATGGGCTGAAATGGCCTGTTAATTTGCTGTATGTCTAAGGAGAGAGTGAGAACAGCCATGGGGTTCAGTCAGTCTGATGGCTGCAGGGAAGCAACTGTCAGAGTCTGATAGTCTGTACTTTTACACTCTTAAGCTTTCTTCCGGAGAGGAGGTGGGAAAAGAGTGTGTGTCAAGGGTGTGATGAGTCTCTCAGTATGTTGATGGTCTTTCATTGACAGCTGGAGATGTAGATGGAGTCCCTGGAGGAAAGGAGCTTGTGTGAGGGTTTGAGCTGCATTCACTACCTTTTATAGCTGGACCTCATGTGATAAAGAACATCTTGCACCCAATCGATGATCAAATAGAGATTAAGATGGCGGCGCTGCCAGAGTTGCTCTAACAGCGCTGGTATGGACATGTGGGAAGCAGTGTTCCCTTGGGTTCCAACTGTCCAATCAACTGCCATCAACTCCGCACAGGCTTTGATCTGCCCATTAAAGGAGCCGACCATAGTTTTATTTAAAATCGTGCGACCACGGGGTCTGCGCCCAAGATGGCGGCACCTCTGATTGGCACCGGCCATGAAGGGATACAGACTCCAAGGGACCAGAGGACTGGTGCAGGGCACCAGAAAACAGGGAGACTAACCCCATCTGAGAAGTAGAAGCAGAGAGACAACCCACAGGGAAGGTGACCATGGCGGTGGACCAGCGAGGGGGCTCTGCAGCTGACAGACCAATACATGTGGTGGTGGGCTGATGGCGACTCGAGACGAGGAGCCCGCGGAGGTTGCGGGCTGCTGGAGACTACTGTTGGGAGACTTGCAGACTGCTGGAGACTGGTTCAAAACTGGCTGAAGGGGTACCAGGTATCAGAACCAGGATGTGAGGGGGTGCCGAAGAGGTCCTGACCGTGTCGGAGGTTCAGATCTGGAGCTTGGATTGCCAGTGGTTTGGACTGGACTCTATGCGGCTGTGGAAGGGCTGGAGGTGATTCTACAAATGCTCGGAGATTCTGGGTGGCTCTCCTTTGCTTCTTTTTCTCTGAGTGTAATGTGCTTCAAGCAATTTTTGCCAATGGCGAATCTGACTGCCTTACACCAGGCAAAAGTAATTTCATGTAATATGATTCTGTTTTATTACAATGACGGCAGCAACCTCCTTTGAAGAAGACCGCAGAGCCCACCTCACTGACAAAAGACAAAGGAGGAAAAACCCAACACCCAACCCCAACCCACCAATTTTCCCCTGCAACCGCTGCAACCGTGTCTGCCTGTCCCGCATCGGACTTGTCAGCCACAAACAAGCCTGCAGCTGACGTGGACTTTTACCCCCTCCATAAATCTTCGTCCGCGAAGCCAAGCCAAAGATTACAATGACAATAAATTGAATCTTGACTCTTCCAGCAGCAATTGACGTTTGTACTGTACCATGGGTCCCTGGGAACACCAGCCGATCAGCTGATACACAGCTGCTGAAAATACTGGTGTCATGCAGCCTGGAAGGTATCCCAAAAATCACCTGCAGATGGCAGGAACATCATAGCTACAGGAACGGAAGTGATTACATCATTGTACTCTCACATTGTTTTTTGAATGGGCACAATGTAATTTAAGGCGCCATTCGTTTCAACCAATCAGATGCGTCATATAGGCGTGACGTCAATCGTCATGTCCATTCATGACCCTCACACCCAGCACTTAAGGACGCATGCGGCATTCTGCCATCCTCCTTCCCTCTCTTTTCCACGCGCACCCGAACGAATCCTTCTCCCTGACGACGACACCCTCACGAAACCGCGCAACATTCCCGCAGTCCCCAACCTGCGGGGAGCCGTGGGAAACACTAACTCTCGCTCGGCGGCGTCGCCCGGTGACTCGTCCCACCGCCCCGCCGTACGTGATGACGTTGACACCCGTCGGGGCCCCCGATTGGCGGGAGGATCCGGGCGCCGGGTGTCAGAGGTCAGTGGAGCCGGCCTTCTCCCTCTCTCTCCCTCGCTCACAGTCGGCTCAATGGCGGAGCAACAGCAGTTCTATCTCTTGCTGAGCAACCTCCTTAGCCCTGACAACGCTGTCAGGAAACAAGCCGAGGTGAGTACAGCTCGGTGGCCTAGTGGGCAGGATGGCCGTTGCGGGCCAGCGAATGCTCACAGAAGGTGTCGGCTCTCTCCTCCCCAGCGGCAAGCAGCTGACGGCGCGGGAGAGGCCTGGCCAAGCCCAGCCTTCCCACGTGGGCCTGACTGCCAGCCTTGTCGTTGGATGCGGGGCTTTAAGCGGAAGGCGTTCCTACAGAAAAAAATCCCCGCTTCCAGTTAAGCATTTAACCCCAGGTCGTGGTGCTTCGCGTGGAGCCTTTTTAATGGAGTAAAAACCAAGTCGGAAAGCAATCGCAGGATGGATTTGGGGTGGAGTAAATGCAGGGATTTGGACTGGACCTCCTGAAATTGCGGGGCGAAGTGATGTTGAAAGTTCGTGCGCGCGAGAGAGCAGCTTTGTTCCTTTCATTCCCCCACTACCTGTTTAACTCGTCGCCGACCTTTTAAAATAACAATTTCAGACACACCCATGTTGCAAACCTGCAAGACCATTTAACGTCTATCTTTCAAGATTGTGCCGTGAATTCATTCGATTTAAACCTTGCAGAAATACTAATAGTGACTTTGGAAGGCGTTTATATTGGGGAAAACAAGGGGCTGTTTCGAAAGAATTTTGGTGAAAAGATGGTGGTTACAAAGTGTCCATGCGGGCATGGAGTGGATAGTTCTTGGCTGCTGAGGAGTCTGGCTCTGTTTAAAACTGGTTTTTAAATTATTATTAGGTTTGTCCTTGGTAATCATTACACCTATTCTGTGTTTTTTTTAAATTTTGGCAGTGATTTAATTATTGCAATGTTAAGGGTTAAATGGAGGTCTATGATTTTAAAATGAAAGGCTATGTGAGATGTAGATTCTGTTTACAAAATTGATTTTATTCACATTGTTACCTTAAGTTACGTAGTTTGGGATTTTAAAAAAGTCATTTATACAATATTAAAGAATAATAGATCGATTTGTCACTTAATTATAACCCATTGAACATTAAACACAAAAAACAGGCTTTTTGGCCCTTCTAATCTGACCCCAGGCCATACCCCACCCACCAATGTACCTATCTAAATTTCTCAAATGTCATAATTGAGCCTGCATTAACTAACTCATTCCACACTCCCACCACTCTCAGCATGAAGTCGTTCCCCTCCTATACCTTTTAAACTTTTACCCCTTTCACCCATGACTGCTGGTTTTGTATCAATCTCTAGAAAAAGCCTCCATCTTTACCTATCATAATTTTGTATGCCTCTATCAAATCTCCCCTTATTCTATGCTCCAGAGAATCCACTCCAAAACTATATAGCCTACCCTGGTTTGTCCTTCCAAAGGGCAACACAACACATTTGTCTGCATCAAATTTCATCTGCCATTTTGCAGCTCATTTTGTCAGATCCCTATGCAAGCTTTGAAAGGCTTTTTCACTGACCACTCCATCTCCGATCTTTGTGTCGGTGGCAAATTTGCTGAGCTAATTTACTACAATATCCAGATTATTGATAGTGAGACAAAAAAACAATAGGGCTAGACTAGCACTGATCCCTGAGGCACACAATTCATTTGTTGCATGTCACCAGTCAGACACAATAATCCACTACCACTCTGGCTTCTTCCACAAAGCCTATGTTTAATCCAATGACTGAATTTGCCCGATTAATGTTCCATGTGGGACTTGTCAAGCAATTTACTAAAGTTCATGTTGACAACATCCACAGCCTTTCCTTCAAATTTTCCAAGTAACCTTGAAAACTCTACAAAATTGATTAAACAAGACCTACTGCACAAAAAAGCCAAGTTAACTATCCCTAGTCAGATCTTGTCTATCCAAATATTGTATATACAATTTCTTTAAACATCTGTCAATATCTTGCCCACTTCTGACATCAGGCTCACTGACTCTTAATGTCCCAGATAATTTTAGAGCTTTGTTAAAAATGGAACACAAGCTATCCTCCAATCCTACAATACCTCACTTGTGGCAAAGGAAAAGTTAAATATATATGCAGGGCCCCTGGAGTGTCTACTCTAGCCTACCACAAGGTCAGAGAGAATATCTTGTCAGGCCCTGGGGATTTATACAAACTCATTGACACCAGACAGCAAGCATCTCTAATTTGTTTAGGTTCTATGACCTCACTGCTTGTTTGCCCTACTTCCATAGGGTCTGTGCCAGATTTCTGATGTAAAATAAAATGCATTTAAGATTTCCACAACTCTTTTTGCTCCATACATAGCTGAACACTGAACTTATGGAGGAGCAATTTTGTTATTTATTATCCTTTTGCTCTCAATTTACCCGTAGAAGCTCTTAGTATTTTCCCTTACTTTGTCTGTCAAAGCAACCTCATGTCTTCTTTTAACCCTCCAATTTCTTTCTCTTTTTCCATTTTGCAGTTTTGTACTCTAGTACCTAATTTGCTTTGTTGCCTGTACTTGCAATACACCCCTCTTAACCATATCTCCAATGTCCATTGAAAACAGGTTCTCCATGGCTGTTAAGTTTGCCTTTAATCCATGCAAGAACATACAAATTCTGTACTCAAAAACTTCACCTTTATGGCCTCCACATACCAAGCATATCCTTGCCAGATCACAACCTGTATGCCAATCCACACTCTTTAGAGTCTTTGTCATTTCTTTAAAATTGGCCTTTCTCCAATTTAGAATCTCAAAAGGAGCACTTCCTATCCTTATCCATAATTATCTTGAAACTAATGGCATTATGATAACTGGACCCAAAGTGTTCCCCTTCACACACTTATGTCACCAGTTTTGTCTATCAATGGGAGATTCAGTATTAGTCTCTAATTGGTACCTCTATATGTTGTTTTGGAAAACTTTTCTGCACATGTTTTACAAACACTAACCCATTTAGCCCTTTGACAGTGTGAGAATCTCAATGAATGTGAAAAGTTAAAGTCCCCTCTCACAACTTTCTTTGCTGCAGCTGTCAGCTATCACTCTGCATATTTGTTGCTCCAATTCTTGCTGATTATTGGGTGGTCTATATTACACCCCAATTAGTGTGGCTATACCTTTCATTCCACCCATATAGCCTCAGTAGATGAACTCTCTTGTCTGAGCACTGCTATGATATTTTCCTTGACTAGCAATGCTACCCCTCCCCTTTCATCCCCCTCCCCCTCCTAATGCATCTGAAGCAATGAAATCCCAGAAGATTGAGCTGCCAATCCTTCAACCAAGTTTCATTAATGGTCACAATGTCATAATTCCATGTGCCAATCTATGATCTAAAATCATCTGCATTTCACAAGGCAAAGGAACAGAAGGTGGCCACTTGGCCCATCGAGTGTTCCATAAATCTACACTAAGCTACTCGACACTAGTTCCAATTTCTGTTTTTTTTTCCCCATATCCCTTGATACCCTTACTAATGAGATACTTGTCTATTTCTTATTTAAATACTCCCAGTGATCTGGCTTCCACTGCTGTATGTGGCAGTGAGTTCCACAGATCCACGACCCTCTGGCTAAAGAAGTTCTTCCTAATCTCTGTTTTATATGGATAACCTCTAATTTTCAGACTATGACCCCTTGTCCTTGATTCATCCACCAAGAGAAATGCGTTACCCGCATCCACCCTATCTAAACCTTTCAAAATATGAAATGCCATGAGATCTCCTCTCATTCTCCTATATGTTAGCCCTTGCATCCTAGTAAATCTCCTCAACAACATCACATCTGTTCTAAGATAGGGGGCCCAAAACTGCCCACAGTACTCCAAATGAGGTATCAACAGTGCCCTGTAGCGCCTCCAATATTCCATGCATTTAAATAGACTCACTTCAGAGAATTTTTCCCCACCATGCACAACCCTTTGATTCCTGTCTTTGTATGCAGTCTTAACAATTTTTCCTACTGCACTCCATTTTCTGCTCTGGTTCTGATTCCCCTACATCTTGTTTAAAGCTTCCCCAGAGCTGCACCAGCAAACCTTCCTGAAAGTATAGTAATCCCAGTTCAGATGTAAACCATCTTTCTGCCATGGGTCCCACCTTCCCTAGAAGAAAGACCAATCATCCAGAATTCTGAATCCCTCCTACACCATCTCTTTGGTGAAATATTCTGCCATATTATCCTCCTATTTCTTACCTCACAACCTAGGAGGTCTTGGACTTCCACTTGGCCCCTAAATCCCTGAACTATCCTTGACACCATTTCTAATCACACCATTGATCCCTACATGGACTACAATATTTGGCCTCCCACCTCCTTGAGAATGCAGTGAACTTAATCTGAGACATCCCAGACCCTGGCACCTGGGAGGCAACATACCATCCAGGATCTTCAATCTTATCCACAGAACCTCTTATTTATTTCCGTAACTATCAAATCCTCAATCACTACAGTTCCCTTTTCTCATACCTTCCTAGACACAAGGCCAGACTCTATGCCATGTCTTGTGCTTGGAAAGTCAACCCCCCTCAACAGTAGGCTCACCAGTGTACATTATTGAGGGGTACAGCCACAGGGATACCTTGTACTGACTGTCTGTTCCCTTCCTTCTCCTGTCTGTTACCCAGGTCCATTCATCCTAGGTGAAATTGCCTCCTTATAACTCCTGTCTATTACCATACAGCCTCCTGAATGATCCAAAATTTTCCCAGCTCCCTTACACAGTTTGTAGGGAGTTGCATCTGGATGCACTTCTCACTGATGAAGATGCTGACTAACCACATATTGCAAGAGGAATAGATCCCAGCTCTGGCTGTTGGTCCTAATGTCTACTTGCACTTACCTGTGTCTTCTTGCTAAATATTTTGTCCCTCTATAGTGTTGTGTTACCAAATCTTTACTCTTCTACTTGTGGCTCCACAGGCTCCCCTTCCTTCTATTGTCTGCAGTTAATTAGCCAATGGAGGAAATTAACAAGCACTGACCTTCCCTGTTGCTTTTGAAACATTCCTACCCTCATTCCAACATTCCTACCCTCATTCCAAGACGCCCACTCTCACAGCTCCTTTTGGAAAATCAAACTTTATTTCTAGCTTATTGATGCATTATATATTAATTTATCTGTTTTGCAATTATAGCCTGTGAAAAGAGGGTAACCATTTTAAAAGAACATGAGAATGAAATTTCAATTACTCTAAAGACTGAACCTCAGGGCAACAAAATGGGTTTCTGTATTTGTGATGGGTTGAATTTGGAATTGGAATTCGTGAAATTTTGCAAAGGGATGGGGGAAAATATGTTTTGAGGTCATTTCTTTGGGTTAGAATGTCTATGCTAACGCACTGAGAGAAGCGATTCATCTATTTGGGACTGAGGCCAGGAAAAATTTTGTCATTCAAGATCTTTGCTGTTCTTTTCTCCAGAGGACCATATTTCTCAGTTGGACGCATTGACAGAGGTATAGAACTGGCCATGCTTTTAAATGACAAAGCAGGTTCAAGTTTCTACAGTGTTCTCTGATGCCAATAAAGTGTGCACATCAGAAATTGTTTAATGATTATGGAGCATGAAGAAAACAAAATGAGAACATTGATTAGGAAACATATTTCTAAATAGGAAGAAGTTTGAATCATTAGTCTGAGTTATTTTTGTCTCTGTGATGTACCATTAATCCCTAATAAGTATTCAATTTGGCTGATCGAGCAATAACTTTAATTTGCTCTTCTGAGTTAGTCAAGTCCCATCTCTGACTTTAATGCATTATATGTATATTATGTGGATATAAAATATTGGAAATGAAACTATGCTCTAGGCAATGAAGGTTGAAAAGGCCACTGCCTTTTCAATACACTTATTGCATTAGCAGATAGAACTTTTAACCAAACAGGTTTTATCTTGATGTAATTTGTTTCAGTGTAATTACCACTGTACTTGGTTTTAAGATAAAGTACTAATGATTTCATTCTCCAAATGAGATGGATGTAGTATTAGGGAATTTTGTGTGGAATAATTCTTAATGCTAAATTGGAAAATGAATGGTAAGAAAAAATATATTTTTACAGATCCCTTGGAGAAAGTTTCCAAATTCTTGAGCTATTGTGAAACTGTGTGCAGACCATCTTCAGAAGGGGAGCAGATCAAATACATCTTATCTAGTTTTTAATGTTTTTAAATTTCAGAAATGCAACGTGGTAATTGGCAAACCAATCTTCTGGGCCTGCAAGCCTGTGCTGCCTCTATTAACCTACAAATCCCGTACAGTTTGAGCATGGGAGGAAGCCAGATGAACCCCATGGGGAAAACTTGCAAACTCCATATAGACAACACTGGATTTGAAGCCTGATTACTGGTTCTATAATAACATTGACTAACGCGTGGCAGTTTAACCTCCTCCCAATGACGTAAACATATCTCCAATTATCAACATGCTGAGGTTACAATAGACATTTTGAGAAGCCATATAAATAGCACAGCTTTTGGAATAGGACTTGCAACTGACAATATTATCTGAAGCAAAGGCTGTGGGTGTAACCCTATACCAGGAGCTTTGCGGCTTAGTTTTTTTTGCTATTCGACTTGATTATTCCAACATTACTGACTGGTGATAATCTTTCTACACTTTGTAAACATAAATACAATAAAACTATTTTAATCTAGCATCAATTCCACGTATCACCTCTATATTCTTTGCCATATATTTACTGGTGCCTAAAATGTCTCTATTTTCACCTGCTTTCAAATCCCCTCTATATCTCACCCCTATTTCAATCTTCAGCCATACATCTATCCCAGGTCACTACACCTTTAGTTCAACACTCTTCAGCACCTCCATTTTAAATATTCTACCAAAGTCAGTCTGATGAGGTGAAAAGGCCTGGATTTCCTTATCTCTATTTCCCCATTCATGGCCCTTGAAATCCATTGTTTGGCAAACTTCCTAAAGTCTCCTCATATGACCACGGAATATTTACCACTTATACATTGAAGAAGAGCTCGGGCCTGAAACGTTGGTTATATATCTTTACCTCCTACAGATGCTGCAAGACCTGCTGAATTCCTCCAGAATTTGTCTTTTACTGTATTCCCCACTTCTCACAATGGAACAGCTGTGAGGTTAACAGAATCCTGCTGTAAGCATTATGTTCATTCAACATTCCACTTGTCACTAATTTGCCTAATATCCACAGTGCTATGCTTGCAATGAATAAATTGAGCATCTGGATGAGGTTACATTGTCATCATCTAGCAGATTCTTCATCTCCATTACCTTCATGGGTGTTCAACAGATGCATGAATTCCTCTCATCTCCAAGTTACTCTTGGAGGTCAGTGTAAAAATGTTTCAAACTCTATACTGAACAGCACAGTGCAAATGCCATCACGATGTGGACTGCACCGATGCAAGGACGTTGGTCAACAAGTTGAGAAGATGGGAAGTTCTGGGCTTGACAATAATCAATGTAAATGGGCATCTTTCAAAGCAAGAAAAGAACAATTATACCTGAATTGGACCTTTCATGTCAAAAATATTTCAAATCACTTCTTACTTTCGAATTTGACTACATAGCTAACGTATACTGTTCAGACCCATAATTCTGATGAAATAAGTTGAGTGGCAAAGTTCCAACTCGGGTGTTTTAGAATGATATTTTCAAGCCCACTGAAAATAAATAAATGGGGTATGAATTTAATCTTTCATTGGAAAGATATCATCTTCAACAGTACAGCATTACATAAAAATGGTATTCGAATTGGAGGTCTTTTTTATTGCATGGACCTCATTTTATACAGAGTACAGGACTTGCTTCCTTGCAGCCTTTTGTATGACATGCAAGAGCATTTTGTCATTCAGTTTGCACATTTATTCATAAAAATGTGAGTTTCTAAAGCCTGGTGGGGAATACCATAATGGATTTAGTCAGCTTCATGTGTCTAGTTGGGCTGAGCTGCTGCTGAGTATTGTCATCAAGGGCAGTCTTTTATCAGTGGCAACACGTTGGATAATCATCGCATTCATTCTTGAAAGACGATTGAATTTTGTAATCATGGCAGAAAAGATGTTTTTAAAAATTTTTTTAGTGGAATTTCTTAATCAGGTGTAACAAAAGTGAGTACCAGACTGTGAAAATAAGTGTCACTACCAACTTAAAATACAAGAACAGGTAATTTTTAAAAAAAAAATTGTTTTTGATTTTATGAAAATTCAAACAACCAATACAATCCCTTTCAACATTCATATGACATTTATCCCCCTTTCCCCTCTTTCCCCCCCCCCCCACCCACACCCCTATACAGTATAAATTATACAAATACCGGTGGGGTCGACAACCCCTACAGAAACCTAGGAAAAAAAACAAAAGGTAAGGAATAAAAAGAAAGCTAAAAAGCAAAACGAAAAAAGCATGTTGTCAGCATCATGTCCTACTTCCTTAATCCCACTTATTTCCCTGCTGGGACGGATTGTTGCAGTACCCATATTTCGAAGTCTCCCAGGTCCTCCCAGAAGGATTTCACCTTTGTACATACCCAGGTGGAGTGGACAAAGGTTCCAATCTCCACACCACACCTAAAGCACATTTATGAAATTTCTGGCTTTGATTTGTGTTATTTTTGTGGTGAGAGGTATAGCTGGTGCAAGATGTTGTATTGCATCACACTGTCTAAGCACAGGTCCTGCCACCACTCTTCATTGATTGTTGTGCCCAAATCCAACTCCCTTCTCTCCCTTGACCTGTGTAAGCCCAGCTTCAGGCCCTCACTTTGGAATATGTAATGCATCTTAGAGATAAATTTACACACATTCCCCTTTTGAATTAAAATCTGTGTCACTATAGTTCGGTAGGTTCATAGATGGTCCCAATTTTTCCCTGAAGAAAGATCTTATTTGGAGATAGCAGAAGAATGTTCCATTAGATAAATAGTATTTGTTCATCAATTGCTCGAATGACACAAGTTTGTAACAATGCTCGATACACCTGATCCCCTTCTGGCATCTGGTGTCCAGGATTTTATTACCCAGAGTCAAGGGTATTAAATTATTCTGGGTCAAAGGTGTTTTGGGAAATATCCAATGCACTGCTTTATTTTTTTCCATGTCTGAAGTACGTGCTTTAATATGGGGTTATCCTGACACAGTTAACTCTGCCCTCCAGTGTTATGGGCAGAGTCCTCCATCTGTCAAGGTCCTCCTCAATCTTTGTATAAGTTGTGCTAAGTCTTTGCCTACTTTTATCTCCAGATAGTTAATGCCTTCTTGCGGCCATTTAAATGGACTTCCCTGATGATATTGTTTATAATCCCCATTCATCAGAGGAATAATTCCACTTTTGTCCAGATTTACCTTGTACCCCAAGACCTTCCCATAATCCTCCAGTGTGGTCCTCATCCCAGCAAACGACCTCCCCCCCACCCCGGGGCCTGTCAATTATACTAATACATGGTCAGCGAAAGGTATATTTTGTGTTTCACCTGGCCCACTTTGAACCCCTTTATGTTTGGATCCTGCCAAATGGCTTCCACCAGCGGCTCAACTCCCAGTCTGAGCAGAGATGGGAATAATAGGCAGCCCTGCCTACTGGACCTGTTCAATGGAAACACTGGAGACATCTGCCCATTTGTAATAATTTTAGCTTGGGGTTTATAGAAAGGTGTCCTCACCCAATTAATAAACATTTGACCCAATCCAGATTTCTCCAGTGTCTTGAATAAAAAGTCCCACTCCAATCTGTCAAAGGCCTTCTCTTCATCCAGAGCTTTGGCCACTCCTGGATCCACCCCTGGCTGAGCCAAATGTACTATACCAAGCAATTTAGCTATGTTGTTTGCTGATTATCTCTTTTCCACAAATCCAGCTTGGTCTAGATTTGTTAATTTTGGCAAATATTCTGCCAACCTATTGGCCAATGCTTTGCCAAGATTTTATAATCTGTATTCAATAATGAGATGGGTCTCTATATGAGGCCTAATCTACCACTTTCATAAGAAGGGGCGTTAAAAGATCTTTGAACTCTTGATAAAATTTGATGGGGAAACTATCTTCCCTGGTGATATGCCAGCCCATAAAGATCTCAAGGTCCATGCAATGTCCTCTTTAGTGAAAGGGGCACTCAGCCCCTCTCGCTCCTCCTGATCCAAATTTTGAAGTTCCAATGAAAGCAAGAAATCATCTATTTTTATAGGATCTCTCTATGACTCGGATTTATACAGTTCTTTATAAAACTTTCTATATGTTTTGTTTATTTCTTTTGGTTTATGTGAGATCTTGTCTTCTCCTGTTTGAATCTCATTAATTGTTCTTGAGGCCTCTTCTGCCCTCACCTAAAGGACAAGACTTTATGGGCCCTATCCCCCAGCTCATAATATTGCTATCTAGATTTTAAAATCAACTTTTTTGTCTTGCATGTTTGTAACTTAATTTGCTAAATTCCTATATTTTTCCTCTGTGCCCAATCTGAAATGATCCTTCATTAGTTGGGCAATCTCCTGTTCTAAATTATTAATCATCTCATATGTTCCTTTTTGATGCTCTTGTTATATCCATTTATCTGGCCCCTTAAATAAGCCTTCAGTGTATCTCATATTAGGAAGTTATCCTCATTAGAGGGGCTGTTCGTTTCACAGAACAATTCAATTCTATTTGAGCCCTAACAAAGCTACAAAATTCTGGTTTTCCCAATAGCAATGTGTTCAGGTGCCATCTATACACTGAAAGTTGCTTATCTGGATAAAGTCAAGGGGGAGTGATCCGACAGTAGCCGTGCCATGTACTCTGTTTCCACTATCCTATTCTCCAATTTATGGCTGACGCCAATAATAAATCAATCCTAGTGTAGGAATAGTGTTGTCTCAAGTAAAAAAAAACAGTCCCTTTCTCTTGGATTCAACCTTCTCCAGGCATCTGAGATTCAGCTCTTTCATGAAGGTCAGGGTGGACTTAGCTGACCTGGCCCTTGTTATCTTCTTTGCTGATTTATCCATAACTGTACCCAGACAAAATTTGAAGTCTCGTCCAATCAAGACATTTTCACACCCTTCAGTTACTTTTAAGAATATGTTGTGTAAATATTTTGTCATCAAAATTCAGGGCATATATATTCATAAGTGTCCAGAATTCAGAGTATATTTGACAATGCATTATCACAATTCTCCCCACTGGGTCAGTGACCATATCCTGAACCACCACTGGAACATTGTTCCCTATCAGGATGACCACTCCCCTGCCTCTGGAATTGAAGGAGGACATTGCCACCTGGTCCACCCAGACCCTCTGTATCCTCTTGCTTTATAAGGTGGGTCTCCTGAAAAAAAATATTGGCTGCCTGCATTTTTCTAAAGGGTGCCAAGACTTTTTTTTAATCACCCCCTTTATCCCATTTACATTAAAACATAAAAATTTAATTGTCTTATCCATTACCCCAGAGTCTTTCTATTATCCTTCCCCCCCCCCTTCCTTCTTGTCTTCTGAAACTTGGCTTACATCCTATTTGTATTCCGCCGACTCCTGGATCTCCGTTCTTGAAACAAAACCTGAACAACTAAATAAAATTGAAACCCACAATTCAAGAAAATACATTAAAATATTAAAATACCCCCAGTTAAGTCCTCCCTCCCTCCCTCCCTCCCCTTCTCCCCCCTGCCCACCCCAATCTACCTCTACCTTTCCCAGCATCATTGTCCAAAACAACTCCCTACCATTTTGGATTGTGCCGCCTCGTCCACCATCCCAAAGCTCCCAACATACTTTTCTTCTTTAAAACTTTAACCAATGTGATAAACAAAGTATACTTATTATTTACAGCCAGATCAACTCTTGTCTTTGGCCCTCCATCCTCTTGTCTCCCTTGGGGATTCTCCTGGCCACCAGCCAGGGTGTTTGTATTCCTCAATGCCTCTTTGCCTTTTATAAAGAATTTCTTCTCACCACCACTCTCTACCCCACAACCAGGAACACTTTCAGGAATGCTGGATGTTAAAAGTTTTTTTTTACTGGATCAAATACCTTGCACCTTTTTATAAGCACTGCACCCTTCGAATTCTACTGGCCCCCTCCCTCCCTTGCACCCCTCAGCGCTGTGTGCAGGATCCGTTCCTTGTCGTGATTTTTCAGAAATGTTATCAGTACCGAACTGGGCCTCTGCCCTGGCCTGGGGAAGAAGGACCGGTGGGCCCTTTCCAACTGGAGACCCTCCCCCATCCTTTCCCAATATCTTCGGGATTCATTCCCTGAACAACGTAATGGAGTCTTTCCCTCTTTTACCCATACAATTTTTTATATTGTTTCTTCTGCTGAAATTTTCTGATGTATCTAATTTTTCCTCATAACTTTTCCCTGTCCTTTATCCAGGCATCCCTATCGTTTTCTAACCTTTCAATCCTCTCCTCCCTACAGTCACCCTATCAGCCAGTTCCCCCATAGCCCTTCTAATTTCTCCCATTTCTGCTGGCATCTTTTAGTACTTTTAATATATTTTCTGAGACCTCCAATATCACCTCCCATCACCTCCTTAAAGTCTTGAATGGAGGGTTCCATGCCCCTCCCTCTCTTCACTTTCTTCCTCCACTCTGGCACTGGGCCTGCTTTTTTTAAAAAAGCATTTTACTTATCATTTGTTTCAATAATATAGTAACTTGATAAACCATACAAAGTGATAAAATAAATTTTTAATTTTCTCCGCAACCCACTCTCCCCAAAAGAAAGAAAAAGAGAAAGAAAGAACACCTACTTCTACATATTATTAACATGTATAACATTTATTGACTTTTTTATAATTACTGAGGGGTGGGCAAAGTAAAGATGTGAATTGACTTTTATTCATAAAATCCATACATGGTTCCCGAATTTTATAAAAGTTTCCAATTTGATTCCTTAAATTATAAGTAATTTTTTTTCTGAAGCTATACAATTTTGCAAATCAATATGCCATCTGTCTATTTTTACCAAATTTGCAGTTTTCCACATTACTGTTATACATTTCTTTGCTGTCACTACAGGTTGCATTTTAAAAAAAAATTTCTTTAATTATCTAATTTCAATTTTATATCTTCCTCATATATATTCCCAAGTAAAAATATTTGTGATCTTGTATCTTTTATCTTCATAATTTGTTCTAACAATATACTCAAGTCTTTCCAAAATTGTTCCACATTCACACAGTACCATACCAAATGTAAAAAGGCCCATATTTCCTTATTTCATCAAAAAGACATCTGGATAATTGGAATGAAGTCCATTCAATTTATGTGGAGTATAATATAATTGATGAAGAAAATTATATTGAACCATTTGATATCTAGCATTAACTGTACTTGTTACACTCTCTTGACACAATTTTGACCATATTTCCTCTTGTATATTTAAATCTTTCTCCCATCGTAATTTTGATTTGTATATAAATCTTTTTTCTTTTAGTTTCTTGTAATTTTATATACATATTTAATAAATTTCTTGATAATGTATCTTATTATACTTTCAAATTGATTTTGTTCCTGGAGTCTCAAATCTTCCTAATTTCTTTTTTAAATATGATTTTAATTGATAATATGCAAAAATTGCACGATTTTGAATATTTATCCTTTAATTGCTCAAAAGTTTAAAAAGAACAATTCCAAAAAGCTATCTTTTATCCTCTGTATACCTTTACTATACCAATTATCAAATCAAGGATTATTCAAAATGAAAGTAATAAGTTGACTTCATTTTAACAACATTTTAATTAATTGATAATTTTTAATCCCTCACTCCATATGAATCCCATTCCATATTTTCAATATATGTTTTAAAATTGTTATTTCTATTTTTCCTTTAAACAATTCACTATGCCATTTATACAAAATTTGTTCTGGGATAGTTTCTACAATTTTATTCATTTCAATCTGAACCCAAGATGCTTTCTCACCCATTTGATAACAGGAGGACAAAAAAAATCTTAATTGAGCTGCTTCATAATAATTTTAAAATTTGGTAATCTTAGTCCTCCTGATCAAATTTTCAATTTAATTTTTCAAGACAAATTCTTGCCATTTTACCTTTCCAAATAAATTCTCGTATAATTTTATTCAAACTTTGAAAAAATGTTTCTGGCATATGAATGGTTAATGATTGAAATAAATATTATATTCTTGGAAAAATATTCATTTTAATACAATTCACCCATCCTATTAATGTTATTGGTAAATCTTTCCACCTTCTCAGATCTTTTATCTTTTTTTAACAGTGGAGAGTCATTTAACTTAAATAAATTATTTATATTTCTGTCAATTTTTATTTGTAAATATTTAATTGCTTTTTGCCATTTGAATTTTGTCAATCTCTTACATTCTGAATAACCCATATCAACCATAGGCATCACCTCACTTTTATCAACATTAACTTTATAACCAGATACTAATCCATAATCTCTTAATTTCTTATTCAACTTATTCAACAATATTTCTGGTTTTATTAAATGTACTATAACATCATCCGCAAACATGCTAATTTTATGTTCTTTATTACCTATCTCAAATCCTTTAATTTCTTTCACTTTTATTTATTTCTGCCAATGGCTCTATTGCTAATGCAAATAAAAAAGGTGACAATGATGACCTTTCTAACAGAAAAGGTTTTGATATTTGTCTATACATAACCACTTTTGGTTTTGGCTGATCATATAATGCTTTTATCCAATTTACAAAAGTATTTGGAATCTCAAATGTATTAAGTTCTTTAAACAAAAAAACCCCACTCCAATCTATCAAATGCTTTCTCTACATCTAATGCAACCGCTACTGCTTATTTTGTGCTACATTTATAAAACTTAAAAATTTAACTATATTATCTGCTGCTCTTCTATTTTTAATAAAACCAGTTTGATCCATATTTATTAATTTTGGTAAAAATTTAGCTAACCAATTAGCTAACAATTTTGATACAATTTTATAATCCATATTCAGTAGTGATATAGGACTATATGAAGGTTGTAGACAATCCTTCCCTTCTCTTTCTTTGGAATTCCCTTTCTTTCTTTGGCTTGGCTTCGCGGACGAAGATTTATGGAGGGGGTAAAAAGTCCACGTCAGCTGCAGGCTCGTTTGTGGCTGACCAGTCCGATGCGGGACAGGCAGACACGATTGCAGCGGTTGCAAGGGAAAATTGGTTGGTTGGGGTTGGGTGTTGGGTTTTTCCTCCTTTGCCTTTTGTCAGTGAGGTGGGCTCTGCGGTCTTCTTCAAAGGAGGCTGCTGCCCGCCAAACTGTGAGGCGCCAAGATGCACGGTTTGAGGCGTTATCAGCCCACTGGCGGTGGTCAATGTGGCAGGCACCAAGAGATTTCTTTAGGCAGTCCTTGTACCTTTTCTTTGGTGCACCTCTGTCACGGTGGCCAGTGGAGAGCTCGCCATATAATACGATCTTGGGAAGGCGATGGTCCTCCATTCTGGAGACGTGACCCATCCAGCGCAGCTGGATCTTCAGCAGCGTGGACTCGATGCTGTCGACCTCTGCCATCTCGAGTACCTCGACGTTAGGGGTGTGAGCGCTCCAATGGATGTTGAGGATGGAGCGGAGACAACGCTGGTGGAAGCGTTCTAGGAGCCGTAGGTGGTGCCGGTAGAGGACCCATGATTCGGAGCCGAACAGGAGTGTGGGTATGACAACGGCTCTGTATACGCTTATCTTTGTGAGGTTTTTCAGTTGGTTGTTTTTCCAGACTCTTTTGTGTAGTCTTCCAAAGGCGCTATTTGCCTTGGCGAGTCTGTTGTCTATCTCATTGTCGATCCTTGCATCTGATGAAATGGTGCAGCCGAGATAGGTAAACTGGTTGACCGTTTTGAGTTTTGTGTGCCCGATGGAGATGTGGGGGGGCTGGTAGTCATGGTGGGGAGCTGGCTGATGGAGGACCTCAGTTTTCTTCAGGCTGACTTCCAGGCCAAACATTTTGGCAGTTTCCGCAAAGCAGGACGTCAAGCGCTGAAGAACTGGCTCTGAATGGGCAACTAAAGCGGCATCATCTGCAAAGAGTAGTTCACGGACAAGTTTCTCTTGTGTCTTGGTGTGAGCTTGCAGGCGCCTCAGATTGAAGAGACTGCCATCCGTGCGGTACCGGATGTAAACAGCGTCTTCATTGTTGGGGTCTTTCATGGCTTGGTTCAGCATCATGCTGAAGAAGATTGAAAAGAGGGTTGGTGCGAGAACACAGCCTTGCTTCACGCCATTGTTAATGGAGAAGGGTTCAGAGAGCTCATTGCTATATCTGACCCGACCTTGTTGGTTTTCGTGCAGTTGGATAATCATGTTGAGGAACTTTGGGGGACATCCGATGCGCTCTAGTATTTGCCAAAGCCCTTTCCTGCTCACGGTGTCGAAGGCTTTGGTGAGGTCAACAAAGGTGATGTAGAGTCCTTTGTTTTGTTCTCTGCACTTTTCTTGGAGCTGTCTGAGGGCAAAGACCATGTCAGTGGTTCCTCTGTTTGCGCGAAAGCCGCACTGTGATTCTGGGAGAATATTCTCGGCGACACTAGGTATTATTCTATTTAGTAGAATCCTAGCGAAGATTTTGCCTGCAATGGAGAGCAACGTGATTCCCCTGTAGTTTGAGCAGTCTGATTTCTCGCCTTTGTTTTTGTACAGGGTGATGATGGTGGCATCACGAAGATCCTGAGGCAGTTTACCTTGGTCCCAACAAAGCTTGAAAAACTCATGCAGTTTGGCATGCAGAGTTTTGCCGCCAGCCTTCCAGACTTCTGGGGGGATTCCATCCATACCTGCTGCTTTGCCACTTTTCAGTTGTTCGATTGCCTTATATGTCTCATCCAGGGTGGGAACCTCATCCAGCTCTAGCCTTAGGGGCTGTTGAGGGAGCTGGAGCAGGGCGGAATCTTGGACTGAGCGGTTGGTACTGAAAAGAGATTGGAAGTGTTCTGACCATCGGTTGAGGATGGAGATCTTGTCGTCCTCCCCCTCCACGTCCTCCCCCTCAAAAGATGCTCACAAACTCAAGCTAGCATGCTGGAACATCAGAACCATGCTAGACAAGACTGACAGCCACCGACCTGAACGTCGGTCTGCCCTCATTGCACATGAACTCCTCAGACTTGACATCGACATAGCCGCTCTCAGTGAAGTCCGCCTGGCAGATGTAGGCAGCCTCCAAGAACGCGGCGCGGGCTACACACTCTACTGGTCTGGCAAGCCTTCGGATGAACGACGCCTATCTGGTGTAGGCTTCATGGTCAAGAGCTTCATTGCCTCCAAACTCGAAAACCTTCCGACAGGCCTCTCGGACCGAATCATGTGCATGCGACTCCCACTTCAAAACAAGCATCACATCACCCTCATCAGTGTCTATGCTCCAACCCTCCAGGCGGAACCAGCAGAAAAGAACAAGTTCTACACCGACCTGCGCAACCTCATCCAACGTACCCCTACAGCCGACAAGGTTGTCATCCTGGGCGACTTCAACGCTCGTGTCGGCAAAGACTCAGAAACCTGGCCAGGAATCCTGGGCAAGCATGGCGTCGGCAAGTGCAACGACAATGGGCGCCTCCTGTTGGAGCTCTGCGCAGAAAAGCGGCTTGTCATTACAAACACCCTTTTTCAGCAGAGGGACAGCCTTAAGACCACCTGGATGCATCCCCGATCCAAACACTGGCACCTCCTGGACTACATCCTGGTGCGAGAAAGTGACAAACAAGATGTGCTCCACACCAGGGTCATGCCTAGCGCGGAATGCCACACTGACCACCGGCTGGTTCGCTGTAAGCTCAACCTTCACTTCAAGCCAAAGCCCAGGAACAATAAAGCCCCCAGAAAGAGGTTCAATGTTGGAAAACTGCAGTCAGACGAAGCGAGAGGAAACTTCCAGGCAAACCTCAAAGCAAAGCTCGACGTTGCATCCCGCCTCACGGACCCGTCCCCTGAAACCCTCTGGGATCAGTTGAAGACTACCATACTGCAATCCACTGAAGAGGTACTGGGCTTCTCCTCCAGGAAAAACAAGGACTGGTTTGACGAAAACAGCCAGGAAATCCAGGAGCTGCTGGCAAAGAAGCGAGCTGCCCACCAGGCTCACCTTACAAAGCCGTCCTGTCCAGAGAAGAAACAAGCCTTCCGTCGCGCATGCAGCCATCTTCAGTGCAAACTCCGGGAGATCCAAAATGAGTGGTGGACTAGCCTCGCCAAACGAACACAGCTCAGCGCGGACATTGGACATTGGCGACTTCTTTGGAATTACTGTTATTAAAACTGTTGTGAAAAATTCTGGTAGGTCCTGTAACTCTTTCATTTGGTCTAATAACCCCCCCATTAACACAGGTACTAATAATTCCTTAAATTCTTTATAAAATTTGGTGGAAAGCCATCTTCTCCTGGTGCTTTATTATTCTGTAATGGCATTAAGGTCTCATAAAATCTATTTCAGAAAAAAGTATTAGATAATTCTAATTTTTCATCTTCATCTAACATAGGTAATTTAACTTGTCGTAAATATTCTATTTTTTTGGGCATTTTTTTTAAAGTTTGGCATAAAATTCCTTTAAATTATCATTTATTTCCTGCATTTTATAAGTAACTTGACCAGTACTTTTCTTACTAGCAATTATTGTTCTAGAAACTTGCTCTGCTTTTAATTGCCATGCTGTACTTTATGAACTCCTTCACTTCGTTCATAATATTTTTGTCGTGACCTCATCATATTTCTCTCCATTCTGTAAGGTTGTATTCTATTAAATCTTAATTTTTTTGATTCTAACAATATTCTTTTCTCCTTGTTTTTTTTACTTGTCTTTCATTCTCCAATTTCATTATTTCTTTTCCAACTGATCCATCTCTTTCATATATTCCTTCTTTACTTTTGATGTATAAAATTATTACTTAGATATGACTTCATAGAATCCCAAATTATAAACTTGTTACTGCATCATTGCTAGTTTAGTTTCAAGAAAAAAATCTTGTATCATAAAGTTGCAAAATTCTTTTTTTTTCTTCAAAAAGAAAACCTGAAAAAGATAGGAATTTCTCCTCTCCAAATGTATACATTATTGAAAATACGCCTTTATAACCCTGATCTATACAAGTTACGGTCGAAACCACACCTGCACTCATGATTCCGTACAAGTTAGTCCTTCACTCCCAACTAACTCTCCTGAATTACTCTACTGTCCCTTGTTGCATTAGATCTATATAATCTTTACCATTCACAAATTTTTATTTATAGATCCTTCAGGTTAAAACGTTCCTCCCTATTAATCTCTCTCAAACATTTTTTAATAATACCTTTTTCCCTCTATATTATCAGCTATAATCATTCAGTATTATCTCTCATTTCAAACATCACTCACTACTTGTCTCTCTTACTCAGGCAATGAGTCTGCAAACACTTTTGCCTCATTGTGTTCCATAAAGAATCTATTTTTCCCTTCTGGAACAAAACTTTCAATACTACCAGACAAAGGCATAGCCTTTATTCCACAACACATTTTTTTTTTTAAACACCATTGAATTCATTTTTTCAACAAATCAAAACTTGTATCAGGGTAAAAGAAGATCTTATTTCCATTGTAAATTAATGGTGATTGTCTTTCTTTCGTTGTTTTGCCGCCAGTTCCAAGATCTATTCTCCCTATTCATAACAAAGCGATTTAACCAATATTGGACATGGAATTTGATCTGGTTGTGCCTTCAGCCATAACACTCTATGGCATACATGTCAAACTCAGGCCCGCGGGCCAAATTTGGCCCGTGATGTAATTATATTTGGCCCACAAGATCTTATCAAATATGTATTAGAGCTGGCCTGCTATCCGCCGCGCTAGTATAGCGCATGCACAGCTAATACCACAAATCCCAAAATGCTTTGCAAATGTATTGGCGCTGGCCCGTCAGCCCGCTAATCGCTCCCACCTCCTCTCTTTACTTTCATTAGCATCTGCGACCTGTCGCCCAACTCACATGTAATAAACCCCTTACAAAAAATGGCCAAACGAAAGACAGAAATCAGGACCTTTCAAGACAGGTGGGAGGCAAACTCTGACCCCAGAGTTTGATGAACTTGCATCTAAGAAGAGATGCCAAGTATCTGGTTTAGACCCAGGTGCATCAGAGTAAATCAGTGTAGCAAGCCAAGCTGGATTAATATTTCCTTTGGTTAACTTTGGACTGTTCATAGTTGAAAGATTGGATTTTCATTGAAGCAAGTTGTTATTTTTTTGACTTGTTGGCTTGTGGAAAAAAAAACATTTAAAAAGATCTTAAAGGCTATAGAGAAATATTATTTATTGAATATTTTATTTCTCATTTGTTAATGCTTCTTCTGGAAAGAGTTTAACCAAAACTATTATTAAACATTTATTTTAATAAGAAAAAGTTTAACATTACATATGTTGAAAGAAGAGAAAACATGCAGATGTTGAAAATTTTCAATAAATATTTAGTTTGGCCCACAACTTAGTCCAAGTTTTTAATTTTGGCCCTCTGTGAATTTGAGTTTGACACCCCTGCTCTATGGGCTCTTTCAATCTCAATATCTCCTTGCAATTCAGTTACCTCCAAAGATTGCAGAATACAACGTTGCAAAAACTTAATTTCCTGACTTTCATCACCTTCTTTAAGTCCAAAAATTTTTATATTAATTTCTTGTACTAAAATTTTCTAAAATGTTAATTTTTTGAGTTAATTGATCTTTTGTTGCAGCCACTTCAGGATGAATTTTTTCATCTGTTCTTTAACATTTTGAATTTCAAATTCATTTCCTTTAATTTTTCCTTCCACAACTTCAAATTTTTATCTACTTGCTGCATCATTCTTTCCCCGGCTCTGGGCCTCCTTGGTGGCTGATCTCCTTCTCCCCATCCAAGCTATTCCCTGTGTTGCTGTCCAATGTCACTCCCACAAGGCCAGGCTTGTACCTGCTGCCACCATGTTGCCCCCGCTACTCATGCGTCTCCCCTGGGTTGCAGGCAGCGCTGTTTCTATGGCGTTGCCTGTTCCATCCTTGACTTTTCTGTGTGAGACCAAGGCCACCTGCATTGTCCTCCATCTGTCTGCTGTTCCCCATGCTGTCGCCGCTTCCAGCCCTCTCCTGCTGTTACCCCCGATGCTCACGGGGGTCCCCCTGGGTTACAGGCAGGGCCATTTCCATATGCTGCCTGTAATCCTTCACTGACCTTTCTGTGCGGGGCTGAGACCACCTGTGTTCTCCTCCATCTCTCCGCTGCTTTCTGTGCTGCTTACAGCCCTCTCCTGCTGCCGCTTGCCACTTGGAGTGCAGGGCCTGCCGAAGGGCACGTCCCGGTGTCCTCGAACTCGTACTCAACCACTCCAGGAAGACCTTCTGTCTGTATCTTCTTGCGGATGTCTCTTTTCCATGAGGCCACTGCTCCTGGTCATTTCGTGGTGCTAGGATCAACAATTCTTTTTGAATGAGTTTTTTCTTCCTTTCCCATTTCTTCAATGTTTATTCTTATTTCAGGCACTTTTCCTTCCACTTCTCATCTTTTATCTTGGGTATTTTTATTGATTTTACTTCATTCTCCCTGGACCCCTAAGTTCCATGTCTACCCCCTTCTCTGCATTCACGTAACTCCAAGAATAGGCAATCCTTGATAATAAGTGTTGCAAATAATTTGTTTTTAACAATTTTAGGTGGCACATTGGCAAAACTGGTAGACCTATCTTTCAGTGCCTTATACCCCAATTTACAGATGGGAATATAGAAAAGGCATGCTAAAAATTATTCAATATTATAGTCATTTGGATTTCAATATTCAGGTTGATTGGGGAAAATTAGGTTGGTACTGGACACCAAGAAAAGGAATTTCTAGAATATTTGTAGGATGAGCAATGTGGCTGAGGTGATTTGGGAAAGGGCAATTGGATTGGGTGTTTTGTAATTAGCCAGATTTGAAAAAGGAGCTCAAAGTAAAGGAACTGTTAGGAGACAATGATCATATGATAGAATTCACCTTGCCGATTGAGAGGGAGAAACTAAAATCAGATATATTGGAGTACCAGGGGAATAAAGGTCCCTACAGAGGTATGAGAGAAGAACTGTTCAAGGTTGATTGGAAGCGGACACTAGCAGGGATGACGGAAAAGCAGCAGTGGCTGGAGTTTCTGACCTTGACTCAGAAGGTAGAGGACAAATTCATCTCAATGCTGAACAAGTATATGAAAGCAAGAATGAGGTAACTGCCTGACTCGACAACATAAAAGAAAAAAAAGTACAGTGCATCAAAAATTAATAGAAAGCCATCAGGAGTCGACTTAAAAGGTAATGGAGAAAAGATAAAATACAAAAATAAGTTAGCCAGTAACTCAAGAGCATATGTAAAGGTTTATTCAGATATACAAAGAGTGAAATAGAGGTGAGAGTGGTCATCAGGCCACTGTAAAATGACACCTAGGACATAGAAAATGGCGTATGAACTCTGTATTTTGCGTTGGTCTTCATTGTGGAAGATGCCAGAAGTATGCCCAAAGTTCGACAATATCAAGGGGCAAAAACCATTATAGTCCCTATTACCATGGAGAAGGTGCTGGGGAAGTTTAAAAACTAGTGGCTAAATCACCTGAACCAGATGGACTACACCTCCAGGATTCTTAAAAGAGGAGGCTGAAGTGCTCGTGGAGGATTCACTAAATTCCATAGCTACTGGTAAGTAGTGGTGTTCTTTTCACATTTTCACATTATATATCAATGAGTTGGATGAAGGAATTGATGGCATTGTGGCCAAGTTTGCAGATGATCCTAAGATAGGAGAAGGGACAGGTAGTGTTGATGAAGCACTTGGTTTACAGAAGGACTTGGACAGGTTAGGAAATTGGGCAAGGGAATGGCAGGTGGAATACAGTGTAGAGAAATGCATGATCATACATTTTGGTGGAAGGAATAAAGGTTTAGATGTAGACTATTTTCTAAACAAATTAGTTTAGAAATCAGAAGGAATTCAGAGTTCACTTGTAAGAATACCCAAAAGTTAATTTAGAGATGGAGGGTTTTGATAAGGAAGCTAAATGAAATCCTAGCATTCATTTCAAGAAGGTTAGAATATAAAAGCAGAGATGTAATGTTAACAGTTTTTAAGGTATGGTCAGACTGCACTTGGGGCATTGAGTAGTTTTGGGCTGCATTGAAAGTATGTGTTGGCATTGTAGAGAGTCCAGAAGAGGCTCACTAGAATGATCCCTGAAATGAAAATTATCAGATGAGAAGCATTTAATGACTCTGGGACTGTACTCTCTGGAGTTCAGAAGGGGATCTCACTGAAGCCTATAACATACTGAAAGGAATGGATAGAGTAGACTTGGAGAGGAAGTTTATAATCATGCAGGAGTCTAGGATCAGAGGGCACAACATACAAAACATCCCTTCAGAGCAGATGTGGAGGAATTTCTTTATCCAGAAGGTGATGTATCTGTGGAATTCATTGCCTCAGATGGCTGTGAAGTCCATTATTGGGTACATTTAAGTCGAAAATAGATAAATTTTTAATTATGTATAGAATCAAGGGTTGTGGGGAGATGTCAGGTAAGTGAGGTTGAAAATGATAGAAAATCAGCTATGATGAAATGATGGGGCAGACAATGAGCTGAAAGGCCTAATTCCTCTTCCTTGTCTCTGAGGCTGAGGCTGAGGTGAATAGAATATTCAGGAGGATGAATCCTCTAAAAACATCTGGCCTAGATGGATAACCTGGTCATGTTCTTAAAAACCTTTGCAAACCAGCTGTCTGGAAGTTTTCTGGATATTTTCAACTTCTCACTGCAGCGTTCAGAGGTTTCCCCAACCTCTTCCACCCCCCCCCCCTCCCCCATTGCTTCAGTAGGGCATCCATCGTTCCGATTCCCAAAAAGAGCAAGGTGACGTGCCACAATGACTATCAGCCAGTGACCTTTGCGTCCACTATAATGAAGTGCTTTGAGAGCTTGGTAATAGAGCGAATCAACTCCTAGGAAGGACCTGGACCGACTTCGGTTCACTTGTAGTTGTCACAATAGGTCAACAGCAGATGCTAGCTCCCTGGCCCTCTCCTCTGCATAAGGTCACTTAGACCACAGAAGCACCAATGTTAGGTTGCTGTTCATTAACTTCAGTTCAGCATTCAACACCATCATACTAGCAAAACATGTCCAAGCTAAAGGATTTGGGATTCTGTCCATCCCTCTGCAACTGGATCTTCAGCTTCTTAATCGGCAGATCCCAATCGACAACATCACCTTCTCTTCATTGACTATCAGCACAGGTACCTCAAAGTTGTGTGCTTAGTCCCCTGGTCTATTCCTTGTACCCCAGTGACTATGTTGCTGTTTAGCTTTAACTCGATATGCAAATTTGCTGCAACTCCACCATTGTTGGCCAAATAACTGAAAATTGTGTCAAAAAGTAGGGTGGTGATCGAGAACTTGATTTGTTGGGGCCAGAACAGCAACCTTGCTCACAACATCGCCATGACCAACAACCTTATTGTTTATTTTAAGAAGAAAAGACAGAGGGACCACACATCTGTCAGCTTTGATGAGATAGAGGTGGAGGGAGTCAGAACCTTCAAGTTTCTGTGAGTCCATACTTCAGGACACCTTTTCTGGAGCCAGTATATCAAAAGAACCCTGAAGAAGCCACATGGAGTCTGAGGTGATTTTGGCATGTCATCAGATACTCTGACAAACTTCTACAGGTGCACTGTGAAAAGCAGAATGGCTGGTTCCATCAAAGCCTGGATTGGTGATTCAAGTGTCCAAGAATGCAGATGTCTGCAGAAGGTAGCAAACACAGCCAGCTTCAGCACTGGCTCTGACCTCCCTTCCATTGCAGGCACTGCCTCAAGAAGGCAGCCAATATTATAAAGGTCCCCCATCATTCTGGTCAATACCTTTTCTCACTGCTACCATCAGGCAGTAACTCTTGGTTCCAGAACAATCTTTCCCACAGCTGTATGGCTCTTGCACCTCCCCTTGTCGCATTAATCACAAACTACTCCAACAGTACAGAAGGACTACCTCCACTATGGCAAGTCACTTTTTACAAAAGGACACATGAATGATTCTTATCTATCTTGTATCTATAATGTCATTTCTAATTTAATTTAAATTAGTTGACTATTAATTGATGTTTATTGGCTTTTCAGTCCATATTGGCTAGTTCTCAGGAGAATGGCCCTAGTTTACAGCGCCATTGATCAGGACCAATGTTTGAATCTTGTGCTGTCTGTTAGGAATTTGTATGTTCTCCTTATGTCTGCATGGGTTTCCTCTGGGTGCTCTGGTTTCCTTCCACCATTTGAAACCTACCAGAGGTTGTAGGTTAATTGGATGTAAATGCACGGGCCTTTGGGCCAAAATGGCCTGTTTCCATGCTGTATGTCTTTTAAAAAAAATTTAAAAGGCAAACTGCAACTTATTTTCCCCAATCAATGAGTACTTCTTTGTTTTTACTGAGGAAAGATGTGATGACTGGGGATCTCTGAGCAATCAATGCAGTGCCTTGGGAGTTTGCATTAGGAGGTTCTCAAGGTCCTGATCTGTATGAAGGTAGACAAATCTCCTGGGCTTTATTGGATCTATCCAAGTATACTGAGAAGCTAGAGAGGAAATTGCAGATGTCCTGGTTGATATTTGTGAGTTGTCATTATAGGTGAGGTGCTAGAAGACTGAAGGGCGGCAAATGTGCCTCCATTCAAGTAAGGCTGCAGCAAAAAGTGGGTACCGCAGGCCATAGAACCAAATATCAATGGTGGTGAGTTATGCAACTATTCTGAGGGAGAAGGTATATATGCACTTTAATGGACAAGGGCTGATTAGAATAATGAGCATGATTTTGTAACTGGGAGGTCATGTGTCACAAATCTAATTGAGTTTTTTTTTTAAGATGTGACCAAGATGTTTGAGGGTAGAACTGTAGGCATGTATATGGATTTCGGCAAGGCATTCAATAAGGGTCTGCACAGTAAGCTGCACTGGAAAGTTAAATCAAATGGGATCTACGATGAGATGTCAGAATGGATAGAAATTGGATTCATTATATATAGTAGAGGATGATGATGGAAGGCTGTTTTACAGGGTTTGGTGCTGGGCCCACTGTATTTTGTCATCTATATCAATTATTTAGGCTTTACAAAACTAGAGCGTTCCTATGAAACCTTTAGTAAGCCGAAATGGTGTAAAGCGAAGACCCATTCAAATCTTTTCATAAGAGCAAACACAGGTTTCTTTGTAAAAGCTAAAAGTTTCGTAAAGCAAGTATTCATAAAACGGTGTACACCTGTAGTATGTTCCTTATCACAATTGGATTTGAGTACGGGGGTAAAGACCTCTTGTAGAATTGCATAAAGGTCTGGTGAGAGCACCAGCAGAACATTGTGTAGAGGGATGGTTTCCTCATCTTGGGAAGAATATCTTTTCAGTAGAGTGGGTTTAATGAAAGTTTCAGGTTGCTTTCTGCAATGGGATTTTTTTTTTGTTGAGTTTAGTAGAATGTGTTTGATCTCCTAATTATACAAAATTATGGGCTTGACAGAAGGGGACGTGTGCGTGCATATGTCGCCGATAAGTCATCCGTCATTACATATTTCTTCATCCACAGTCTTGCAACTCAGCATTCCACTGGCGTTCCAGTGGAGCTGATATGTAGGGGAATTGATGGTCATGGGTTTGGAGCAAGAAAGCCGTAGTGAGGGAGAAGATCACCCATTATCATGTTGCTTTGCGTGTCTTTTATGCACCCACCCATATCCACCTATTAGATGTTAGGCTGTGCTCCTCCCACCAGATTTAGCTAGCTGTCTGCCTGATTTACGGCATTCCAAGGTGGGCTCAAGCATGAAGCATTGACTGCCTTTTTAACTTCCTTTTGATGTTGTGTGACCTGAATTTCTCCAGCAGTTTTGTGAACTTATGCAGTTTATTTTGTGGATATCACTCTTAGGTTTGCAACTCTAATTAAAGATGTAACCAGGATTATAACAAAACTGAATTATCTGATTGAAAATCTGATTATTATTGGTAGAATTGCTGTGGTAATTGCTGAATTTTCTTTTTCTCTTCTGTAATTTAATTTTTGTTATCTTTTTAATTTGGACATACAGCACAGTAACAGACCCTTTCAGCCCACAAGACCAGCTGCCCAAATACCCCAATCAACCAACAACCCCTCCCCCTCTGTTTTGAAGGGTGTGAGGAAATCAGCGCACCCAGAGGAACCCATGCAACATGAGGAAAATGTGCGGACTCCTTACAGCACAGGATCAGAACCCTGGCACTGTAATAGTGTTGCGCCATCCATGCTACCCTCCTCATAATTTTAAACGTTGTCAATTTAGATCAGCCAATCTCAATTTTTTTTGGCTATGGCCTCCTTCCCTGTAAAGCAGGGGTGTCAAACTCAAATTCACGGAGGGCCAAAATTAAAAACTTGGACTAAGTCAAGGGCCGAACTAAATATTTATTGAAAATTTTCAACAACATCTGCAAGTTTTCTCTTCTTTCAACATATGTAATGTTAAACTTTAGGATATAACTTTAGGAGGATAATGTTACAGGTCAGGAGTAGGTAGCTCAAGTTCACCCTTTGCTTGACCTGAGGGAAACATATTTGGTCCCTGTGGAGATGTAGTCAGCATTCACAGGCTGTGTCCATTTTGACCTGCATCAAGACTCAGCATTTCCTGCTCACTCCTCAGGCTCTAGGCCTCTATTCACCCTCGACCCACCATCCCTCTACCTGACCAGTCCTTTACCCAACCTCTACTCACCCCTCACTCCGCTCGCTCTGCCTCTACCCACCCCATCCTATACATGCCCCTCGACTGCCTCTCCCCTCAACCTGTTCCTCCCTCTACCTGTCTCTCATCCTCTAATCACCCCTCCCCTACTCGCCCTGCCCCTCCCCTTTTACCTCTTCCCTATCCACCCCTCCTTCTACTCATCCCTCCCTCTAACTGCCCCTCGCACCACCATAACTTCCCCTGCCCATTACTCCTCACCTACACCCTCTGCCCACCCCTGCTTACCCACCCACTCAGGCCCAGCGCGCTGCCGATCAGCCTTTGCGGACAGCCACCATCTCTCTCTTCACGTGCAGGGCCGAACCAGCCGTCCCTGGGGTCCGCGCGGGTGCAAGCGCTGAAGGCCGTGGCGACCGGGAGAAGTGCACTCGCGCTGTGGAAGGGCCGTCCGGTGCCAGTCGTGCGGGGCTCGCGCTGCCCAGGGGCCGTGCGCAGCCTGCCGTGCCCATTGCGCTGACAGGAAATTACGGGCGCTCGCCCATCCGCCGCACCGCTCGACAGGTGGGAGAAGGGACTGGTTGTGCGGGGAGCCTTCCAACTGGCTTGCCGGCTGATGACATCGACAGACTTCTCGTGTTACAATTTCTCGTGTTACAATGGGGAAGGATGTGCAATGAAGGGGGAGGATGGTGGGGGTGACATTACCAAAAAACAGCATCGGCTCTCGCTGCAGGGCGGGCCACCTCTAATACATTTTTGAAATGATCTTGCGGGCCAAATATAATTATATCGCGGGCCAAATTTGGCCCACGGGCCAGAGTTTGACATGTGTGCTGTAAAGCAATCGTTTAGTTGGTTTCTTTTGTACTTCTCTCCTACAGACTACATAAAAACACACAAAAAAAAATTGATTTCAGTACAGGGCCCTCCATTAAATGTGCAGTGGCCCCCTAGGGAGAGTATATGGCTCCCTCTTGAGAATGGGTGATTTCTATCATTGCATTGGTGTTTGGTTCATCAGCAACAATGTGAAAAATTATTCCAAATTGTCCATAGATTGTCTATTAGGTGAGCAGATAATGTATTGTCCTTCCAGATTTGTGGGGCAATTGTGTTTATTGCTGTAATTAGTGTATTGATAATGATGAAGTGTGCACAGCAGCATATGTGATGGTATCTTTTCAACCTGTCATGCTCACAAATGAACTTGTTCTCAAATATCCAAAATTGGTATTTTAAATTTAATTTTTACGGTTTCACTCAGGCTCAGAATTCTTTGTTCTGTTACCAAAATGATGCCAATGAATCAGTTGCAGTGTTGCAAGCTTTACTGTGTTAACAAAAATGTTTTAATTGTTTCAGTTCTCTTTCATTACTGACATTTGACATTTGTGAACGTGCTATTTAATCTTGCTGTGTTGATTTTCCTTCTGTATGATGATAATTAGTAAAAACTCAAATCCCCCTTATACCTAAATGGTATTTTGTAAATTCAACAAAATTTTGGAACAATTAGCTGTAAATTGTTGCTTAATCTCGAATCTATTTGGTGTGTACGGAATTTGGTGTGTACGTAATTTGGTGTGTACGTAATTTGGTGTGTACAGAATTTGGTGTGTACAGAATTTGGTGTGTACAGAATTTGGTGTGTACAGAATTTGGTGTGTACAGAATTTGGTGTGTACAGAATTTGGTGTGTACAGAATTTGGTGTGTATGGAATCAAAATGTTGAATGTTTAATCCTCCTTTCTATTACTCAGGAAACGTATGAGAATATTCCTGGACAATCAAAGGTGACGTTCCTTCTACAATCGCTCAGGAATTCTGCAGCTGCAGAGGAGGTAATTATCAAAATCTTCAGTTTGCTAATTGAAATGTAGGATTAGGGCTGAGTTTAGTTCAAGTTGAATGTTTTTCATCTCAGTGATCCAGAAAACAAATCAATGGGGGATTTTTAAACTGTAGTTTGCTGTGACTCTGTGTCTAAATCTGTTCATACCATGGAGTGATCCTGTTTTGCATGGAGCAAGGAAACCGAAGAGGGTAACCTGACAGCACATACAAATGTGTATCAGAGACATGGGTCCGTGTCTTCCTTCCTCCAGTTCTCCAACCCCTCCCCTTCTATCAGAGCTATCTTTCTTTTTCTCCCTTATCACTTTTTAGCTTCCTTCTTTTCTACTCTCCCACCTGTATCCATGTATTATCTCTTACCGGTGAGCCCACCCACCCCCCTCACCTTTTGATTCAGGTGTCTACCTGATTTTTGACACACCTCTGAAGACTGGCTCCGGCCCAAAATGTCAACTGCCTTTTATGTTCCATGATTTGCTGAGTTTCTCTGGTATTTTTTTTGTACTTCAGAAGGCATAGATGGTCAGTATCTTTTTCCCATGGTGGCAAACGTATCAAAAATTGAAGAATTAACCCCAGAGGAGGCAGTTTTAAAAGTGATTTGAGATCATGTTTCATTTATTAGTGTGGTTGGTGTCTGGAACGCTGCCATAGGAGATGGTGAAATTAGATACAGATACTATGTTCAAGAAACATTTCGACGGGTACTTGAAGTAGTGAAGTATATGATTTTAATGTGGACAAATGGAATGAGAGTAAATGGCAAAATGTTGGGATAGATGTGGTGGAGTGAAGGGCATATTTCTGCTCTGTATGACAATACTTATTTTCTGAAGCATTTCCTGAGGAAAATCAACTATTTTTTTGTACCTTTCCCTCCCCCCCCCCCATGAATTTGCTGTGGGAAATCCTGCTTCCTTGTAAAAGTTCTCTAATGTTGGCATTTGAGCAACTTTCTTTGAATTGTGAGAAGTGGGGCTTGCTGTGCACATTGTTGCATCACATGCAACAATGTAAAGATTGACATTACATACTGAAAAAGAAATGATGTATATTGGTTTCCTTTACAACATACAGAATCTTGTGTATTATTGAAGAACCACTGATTAAGAAAGGAGAAACTATATTCAATGTTCATAGTTAAGGTCAAAAGAACTGAAGGATAGATGGCAAATGTAATAAAGTATCCAAATTGTGATTTGCATTAGCAAAAGGCCTGGTGGAAACTAATCCAATGTCAATTTACTAGAATGTTGCCAGATCTTCAGGGATTGAGTTACAGGGAAAGATTAAACAAGTTGGAGGTGAAGTGGAATGAGGGGAGATTTGATAGAGGTTTACAAGATTATGAGGGGTATAGACATAGTGGATTTTAAAAGGCTTTTTAAATATGAGAGGTCATAGTTTTAAGCTGAAAGGGGAGAGGTTTAGGGGGAACATTAGGGAAAGGTTTTTCACTCAGAGTGGTGAGAGTATGGATTGCCGCCATCTGATGTGGTGAATACAAGCTCTATCATATATTTCAAGAGTAAATTGTATAGGAATGTGGATGTGAGCGGACTGGAGGGTTATGGTATGAGAGCAGGTCAGTGGGTCTCGGGAGATGGTTGGCACAGACTAGAGGGACTGAATGGCTTGTTTTCAGTGCTGTAGCGTTCTATGGTTCTAATTTTTTTTAATAGTTGCAATCTTGAAAAAGTATACTTTCAGGGCTTTGAATCAAAATTGGGGTGAGTGGAATAAATTGGAGAGGTCTTTTAGATTATCAGCCATCTCCACCTGTATAGAAACATAATTTGAGATATATAAATGATTCCTTCACTTCTCTGTGGAAGATTTTATAAATAGGCTTTTCTTTCCTTTCAGGTAAGGCAGATGGCTGCTGTTTTAATGCGGCGAATGCTTTCTGCTTCTTTTGAAGAGGTATTTCCAAGTTTAACCCCTGATGTGCAGAGTGCTGTCAAAACTGAGCTACTTCTGGGCATCCAGATGGAAGGATCTTCTAATATCAGGAAAAAGACCTGTGACATTGCAGCAGAGCTCTCTAGAAATTTGATTGGTTAGTACCTTGCAATATCTTCACTCAATTCAAGGATTGAAGTTGTAATTTAAAAGTGAAGGGAAAAGCAGGAGGAATGTAAGAAACCTTTTTAACACTGAGGTTAGTTAACACGTGGATCAACCAGGGCTTTCAAAATGACATGCACTTGCAGGGAAACTATAGTTCTGAGGACAGAGCAGTAGATTGGGACTGAATGATTGCCCTTATAAGGAACTAGAATGAGCATTGGGCCAATGGCTTGCACACCATTGCTCATTTAAGTCCACTTGAAGTGAAGAACAGCATTAATAAATCTCTAAGTAACATAGGACAATTGAGTAATTGAAGAGAATTTGCATTACATTTTATATTGTGCACTAAGATCCCAATTCTTGCCACTCTAGGCAAAGCATTTCCTTTTCAGATGACTGTTTGATATATTTTCTTGTATCAATTTTATCTGTATTTCTTCATCCCATGGTCAGAAACATTTTCTTGGCATCTGCCTTGTTAAAACCTAGTTCATTTTTGGAGATTTCTATTGAATTGCTCCATTGCCACTTGAGCAAAGATCTGTCTCTTTGGCATTTCTCAATAGTTAACCCTGCTCTTGCATAACCACTTTCCATGACTAGCCTGCTGGAGTTCTTTCGTGCAATCTCTGTATTCCTCTGTAATCAGGGCACTGTCTGATTGTAGATTCCAAAACCTTACCTGTGCTTCCTTTTCCTTTATGACCATATATTTCACCTCGCTCTTGCCTTGCCATCCATATCCTTCCTTTCCATTGGAACATGCCAGCCTGAACTTTAATTAGTTGCTCCTTTTTTAAAAAAAAACTGCTGAACATCAGTAAAGGGAATGCTCAACAGCAGCTACTTCCATATTACCTTTTCCTCCTAGATTATGTCTAATACCAACATAATTTTTCTTCCCCCAGTTTAGTACTTTTCTACAAGACCCGAGCTTTTCCATAATTATCTTGAAAGTTAAGGAAGTATGATCACTATTCTCAAAATGTTGCCCCACTGAATGTCTGATCACTTGGTTTGATCTATCCCATTCCTGGTTGGGCTATCTACAGATTGTTTCATGAAACTCACAGAGATGCACTTAACAAGCTCTGTGTCATCTAAACCTCTATCACTAAGGACATCCTATCAAAGTGGTTACACCTTTCTCATTTATAATCTCTACCCACCCAGCATCATTAGTTAAGCCCACCATTATTATTCTCTGTCTGTAGCTATGACACTCCACCCAATTAGCAATGGGAAACCTCCACCTCTTTTAGCTCCTCTATCCCGTCTGAAACAATGAAACACAGGAACATTGAGTTATTGTGTAAAAAATCTTTTCTTTCCTGTTCTTGTGCATTGAGGGCCAAATCATAAATTATGGTTTTTATCTTTGAATTGTTCTGTTCCACATGTTATCTTTGCAATTAACCTGTCTGATACATGCTAATTTAAATTCCCAAAGCAGATTTTCACGTGGAAAGATGCATGGCAAATGCCATCACCCTGGCTCTTCACTCAGTCATTGAACACCTAACACCTGGATGCCATGGACATGAATGTTAGATGACTATTTGTAGACCATATCTTTACCTTCAGTATCATAATCTCGAGCAAACTCATCCCTAAGGTTCAAGATCGAGACCTCTGTGCCTCCCACCCCCCTGCAACTTGATCTTAGACTTCATGTCTAAAAGTCTACAATCAGTGAAGATAGGTGGCATCTTCTCCACATCACACTCAACACTGACTGCCTCAGCATTCTAACGAAGTGCTGTCATTATCCTTTCAGACAAGTGAGGCAATGTTAAGTGTCCAGGATAGGTCACTTTTTTTAGTTGACTCTGAGAAACTTGGTGCTCTCCAATACTGAGCTAATAATGGGTAGTGGAGGGTGCTCATCCCTGGTCCTCCTGAAGTCCTCAATCATTTACTTTGATGTCCACATTGAGACTCCGGTTTTACTTTTGCACCATATTACTAGATTTTCTACCTCTCTGTATTGTGACTCATTGTAGCTGATGAGGCCAACTGCTGTTTAGTCATCTGACTCTGTTGGAGCTGGATCTGGCATGCACTTGTGGAGTCGGTAGCATGAGCAGGAGCGGGCTGAGCACACAGTTCTGATGTGTGCCAGTGCTCAGTGTGAGATTCTGCTGCCAACTTGGACAGACTGTGGCCTTTCTGTATATATATAAAAAAAAAAGTCCAAAATCCAGTTGCAGTGTGTGGTGTGGAGTAAAACATGAAATTCTGCAGACATTGATCTAAAAACAATGCTGGTGAAACTCAGCAGGTAAAACCGCTTACTTTATATAGCAACAGTACAGATACAGCTCTTCATCAGAGTATTTGCTTATACCTTGATAAAGGACTCAAGCCTGAAACATTGGTTATGTATCTTTTTCTTTGTCTACTGTTTGTCCTGCTGAGATTCTCTAGCATTGTGTTTTTACAGAGAGAATTGTTGAGTATCTCTAACAATCTCAGTTGGTCTGCACAATCCTTCAGTATGTGACCGGGTATGCTGTCTGATCCCTCTGTCTCCTGTGGGTTCAACATGGATAGGATTCTCCTCCTTGTCCACATCTATGCAAGGGGTCTGTTCTTCAGGGGGATTTGCATCTTTCTTTGGATCAGCCTATTCTTCACATTGAACCATGCGTTGAAGATGTTCAATCTGTCTAGTAAGGAGGTGTCAGCGTCATTGACTCACAAGGTTGCCTTGTGATCGGTTATTGTTTTGATGCCTTGCCACTTGCACCTCATGGTGCCAGTGTCGCATAGATGTCTATGGATCCTGTATGTATCCACTCTTGCCTTCAGATTACACAGGAGAATTCAGCTCTGGTTGATATTGGGGGAAACATCTCCTGTCCTGTAGGCTGCATCTCAAGCTCTGAGAAATCCATGGATCTTTATGCCCAACCAAGAGACTAAAAGGCTAGTGGCATGGAGCTAAGCCAACAGATCTTGATGCCATTAAGATGAAGGAGTTGATCATTGATTTCCAGGAGAGGGGGCAGAGTCTGCATCTCTCTCCATATTAATGGCACTGAAGTGGAAAGAGTTTTCCTTAGAACTTCACAATAGATATTGCCAATGACTTGTCCTGGAACAATTGCGTTAATGCGACTTTCAAGAAAGCGCACCAACATCTCTATTTTCTCTATAGACCAGAGGAGTTCAGCAGGCCTCCCATGTCTCTTTTTTGAAATTTTTATTTAATTTTACATGTGCATTAAAAAAATCTTGTACATAAATTTCTTATTCAAAAATATTAAAAATTAATACTGTGATTTTTTTTAATTTCCCCTCCCCCCAACAGCCCAATAGAAAAGATGGGGGAAAAAAAGAGAACACATGGATAATATTTATAAAAACTTTCTAAAACTGTCAAATAAAATCTAACATATCTTAATTTTTAGAAGTCAAAAGAATAAGGTTGGACGATTACAACTTAATTCCTACATTTGTAAATGTGATTCCCAAATCTTTTGAAAAATTTCAAATTTATTATGTAAATTATATGTAATTTTTTCAAGTGGTTGAAACTACCTATTTTAGTATGCCATCTATCGATTCCCGAATACACATCTGATTTCCAAGTTAATGCCTCACACTTTCTAGCTACTGCTGGGGTTATTTTAACAAATTCTTTTTGGTATTTATTTAATTTCAATTTCAATTCTGTGTCAAAAATATTCCCAAGTTTAAAAAAAAAAAAAAAAAAATTGGATCTTGAGGAATATTAACTTTTGAAACTCTTTCCAAAAATAAATCCAGTTCTATCCAAAAGGGTCTTAATTTTGTATTCTCATGTAGAAAAGTACCTATTTCTTTATTACATATAAAACATTTTTCTGAAAAATTAGAATTTAATCTATTTAATTTCTGCAGAGAAAGATATAGTTGATGTAAAAAAAAAAAATTATATTGTACCATTCTATACGGACATTAACTGTGTTTAGTCATACTATCCTGACAAAGATCTAACCAAGTCTCCTTTTGAATATTTATTTTTAAATCTTTCTCCCATCTTTGTCTTGATTTATGAACTCCTGGTTTATTCATTCCTTTTTGCAAAATTGTATACGTAACTGAAATAAACTTTTTAATATTTATATCTGTAATTAATTGTTAAAAATAACTTTGTTCATGTAATGTCAAATCTGGACTTAAATTTTCTCTTAAATATGCCTTTAACTGATAATAAGAGAATATTGTATTGTTTTGTATTTCATACTTTTCAACTGCTCAAATGTCATTAAAGTTGAACCTTGAAAACAATCTTTTATTGTCTTAATTCCTTTGTTAAACCAAATATCAAAAAGTTTATTATTTATTGTAAAAGGAATAAGTTGATTCTGATTCCGTATCATTCCTGTTATCTGAAAAATTCTTATGCCCATTTCAAAATTTATTTTACTCCATATTTTAAAAATGTTTTAACAAAGGAATATCTCTATCTCCAATAAGAACTTAACATTCCATTTATATATAAAATTCTCTGATTTCTATTTTATTCATTTCTATAAAAATCCATGCTGGCTTCTCTCCCTCTTGGAAAAAAAAGTAGAGAGAAAAGTCGATTGTGCTGCTCTCTAATAATTTTTAAAATTTGCTCATTGTAGTCCTCCTAATTCAAATTTCCATGTTAACTTTTCTAATGCAACTCTTGCCATTTTTCCTTTCCAAATAAATTTCCTTACATACTTGATTAGTTCTTGAAAAAAATTTGATGGTGTGGTGACTCACCAGAAGGTAGGCAAACCAGCCCTGCTTGTAAGCCACGCGGCAGGGCAGCCGGACAAAATGGCGCCGTCAGGGGTTTCCCTTCCTTCCAGCTCAGAGTTCAGAAACCCAAACTTGGGGACCATGTGACGCCCAGATGACGTCAGCTCCCTCCAACACGGTTCTCAGCCAGGTCCGGGCTGGGAATATAAGTGCAGCCCAGCAGCCTGCAATAAACTAGTCTGCTCACTGAGCTCAACCCATCTGGTTGCGTGTGTTATTGCAGGAGCAGTGTAGCCGCCGCTACAATTGGTGACCCCGACTGGTTCAAACTTCTTTGAACCCATCATGAACGAGTCTGGGATCAGCTCTATAGCCGTGAAACTGCCTGAATTCTGGGTTCACGAGCCGGAGACCTGGTTCGTCCACATGGAGGCCCAGTTTCACCTCTGCCAGATTTCGTCCGACACGACCAAATTCTACCATGTGGTCGCTGCCCTGGACCAGGCCATCACCAGACGCGTGTTGCACCTTATTCAGCACTCACCTGCAGTGGACAAGTACGAGACCATCAAGCGAATGCTTACCTGGTCCCTCAGACTATCCAGACACCCAGCATGCCGCTTGGGTGCTGCACCTCACGCCCTGGGGGACAGGTTCCCGATGGAACTGATGGACGAGATGCTCGTACTCATGGGTGAGCACACCAACTGCCCATTTTTCGAGCGCTTCTTCCTCGTACATATGCCTGGGGACATTCGGCCGCTGCTGGTTCAGGAGAGCTTCACTGACCCAAGGAAGGTCGCTGAGAAGGCCCAAGAACTATGGCTCGCACGATTCTCAGAAGACTCAGTGGTCCAGCAGGTCACTAGGCACGGGCACGACAACGCCAAGCCCGTCCCTAGTGCTGCGGTAGAGCACCCGGCCCCTACAAGGTCCCCAAGAGCATAACCAAGGCCACAGCATCTGCTTCAGGCCTCTGCTTCTACCACCAGCGCTGGGGAACCAAGGCTCGGAAGTGTCGTCAGCCCTGCTCGTTCCAGGGAAACGACCAGGCTGGCGCTGTTGATGGCTGCGACGGCTGGCCAAGGATAAAGCCTTCTCTACCTGCAGGACTCAGTCAGCGGCCAGCGGTTCCTTGTTGACCTAGAGCCCAGATCACTGTCATACCGGCCACGCCCATAGAATCCAGGAACAGACCTCGTGAACCTCCCCTCCGTGCGGCCAACGCAATGACAATCCGGACGCATGGAGACAAGACGGTCTACTTCCAGATCGGCGAACAGAATTTAATACTTAAATATTTAATTGCATCTCTCTGCCATTTAAACTGACTTTACTTTTTACATTGCTCATAATCTGCCTTTACTATAGGCATTATTTCACTTTTTCACATTTTCTTTTATAGCCAGATACTTTCTGGTTCAGCCAAATACATTATCACATCATCTGCAAATAAACTAATCTTGGATTCTTTCCTGTTGACTTTTAAACCTTTAATATCATTATCAAGTTTAATTAATTCTGCCAAAGCCTCTATTGCTAAAATAAATAATGAAGGTGACAATGAACATTCTTGTCTATTTGATCGAGTCACTAAAACAGATTCTGATATTTACCCATTTGTTACCCTTATCACTTTAGGTTTATTATATAGAGCTCTGAACCAATTTATAAATGTGGGTGCTATTCCAAATTTTCTTGACTTTAAATAAAATATCCTATTCAAGTCTATCAAACATTTTTTCAGCATCTAAAGTAACTTCTACACTAGGTTTCTCTCTTAATTGTGCTAAATGTATTATACTCATAACTTTGTAACATTGTCTGCTAATTTCATTTTTTTTTTAACAAATCCAGTTTGCCTAATATTTATTAATTTGGGTAAATATTTTGATATTCTATTTTCTAACATTTTTGATATTTTATAATTCGCATTTAACAATGAAATCGGTCTACAATGGTTTCAAAGGATCTTTCCCTTTTTTCGGAATCACTGTTATTGCTGTCTTAAATGATTCTGGTAAATCATTTGTCTCTTCCACCTGTTCCTAATACTTCCATAAATGGAGGAATTAATAAATCTTTAAATGCTTTGTAAAATTCAGGGAAAAGCCAAATTCTCCCAGGGACTTATTATTTTATAATGAACCCAATGCTTTAACCTCCTTTTAGTAAACGGAGTGACCAATATTCTTTGATTTTCTGTATTTAAATTTTGGTAAATTTGAGACAAAAATTCTTCCATTTTATTGTCATCTGACTGATATAAAATTTAATTTATTTTTTGTGATTTATAAGTTAACTGATTTGATTCTTTCTTAGTTGCTATAATTGTTGTAGAAACTTGTTCTGCTTTTAATTACCATGCAAGAACCTTGTCTGCTCTCTCCTCATAATATCTTTGCTTAGTTCTTATTATATCTTTTTATTTTGTTTGCCAAGTATTATATTTTAATTTCTTATTTAATCATTTTTTTTCTTTATTTAATTGTATATGTAAAATTTTTTTCTATTATTTCTTAAGTTGTTCTTGCATATAATCTTTTTAAATCTTAGATTTGTAACATATTATTTAATCTCTTAAATATGCTTTCATTGCATCCCATAAAACAAGCTTATTCATTACTGAATTAGAATTAATTTCAAAAAATGTTTTTGTTTTTCCTAAACTCTCAAAAATCCTTCCTTTTTATCAACATAGAATTAAATCTCTATCTATAAAATGGTTTCCCTCTATCTTTTATTGATATTGTTAAAAATAAAGGCGAGTGGTCTGGTAAAATTCTTGCTTAAAACTGAACTATTTTTACTCTTCCCTGCAATTATGCTGATATTAAGAAAAAAATAAATTCTGGAGTAAGATTCATGCCTTTTCTAATAAAAACAATAATCCCTTTTGGATGAATTCTCCTCCATACATCTATTAATCTCGTATCTTTTATTAAAGATTCTGTAACTTTGACAGCTTTAGTTTTAATATAATTTCTCCCAGATATATAAAACATGGATCAAGACATAAATTAAAGTCTCCTCCTATTAATACATGTTCATTGGCATTTGATAAATTCAGGAATGTCTTGTACACATTTCTCATCAACTAAATTTGCTACATATATATTCAAAAAAGTCCAAAGGTCAGAAAAAACTTTTCAATGTACTATTATATATCTATCTACTTGATCTGTAATAATACTTTGTATTTTAACTGGAAGGTTTTTGTTAATCAAAATTGCTACTCCTCTTGCCTTGGAATTAAAGGATGATGCTGCAACATGCCCTACCCAATCTCTTCATTTTTTGATGTTGTACTTCAGTTAAATGTGTCTCTTGTTTTAAAAAAAGCAGTATCCACTTTTATCTTTTTCATATATACCATTGTTTTTTTCCTTTTAATTGGATTTTTAATCCCATTAATATTAATACTTACAAAATTTGCTATTTCTCTCATTAATTGTTATGATAATAAGACCATCTCTCACCAATACCTCATCACTTCCAACTTCTATAACATTATCTATAACACTTAATATCAACTATTCGAGATGTAAAGAACATAGGAAAAAGAAAGGAAATCCTGTAAAGATATATAAAAAGAAACCCCAACTAATGTTATTATGCAAAAAAAAATTGCTTCTCTCCATGTTATGGGCAGTGGCATGTGCCACAAATGCACACATGAATTGGCAGCTGTCAGCCTCTCCCTCCCATCTCTTTTGAAGATGTTACATTTTATTTACTTAAACATGAGCCTAAGCAGATCACCCTTTATCAGTTACCATTATTGCTGTTCAAAATGTTCTTCAAATTGCACTCTGCTGCTCATCACTCATCTCCTCTTCATGATGAATGTCTGGCAGAGAGTCAGCATACTGTTTAGCCTTCTTTAGTTCAACAAAGGACTTGTTTTGGCTTCCTAGAATAAAAATCTTCAGGGTTGCTAGATATCTTAAAACAAAGGCATAACCTTTTTTCCACAGTACTTTTTTAATTGGATTAAATTCCTTTCTTTTGAACAATTCAAAACTTGTATCTTGATAGAAGGAGATCTTATTTCCATTATATTCTAAAGGCTGTTTGGCTGGTATTTCCAAAATCTTCTCTCTTATTTGATAACGAAGGAATTTAACCAGGATTGGACGCGGGTTTTGATGTGGTTGAGGTCTTAAAGCTCAATGTGCTCTTTGCATCTCAATATCTCCCTGAAATTCTTTGACTCCAAGACTTGGATCCAACATTGCAAAAATTGTCTAATAGTATCTCTTTCATCCCCTTCTTTAGTTCCTGCAATTTTTATATTATTTCTTCTACTAAAATTTTCTAAAACATCCAATTTTTGGACCATATGATATTGAGCAGTAATAAAATTAGTTTGGATATTCTCCACCTGATCTTTAATTGAATCATTTTTAAATTCTGTTCCTTTAACTCTTTCTTCCATCTCTTCAAATCTTTTTTGCATATTCACCACTACTTCCTCTACATGTTTAGTTCTAACATCTGATTTTTCCATTAAAGCTCCATTGTGCTTTATTTACTTCATCATTGCCTTCATTTGCCGATCTAAATTATGCATTCCTTTTCTAGCTTTCATCTGTCTGCTGGCTCTTTCTAATTCTTCATCTTCCATTTCTTCTGACTGTACAACCTCCTCAGAATCACTAGAGTTTGATTCTTCTTCTGTTTCTTCCTATTGAAGCAGTCTACATCTGCTTCCTTCTTCTAGCGATGCTCCTGTTTTGTGCGTTCTGCGCATGTGCGAGGAGATGTGCATGGCGCAGAGACGCTTCTTCTTTTGGAGCCTCTGGCCATTGTTGGAGGTAGTTCAACGTTGGAAAGTCTTGAGTCACCCCAACCACAGACTTCTTCAGATGGATTGCTACCTTTGGAACAGCTTTTGGATCCATCTTTGAGGTAGGCCTCTCTTCTTTATCTTTTAGTTTCTTTTGAGCCAGCGCAGCTTTTTCTTTCTTTGGATACCTCTCTAGGGTGTTCTCTGTTTAAATATTTTTTTCCTCTTTTCCTTTTTAAAAAAAAACATTTTTTTAAAACTCTTTTCGAGAGAGCTAGGTTCTGGAACCTGATGCTACACCATCACGTGACATGCCCCCATCTCCCATGTCTCTCAACATCATCATCTAAAGATGCACCATTACAGTCAGAGGTAGAGAAGCAAAAGATGGTCACACACCACCCCCCCCACCTCGAGTCATTGAGTATCCATGGATTCACATCCAGTGCTTCCACAGCCACACAACCTTCAGTCCAAACCATTAGTACTCTTGCCGTTCTAGTTCAAATACATGGATACATGATACCCCTTCAGCCAGTTTCGAGCAGTCCGCAGCCTGCCTGCTGCCTGTGTTTTCTTTATCCTAAGAGTCCTTCACTGGTCCACCCATTTTTTCACTGTCCTGTAGGTCGTCTCCTCTAATTCTCCTCCTCAAATGGGGGACGGTCTCCCCATTTTCTGGTGCCATGCACCAGTCCTCTGGTTTCCTGCAGTCTTCAGCAACTCAGACCCCCCTTCCCCCCCTCCCAGGTCATAGGATTTTAAAATAGACCCCTGTCAACTCTAATGGGCCATTTAAAGCCTGTACAGAGCCGATGGCAGTCGGACCCCATGGGGGAAGCGCTGTGTCTCCGTTCCCTATTCCCTGCGGGTCCACATCAGCGGGAGCACTGCCATTACAGTAGTTCCGACAGCGGTACCTTTTTTTTTAATGCTTTTTTTTAAGAAACCATGATTTGCTTTTGAAAGGATTTTGAATAAATAGATGAACACCAGTACAAGCTAAAAGAAGTGGATAGAAATGACAGATACAGCTGATCTCGAACTTGTGCAGGAAAATGGTATAGACTGACCTATTCTACGTAAGAATGTCCATTTTATTTCAGTGAAGATACACTTACCAGGCAGTCTGAACAGTAACGAGAGGCGAGTGTATATAAAGTATTGATCTGCATCTTGCTAAAGATAATGCTTGTTTACATTTAGATGATGATGGCAACAACCAGTGGCCAGAGATTTTGAAATTTCTCTTTGACTCTGTCAGCTCCCAAAATGTGGCACTGCGTGAAGCTGCTCTGCACATTTTCTGGTAAGTTTTGTGTTGTGAAGCACCATTTTAAATCTTGATTATAATGTACAAATGCAGCGGGAAACAAAACGTGATGGGGAATGTTATGAAATTAACTGCAGTGAATAATTTGTGGGTTTTTTTTTGTCAGGAAAATCACAGAAAAAAAATTAACTTAATTACTGCCCGTGTGGTCGTTCACACTGGGCACCTTTTTAGACTGCAAGTCCCTGAGTGCAACAGTGCCGGTGGTTGGACATGCAGCAGAGTGGATGACCGTCAACCAATTTTTCCAGTACGATTTACACTGCAGACTTTCTCCAAAAAGTTGTAGGTCCTGCAAGATAAATCGCAGGGCAGGAATTGACTCCAAATTCTTGCACATTCCTTTTTAGACATGTACTGGCAAAATTCCTTGATTATGCTATCTATAAACCATAATTGACTCAGATTCTCCACTCTTTAATCCATTTGCTTTTAGCAGCAAGATGTTTGATTCAAAAGTCATCCTTTCTCCTCAGACCCTGAATATGTATACTCAAGAGATGTGACTTTGTGAAATGGCTTTGGCACATCAGTGAGAAAACTTTGGTGGTGTTATGTCACTAATAGCTACAGAGAAGTAGTGTGGAAAAAGGCCTTTTGGACTACTGATTCCACGCATCAACCATATGTCCACACTAATCCTATAGTTTGTATTGTTGCGTTCTCATCGACTCTCCCAAGCGACTGTCACCCAATTACACGCAAATGAGAATTCCGAGCAGTCAAATTAATCTATCGACTTGCACACCTTGGGGCATAAGAGGAAACCAGAGCACCCTGATGAGGCACAGAAAAAAAATGTGCAAATGTCACACAGACAGCACTGGAAGTCAGGACTGAACCAGCTCTGTTCCTGTGAGACAGCAGCCCAGCTACAAAAGTTTCTTTGGCTTGGCTTCGCGGACGAAGATTTATGGAGGGGGTAAAAAGTCCACGTCAGCTGCAGGCTCGTTTGTGGCTGACAAGTCCGATGCGGGACAGGCAGACACGATTGCAGCGGTTGCAGGGGAAAATTGGTGGGTTGGGGTTGGGTGTTGGGTTTTTCCTCCTCTGCCTTTTGTCAGTGAGGTAGGCTCTGCGGTCTTCTTCAAAGGAGGTTGCTGCCCGCCAAACTGAGGCGCCAAGATGCACGGTTTGAGGCGATATCAGCCCACTGGCGGTGGTCAATGTGGCAGGCACCAAGAGATTTCTTTAGGCAGTCCTTGTACCTTTTCTTTGGTGCACCTCTGTCACGGTGGCCAGTGGAGAGCTCGCCATATAACACGATCTTGGGAAGGCGATGGTCCTCCATTCTGGAGACGTGACCCATCCAGCGCAGCTGGATCTTCAGCAGCGTGGACTCGATGCTGTCGACCTCTGCCATCTCGAGTACTTCGACGTTAGGGATGTAAGCGCTCCAATGGATGTTGAGGATGGAGCGGAGACAACGCTGGTGGAAGCGTTCTAGGAGCCGTAGGTGGTGCCGGTAGAGGACCCATGATTCGGAGCCGAACAGGAGTGTGGGTATGACAACGGCTCTGTATACGCTTATCTTTGTGAGGTTTTTCAGTTGGTTGTTTTTCCAGACTCTTTTGTGTAGTCTTCCAAAGGCGCTATTTGCCTTGGCGAGTCTGTTGTCTATCTCATTGTCGATCCTTGCATCTGATGAAATGGTGCAGCCAAGATAGGTAAACTGGTTGACCGTTTTGAGTTTTGTGTGCCCGATGGAGATGTGGGGGGGCTGGTAATCATGGTGGGGAGCTGGCTGATGGAGGACCTCAGTTTTCTTCAGGCTGACTTCCAGGCCAAACATTTTGGCAGTTTCCGCAAAGCAGGACGTCAAGCGCTGAAGAGCTGGCTCTGAATGGGCAACTAAAGCGGCATCGTCTGCAAAGAGTAGTTCACGGACAAGTTTCTCTTGTGTCTTGGTGTGAGCTTGCAGGCGCCTCAGATTGAAGAGACTGCCATCCGTGCGGTACCGGATGTAAACAGCGTCTTCATTGTTGGGGTCTTTCATGGCTTGGTTCAGCATCATGCTGAAGAAGATTGAAAAGAGGGTTGGTGCCAGAACACAGCCTTGCTTCACGCCATTATTAATGGAGAAGGGTTCAGAGAGCTCATTGCTGTATCTGACCCGACCTTGTTGGTTTTCGTGCAGTTGGATAATCATGTTGAGGAACTTTGGGGGACATCCGATGCGCTCTAGTATTTGCCAAAGCCCTTTCCTGCTCACGGTGTCGAAGGCTTTGGTGAGGTCAACAAAAGTGATGTAGAGTCCTTTGTTTTGTTCTCTGCATTTTTCTTGGAGCTGTCTGAGGGCAAAGACCATGTCAGTAATTCCTCTGTTTGCGCGAAAGCCGCATTGTGATTCTGGGAGAATATTCTCGGCGACACTAGGTATTATTCTATTTAGTAGAATCCTAGCGAAGATTTTGCCTGCAATGGAGAGCAACGTGATTCCCCTGTAGTTTGAGCAGTCTGATTTCTCGCCTTTGTTTTTGTATAGGGTGATGATGGTGGCATCACGAAGATTCTGAGGCAGTTTACCTTGGTCCCAGCAAAGCTTGAAAAACTCATGCAGTTTGGCATGCAGAGTTTTGCCGCCAGCCTTCCAGACTTCTGGGGGGATTCCCTTGGTCCCAGCAAAGCTTGAAAAACTCATGCAGTTTGGCATGCAGAGTTTTGCCGCCAGCCTTCCAGACTTCTGGGGGGATTCCATCCATACCTGCTGCTTTGCCACTTTTCGGTTGTTCGATTGCCTTATATGTCTCATCCAGGGTGGGAACCTCATCCAGCACTAGCCTTAGGGGCTGTTGAGGGAGCTGGAGCAGGGCGGAATCTTGGACTGAGCGGTTGGCACTGAAAAGAGATTGGAAGTGTTCTGACCATCGGTTGAGGATGGAGATCTTGTCGCTGAGGAGGACTTTGCCGTCTGAGCTGCGCAGCGGGCTTTGGACTTGGGGTGAGGGGCCGTACACAGCCTTTAGAGCCTCGTAGAAACCCATGAAGTCGCCAATGTCCGCGCTGAGCTGGGTTCGTTTGGCGAGGCTAGTCCACCACTCATTTTGGATGTCCCGGAGTTTGCGCTGAAGATGGCTGCATGCGCGACGGAAGGCTTGTTTCTTCTCTGGACAGGATGGCTTTGTAAGGTGAGCCTGGTGGGCAGCTCGCTTCTTTGCCAGCAGCTCCTGGATTTCCTGGCTGTTTTCGTCAAACTAGTCCTTGTTTTTCCTGGAGGAGAAGCCCAGTACCTCTTCAGTGGATTGCAGTATGGTAGTCTTCAACTGATCCCAGAGGGTTTCAGGGGACGGGTCTGTGAGGCGGATTGCATCGTCGAGCTTTGCTTTGAGGTTTGCCTGGAAGTTTCTTCTCGCTTCGTCTGACTGCAGGTTTCCAACATTGAACCTCTTTCTGGGGGCTTTATTGTTCCTGGGCTTTGGTTTGAAGTGAAGGTTGAGCTTGCAGTGAACCAGCCGGTGGTCAGTGTGGCATTCCGCGCTAGGCATGACGTCCTCCCCCTCCACGTCCTCCCCCTCCACGTCCTCCCCCTCCACGTCCTCCCCCTCCACGTCCTCCCCCTCCACGTCCTCCCCCTCCACGTCCTCCCCCTCCACGTCCTCCCCCTCCACGTCCTCCCCCTCCACGTCCTCCCCCTCCACGTCCTCCCCCTCCACGTCCTCCCCCTCCACGTCCTCCCCCTCCACGTCCTCCCCCTCCACGTCCTCCCCCTCCACGTCCTCCCCCTCCACGTCCTCCCCCTCCACGTCCTCCCCCTCCACGTCCTCCCCCTCCACGTCCTCCCCCTCCACGTCCTCCCCCTCCACGTCCTCCCCCTCCACGTCCTCCCCCTCCACGTCCTCCCCCTCCACGTCCTCCCCCTCCACGTCCTCCCCCTCCACGTCCTCCCCCCTCCACGTCCTCCCCCTCCACGCCTTCCCCCTCAAAAGATGCTCACAAACTCAAGCTAGCATGCTGGACGTGGAGGGGGAGGACGTGGAGGGGGAGGACGTGGAGGGGGAGGACGTGGAGGGGGAGGACGTGGAGGGGGAGGACGTGGAGGGGGAGGACGTGGAGGGGGAGGACGTGGAGGGGGAGGACGTGGAGGGGGAGGACGTGGAGGGGGAGGACGTGGAGGGGGAGGACGTGGAGGGGGAGGACGTGGAGGGGGAGGACGTGGAGGGGGAGGACGTGGAGGGGGAGGACGTGGAGGGGGAGGACGTGGAGGGGGAGGACGTGGAGGGGGAGGACGTGGAGGGGGAGGACGTGGAGGGGGAGGACGTGGAGGGGGAGGACGTGGAGGGGGAGGACGTGGAGGGGGAGGACGTGGAGGGGGAGGACGTGGAGGGGGAGGACGTGGAGGGGGAGGACGTGGAGGGGGAGGACGTGGAGGGGGAGGACGTGGAGGGGGAGGACGTGGAGGGGGAGGACGTGGAGGGGGAGGACGTGGAGGGGGAGGACGTGGAGGGGGAGGACGTGGAGGGGGAGGACGTGGAGGGGGAGGACGTGGAGGGGGAGGACGTGGAGGGGGAGGACGTGGAGGGGGAGGACGTGGAGGGGGAGGACGTGGAGGGGGAGGACGTGGAGGGGGGAGGACGTGGAGGGGGAGGACGTGGAGGGGGAGGACGTGGAGGGGGAGGACGTGGAGGGGGAGGACGTGGAGGGGGAGGACGTGGAGGGGGAGGACGTGGAGGGGGAGGACGTGGAGGGGGAGGACGTGGAGGGGGAGGACGTGGAGGGGGAGGACGTGGAGGGGGAGGAGGGGGTGGAGGGGGAGGACGTGGAGGGGGAGGAGGGGGAGGAGGGGGAGGACGTGGAGGGGGAGGAGGGGGAGGAGGGGGAGGACGTGGAGGGGGAGGACGTGGAGGGGGAGGACGTGGAGGGGGAGGACGTGGAGGGGGAGGACGTGGAGGGGGAGGACGTGGAGGGGGAGGACGTGGAGGGGGAGGACGTGGAGGGGGGAGGACGTGGACCTGTCCTCGGGCCTGCTCAAAGGAGCTTTTAGGTGGAGTGCAGTGCGCGCAGTACTGGCCCCACCCTTTACACCCATGGTTCGTGTGCCGTGGCCAAGCAAGCTGGGACGTGGCAGCGAGGTCCTTGGGTCGTAGGTTTTATATCGGAGTGGCCTTCTCCTATGCAGGTTTCTTACCCGGGCTGGAGGGGCCTGCCTCCCCTCCTAGGTCGGTCCATACTGCCCGGACCGGGGCCGAGGCCGCCGCAGCTCACCCTGTGCCTGGACTGGGGCCGCCGCCTCCCACTCTCTGCCCGGATCGGGGCCTCCCCCTGCCCCACTCGACCGAGGCCGGGGCCGCCGTCTTCCCCTTGCTCCTGCCCGGATCGGGGACGCCGCCGTCTACCCTTCGCCCGGACCGGGGCCGCTGCTGCTCTCCCTGTGCCTGGACTGGGGCCGCTGCTGCTCTCCCTGTGCCTGGACTGGGGCCGCCGCCTCCCACTCCCTGTCCGGACCGGGGCCTCCGCCTGTCTCACTCGACCGAGGCCGGGGCCGCCGTCTCCCCCTTGCTCCTGCCTGGATCGAGGCCGCCGCCGTCTACCCTTCGCCCGGACCGGGGCCGCTGCTGCTCTCCCTGTGCCTGGACTGGGGCCGCCGCCTCCCACTCCCTGTCCGGACCGGGGCCTCCGCCTGTCTCACTCGACCGAGGCCGGGGCCGCCATCTCCCCCTTGCTCCTGCCCGTATCGGGGCCGCCACCGTCTACCCTTCGCCCGGACCGGGGCCGGGGCCGCTGCTGCTCTCCCTGTGCCCGGACTGGGGCTGCCGTCTCCCCCTTGCTCCTGCCCGTATCCCCCTTGCTCCTGCCCGTATCGGGGCCGCCGCCGTCTACCCTTCGCCCGGACTGGGGCCGGGGCCGCATTTATCACAAAATGCCAAGACAGAAAATGAAATAAAAATATAAAATTACAAATAATCCTAGTTGTTGTTAGTGTAAGAAAAAGGTAACATTTCGACAGTGCAGGTTGGTCAAAATTGCTGTATTGTAATAAGCACACAAAATGTGTCTACAGCGCACTGTTGGTGTAATTTCCACTTTGTTTTTGGTTTTGGCTGAAAGGAAACCCAAGCACAAATTGGCATTGAAATCCGAACTGGCTGTTTTGGAGCAGTCGGATTTCATTGCTCCGAGCCAGTCAGTAAATGTTCACGCAAGAAAATGGAAACGGGGCTCAGCCATTTTGCTTCTCAACCGTGTTCTGTCGTGTGATAAACTCGTGGCTGATACTAACTTTTTCTACCCACTTTGTACTCTGACTAACCAAATTCTAAAACTCCATTTTAATCATTTAAAACGGACTCCTAACACTGTTGTCAAGAGATGGGGAGCAGCTGCAGTGGGGTAAAAACACTTAAGATTTTTACAATCTTGTGCGGAAGAGTTTAACACTTAAAATTGTGCTATCATACACTGGACTTCCCGACCAAAGATCTCTTTACCCAGTGTTTTAACTTTAATGATCTCAAATACTGAAATTGTATCACTCTTGGGTGTTGCCTTTGCTCTTAACATTTTGAAAAAGTTATTTCTTTTCCACTTCATTGTAAACTATAAAATAATTTGATTCAATTTGGTAATTGTTTTACCCTAGTCATACATCAAGCATTTACTGTAAAATTTCTACAGTGGCGAAATAATGCTGCTTAATAAACCTTGGCTGACAATTTGTAACAAACTCACCTTTGTAAAGAGGCAGTAGAGTGGGTGTACTGGTTAGGGCAATGCCTTTACAGCGCTAATAATCGGGACTGGGATTCGATTCCCATGCTGTCTGTAAGGAGATTGTATGTTCTCACAGTGTCTGTGTGGGTTTTCCTGGGGGGCACTGGTTTCCTCCCACCATTCAAAATGTACCAGGGTGCAGATTAATTGTGTGGCACAGACTCGTGGGTTGAAATGGTCTGTTATGCTGTATGTCATTTTTAAAAAATACTTACTATTATGTACATATTCCCTTTTCTAATGTTAAGTTTGAAGGCAGCCTCCAGAATCTCACTGTGGGCGTTTAAATGTAATTGATCGTGCATGTACTGTTTGCCAGCAATAACCTCCTGAAATGTGATCTTGACACGAAGACGAGGGTGCTGTTTCTGATGCAGTCCTTGGGATCTAGAATTAATTTTTTAAAACAAAAACCTGGAGGCAAATCTTTCAGGTTCATTTATTACCATCTGACTGTATATTTAAAACCAGATAAAACCATGTTTCTCCAGACCATGTTGCACATACATACACTCATAATACACAATGCATATATATGCATGAAAATATAATATTACAAATTATTTCCTTTATAAGAGACCCATGGTTACAGGATATCGTTCATCAATCTCACAGTCTCGGGGAAGAAGCTATTTCCAGCCTGGTAACCCTGATTTTGATGCTTTTGTACCTTCTACCTGATAGTGGTAGGTCAAAGATCCTGTGAGATGGATTGATGGAAGGAATCCTCAATAATTCTGTGAGCCCAATTTAAGCAACACTCCCAGTGAAGGTCATCAGCTGAGAAGAGAGAGAACCCAATGGTTTTCTCATCTGTTAATAATCTCCTGTTGTATCATCCCCACACTTGATGATTCTGTTTGAACGAAATCTAGTTATGAGTCAACAGCGCCAAAGCTTTGTCCCATAAGCTTGCAGGATTGTTATAGTTTTGCCATTGTGCTATTATACTATTATTCAGTTCTAAGATTGGTTTGATGCCCATGCTTGCGCATTAACAATGGAAATCTTGGTGTGGGTGTGGGTGTGTGTGTGTGTGTGTATATTCTGCAGCTGACGTGGACTTTTTACCCCCTCCATAAATCTTCGTCTGCGAAGCCAAGCCAAAGAAGAAGATATATCTAGATAAATAGAGAGAGAGGGCATTCTGGCCATGCACATAGTGGTAGCGGTGAACTGGCTCTGCTTGTTACGCGCAGCTGCGGCAAAGATAGCTTTGTGGGATCTTCTCTTCCAGACCGGAAGAGCGCACGCACACTTACATCAGCGTGATGTGTTCCGTAATGCAAGGGGCGAGCCAAGGACAGCCTTAAAGGCTGCAGCGCGAACTTCAAAGGAAATCAAAGGTGCTAAACGAGCTCACAGCCTGTTGTCTCAGACTTTTCACTGCACTCGCACACAACACACTACACTGGTGACCCCGACGAGTCTCCACGTTCTGAAGTCTCAGCATAATGGACCCCATAGCCGTAGGTGCTGTTACGTTAAAGCTGCCGACCTGGACCAGCACTTGGTTCTGCAAGCAGAGGCCCAGTTCCTGATCAAACTAAATACTTCTATGTCGTCAGCTCGCTCGACCAGGAAGACGCTTCACGAGTCGATGACCTCATCTAAGCACGACCAGAGGAAGATAAATATGTGGATTTAAAAAAAATCTCCTCATGTACACTTATGGACTTTCATGATGCAAGAGGGCTGCCAGTTTCCTTCACTTGGATGGCCTAGGGGATAGGACTCCGTCTGCCCTCATGGATGCGATGCTCACACTGGCAGAGGACACAAGCCCTGCCTCATGTTCAAGCAGGCCTTCCTCAAGCAAATTCCTGAAAACATTAGGCTCCTACTGGCTGACGTGGATTTCAGCGACCCACATAGGGCCAAGCACGAACCCATAGACAGTCAACCCTGTTACAAGGCCACATCAACATGTGAACAGCACACCCCACCGCACCCAAGACCCGAAAGGCCCAGGGCCCGAAAGGCCCAGGGGGCAAAATGGTGCTTCTATAATCAACGGTGGGGCACAGGAACATGCAGGTGCCACCAGCCGTGCTCGTTTCTGGGAAATGACATAGCCAGCCATGGTGGTTGGCCGACTGAACAGACTACTCCATGTCTGAGACAGGGTCTCGAGCCACAGGTTCCTCGTGGACACATATCCCTCTGCCTTGCTGTCTGCATTTCCGCTACTTCTTGGGGGGGGGGGGGGGGGTGGCCGCTGATGTTCGTTTTCCCTAAGTTCTCCAACCCATGGTCTGCTCACCAGCAGCGGTACTTATCCCATGTTTCTGAATTCGCCACCTCCAACTGTTATCTCTCTGGCAAGTAGAATGTTGTTGCTGATGTACTCTCCAGGCCAACAGTCCAGGCTTTGTTGCAAGGCATCGACTATCATGACCTGGCTCGAGTCCAGCAGGACAATCCCAATGCACTCAGCTTCAGGACCCCCACTGGACACCAATGGCGTGATTATCCTCTGTGATGTTTCCACAGGCCAATCCTGACCGCTAGTCCCTGCCCAATGGCGGAGAATAGTTTTCAAAATGATACATGGCTTGTCCCACCCCTCCATCCGAACGACAGTGTGGATGGTATCCTCTAGTTTCATCTGGCATGGGCTACGCAAGCAGGTTAGAGTGGGCAAAAACCTGCACGGACTGCCAGACTGCGAAGGTCCAACGACACACTAAGCCCCACATCCAGCAGTTTGACACTCCAACCTGCAGGTTCCAGCACATCCACCTCGACGTTGCTTGCCCCTTGCCAGTCTCCCGAGGGTCGCACTACCTGTTCACAATGGTGGAAGGTTCACTCTATGGCCAGAGGCCATCCCCATCCTGGATCCAACCACCGGCACATGCGCCAGGGTTTTCCTCTCAGCCTGGGTCTCCTGTTTTGGTGTCCCAGCACACAATAACCGACTGGGGAGCCCAATTCACCTCCAAACTCCTGGGCACCCAGCTACATTGCACCACAGCCTACCACCGTCAGTCCAACGGGCTAGTCGAGCGTTTCCATCGCCACCTGAAATCGGCAACAATGGCACGGCTCAAGAGGCCAAACTGGTTAGATGAACTCTGCTGGGTTCTCCTTGGGACATGCACAGCACCCAAGGGTGACCGCAAAGCCTCATGAGCTAGTCCGTGGCAAGACCCTTGCAGTCCCAGGCCAGTTTCTCCTGGTTTCATACTGTAGAGACTGTGAGACAAATTGGGCTCGCTTGCACCATTCTCCTCTCCCCTCCCCAGACTTAACCTCCTGCGCCTATGTGTTCGTTCTGAGGGGCGGGGACAGGACACCTCTCTGTCCCTATGAGCAATCCTACAAGGTGCTCCGAAGGAATGCATCCACCTTTTCACTTGACATTGGGGGCAAGGAGAAACTGTTCACATTGGACCGCCTGAAACCGGCCCATCTGGACTTGTCAGAATCAGTAAAGGTCCCTCCACCAGTATGTAGGGGCCAGCCACTGAGGCAGCAAATTTTACCCTCGACGCATCATGAGACCACCAGTGCGGGTTCTTGGCTTGGCGGGGGGGGATTGTGTGGCGACGCACATAATTTGTAGCGTCGTGGGACCTTCTCTTCCAGTCCATATCGTGACATAAGACCAGAACCTTAAAGGCTGCAACGTGAACTTCAAAGTAAATCAGTTGTGCTAAACGAGCTCACAGCCTGTTGTCTGTCTTTTTACTGCAATCATGCACAACACACAGTATACTGGAAAGATAAATGACATATCATCTCAGGGTGGCTCACTTCTCTACTTCATCTGGAATAAAAAAGGAAATTTTAGATTTGGACATACGGCACAGTGACAGATCCATTTGGCCCACAAGCCAGTGCCATCAAATTGACTTACAACCCCCTAGAATGTTTTGAAAGCTGGGAGGAAGTGAGAGCACCTAGAGGAAGCCCACACATACACTGGAAGAAACTCCTTGCACATAGCGCCGAATTCAAACTCCGATCACTGGCGCTGCAACAGCATTGCGCTGTAACAGCATTATGCTAACTGTGCCGCCCTCATGCTCAGCAGTTCAGGTAGCACCTCTGGAGAGAAGCAAAAGTAATGGTTTAGGTTGGTTAGTTCTAGTAAGAATAAACAAAATAATGGAGACATGTTGATATGAGTAGAGAGCCTGGAAAAGTGGCAAGATAAGAAGGGGAAAAAAGTGAAAAGCAGTGACAAAATTGGTGAAGTAACAGGAGTAGTGACTGTAGAAGGTAGAACTCGGTGGTTTTGAGGGGAGCTTCACTTGACTTTTGTTTGATACCTTACTCCTTGAAGTTTGTTTTAGTCACAATGATTCATAAGTTGATGCCAACACTTAATAATGCAAGGTTTTCACACTGTTTGATAGGAATTTCCCAGGAATCTTTGGAAACCAGCAACAACATTATCTTGAAGTCATCAAACGCATGTTGTTGCAATGCATGCAGGACCAGGAAAACTCAATGGTAAGGGCAACCAGTGGTGGTTATTAGTAGTACCTACTCTTTTCCTGTACTTTATAATAGCCATGTGCATTGTATAGTTTTGATTGTTCAGAATATTGAAGTTGCATTGTTTTTGTGTTGATTACTTTTCATGTGATACTGAGATACTGTGCAAAAACTTACTTTGCAAATCACCAGAACCTAAGAACCACAGTGCAAAATTAAAACAAAAGTGCAGAGTATCATTTTGCAGAAAAAAAAAGTTCTTTGAAGTGGGTTCCTGTGTTCCCATGAGTTGGAATGTTCTTGGTTCACCAGGCACATCAGAGACGTGGGTGGTGCTCTACCATCGTATTAAGAGAGCACTGTGCAGTCAGATGTTAAACTGATGCCCTCTGCTCTCTTGGCTGGCTGCAGAAGAGCAAGGCTGGTTAGTGGGACCAGGAGAGAGTCACTTAGGCTTTCAAACATGATTTGCCATCCATGAAGATCATGTCTTATCCCTGTATATCTAGATTCTCTTAATATTCAGAAATGTATTCATCTGTTTTGGATGAGTCAGTGGATTGGATGGTGTTCAGGAACTCAGCTGAGAATCTGCATGATTGTACCCGGGCCGGTGAAGAATTTATCAAGATAGCTGTGGACGAGTGTGTCCCCCATGGGTTTTCCCTAGCCAGAAGCCCTGGATGAATAGTGAAATCTGGAAATGCTGAGAGGCATATCACAGGCATTTAAGACTGAAGACCAGAACACTATACAAGGAGCAGATACAACTTATGAAAAGCTATCTCCAGGTGATGTGGAGATTCTGAACGAGAATGGAAACAGTGTAGGATACCTGACAGCATGGCAGGGCCTAAATGACAAAACCTCCTATAAAACCAAATCTGGTGCAGAAGGAGACCACTAAGCTTCACTCCTAGATCAACTCAATGCCTTCTCCACCCATTTTGATCACTTGAACAAGGGAAAACAACTGTGCACCCTCAAATGCCCTGATGATCCTCCTGTCAGTATCCAAGGATGACAAACTGGCTGCCTTCAGGAGAGTGAATCCAAGGAAAGCATCTGGTCCAATTTGCCAATGTATTCACAGATATCTTTGACATCTCACTCCAGCAGGGCACTTTATTCATCTATTTCAAACAGGCTTCAATTGTACCTGTGCCAAAGAAGAATATGGTAAGCTTCCTAATTGACTACTGCCCAGTGCCACTCGCATCCAAATCATGAAATGTTTAGAGAGATTTATAAACTATTATGACTCCATTAACCATGGCAGCCTGTTCCAGACATCTATCATTCTGTGTACAGTATATATTAAAAAATGCACCACTCGTGTACTTTAAACTTTTCCTCCCTCTGCTTAAACATGTCCTTTGGTATTTGACATCTTTTATAACATAAGAACATAAGAAATAGGAGCAGGAGTCGGCCATCTGGCCTGTCAAGCCTACCCTGCCATTCAATAAGATCATGGGTGATCTGATCGTTGATTCAAGTCCACCTACCTGCCTTTTCCCCATATCCCTTAATTTTTTTAAATGTAAAATTTATCTAACTGAACATTAAATATGTTTAATGAAGTAGCCTCAACTGCTTCTCTGGGCAGAGAATTCCACAGATTCACTACTCTCTGGTAAAAACAGTTTTTCCTCATCTCCATCTTCAATTTCCTGCCCTGGATCTTGAGGCTGTGTCCCCTAGTTCTTGTCTCACCTACCAGTGAAAACAATTTTCCTGCCTCCATCTTATCTATCCCTTTCATAATTTTATGTTTCCATAAGATCGCCTCTCATTCTTCTGAATTCGAGTCAGTATAAACTCAGGCGATTTTGGTCTCTTCTCCGAGGTCAACCCCTCTGGAGTACTGCACACAGTACTCCAGGTGCGGCCACACCAGTACCCTGTGAAGTTGCAACGTGACCTCCCTGCTCTTGAATTCAATTTCTCTAGCGATGGTCAACATTCCATTTGCATTCTTAATGACCTGTTTCTGCAACCCAACTTTTTTCGATTCATGTACAAGTCCTTCTGCACTAAAGCATGCTGCAGTTTTTCACCATTTCATTAATAATCTGTTATTCTATTTTTCCTACCAAAGTAGATGACCTCACATTACTAACATTGTTCTCCATCTGCCAGACCTTTGCCCACTCACCTAACTTAACTATATCCTTCTGTAGCCTCTCCACATCCTCTGTGCAATTTGCTTTTCCACTCAATTTAGTATAATCCGCAAACATGGGTACACTACATTCTGTCCCCTCTTCAAATTTATCAATGTAAATGGTGAACAGCTGCGGGCCCAGCACCGACCTCTGTGGCACCCCACTTACCACTGTCTGCCAATCAGAAAAACACCCATTAATCCTGACTCTCTGCCTTCTGTCAGTTAACCGATCCTCAATCATGCCGATGTATTTCCACGACTCCATTCATTTGTATTTTATTAATAAGTCCCTTGTGCAGCACCTTATCAAACACCTTCTGGAAATCCAAATATACAGCATCAACCTGTCTACTGCATCCTCAAAGGATTCCAGCAAGTTTGTCAAACAAGACCTGTTCTTTCTGAATCCATGCTGCGTATGTCTGATGATTCCGCTTCATTCTAAATGCCTTAATGACAGATTCAAGCTTTTTCCCGACTGCAGACATTAAGCTAACTGGCCGATAGTTACCCATCTTCTGCATATATCCTTTTTCCAATCTGCCGGGACCTGCCCAGAATCAAGAGGAATTTGGTAAATGACTACCAAAGCATTGACTATAACTCTCACCATTTCCTTCAGTCCCCTGGTATGCATCCCATCAGGACCAGGGGATTAGTCCGCCTTCAGCCCATTAGTTTGCTCAGCCCTATCTCTTTTGTAACAATTATTTTGTCGAGGTCCTCACCTCCCTTCGCATCCCTAACATTGCTGGATGTGTCTTCCACCGTGAAGTCTGGCAAAAAATATCTGTTCAATGTCTCAGCTATTTCCTCATTTCTCAATATCAATTTCCCTATGTTGACTCAAGCCACCCTCTTCCATTTTATGTACTTATAAAGTTTTGTGTACTTTGTCCTAATTTCCCTTCATAATCCTTCTTCCCTTTCCTTATTTCTAGTTTAGTTGTCCTTTGTTGCCTTTTAAAGTTTTTGCAATCCTTCAGTTTCCCTCTACTCTTGGTGACTTTGTACATATGAGCTTTTAATTTTATCATTTCCTTAGTTAACCAAGGCTGGCTCTTCCCTCTCTTATTGCCCTTATTTTTAATGGGTGAAAAGATTCTGACTATTTGCAACATCAATGCCTCTCATAATTTTGGGAACTTCCAACAGATCACCCCTAGCCTCCTTCACCTCATCCCCTCTAATCTATATAGCATCTCTGTATCCAAAGGGTGCAAATTTTTCCTTGGGGTCCTGAGGCCTTGGATAAGTGGTGGTGCACGTGCAACCAGAAATGGAGTGTGTGTGATGTGCCCTGAGGATTGGAGATCGAGGTGAAGTCCACAATCAGTGGCAAATATTCTGTTGGTAAATTCATCGTTCCATTGCCCACTGTCGTGCTTTGAGCAGACATTGAAGGGGTGTTCCATCTATGTATTTTTCCTTTGCAGATTCGAATGCTGGCTGCCAGGGCTGCAGTAGCGTTTGTTCTAGCTAATGAGAATAATACTCCCTTGCAAAAGCACTTTGCTGACATGCTGCCTGGAATTCTACAGGTAAGGAGTTTTTCTTTGTGCTGTTTTTGAATGTGCTTGAATTTTATCAAGCTGTGCTGTTTGTATTTAAATCGTTAATGGTATGATTTGCTTAATTTATGTGGAATTGATGAAGGCAGAATGAAAACTCAATCCAGATGAAAATATGTGTAAATAGCATATGTTGGGTATTATGACAATACTACGAATAGAGTGGTTGATTAACTGAAGATCTTTCTGCTCCTGCTTTAATAATGCTAAACTTCTGATTGTATATACAAGGTTGACATTGTTAAACCAACATACAACTCAGATAGTAGGGCGGGAACTGTTCCTTATTCAGAGCATGGTTGGATTGAGGTACATGCAAACTTTCAACAGGGTAGTTCATAAAGTGCTGGAGAAACTCAGAAGATCACAAGGAAAGTAAAAATTAGTTGACATGTGGGCTTGAGCCCTTCATTTAAGGAAGGAGCATTGGTTAAGAGGTAATAGGTGGATACAGGAAGGAGGGAGAAGCTAAGAAGTGTTAGGGGTAAAAGGGCCAAGAAGTGTGGCTCTGATAGGAAAGGGTGAGGACTTGGAGGAAGGGAGACAGGGGTAGGGAAAAAGATAGACTGGGGAAGGTGATAAATGGAAATTGAGGTAGATATTGATGTCACCTGGTTGAAGTCTCCTGATTCGGAATATGAGGTTTTGATCCTCCAATTTATGCGTAACCTCTATTTTGTCTGTACATGAAGCCATGAGCAGACATATGATTGTTGCAGTGTTGTGTGGATTTCAAGTGGATGGCTACTGGGATGTCCTTGCTACTGCACTGAACAGAGCTAAAGTGCTTAATAAAACCATCTCCAAGTTATGTACAGTGTCCCTGATATAGAGCAGGCTACATCAGGAGTATTGGATGCAGTGAATGACCCTGACAGATTCATAAGTGGTTGCTTCACTTGGAAGAATTGATTGGAGCCCTGAATATTGGTGAGGGAGGAGGTGTATGTGCAATTGTAGCACTTGGTCACCGGAGTAGATACCAAGGGAATGATTGGTGGGAAGGGATATATGGACGATGGAGGGGGAAACAAATGCCTACAGAAAACAGGAACATGTGGATGAGAGCAGAGTTAATCAGCTATATCTCCTCTGTTTCCCATACATCTGCCTTGGCTTCTTCCCTCCCAGATGCAATAGCGGTTCTTGTCCTTGCTACCATCCCTCCAGTCTCTGTATCCAACATATTCCCTGCAATTTCCACTACCTAGAATGAAATTTCACCACCAGATTCATCACCCCTCCCCTCTCTGCTTTCCACAGGGATAGCTCCCCCACAACTGCCTCATCTATGCATCTCTTGCTATCAATTGCTCCTTTGGTGCCTACCCCTATGACAGAAAGAAGTGCTGCACTTGCACCTCCTCCATTACTACTGTTTGAGGCCCCAAATAGTCCTTCCCTTGTGAGTCTGAGGTAATTTACTGTATTGATGCTCCTGATTCAATCTGTACAGTGGAGAATGGACACAGACTGGGAGATTGCTTCCTTGAGCACCTTCTTTCTGACCACTGCAACGGCAAGGACCTCCCAGTGGCCAACCATTTTAATTCCACACAACATTGCCACATATCTGTCTATGGCCTTGTGTTCTGCCAAATTGAGGCCATCTGTAAATTGGAGACAGCACTTAATATTATTTCTCTGCACTCTACAACCAAAGGAAATCAATATCATCCTCCAATTTCCATTCACCCCCCCCCCCCCCTTTCCCCATTACCCTCTTACCCTCACCTCTTGTTCTTCCTTTCTCTGGATTCCCTTTTTTCACCTAAGGAGAACCATCTTTCTAAGCCCTCTCCCTCTTTTACTTGTCAGCTTTTTTTCTCTTCTACCTTACATGTGTATCCACCCGTTGGCCTATGCTCATCTTCCTTCCCTCCCCACCCCCACACTTTTTCAGGCCTCTGCCTGATTTTCGACAATCCTGGCGAAGGCTTTGGCTCTAAATGTCGACTGGCTTACTTCAAATGGATGCTACGTGACCTGCTGAACTTCTGTGTGCTACACTTGATCCCAGCATCTGAAGATTTTTGTTTTCAGAAAAACTTCTAAACTAGTTGAAGCAAATGTCCTTGAGGTCAACTTGAATGAGATAGGATTTGATTGGGAAAGAGGAGACAAGGCTTCTATTCAGCATTAGCACCTGCATAGAGCTTTTGGGTGATGTGGTCCCTTTTTAATGTAACTGGCAATGTAATTATTCTTGTTTACTTCTGAATACTAAAGGCTTTTAATTAGAGAATGTTGCAATTAAAGCTCTACAAGTCACAGACGCCTTATAATTAAGAGATGCCACACAAGCAATAAAATAACCAAAGCTGCTTCACACAAATGTAATCCAACAAAATGCATTTCCAGGAAATAATACTAGTGGCTGAATGCTTGCCCAAAGAGATTAGTTTAAGACTATTTAGTCGATGAAGGAAATGGCGGTCGAGCAGGTGGCCTTGGCTTAGGAGCCAGCAGAGAACTGAAAGGAACAGAGGACATACAAGATGTTAGAATTAGTAAAATGGAGGGATGTAGGGGTGAATCAGGTAAATAGGATTGTGTCGCTAGAAAATGCTGAAATACTCAGTAATTGCGGAGAGGGAAACAAAAGTTAAATTCCGAGTCAATGACCATTCCCCAACTTTTGTCCTTGCTTTAGGCTGTCAATGACTCCTGTTATCAAAATGATGATTCCGTACTGAAGTCATTGGTGGAGCTTGCAGACACAGCACCAAAATATTTGCGTCCTCATCTAGAGTCCACCTTAACATTAAGCCTCAAGGTAAGTTGTGTGCTTATTTGTTTTACTTTACATGCATGCAAGTAAATATATAAATGGATCCTCTTCAGAAGTGCAGTAGTTTGGATTTGGTGCTTGAATGTCAAACTTTTGATTAATAGTTAGAATGGTCATGAAATTTCCTTAATATAGTTTGAAACCTCATCGATGTCTAACAAAGAAAGATACCTGTCACCTTTCCCACTCTGTACTGCCTAATTCAGCTCCATGCATTATTTGTTCTCCAAAATACCCCTTTGAAATACTTCCAAGGGAATTCATTATCTGGAAGGTTCATCTTGCTCTGCTCCCGATACAAAAGAAATGTGTTTAATCAGGAAAATCTGCACACTGTGATTTATTTTTTCCTAAAGAAGTAATTCATCACCTTCTTTGCAAGATTTGTATTCTTTTTAATATTTAGAACAGTTCAGTATAGAATAGTTTTAACTCCAGTGGCTGTGAGTGCCAAATAACAGCTCATACCACAAGGGAGAAGGAAAAGGGCTGAAATGATCTTGCTTCAAGACAGGTGATAGTGATCTTTGCTTCTTTTGTACATGGATCTTTAGTTTTGCTGAAAATTTAAGGGTTGTTGTGTTGCTTAAGTTATTAAATCTGTTTGCCTTATGGTATTTGCAAGTTGTGTTGACTCATTCATGGTGTATGGACTTTCTAACCTACAGCTTTGTGCAGACACTAATCTGCAAAACATGCAGCGTCAACTAGCCCTTGAAGTAATTGTGACTTTATCGGAGACTGCTTCTGCCATGTTAAGGAAACATACCAGTATTGTATCACAAGCCAGTAAGTAACATTTGAGACTTTTTGGAATGTTATAACTGTTAATTAATCATCCGATCTCATACTAAAACACAGAATCTGGGCTTGAGGCTTGCTTTGCTCCCAATTATTTTTACCAACTGGTTCCAGTTTTTTTCTGCTCTAGCCTCTAGATGAATTACATAGCCTCACACTTCCAGTGGAAATCCTGTCTGCTATTAGTTTTTATTTCCACTCTTGTATTAGATTTATGCTTTTTCTTTACTGTCCAATGATTGGAATCGTTTTGACTCTCTCCAAAATACCTTCCCATCCTTGACCTACTGATGATCTTTCTTTTGTCCCATTTTGGGTTTCTTATGCATTTTCCTTTTGTAGGGATTTGAAAATGCTACATGCAAAAAGAGTTGCAGGAGTAGGCCCTCAGGCCTCTCCTACCATTCCATATGGTCATCACTGATCAGGCACGCCTCAACTCTGTTTTATTTCTTCAGGCCTCTCTGGACAGTCACCACCTAAACTTCCCTTTTGATTTAAGTTAAATGTAGTATTTCTCTTTAGTCATATTTGTTTTACCTCTCTGGATCAGCTTTAGTTTGATGAGTCTCCTGTGATGCATGTGGGATAAATGATGTGAGAAGTGCTGCGTTTTTTTGAGTTAAATGTGATGAGTTAAGCCTTGGTGCGAGGCTGGTACAGGTACATTTCCGATTATCAGAAATGCTTGGGACCAGAGCAATCTCTGGTTTTTCGGATATTTGGGAATTTTCTTTAAAGCAGCCCAATAGCATCAGGAAAATACTTATACTAGCTGTTGCTGGTCCCCGACACCCCCATACTCACTCCTGCCAGGAGCCTGAAGTCTATCTCATCTGTAAGTGGTAGGAGATTGCTCAGGGAGTGTCCTCCAGCAGAATTTCAGTGACCCTGCTGAAAGGGGATTTGACAGAGGGAGCAACTCGGGCAGGTGAGCTGAGAGAGTGCAGCTCGTGCGGGTGAGAGGGGAGAGAGCGCCATATTCAATTCAAATTCTCGAGTACGGTGGGTAAAATTTTTTAAACTCACCTGAAAAAACCTTTGGCTATTTGGAATTTAGGATGATCGGTTTTCGGTTAATCGGACACTTAATGTAATATCTCTAATTAATGCAAACTGCTCAATAGTCACATATTGCAGTTGGAAGCTGCATCCTAACTTGTGAGTAAATTTCTGCAAATTAACAAGCAGCGACAGGAAACAGATGAATGTTCCAGTTCCCATTCCAACTTCCACAATTATGGTGAAACATGGTTATTTCTATTAGTGCAGCTCAAATTCTACAAATAACAAAAAGCCAAAGCATTTTCTCATGTACATTTCTAGATGCAATAACTTCTATCTGGAAGTTGATGTCAAATTGCTCAGAATAAATGTAATTATATTGTTAAGTACCAGGGGTGACCAAACTGCAGCTCGAGCCACATGACTTATAATGAGTGGCTCGCAGAAATATGTTGGCTGAGACAGGAATCGCTTGAGCCACTGTTCACAGTGGTAGTTTTAGCGGTTGTGGCTTGCATGATCGTTGCGGCTCTCAAACATAGGTGGCTCTCGCATTAAATAACTTTGGCCACCCCTATTATATACCAATAAATTAGTTTGGGGCAGGGCTTGTTCTCCTGTAGATTCTTCAAACTCTCTTCCAAAAACATCGCAGTAGGGTTGTAAAATTTCTGCAGCACAGCAACAAGTGAAGGAAATTAGCAACAAGTGCCTAAAATAAGTTCCTGTTACTTAAAGGTGCCAAACTTGATCATTGTGTAGCAGCTGGTAATTTGCCTTCTGGCTTGGACTTGTATGGTATGTAATCACCTTAAAAGTAGTTTATCTCTGCTTCATGGTAGTGGCTCAACAAGCAATCCTATCTGTCTGCATATTCAAAGAATCAGCCGCACTGCTCATTTGTCCTCAGCCAATCAAAGCTTTTCCTTTTTTCAAACCTTCTTTTCAAGTGATGGTGGAAATCAGGAAAAATAAAATTCAGATAATTTCATCTAATGGTCTATCTAGGAGATGTTGGAGAAAATAGTATTTACAGTAATATTGGTATTAAATTACAGGTAAGGATATGTATGTCATAATTCATTGTTTTTTTTTAAAAGGACAATTACTAAATTTAAAGTTCCTTTTTTATTTGAGTGCAGTAATTAATTTCAATTTGCATTCAAATCCTTTGGATTTCAGGTTTTTTTAATTAAAAAGAACATTTACTTTATAATTTTGGTTCAGTTCCTCAGATGTTGGCAATGATGGTGGATTTAGAAAATGATGACAACTGGTCAAATTCAGATGAGCTTGATGATGATGACTTTGACAGGTAATTCAAACTTGTCAAATATTGGTTAATGTGGAAACGCACTGAGGGTCAAATCAAATGAACACCAAGGAATTTATACCATGATTCAGCATGTCTCCTTTTTCATTTTGTTTCTGCAGCTAGGAAATCTGATCTAATGGTTTAAACCTGATTGTGGTGACTATTTAATCCTTACACAAAGTAAATATATTCCATTGTTGCAAAGAACGAGAAAAGGTGATGGAATTGGGCAGTATCTGTGGATAGAAATGATCAGATTAAGGGTTGCCTGTCCATGGAGGCTGCCTGATCCATTGAGTCGATCCACTTGTCACTCATGATCCTATCATTTGCAGTTTTTGTTTCATTATTCCATTGTTTATCTGGGGACTGAGAGTCGTAGTCATAAGGCACAGAACAGGCCATTCAGCCAAATTTGTCTATGCCATCCAAGGTGGCAGTTTGAGCTGCTCCCATTTGGTCAGGATCTTTCAAAACCCATCCAATCTGTCAAAATGTCTTTTGAGTATCAAAACTGTGCCCATTTCTACAGCTTCCTCTGGCAGCTCATTTGAAATGCAGGCCAGCAGTTAGAAAAAATTTAAAAACAATTAGTGTTTGACATTTGGTTATCATGAAAAGTAATTCTACTTAAAAACACAGTCTTGCAAGGTCTCACTGCATCCATAGGAGGTAAAGATGTTTTGGACCTGAGCAATTCTTCTAGGTATGAGTCAAAAGCAGGCAGGTGTCTGAATTAAAAGGCTGTGAAAAGGAAAGGAGGAGCAGGGGGAGGAGCACAGACAAAGGGTGACAATTGGTCATAGATAGGACAGGAGAGGAAATGTGAGAATTGATCGGGGGAGGGGGGTGGCTCAATGAATGCAGAGCTGGAGGAAAGGAGACAGCGGGACAGGGAAGGGGAGAGACATTAGGGAGAAATGGGGATGGGGGAAACAGAAATTGTTGATGCCATCTATTTGGAGGGTGACCAGATGGAATGTGAGGTATTGCTCTTCCAGTTTATAAATGGTCTCCGCCTGGCAGTGCATAAGACCATGGATAGACATGTAGGCAAGGGAATAGAGCAGGGAATTGAAATTGATTGTCACTAGGAAATTTGTTATTGTGGCAAACATAGTTTAGTGCTCAACGAAACAATCTCCCAGTCTGAGTCCAGCCTCTCCGATGTAGAGGAGGCCAAAGCAGGAGCACCGGATATAGTAGGATGACCTGTGCAGATTCACAAGTGAAGTGTTGCTTCAATTGGAAGGACTGTTTGGCATTCTGAATGGTGTTGAGGGAAGTGATGTGGGTGCAAGTGTAGCACTTTCTGTGATCATGAGTAGGAGGCCAAAGGTGGGAAGGGAGGAGTGGGGAAGGGAGGAGTGGACAAGGGAGTCACGAGGGTCTGGTCCCCGTGGAACATGGAGAGGGGAAGTTGTGTCTGGTCAAAGGATCACAAAGCAGGGTGGAAATGGTGGAGGAGGAACTGGAGGCTAGTGGGGTGGTAGGTGAGGACAAGGAGAATCCTGTCCTTGAGTGTGGTGGTGGAGGGCGCTAGAGCAGATGTGTGGACAATGGAGGATATATGGGCGAGGGCTGAGTTGTAGAGGGGAAGCCACTTTTTTTTGAAGAAGGGGATATCTCATATGATCTAGCATGGAAGACTTCTTCCTGGGAGCAGATAGGATGTGGATGGGATGTGGATGTGGCAGGGTACAGGGTGTGAAGAGGTGTAGTTAGTTGGTTTGTTGAAAATGCCTGTTGAGAGTTTGTCTCCTCTGAGATGGAGACAGAAAGAAGGAAATATTGCTAAAAATGGACCAAGTAAATTTGAGTCAGGTTGAAAGTTGGCAGCAAAGTGGATAAAGTTGACAAACTCGTGTGCATGAGGTAGCATCAAAGTAGATATCAATGAAGTGGAAGAAGAGTTGATGAGCCTTGCTTGTGTAGGCTGGTAGCATGGATTGCTCCACGTTGCCAACAAAAAGTCAGACATAGCTTAGCCCATTCAGGTACCCATGCTTGTCCCTTTGATTTGGATAAAGTGCTTGAGCCAAAGGTTATGAGGGTGAGGACAGGTTCTGCCAGCTGGAGAAGGGTGGTGGTGGAGAGGAACTGGTTGAGTCTGTTAAGAAAGAAACAGGGCTTTGAGGCCTTCAGTATGGGGGTGTAATGAATGGATGACCATGGTGAAGATGAGGCAGTTCATGAAATTAGAAATTGTTGAAGTTATGGAAGGTGTGTGAAGTATTGTGGATGGGGAGGGACTGGGGCAGGGGGGAAACAAAACAAAGTTTTGAGATAAACGGATTCCAGTTTGGTGGGGCAATAGCACAAGGAAACAATAGGTCTACACGGGAAATTGGGGTTGTGGATCTTGGGATAGGAAGTAGAACTGGGCAGAGAGAGGTTGGAAAACATTGTGGTTTGAAGCCGAGGAAGGGAGAGGATCGGAAGTGATGAGATCAGTGAATGAGATGGTCGTTTGATGAGTTTTGCTGAGTTCCTGTTGAAGGAGTAAGAAGATGTGTCTGAGAGTTGTCATCTTGCTTTGACCAGATAGAGGTCAGTGCGCTAAACCACAACAGCAACACGCTTGTCTGCAGATTTGATGGTGAGGTTGGAATTAGTGCGGAGAGAGTAGAGGGCCAGGCATTCTTTGGGGGTGAGATTAGAATGAGTGAGGGGAGTGGAGAAGGAAGTAGTTGATATCTCACTGGCAGTTTGGAATATAAAGGTCCAGAGCTTGAAAGAGGTGTCCAAGAGGAGGAAGGTTAAAGAAAGCAGAAGGGTTTTGTAGGGGGAATGGAGAATCCTGGTTGAGGAAATAGGCACGGAGACTGAGGCAATGGAAGATGTGTTTGGTATCATGGTGTGCGCAGAACTCTTTAAAGTATGGGGGAAGGGGGATAAAGGTGAGGCCACTTCTGTGAACAGAGCACTCTGCCTCTGAAAGGGGAAGGTTGGAAGGGATGGTGAAGACATTGCAGGTGTTGGAATGGGGGTCAATGGGGCAGAAGGTGATGGGGGTAGGAGGATTGTGCAGATCAGGAGGTGGAGGATAGGAAGGATCCAAGGGAGGCAGGGGAAGGTGAGAATTTGCAATGGAGGCTTGGTTCTGTAGGCTGCTTGATCCAGGGTGATAGTTTGCAACCTTTGGCCATTCTATCAAGTCTTCAGAAGATTTTCTTCAATGTTGCTGCAGTGAGCATTCATGATTTTACTTGAAGGGTTGGTTGCCCTCCTAGTTTCTATAACTTGAAGTGAGGGAAACAATTTGAAAAGGTTTTGAGTGAGATTGCCAACAAGCCTAAATTGGATAGGATGCCCATTATTTCAACGGAAGGTGAGTTGCTCTACCCCCAATGAGGCAGCATGGTTGGTGCCGCGGTTAGTGCAACACATTACAGCACCAGCAATCAAGACTGGGGTTGGAATCCCATGCTGTATGTAAGGAATTTGCATATTCTCCCCATGTCTGCATGGCTTTTCCCCAGGAGCTCTAGTTTCCTCCCACAGTTCAAAATGTACGGAGTTCAGGTTAATTAGGTCTAAATTGGTTGGCACGGACTTGTGGGCTGAAATGGCCTGTTTCCGTGCTGTATGGCTCAATTTAAAAATAAAATGAGTACACTACAGCCTCACTTATGCACAATTGTCTTGACCCAGGTACAGGTACACAATCCTTTATCCGGATTTTAGAAGTCCGGATAAAGCTCCAAAATCCGGTAAGTGGGGGGGGGGGGAACCAGTGCTTGGGGGGGGGGGGAGGTGCGGCCAGCGCTTGGGGGAGGCGGCCGCGTGACTGGAAGGGGTGGGGTGGATACGGCAGCACAATTCGGGTGGGGTTTCCGAAATCAGGAAAAATCTGAAATTCGGAACACTGTCCCCCAAGGGTTCCGTCCGGATAAAGGATCCTGTACCTAACCCACAACCACCCCATGTCATTCAAGAGAAAGTGACTCTAGGGCAACGTTTATTTCATTCTCATCTAAAAAGCAAAATGACTTAAAAAATTGCAATGAATGTGTCCATTTGATCGGAATCAATTTCAGCAGTCTTGTTGAGGCGGACGTGAAAAGGATGTTTTATTGTGGGGTCAAGTTGCAGCTGAGGGATGAGGTTGCCCTTTTAAGATGCATATATATGCTCCAATGGTTTTGGGTCTTTGCTTCCACGATCTTTGAGGAGTTTGAATAATTTTTAAGATTGCTTTGAACTGATTGTGCTAGGCTAAAGCAAGAAAGGTTGGAAGAATAGAAACCATGTATGTTTGGGGTGACTGTTGTATCCTCCTTAATCTTTCTAAATGATCAGACACCTCAACAACAAACTCATTCAGGGACTCATTTAAGGACTATTACTTTTTTCTCTCTCTCTCAGTATCGCACAGTCAGTTCGTTTACATTCCTTTATTTGTTTGCATATGTATGTAGTGTACGATTTTTTTTTCCCACTCCAACAAGTGGTAATTCTGCTTCTCCCGCATGACAAAGTGATATCATGCATGAACTCTGACAACAAATCTAAAATCGGGCAGCAGATTCGAGGGGCTGCGTGGGCTCCTGATTTGATTGAATTTATTTTTCGGCTTCTTCAGGGTTCCTCGTGGTTCATCATCTTATGTTAATTTATGATACTCCTGGGAAATACTAAAGGGTGTTTTACTACATTAAAGTTTATAATGTTTATTGAACATTATAAATGCAAGGTATTAATTAAGTAAAATATGTCTCTTAAAGCAGGAACTTTTCGAACTGCAAAGTGCAGATAAGTAATTGCCAAAACTTCCGAAGACTGATTTTCAAACCTAGACTTGCAAGCAGGTTCTTGTCGACTTGACTTTGGGTCTTAGAAAAGTGATAGTGACTTATCATTTAGAGTTGTTTTTTTTTAAATTCTGCCATATGTTTTTTAACTTTTGAAAGCTTGGCTGATAATCATAAGTCAATTATTTGATTGGGACACAATTTTTTCTCTCTCCATCTAGTAATGCTGTTGCTGGTGAGAGTGCCCTGGACAGGATAGCATGTGGCCTTGGTGGTAAAGTTGTTCTCCCACTGATAAAAGAACACATCATGCAGATGTTGCAAAACTGTGAGTAATAATGTATTCAGTAATTTCACTTTTTTTTTAGAGATACAGCATGGTGACGAGCCCTCCCGGCCCATGAACCTGCGCTGCTTAATTACACCAATGTGATCAATTAACCTACTAGAACCAAACAATTACAGCATATAAACAGGCCACCTCTCCCCCCACCTTTCCCCTAGTCTGTACTGAACCATTTTTTTTTCCCTAGTCCCACTGACTTGCACCCAGCCTAAAGCCCTCTCATCCATGTATCTGTCCAAATTCTTCTTGAATGTTTAAAAATGAGCCCACATTGACCACTTCAACTGGAAGCTCATTCCACACTCCCATCATTCTCTGTGTGGAAAAAGTTCCTCTCATGTTCCCCCAAACATTTCCCCTTTCATTCTTAACCCATGTCCTCTAGTTTGAATCTCACCTACCCTCAGTGGAAAAAGCCTCTCAACTTTTACTCTGTCTATCCCCCTTATAAATACTTCTATCAAATCTCCCCTTGGTGTGGCAGTTAACACAGCACCTTCACTGCTCCAGCGATTGGGACCATGGCTCGGATCCCGCACTGTATGTAAGGAGTTTGTATGTTCTCCCATGTCTGCGTGGATTTTCCTCGGGGGCTCTGGTTTCCTCCTACTGTTTGAATTGGGCAGCACCCAATGGGTGAAATCGCCTGTAATCATGCTGTATGTATGTATGTCATTCTTCTACGCTCCAAGGAATAAAGTCCTAACCTGTTTAAACTTTCCCAGTAACTCGGTTCTTTAAGTCCTGGCACCATCCTAATATTCCCTGCACTCTTTCCATCTTAGTGATATCCTTCCTGTAGTTCAGTGACCAAAACTGAACACAATATTCCAAATGTGGACTCACCAATGTCTTATACAACTTTAACATAACGTCTGAACTCCTGTACTCATTACTTTGATTTGTGAAGGCCAATATGCCAAAATCTCTCTTTACAAACCTATCCACCTGTGATGCCACTTTCAAGGAATTATGTATCTGTATTCCCAGATCCCTCTATTCTACCGCACACCTCAGTGCCATGCCATTTACCGTGTATGTCCTTTCTTAGCTTGTCCTTCCAAAATGCAACACCTCACACTTGTCTGCATTAAACTTCATCTGCCATTTTTCAGCCCATTTTACCAGATCCCTTTACAAGCTTTGAAAATCTTTTTCGCTGACAACTCCACCTCCAATCTTCGTGTCATCTGCAAACTTGCTGATCCAATTTGCCACATTATCATCCAGATCATAGATGACAAACAACAATGGTCCCAGTACTGATTCCTGAGACAAGCAACTCGTCACAGGCCTCCAGTCTCAAATTAGATTTATTGTCAAGTACATATATATGACATCCCATACAACCCTGATTTCTTTTTCCTGCGGGCATGGCAGAATTAACACTTGTTGGTAGTGCAAAAATAAACTGTACACAGTGTAAAACATGTAAACAAATAAAATAAATCTAAACTGACAACAAATGTAAACAAACTGCAATACAGGGGGAACAAAGAAAATCAATCAATAAAGTGCACAAGTTAGTCCTTAAATAAGTCTGATTGACTTTGTTATTGAGGATTCTGGTGTTAGAGGGGAAGCAGCTGTTCCTGAACCTGGTGGTGCAAGTCTCTTTCCTGATAGCAGCAGCATGTGCTGGGTGCTGTGGGTCTTTGATGATTGCTGCTGCCATCCGACAGCAGTGTTCCCTGTAGATGTACTCAGCAATGGGGAGCATTTTGCCTATGATGTTCTGGGCTATCTCAAATACCTTTTGGAGGACTTTACGCTCAGGGATGTTGGGGTTCCCAAACCAGACCGTGATGCAGCCAGTCAGCATAATTTCCACCTCAACTCTGTAGAAATTTTCCAGGGTTTCTGGTGTCATCCCTAACCTCTGCAAACTCCTGAGGAAGAAGAGGTGCTGACGTGCTTTCTTCACAATGCCATTGGTGTGTTGGGTCCAGGAAAGAGCCTCCGAGATAGGGACTCGCAAGAACCTAAATCTGCTCATCCTCTCCACCTCTGATCCACCAATGATTACTGGATCGTACACCTCTGGCTTTCTTTTCCTAAAGTTCACAATCAGCTCCTTAGATTTGGTGACATTGAGTGCAAGGTTGTTGTTGGTACACTATTAAGCCAAGTTTTCAATCTCCACCCTGTTTGCTGACTCGTCCCCTTCCTTTATACAACCCACTACTGTGGTGTTGTCAGCAAATTTGTCATATCAAGCTACAAGTCTTAGTTGTTAAGTGAGTAGAGCAGGCAGCTAGGAACACAGCTCCAGTACTGATGGAGATTGTGGAAGAGAAGTTCTTGCCAATCTTCAGTGATTGTGGTCTGGAGGTGAGGAAATCCATGATCTAATTACACAGTGGGGTATTAACTCCGGGTCTTGTAGGTTGTTGATCCGTTTTAAGGGGATTTTGGAGTTAAATGGCAAACTGTAGTTGATAAAGAGCACGATGTATCTTTGCTGTCCAGGTGTTCCAGGGCTTTGTGTAGAGCCAGTGAGATAGCATCTGCAATAGACCTGTTTCTATGATAGGCAAACTGGAATGGATCCATATCATCGTTCAGACAGGAGCTGGTATGCTTCACCAGCCTTTCAAAATACATCATCACTGTTGATCCAAGTACTACTGGTCGATATTTGTTTAGGCAGGTTGCTGAAAATCTAGAAGCAATCTTTCACTACTACTCTCTGGCTTCTCCTGAGCTGTCATTGTCAAATCCAGACCACTACTTTGCCACGAATACCTAGCGTTTGAACCTTCCTGACTAACCTCATTGCGGGACCTTGTCAAAGGCCTTACTAAAGTCCATGTAGACAACATCCACAGCCTTTCTTTTATCAACTTTCCTGGTAACTTCCTCAAAGCTCTATAAGATAGGTTAACACGACCTAGCGCGCACAAAACCTTGTTGATTATCCCTAATCATTCCCTGGCTATACAACTAATTGTATATCCAATCTCTTCGAATACCAACCACTGACATCGGGCTCACTGGCCAGGATTACTTTTGGACCCTTTTTTTAAACAATGGAGCCCTGGTCTGGCACCACACCTGTGGCTAAGGACATTAAGAACCCCTGCAATATCTGCAATAGTCTCCCTCAAACTCAGAGGGAATATCTTGTACATCTTTGGAACATGGGAGGAAACCATAGGAATCTCACACAATCATGGAGAGAACACGCATATTCTTTACACAGAGCAGTGGTGTTAACCTCGGTTCTTGGTGCTTTAATCATGTTGTGCGATCAGTGTTTTTGACATTTTATTTTCTTGTTTCTGGCCCCCAAATTTTCAGAGGGTGATTTCAGAACTGGAGGATTAGAAACTTGAAAGATAGTGTTGTGCTAACAGTACCACCCTTTCCTTTCGTAATAGATATCTAGTTTAGTTGAATCCTATGCTTTTGCCAAGAAATAAGCTAAAATTGTGAAATATTTAACAAGCTTACGACGCAAATCACCTTCAAAATAATGAATGTGGCTGTCTGAGTGGTGTTAGACCATCTACTTGCAGTAATTGAAGGTTGTTTCAAAGCTGCTTTGGGCCATTGCTTCTCCACCTTTAGGAAGTGGTATTGTGGATCCAGAAATGGGAAAAGCAATCTTGTAGTAAACAAAAACAAAAAATGCTGCAAGTACTCAGCAGCGTGTGAGGAGGGAGAAAGGTGGTTAACTTTTCTGCCATGGGACCCCTTGGAATGGCCTTGGGAACTGCCTCAGACCTGAAACATTCAACTGCTACTCCAGATGCTATATGACCTGCAGTGTTTTCAGCATTTACTGTTTTTATACATTTTCAATTATTCAATATCCATTTCCTTCAGAGAAAGAAAAGCAACCATGTTGATACAAATAGATCCCGATTTACGATGTTCCAGCTTAACGATATTTTGAAGTTACGATGATCAGAATTTGTTTTGAATCAAGGTAAGTTGGGGTCTACCTACATCAATGTGGTTGCTTTTCCTTCTCCAATCAGCACACACAGATCGCTTCCCACTGACACCACCACCGCCCCCCAAAACTTCATCATTTTGGTGCTCCTCTTTTGCTTTGATGGACCCCACACCCTTTTTTTTAAAAAAAAAGGTGATTTGGAATGCATGTGCAGATTGCCGTCGCTGAGAAGGGAGAGAGTGCGACAGTGATCTGCGCATGAATTCCAAATCACAAAGTAGGTTTCGAGGTTATGCTGCTACCCCTAGTTACCCGGCGCCACCTCGGCCTCCCGGCAGGAGCGGGCTGGGACGTCGGCCTCCCAGCAGGAGCATTGGCCTCCTAGCAGAGACAAAGCGGAATACTACCTGTACACGTAGACCCTAACTTGGGATCATGTCAATTTACCATGTGAATCCTGGAGCTGAACCTCATCATAAGTCGGGGTTTACCAGTAGTATCATTAAGGACATGCAACTTTATTTCAGTTAAAAGCTATCTTTTTCCCTTGGTAATTTAAACATTAATATTTGCTACTGCTGGAGGACACTAATTCTTGGTGACACTCTATTCACAACATCCAATGTATTGATTTGCCTTCAAAATTGAACAACTTAACCAGGATATTGCCTTATTTAGAGGGTGCAAATTATGGCATAGGTTGGACAATCTTGGGTTGTTTACTCTGAAGCAGAGAAGGCTGAGGGGAGACCTGGCAGAGGTGTATGCAATCATGAGAGGCATTGATAGGGTGGACATTTAGATTATTTTTAATTTAGACATACGGCACGGTAATAGACCATTTCAGCCTATGAGTCCATGCTGCCCAATTTAGACCCCATTAACCTACACTCCTGGTACATTTTGAATGGTGGAAGGAAACTGGAGGCCCCGGAGAAAGCCCACGCAGACATGGGGAAAACATACAATTTGCTTACAGACAGTGCAGGATTTGAACACCGGACCGGTCTCAGTCGCTGGCGCTGTAAAGCTGTTGTGCTAACTACTATCAATGCTTTTTATTCACCTTTGTTAGGTCTCCTCTTAGCCTTTTCTACTTCAGAGTAAACAATGCCAAGGTAAAACCATAACACAAGAGGACATGTGGTTACGGTGAGGAGGAAGTTTCAGAGTTTTATACGGGATTTTGTACAGAATAGTAGGTGCCTGGAAAGGGCTGTCAGAAATGTAGGATTCAGTTGCAGAGTGGGGTGTTGAGTCTCAGTGAGAACAGTTTATTCACCATTCTCTGATGTGTGATAGTGTTGAAAATTGAGGTAAAGTCAATGCACAACAGCCTGGCATAAGAGGCATCATTCTGTCAGCTGGTTAGAACTGAGGGGTAAGACTACAGCTTCATCTGCACACTGATTTAGACAATGGGCAAACTGGACTGAGTTAAATATTGCTGGAAGGTCTGATTTGATGTTTTCCATTACTTGTTGCTCAAAGTACTTCATGATGGTAGAGGTCAATGCCACTGGATAGTGATCATTCAGTCTCTTGGATAAGTAGACTGCTACAGTGAGTTTTAAAGATGTTAAAGTTAAACTGAGGATGTTTTCCCATATTAGAATTACTGTGTAAATATGTGTGGTTAACATGAGTTTTGATGTTTACTTGCAGCTGACTGGAAGTACAGACATGCAGGGCTGATGGCCTTGTCAGCAATCGGAGAAGGTTGCCATCAGCAAATGGAGGGAATCCTCAATGAAATTGTGAATTTTGTCTTGCTCTTCCTTCAAGATCCAGTAAGTGAAACAAAATATATGTGTACTGCTTCCGCGACTGTGAAGTGAGTATCTTGTTAATACTGGCTGCTTGTGCGTAAGATTGCCCATTTGTTTGAAATATTGGTGTTGAGGTAACTGAGTCTCCACTGAGAAATTTAGTTCAGAAGACCAATACTGTACACAAATAATAAAAAATGCTTTGAGCATTTATGTAGAATTGGTGACTATTATAACAGCTCGAGCTCTTGGGGAGGGTTTAAAATTGCAAGGTAGGGAAATGGGAAGCAGAATGTAGGGTCAGATAATGGAGCAGTTGGTAGAAACGAAGATGCAATGTGCAGAAAAACTAGGTAGTTGATAAGGCATAAATACAGTGAGTGGTTGGGTTAGTGTAAGGATTATATTGAATGCAAGATGTATTATGAATAAGGGTGATGAACTTGGAGCCTGGATCAATCTGTGGAATTATGACGTTATGGCCATTACAGAGACTTGGCAGTTGCAAGGCAGGATTGGCGGTTTGATGTTCTGGGGTTTAGATGCTTCAAAAGTTAGGGAAGTAAAAATAGTCGGGGAATGGCATTTCTAATCAGGAATACTATCACAGCTGTTGAAAGGGAGAAATCGTTGACTGAGTCAGTCTGGGTAAAAGACAGAAACAAGAAACAGGGCAATCACTCCATTGGGAGAATTGTATAGACCCCCAAAGAGCCACCAGAACACCGAGGAGCAGAAAAGTAGACAGATTTTGTAAAGGAGCATAAATAACAGGGTTATTGTCACAGAAGACTTCAACTTCTCAATATCGATGCAAGGGTAGAATTTCTGGTGGTAAAAGGGAGAATATAAACCTGAACACAGAGGAAATAGGGGGAGGCCTGTAATGAATACTTTGTTTTGTTCACTGGGGAGGGGAGGGGTCTTTGCTGAATGTGAGGTTAGCATACAACAGGTAAATGTGCTGAATAATGTTGAAGTTGAGAAGAGGAAGTGTGGCTTCTTAAAAGCATTTGGAAAGACCAAATAGGACTGGATAAATCTCAATTTACTCCAGGAAGCGAAGGAAGAGATTGCTAGGGTGATGGTGACAGGCATGGTTCCAGACAATGGCAGTTCCCATATAATGCAAAGATTATAGGGAGAATCCAGGAAATTCTAGACCAAAGATTGTGTCAGTGGTTGGCAAACTGTTGCAGAGGAGCAAGGTGAGCTGCCACAATGTCTATCGCTCAGTAGCATTCACATCTACTCTGATGAAATGCTTTGAGATGTTGGTCATGGGCAGAATTAACACGTACCTCAGTAAAGGACTGGATCTACTTCAATTTGCATACCGTCACAATCGCTCCACAGCAGATAAAATGTCACTGGCTCTCCACTCAGCTCTGGATCACCTAGGCAACAGCAACTCATACATAGAGCTGCTGTTCATCAACTACAGCTCAACCTTTCACACCATTATTTCCTCAATGCAGGCCAACAAATTCCAAGCCCTGAGCCTTTGCACCCCCTCCTGTAGCTGAATTCTTAACTTGCTCATCGGAAGACCATAGTTGGTATGAATTGGAAACAACATCTCTTCACTGACGGGTAGGAGATCATTGTGGACATCTCCAAGAGGCAGTGTCTCAAGAAAGCAGCTTCTATCCTCAAGGACCCCCACCACCCATGCCATGCCCTCTTCCCTCTTCTACCATCAGGAAAAAAGTTAAAGGAGCTGAAGATAAGCACTCAGTGGTACAAGGACACCTTCTTCCCTTCCGCCATCATCGTTCTGAATGAACAGTGAATCATTGACATTACCTTTGTCTTTTTCTTTTACTTGCAGTATTTTTATTTACTTTATCTGGTTTAAATGTTTGCACTGTGACGCTGCCGCAAAACAAATTTTGTGACGTTTGTAACAATAAATTCTGTATAGGGACAGGTTTTGAGCATTTTGAGAAGCCTCGTCTAAGGGAAAGTCAGGATGACTTTACAAGGGGAAAGTCATACCTCATGATCATAATTTAAGACTTTAGCAAGTAACAACAAAATTTAAATTTAGATATACAGCACAGTAACAGGCCATTTCGGTCCACAAGTCCGTGTCGCCCAATTGATCTATACCTCCAGAATGTTTTGAACAGTGGGAGGAAACCAGAGCTGCCGCAACCCCCTCCCCCCACCTCCCGGGAAAACCCAAGCAGACACAGGGATAATGTACAAGCTCCTTACAGACAGCATGGGATTCCAATACTGGTCCCGATCGCTGGCGCTGTAAAGGCATTGTGCTGACTGCTGGCCAATGGTGCCACCCGAGTTGAAGGTAAGGCATTGGGTATGGTGTACATAGATTTTAGTAATGGGTTTGATAAGGTCCCCCACGGTAGGCTCATTTGGATTTAGAAAGTCATGAGGCGTGGTATACATGGAACATTGGCTGCGTGGATTTGGAATTGGCTAACCTGCAGAAGGTAAATATGGTAGAGATGGAGCACATTCTGCCTGGAGTTTAGTGGCTAATGGCATTTCACAGGGATCTATTTTGATAGCTCTATTTTCTGCTAATCATTTTTTTTTAATTACAAAGAGGAGGGCCAGTTGCTTTGCAGATGACATAACGGTGGGTGTTGTAGATAGTGCAGAGAGTGGTCATAGGGTGTAGCATATCAAGTCAATTTTATCATAATCGATTGCACAAGTGCAACTAGAAAAAAACGGTATTCTGCAGTCCTGGATTCAGACCCACATCTAAAATAAAACACATGTAGACAAACAATACATATGTAGGACAAGTATTCATATATATGCAAAAAAATTGTTGATAAATACGAGGGGCTCAGATGGTCAGTGAGAGCAGTTCCTTTGGTCATTCAGCATTCTCACTGCCTGTGGGAAGAATTTATTTATTAGCCTAATGGTGCTGGCACTGATGCACCTTTTTTGATGGGAGCAGCTGAAAGATGCTGTGTGTGGGATGGAAGGGGTCCTCAATGATTTTTCATGATCTCGTCAGACAGTGATCCCAGTAGATTACATCAGGGGAAGGAAGACTCCAGTGATCCCCTGTGCCACTCATGGACCTGTGGATTGACGTCTGATCTATTTCTCTGTAGAAATGTACCAATGTACCAAACTGATGCAGCCGGTTCGGACGCTTTCAACAGAGCTCCTGCAGGAGGATGACATGATGGTGGCCAGTAGCCTTACCTCCATCAGTTTTCTCAGGAAGTGCAGTCGCTGTTGCACCTTCTTGACGTGTGAGGAGATATTTTGTGTCCATGATAGGTCACTAATTAAGTGAAATCCAGGAATTTAGTTCTCTCCACTAATGGAGGGTGGTTGTTCCTGGTCCTCCAGAAGTCTACAATCATCCCTTTCATCTTGTCCACATTGAGACCCTGGTTGTTACTCTTGCTCCATAACATGAGATTTATCATCTCTTCTCTGTATTGTGAATCATCGTTGCTTGTGAGGCCCAACTACTGTTGTGTCATCTGAAAACTTAATGATACTATAGGACCTGGATTTGTTGATTCAGACATAGGTCAGTAGCATGAATTGGAGTGGGCTGAGCACACAGCCCTGAGGTGCGCCAGTGCTCAACATGATGGTACTCTACGTTCTGCTACCAACCTGGACAGACTTTGGTCTTTCCATTTGGGAATCCAGTTACAAAGAGGGTTGTTGAATCCCAGTGAAGACAGCTTCTCCACCAGACTCTGGGGAATGATTGTATTAAACACCAAGATGAAGTTGATGAACTGCAGCCTTGCATATGACGTGTCGTTCTCCTAGTGCGTCAGGACGGAATGAAAGGACATGGCTATAGCATCATCTCTGAACAATTTATTCTATTGGCAAATTGAAATGGATCCAGCGTCTTTGGGTGATGCCTTCCATCACCAGACGCTCAAAGCATTTCATTATAGTGGAGGTCAGGTCCACAAGGCGGTATTCATTCAAGGCACTATTATTGTCACCCTCTTGGGTACTGGGATGATGGTGGCTGACTTGAACCCTGATGGAATGATGAGCTGCTGCAGTGAGATATTGAAGATGTCCATGAATACCTCTGTAAATTGGTCTGCACAGTCCTTCATTACCTCACCAGGTATGTTTTTTGGTCCAGCTATCTTGTGTGAGATCACCTTGGATTATGGTTCTTCTCATCTCAGTCATGTCTTAGCAGTGGCCATGTTCATCAGTGGACATGGAACTTCTCATCAAACCTTACATAGAAGATGTTTAGTCTGTCCGGAAGGGAGTGTTGTCTTTAACTCAATAGGTTGATTTGTGATCTGTTGATCCCTTGCCACATGCATCTCTTATCACTGGTGTAACACAGCTGTCTGTGGATCTTCTGTCCGTACCCGTGCTTTTCCTTCTGGATTGCATAGTTGAGTTCAGCCCTGGCTGATCTTAGTGCCATTCTCTCCCAGTGTGTTAATGCAAAATTGCAAGGTTAGCACCACAAGCTATTGTCAGGATGCAGAGATGTAGTTCAATTTAGAGAAAGTATGAAATGATGCACTTTGGAAGGATAAACTTGATAAATCACAGGATTCAGCATGTGGTGAGCCCAAGGGATCTTGTGGTCCAAGTTCAGAGATCCCTCAACATTGCCACACAAGTTGAAAGAGTAGTTGAGAAAGCTTATGGTGTGGTCAGGGGATTGAGTTGAAGACTTGTGAGGTAATGTTGTAGATTTATAAAATTGGTTAGACCACACTTCCATCAGGGCACCCACCAACTGAATGTCATTAAAATGGACTTTTGGATTTCTGTTAGCCTTCTCCCTGCCCACCCACCCCCCTTCCCCAATCTATCACCATGTCTCCTTTCTTCCAGCTCTGCATTCTGTGACAGAGTATATAGAAATGTTTTTCGGAGATAAATTGGGTAAGGTTTGTTCGAGTAGGTCACAAGGAAACACTTTAAAACAGATCTTATTTGAAATAGTGGAGCTATGGTAGACATAGTGGCTTCTCACACCTTTTTGCAAGAGCTTTGAAGAGTGCTCAAAAGATGTCACTAATGTATTATTGTTTATCAAAGGCAGCAGATGAAAGAGCAGGCTGGAGCCATTGGTGTCTGAAAGGAGAGTCTGCTGTTGTAAGAAGGTTATGTGGTTTTGTAAGCAGAGTCAAACAGGCTTTCTCTGTCTACACACACACACACACACACACACACACACACACACACACACACACACACACACACACACACACACACACACACACACACACACACACAAAGTTAGGTTAAGTGGGTAAATTCTTTGGCTTGGCTTCGCGGACAAAGATTTATGGAGGGGGTAAAAGTCCACGTCAGCTACAGGCTCGTTTGTGGCTGACAAGTCCGATGCGGGACAGGCAGACACGGTTGCAGCGGCTGCAGGGGAAAATTGGTTGGTTGGGGTTGGGTGTTGGGTTTTTCCTCCTTTGCCTTTTGTCAGTGAGGTGGGCTCTGCGGTCTTCTTCAAAGGAGGTTGCTGCCCGTCAAACTGTGAAGCGCCAAGATGCACGGTTTGAGGCGATATCAGCCCACTGGTGGTGGTCAATGTGGCAGGCACCAAGAGATTTCTTTAGGCAGTCCTTGTACCTTTTCTTTGGTGCACCTCTGTCACGGTGGCCAGTGGAGAGCTCGCCATATAACACGATCTTGGGAAGGCGATGGTCCTCCATTCTGGAGACGTGACCCACCCAGCGCAGCTGGATCTTCAGCAGCGTGGACTCGATGCTGTTGACCTCTGCCGTCTCGAGTACTTCGACGTTAGGGATGAAAGCGCTCCAATGGATGTTGAGGATGGAGCGGAGACAACGCTGGTGGAAGCGTTCTAGGAGCCGTAGGTGATGCCGGTAGAGGACCCATGATTCGGAGCCGAACAGGAGTGTGGGTATGACAACGGCTCTGTATACGCTTATCTTTGTGAGGTTTTTCAGTTGGTTGTTTTTCCAGACTCTTTTGTGTAGTCTTCCAAAGGCGCTATTTGCCTTGGCGAGTCTGTTGTCTATCTCGTTGTCGATCCTTGCATCTGATGAAATAGAGTTAAGTTAAGTTAAAGTGTGATTCTATTTTCATGTTTAAAGATAATTAAAAGCAACTTTTGTTTTAGTGACCATTTGTCTTGGTGAGTATCTATTGCTGCTGGGTTTTGGGGTCCTCTGGGCTCGTAACAATTCACAGACCCAATGCCCCTTCCCCAATCAATTCTCACCTTTCCTCTCTCCTGTCCTTCTATTCATATCCAATTAACACATTTTTCTGTAGTTTGTACTCCTCCTCTGCCTTTTGTTTCCTTCTCCCAAACCTTTTAATTCTAGTGTCTGCCTGCTTTTAACTCTTACCCTGAAGAAGGCTCAGCCCGAAACTTCAATTATATGCCTTCAGTGGATGCTGCATGACCTGCCAAGTTCCTCCAGCATTTCTGTTTTTTCTACAATCACAGCATCTGCAGACTTGCATGTTTCAGACCACACTGTAGTATTGAGTTCAATTTTAGTCTCCTCTTGTCAGGAAGGATGTGGAAGGTATAGAGAGGGTGCATTTCCCAGGATATTGCTTGAATTGGAGAACCTGTCTTGTGGAGAAAGGTTGACTAAGCCAGGACATTTCTCTTTGGAAAGGCAAAGAATAAGTGATGATTTAATAGAGATGTATAAGGTTATGAGGGACTTGGATATGGTGGATAGCCAGTACCTTTTTCATGAGGGGACAATAGTAAATTTGTTTAAGGTGAGTGAAAGAAAGTGTAGGGGAGGTGTCAGGTATAAGTTTATTAAACAGAGTGGTGGGTGCCTGAAATGAATTGTTGGGGGTGGTAGTGGAGTCTGGTACAATAGAAACATTTAAAAGAAAAATGGAGGGTTATGGTCTGTGAAGTTGGGATGGGTTTGAATAATGGAGTATTTTTATGTGAATCGGCACAGTATCTTGGGCCTTTTTTGTGCTTTACTGTTCTGTGTTCTATATCTGTTGAGAAATTGGTGAAAGTTGTGACTGAGGCTCCAATAGCTCAGTGTAAACCAAGAATTGAGAGTTCATTCCTTGCTGGGGTTTAATTGAAGAATTTCATGTATGTTACATTCTAAATGTATTATTACATGACAATAATGGAACCTATACCATTACCACATTAATTATTTCCACATGTATTGGTTTTATCTAACTTAGATTATTCTATAAATTGTAATTCCTGGTTCTTGTGTGCTGGATTTGAAATATAATATATAATTTTTATTTTAGCACCCTAGAGTGAGATATGCAGCATGTAATGCCATTGGTCAGATGGCCACAGATTTTGCACCAACGTTTCAGAGAAAATTTCACGATAAGGTAAGCACCTTCTATCCAATTATCTTGTACTTTAACATTTCCCTAAGTAAAGGGAATTAAATGGTACTGGGTTGGTTTGATAAGCAATCTGGTAATGCTGTGATTCAGTTCATGCGTTTGAATTTCACTTTGGCTGCTATAAATTAAAATTGGATGACTATCTCTGAATAAATAGCCAGTGCTAGTAAAGATTGCCATGAAACAACCAGATTTTTTTAAAATCATGATCCATTTGTCATTCAATGCATTCAACTAATTGCTCTATTATCCTTGCCCATGCCAGTCCAATCTTGCAACTGTCCAGTTAATTTTTAACTGGCATCTGAAGTGATCCAACAAACCAACTGTTTAAGAGCTGTTTAAATATAGGCAATAAATGTTGTCTTGTCAAAAGGTTCCATGTTCTATGAATGAATAGCTTGGGCTAAAACAAGCATGGGTCATGATTATCCAGTACAATAGTTTATCATAAATTTTACATTTGTAATTGATTCAATTCTGTGTGGTCCAGGAATGTGTAGAAATCCATATATAATAAACATATGTACATTGAGCAATCTGTGAGACAATGAACTCATTATCATCATCTTCAAAAAATCAGAAAACAAAAGGGCATGGACAGTGTGTAGTTTTCATAATTGTTTGTTTCATACAGGTAATTTCAGAGCTCCTGCAAACAATGGAAGATCAGGCCAATCCACGAGTTCAAGCTCACGCTGCTGCTGCTCTCATTAACTTCACTGAAGATTGCCCCAAATCGCTGTTACTCCCATATCTGGATAATCTTGTCAACCACTTGCATGTTATCATGGTGGCTAAATTACAGGAGGTAACTTGCTTTCAGTTCTTCAGTTGTTGTGTTTTAAAATAGAAATGTAAATGTCAACTGGTTATACAAATTGGGGGGGGAAAGTTAGCAAAAACAATATTTTTATTTCTGAGGTCGGAATAAAGAAGAAGATTTGTGGAATCTTGAAAGTGTGTTTTCACTGAAAAGTCACTGTTGGTGCTTATCAATGACTTGGCTGAACAAGTGAAAATAGAAGTCCATCTTCTGTCACTAATGTTTGACATGTGCACACAATATCTAGCTTACAAAATTTGGGTCATTTCATGTTAAATTCAAGTACATTGTTCGCTTTGTCTGATGTCTACATGCATATTACACCAAAATATTTGGCATCCAAGGTCACGAAGTTGGGAGGGGCAACATGGTAAGTAAATGGGACCAGGTACACAATGCAAAAGTATACAGATAGTCCCTGATTTACGATGGTCCTACTTGTGATTTTTCAAAGTTACGATGGTTTGAATCCATACTGTACTTCGAATTTTGGCTAGACTGTGATGTTCAGTGTCTTCTGACATCAATCCCTACACTGATCCCACTGCTCCTCTCTCTCAACACCACCGTGTCAGTCCCCACACAGATCCCACTGCTCTGCTCTCTCACCACAGTCCTGTGTCAGTCCCCACACTGATCCCATTGCCCTGCTCTCTCACCACAGGCCTGTGTCAGTTCCTACACTAAACCCACTATCCTTTTTTTGATTTATAATATTTTCACCTTATCATGGGAGTGCAGGAATATAACCCCAGATATTCCTGTACTTGTTAATGCATTAGGCATTACTGCGAGAGAGGAGATGATGTTTCAGTCAGCCCTTTCTGGAGAAACTGTCAGTTTCTTCATTATACCTTGGGAATAATCAATTACCCACAGTCAGTAGACTAATTCCCAAACCATATAGGGTTTTTATTGAGAGAACTCCAGGCTGAAGGGTGATAATGTTCCATATAACCATATATAACCATTTACGGAGCGGAAACAGGCCATGTTGGCCTTTCAAGTCCGCACCGATTCATTGATTTTGTGCGCCCTCTTCAGGCATTGGTCCGGTAGATCTTCATTCAATAACGATGGACGAATTCAATGCAGGTGGAATCAGTCATAGAAATGTTTGTTAACAGGTCCAATCTTGACTTGGGCCTGTACCCCATCAGCATCTGCACTGAACTGCGTGTAGCTGTAGTTTGTGTAAACAAGATTGATTGAAGTGGGTTTTCAATCGCTTGTTTTAGAGTTAAATTGTGATGGAATACAAATAAATCAACTTTTGCTTTAAAGTTTAAATTAATTAGAAGTGGCTCAGTTTGTGAAGGTCATCCACACTTTTGGTGCCTCTTTTGAATCATTTCCCTGACCAGTATATTGCAGGGTCAAAATCACTTCCAACTTTGAAAGCATGCAATTATGTAATACTCTTACTAGGTTTAAGTCGAGGAATGGAGTCTCAGCCTCACTTCCAAACCCCAGCTTCACCCACCAAAGGAAGAAATCCACCATATTTTCTATTAGTCTACGTTCGTCTTATTGACTAAAGCACCAGATGGACAAAAACTGGCAAAGAGAGTGGTATAGTTTAACTCAGCCAATTAAATGTTCATACTTGGATCAGTGGTTAAAATGATAACGATTTAATAGGTACATAGCAGGGTTAAAATCAGCACCAGGACATTGAGGGTGAGAATTTTTTGCACAAATGGCAAACATCGAACTTGCCTCAAAATGTCAAATAAAAGCTTCATGGCTGTGTTGGGCAAATTTTTTTATTCTTTGTTATCATGCGCAGTAGTATTAAGGATGAATTGGTCGACAGTGAATGGCAGAAGAGGTTTCAGAAGCTTACTGGCTTCCTTCTGCTTCAAAGTGATCAGGGCAGGCAGCAAGAAACTTGTGTTCATGTATTCACTGCTCTCCTTGCTGTAAAATTCCTGTAGACCCCTATGCTTTCAATGCTTTCTTATTGTAGCTCATCCAGAAAGGAACCAAACTGGTACTGGAGCAGGTTGTTACCTCCATTGCTTCTGTAGCCGACACTGCAGAGGAGAAATTTGTCCCATATTATGACCTGTTCATGCCGTCACTGAAGCACATTGTGGAAAATGGAGTACAGAAAGAGCTCCGACTTCTGAGGGGGAAAACAATCGAATGCATCAGCCTAATAGGCCTTGCTGTTGGTAAAGACAAGGTAACACCATTTACTAAATTATACAGGGAGTTTCTTGCTTAATAGGGTGTTCCATTTTTAATGATTGTGTGATTTGCAGTTTATGCAAGACGCCTCAGATGTGATGCAGTTGCTTCTAAAGACTCAAACCGATTCCACTGAACTGGAGGATGACGATCCCCAGGTATGTTGTCCTGAACGGCCTTCTGATCACAACAGGAAGTTATTTGTAAATCCTGTTGGCCACAGCAAAACGTTCAGTTTTTAAATTATTTTTAGTGTCGTTTCTATGTTGAAAGTTGAACTGAGAAGTTCAGGTTGCCTGTTTGGTGCAGCATTGAACGAATCCTGCAACGTCTTTTGAATTTGATGTTAACTTGATATTCTTTCTACTGTGTCAAGCTGTTGTTCTGCTGAAGAATAGTTGTCCTGGATATATTTCTCAATTGCATTTCTATAGGGAATAAAGGAGAGAAATGGTGATCATGGACTCATTAGTCATAAAAACTGGCAAGGAATTCTGTGAACAAGAATGAGAATCCTGGATGGTATGTTACCTCCCGGATGCCTGAGCCACATCTATCGAGCCTACAGCATTCTTAAAGCAGCCTGATGTCGTGATACATGTTTGTACCAATGTTGTATGTAGGATATGGGGTGAGATCCTGCAGAAGGAATATGGAGAGTTTGGGCATAGCTTAAAAATTAGAACTTCAAGTTTTTAATACATGCATACAAGATGATAACAGGCCCTTTTGGCCCACAAGTCCATGCTGCCCAATTATACACAATTAACTTACAACTCCTGCTATGTTTTTGAGTGGTGATTGTTGGTTTTAAGTCATCTCTGGATTACTACCAGGGCTACCTACGTACCAGTGGAAGTAGGAATAAGAGGATGGAGCACATGGACTCAAGGCTGAGCAGTTGGTGCAGGAAAGGGGATGGGGGTGGGGGGTGGGGCAAGGTTTCAGACGTGTAAACAAGTAGGATCAGTGGTGAGTTGAATAAGAGAGGCTGGTTATGCCTGATGTGTTAGATTTGTCCAGGAGCTTTAAACTAGTCTTATTGCTCTGCCCTCCTGTCTTTGATTCTTCTGCTACAGGAAACAGACTGTCTATTCATCTTATTTTTTTCCCCTTATTATTTTATAACTTCAATAAGATCCCCTCTCGACCTCCTAGTTTTTTTTTCAATCTCCGCACAATAACTCCCTCAATTCTGAGAACAATTTTGTAAACCTCTTCTCTCCCTATTTCCAAATTTATGGTATACCTCTTTCTAGCTGTGCAATCAAAACTGCACACAATATTCCCAATGGGGCCTCATCACTTCAACATGACATCCCAACACTTCTATTCAATGCCTTAACTGATGAAGGCAAGCATCGGGACTCTCTTTGCTACTGTATACCTGTGCTACCTTAAGAGCTACAGTAAAACTCTGATTATCCGAAATAACCAGGCCTTTGTTGGATAGATGTTTTTTTTTGGGAGAACTGGTCATATTTTAAAAACAGCCCAGACACAACAGCAAATCACTTGTAACAGTGTTTAAATAACAACAAACAAGGGAAGGCTTTTTGAGCATTAAAATAATGTTCTCACCAAAAAAATGCTGGCCACCACCGCTGATCACCGATACCTCTCCACCAAGGTCCCACTGCTGTCAGGAGACTGACGGTCCCTGCTGTTGCTGGGAGGCCGCTCTCCTTGATGATGCCAGGACAAGGGATTCTTTCGACCACTTGTGGCTGGGAGATGGGCACACAATTTGAGAGGGAGATTTCTAGAGAAAAGTTAATAGGGGAAGGTAGAAAAGAAATGGAAATAGAAAGGGAAGGGAGTTAACCAAAACGAAGTAAATCGTTGTTCTAATTTCATGTTGGGTGAATTTTTTTTATCTGTCAGGTCAATTTGGCTCAAAAAAAACCTTTTAGATAAATGAGGATTTCTGATTTGTTTCGGATGTCATTTATCCGAAATTTTAAACATTTTTCAGAAAAATGAGGATTTCAGAGAATCCGATTTCAGATAATAGGAGTTGTATTGTATGTACCTCTTCCTCTAGGTCCTTCTGCTTCATAAAACTCTAAGGAACTGCCATCAACAGAGTCAATTCCTCCTGGTTTGATTAACCCAAATGCCGCACCCCACACTTCTGATTTGAGCTGCATCTGCCGTTCCTTCTCCCAATTTTCTAGATCCCATTGCAAACCTAGGTAACCCCAACCACTCTACCTCCTTTCCCCATCACATTTCCCTATTTCTGTAAAGCCCAACACCAACCAACCAATTTTCCCTTGCAACCACTGCAACCGTGTCTGCCTGTCCCGCATCGGACTTGTCAGTCACAAACGAGCCTGCAGCTGACATGGACATTACCCCTCCATAAATCTTCGTCCGCGAAGCCAAGCCAAAGAAAGAAGATATCCAATTAACACCTTTTGTTGGTCTTGATTCCTCTCCCATTGTTTGAATTCTGAGATTCCTGCTTCTGGCTTCTGCTTATACCTTGAAGAAGGGCTCAGGCCTGAAATGTCGGCAATATATCTTTGACTCCTATAGATGCTGAAAAGACCGGCTGAATTCCTCCAACATTTTGGTGTGTTTACTACAATCACAGCGACTGCAGACTTTCATGTTTCACTCCACTTTCTTCACTGTCTACCATAGCACATCTTTTGTCACCAGCAAACATCATTGTGCAAATCATTTATGTATATTACAGAAAGCAATGCTCTTAGTACTGAACCCTGAGACACTCCACTGGTCACTGTCCTCCAGCCTGAAAACCTCCTCATGCAGCTCCTCTTTGACTCTTATCACTGCCAATTTTTTGTTCATCCAGTTGGCTTATTGGCCTCTTGTCCTGTGTTCCCTATCCCTCCATACCAACTCACCAAGTGAGATCGAATCATACAATTTACTACAGCCTATATGCACAACATCAACTGCCCTCATCTATCTTCTTAGTCACCTCTTCAAAAATATTTACCAAATTTGTGAAATTATTTCCCATGCACAAATCCATGCTGCCTCTCCATAATTTTCCCTTGCAATCTAAATGCTGATGGATTCTCTCTTCATAATCCTTTCCAACACTGACTACTGCTATCAGACTAACTGATCTTTATGACCCTTGTTAAACAATGGTATATTGTTATTACTTCCTATGGACTGTGCGAGACTGGCTTAGTTCTTCTGGCATTCCTTTGTTTTTCTACAGTCTCAGCATCTGCAGACATTCATGTTTTACTCCAACAATTTCCTTCCTGCCTTTCCACGATTAGTGTAGTGGTTAGCACAACACCAGCAACCAGGTTTCTAATATGGCACTGTCTGCAAGGAATTTGTATGTTCTCCCCATGCCTGTGTGGATTTCTGCCAGGTGCTCCGATTTCCTCTCAACCTTCAAAAACGTACTAAGGTTATAGGTCAATTTGGTGTGATTCGGCAACCCAGGCTCGTGGCCGTAAGGGCCTGTTACTGTGCTGTATGCCTAAATTCAAAATGAAAAAAATGTAAAATATTCTGGGATGCACTTAGTCTGGACCTGGAAATTTAACCTTGTTGAAGCAATCTATGACTTGGAGCACCTCTTCACTAGTGATGCAGACATACCCTTGACTCTCATTATTCACCTCCTTCTGTTTATCCAGCTCTTCAGTAAACATATTTACAAATAATTCACTTAAGATCTTGTCCATTTCCTTTACACATAGATATGCCACTTGACCTCAAGGGCACCAATTATTTTCCAGGTGATCCCTTTTGTTCTTAATATGCTTGAGAACAATGCTTAAAATATTTTTGAATTCTCTGACACTGCCTGTTGAAACCACATCAAATTCTCTTGGCTCTTCACTATGTTCTTTCATTCCTTGTACTCAAGGGATTCCCTTGAATCTATCAAAATTTGAAAAATAATTACATTCTCTTGCCGATCTGTCTCTTGTTACCCTGGCTCCTTTACCTTGCTATTCCTACCCTTTATTCTACCATGAACATTTTTGTTCTGGACCTTCCTTATCACCCTCTTAAATGTAACCCATTTGGCAGTCATGCTTTTACTCAAGCATTTGCATCCTCAATCAGAGTTTATTGTCATGAACGTGTCACAAAATTTGATGTTTTACACCAGAATTACAGGTGCAAATGTTGCTATCAATTACATTAAAAAAAATACATATTGGGCTCAAAAAGAAGAGAAACTTGAGAAATCTGACAGCAGAGGGGAAGAAGCTGTTTTGTGCAGCTGGGTCTTCAGGCCCCTGTACCTCATTCCCGATGGTAGCAGTGAGATGTGGGCATGGCCTGCGTAGTGAAGGTCCTTGAGGATTGAGGCTGCTTTCTTACCACCTCTTGTAGAAGTCCTCGATGGAGTGGTCTGATTCCCATGATAGTACTGACTGAGTTCACAACTGTAGACTTTTCCTGCCCTGTGCATTGGCACCTCCATACCAGACAGTGATGCAACCAGTCAGAATGCTCTCCACAGAATACCTGTAGAAATTTGTAAGAGAGTTTCGTGACATGTCAAATCTCCTCAAACTCCTCATGAAGTACAGCTGTTGATAGGCCTTCTCTGTGATTGCATCGATATAGAAGCCTCAGGACAGATCTTCAGCGGTGATACCCAAGAATTTGAGATTCATAACCCTTTCCACTGCTGACCCCTTGATAAGGAGTGGTTCATGTTTTCCTGATTTTCTCCTCCTGAAGTCCACAATCAGCTTCTTAGTTTTGCTAAATTTGAATGCATGGTTGTGACACCACTCAACTAGTTGATCTATCTCTCTCCTGTACGCTTCCTCATTGTCATTTGTGATTCTATCGACGATTGTGGTGTCATGGGCAAATTTGTAGATGGAACTTGAATTTTGCCTAGCCACACTGTCACGGATGTAGAGAGAATTGAGCAGAGGATAAGCACAAATACAGTCAACTATTGCTTACTCCAGTTTATGATTCTCACTTGAGCACCAATATTATCCTTTTCCATGACTATATAAAAGCCAATAGAATTGTGGTCACTGGTCCCAAATATCTGTTAACTGATCAGATTCATTTCCCACTACAATGTCCAATATTTCCCCTTGCCCAGAGGCTTATCCATGTTACTGGAGAAAATTCTCCTGGATACATTTAAGAAAATTCATTCCATCCATTTCTCTAACACAGTGGTTCTCAACCTTTTTCTTTCCACTCACATACCACCTTAAGTAGTCTAATACCATAGATGCTCTGTGGTTAGTAAAGGATTATTTAAGGTGGTATGTAAGTGGGGGGAGAAAAGGTTGAGAACCTTAGCATCCCAATTAATGTTGGGCAGGTTGAAATCACCAATAATAACAGCCCTGCAATTTTTATAGACCTCTGCAATCTCTACATATTTGATCTACTAACTCCGGGTGACTGGTGGCGTCTAGGTTGCTGATTTCCACCCACATTGCCTCACCTAGTTTTCAAGCAATAACCTCTCTTGCTCACGGAACTGGTATTTGTGTCGGCACTGAAGGCAAGAATCGAGGCCGCCGCCGTCTACCCTTCGCCCGGACCGGGGCCGCTGCTGCTCTCCCTGTGCCTGGACTGGGGCCGCCGCCTCCCACTCCCTGCCCGGACCGGGGCCTCCGCCTGCCTCACTCGACCGAGGCCGGGGCCGCCGTCTCCCCCTTGCTCCTGCCCGTATCGGGGCCGCCGCCGTCTACCCTTCGCCCGGACCGGGGCCGGGGCCGCTGCTGCTCTCCCTGTGCCCGGACTGGGGCCGCCCTGCAAATATAAATAAAAGTAAAACATGAAAGTCTGCAGACACCGTGATAGGTGTCTGCAGACACCGTGATGAGCAGGAAAGGGCTTTGGCAAATACTAGAGCGCATCGGGTGTCCCCCAAAGTTCCTCAACATGATTATCCAACTGCACGAAAACCAACAAGGTCGGGTCAGATACAGCAATGAGCTCTCTGAACCCTTCTCCATTAACAATGGCGTGAAGCAAGGCTGTGTTCTCGCACCAACCCTCTTTTCAATCTTCTTCAGCATGATGCTGAACCAAGCCATGAAAGACCCCAACAATGAAGACGCTGTTTACATCCGGTACCGCACGGATGGCAGTCTCTTCAATCTGAGGCGCCTGCAAGCTCACACCAAGACACAAGAGAAACTTGTCCGTGAACTACTCTTTGCAGACGATGCCGCTTTAGTTGCCCATTCAGAGCCAGCTCTTCAGCGCTTGACGTCCTGCTTTGCGGAAACTGCCAAAATGTTTGGCCTGGAAGTCAGCCTGAAGAAAACTGAGGTCCTCCATCAGCCAGCTCCCCACCATGATTACCAGCCCCCCCACATCTCCATCGGGCACACAAAACTCAAAACGGTCAACCAGTTTACCTATCTCGGCTGCACCATTTCATCAGATGCAAGGATCGACAATGAGATAGACAACAGACTCGCCAAGGCAAATAGCGCCTTTGGAAGACTACACAAAAGAGTCTGGAAAAACAACCAACTGAAAAACCTCACAAAGATAAGCGTATACAGAGCCGTTGTCATACCCACACTCCTGTTCGGCTCCGAATCATGGGTCCTCTACCGGCACCACCTACGGCTCCTAGAACGCTTCCACCAGCGTTGTCTCCGCTCCATCCTCAACATCCATTGGAGCGCTTACATCCCTAACGTCGAAGTACTCGAGATGGCAGAGGTCGACAGCATCGAGTCCACGCTGCTGAAGATCCAGCTGCGCTGGATGGGTCACGTCTCCAGAATGGAGGACCATCGCCTTCCCAAGATCGTGTTATATGGCGAGCTCTCCACTGGCCACCATGACAGAGGTGCACCAAAGAAAAGGTACAAGGACTGCCTAAAGAAATCTCTTGGTGCCTGCCACATTGACCACCGCCAGTGGGCTGATAACGCCTCAAACCGTGCATCTTGGCGCCTCACAGTTTGGCGGGCAGCAACCTCCTTTGAAGAAGACCGCAGAGCCCACCTCACTGACAAAAGGCAAAGGAGGAAAAACCCAACACCCAACCCTAACCAACCAATTTTCCCCTGCAACCGCTGCAATCGTGTCTGCCTGTCCCGCATCGGACTTGTCAGCCACAAACGAGCCTGCAGCTGACGTGGACTTTTTACCCCCTCCATAAATCTTCGTCCGCGAAGCCAAGCCAAAGAGAAGAGAGAAGGCAAGAATGGCTTCTGAAGGGCCTCAGGAACAGAAGGCTTTCTGATTGTGATGGAGCTTTAGATCTGGAGCTCGGGTTACCAAGGGATCAAACAGGGAGCACTGGAGGTGAACCAATGGATGCTCCGTGTCTCTGAAAGGACTTGTTACTCTTTCCCTCCTACTGTGAGGGGCACCAGGTAATATCAATGCCAACTCTGTCTCAAGGCGATGGGAAATTTTGTGTAATTTTACATTTTATTACAATAAAGGAATTTTGAAACTTGATTTTTACTTTGATTAATATTTGATTAATTTCTTTCCCACTATCACACAATACATTACCTGGAACATTTAAGCTACTTTTGTCCTCCTTCAACCACATCTCTATTATGGCTACTATACTCATTTTTCTGTACCTATTCATGCTCTAAGCTCATCTACTTTCCCCATTTGCCTTGCATTTAAAATAAACACTGGAAAGTTTACCTACAAACCTTGACACGTCCTCCACCATCCTGTTCTGCTTCACCGCACTTCCTTTGCCTTCCTTGCTATTCTAAAACATTTCAGTCCCTTCTGTCCATCTTGGATCCCACCCCCAATTGTTGTCTTGTATCTGTGTCCTCTAGTTTCTAAAATGCTCTCACACCCATAATGAAAACTACATTTTAATTTCCTTATTCTATCAGGCACTTGGAAGCAGGTTTCCATGTTTGGGGGTGGGGGGTGTTCACTGTCGGCTGAACAGCCCTTTCATAAAAACATCTTCAGAATAGAATGAACATAAGTTAATTTCACCATGCCATGACCTCACATTAATGTGAGTAGAGTTGCTGATGCACAAGTTCTGCAGCAACAAGAAGCCAATTAAAGGAAATTCATCTTAAAACCAAAATTTCAAATCTGTAATCAACTAAATGATATGGCTTTATAAATGTATTTTTCTTCAGAAATAAACTTCAATAAGATTGGTGTACAGATAATGCAGGGCATTGGTTTACAATGAAGCATTGACACTAAAATTCCTGCTTTTTTTTTCTGAATCTGCATGTGTAATTGTGAGAATATCGGTTTATTTTTTGTGTTCCTGTTGTGGATCTGATCTGATTAAAGGCAAGTAAAATTGAAGATTTGAAACTCATCATGATTCAAGACGTATCTTTTTCCAGATTTCTTACATGATTTCTGCTTGGGCAAGAATGTGCAAGATCCTTGGGAAGGAATTCCAACAGTATCTTCCTGTTGTCATGGGACCATTGATGAAGACTGCTTCAATTAAACCTGAAGTGGCTCTCCTGGACAGTAAGTATACATGATACATCTCCCTGTTATCTTGCATCCCAAATATGTTTCAAGCTCTGTTCAAAGCATGCTATATCCAATTAATCATGGTTTCCAAGTTCTTCATGTGCATTAAATCCTAATTCTACAATCTATTTGAAATATTTAGCACTTTCTGAAATGAATCAGAATTAAATTGAATGTTTCCAAGCTTCACTTGGCCCTTGTATAGTGAATAATAACACAGGACCTGGGTGAAGACATTTGCTGGTGATCTAAAGGGTTACTCGTTGATGCTGTGTGATTCAATGTTCATACATCGGGGTCAATTCTAATTTTTTGCTTCCTTGCTCCTGTTCTGTGATCTACATCATATGGTGGATTAGGGGTGGAAACTTGCGTCTGCACATGTTTTGGGGATTGATCATATTAAATGCCAAGGTTAAGTTGATGAACAGCTGTTTGGCATGAGGTCTCACTCTCCAGGTGGGTCAGGGCAGAATAATGTGTGCAGTTTTAGTTACTGAGCAATAGTAAGGACATTACATAGTTGGAAAGCATACAGAAGAGATTTCTGAAGTTGCTGCCAGAATTAGGAAAGTTGAGTCATCACGAGACTGGAAAAACTAGGCATCCTGTGTTAAGAGGTTGAGAAGAGATCTCATCTTCAGCTTGGCATTTAATATGAGGAGGAAATGCTGGGGTTCATTTGCTTAAAATTAACTTTCACACTTTTCACATTCAATTTAGCGACACCTGGGTCTTTTCCTACAAAGTTGCTTCTCTTTAGGGAGTACGGAACAGGCTCACAGGCCCAACTTATTCACATTGACTAATTGCCATCTTGCTTCAGGCAGAAGTCCCGCTTGCCTGCATTTGGCCCATGCCCAATCATGTTGTCATTCAAGAGTTTCTTAAAGGAAAGTACTGTACCTTCCTCCACCCCTTAAGCAGTTTGTGCCACATGCCCACCACATAGAAACTATCCCCATGTGTCCCTTCCAAGTCCAGCCACTCAACTTAAAGTTATACCTTCTCATCTTTGATTTTCCTCCTCTCAGGGATAGACCTATCATTTTTCACCTCATGCCCATCATGATTTTGTTGACCTCAATGAGATCTCTTCTCAGCCTCTTAACACAGGATGCCTAGTTTTTCCAGTCTCGTGATGACTCAACTTTCCTAATTCTGGCAGCAACTTCAGAAATCTCTTCTGTATGCTTTCCAACTATGTAATGTCCTTACTATTGCTCAGTAACCAAAACTGCACACATTATTCTGCCCTGACCCACCTGGAGAGTGAGACCTCATGCCAAACAGCTGTTCATCAACTTCAGCTTGGCATTTAATATGATCATTCCCCAAAACTGGCGGAGAAGCTGTCCTCTCTGGGACTCAACACTCCTCTCTGTAAAAGGATTCTGGACTTCGCAATGGAAAGATCACAATCTGTCTGGGTTGTCAGCAGAACATCAAGCGCCATGATGCTGAGCACTGGAACACCTCTGGGCGCCACTCCTTTTAACACTACTGACCCACAACTGCAATGTCAGATCCAGCTCCAACAGAGTAATCAAGTTTGCAATGACACAACGGTAGTTTGCCTTATCAGCAACAAAGATGAGTCGCACTACAAAGGAGGTGCAAAATCTCATGATATGTTGTGAGAATAACAACCCAAGTCTCAGTGTGAACAAGCCAAAGGAGATGATTGCTGACTCAGGAGGATCAGGGACGACCACCCTCTACTGCACATTACGAGCTCAGTAGTGGAGAGAATAAAGAACTCCAAGTTCTTCGGAGTCAACTTGATAGTGATCTATCCTGGTCACGCAACATCTCCTCACTTGTCAGGAAAGTCCAACAGCAATTGCACTTACTGAGAAGACTGAGGCAGGCAAGGCTACCAGCTTTTTACAGGAGCTCTATCGAGAGCATCTTGGCTCTGGCTGTATCATAGTGTGGTAGAGTTGCTGTAGAGCATTGGGTCGGAGGTCATTCCACAGGACCATAAGAGTGGCGGAGAGGATCGCTGGGGTCTCCCCAATCCCCCCACCCCATCGCCTTGATCTACTGGGATCGTTGTTTGAAAAGGGTGTGAAGAATCATTGAAGATCCCTATATTCCCTCACATAGAATCTTTCAGGTACTCCCTTTATTAGGAAACAGATGCAAGAATATCAGAGCCAGAACCACCAGGATGAGAAAAAGCATCTTCCCACGGACAGTAAGATTGCTGAGTGACTGAAATGAACTGCTCATACAATTCCTCATATACTGTGTAATTTATTAAGTAATATTTATTTATTTTTATGTATGCATATATATACTACAAATGTATCATTTATCTCTGTGTTGTGTCAGAATGTGTGCTTGGATGTTTTGGCACCGAGGAACATGGAACACTGTCTCTTCGGGTTGTACTTGTACAATCAGATGATAATAAACTTGAACCTGAAGTCTTGCCTCACCAGTCTTGACTTCAACATGATGTCCCGCCCAGCTTCCCGACGACATCCTGCTGCTGCTCTTCTCCTACGCCGATGCCCAGGCCCTCGGCCGCCTGTCGCAGGTCTGCAGGAGGTTCCAGCGCCTCATCAGCAGGGATACGGTGTGGAGGAGCATCGCCAAACTCTCCCTCAACACCGGCCTCACCCGCCATGGCAGAGACGCGTTCTTGCTGTCTTTGGCAGAGCATTTCCCATACCAAGCTGTGATGCATCTGGACAGGATACCTTTCAAGGTACATCTATAAAAATTAGTAAAAGACATTGGCGGCATGCTGAATTTCCTCGTGCTTCTGAAGGTGTTGGGGTGCTTTATTGGTTATAACATCAAAGTGTTTGGACCAGGGGAGGAGTCACGTGATGGAGTAGTGGCCGGACGGTGAACTCCAGCCCTCTCCAGAAAAGTCGGGAAAAAAAAAGGAAAACACAAAGGCACAGAAATAAAAGTTACAGAAAAGTGAGTATAAAGGTGGAAAGAAGATGGCGACAAAAAAAGAAAAATCGAAAGCAACGATAAGAAGAGAGGAAGAGAAGACAAAGGAGGAAAAAGATGAAGGCCTTACCTGTCCGAAGAGGCCCGCTGCGGAGAGAGAAACCCGCTCCCTCAGGTCGGTAAATAATGGCTCGCAGAGCCGATTAAAAGTGCGCGATGCGAATGAAAAAGAACACACCGACGGGAGGGGGGACCAGCTGGGGAGTCGATCTCCACAGCCGGCAACGACAGCTGCAGAACACCTGCAGCAAGAAGAGACCATAGAAGACAATAGAAACAAGAAAGAAGAGGAGGAAAGGGCACCAAAGAAACAACAGATGGCCAACCCAGAGGAAGAAGAAGAGGAAGAGGAAGAGTACAGTGAAATAGAAGAAGAAAAGAAAGGCAAGGTAAAGGATATACTTGCTCTTATTAAATGATACATGGAGTTATTTAAAGAATGGCAAACACAGGAATTTAAGGATTTAAGAAAAAGAATAAACAACACAGAAGAGAAAATAAATAAAATGGAGATGACCTTAACAGAAATGGGAAAGAAAATGGACAAGATGGAAGAGCGGGCAGTAGCAGCAGAAATGGAGGTAGAAGACTTAAAAAAGAAATTGGAGAAATCTAATAAAAAAACTAAAGAGACACAAGAACTACTAGCTCAAAAAATAGATACAATGGAAAACCATAACAGAAGAAATAACATAAAGATAGTGGGCCTTAAGGAAGATGAAGAAGGCAAGAATATGAGGGAGTTTATAAAAGAGTGGATCCCTAAGACCCTAAGATGTCCAGAACTACAGCAAGAAATGGAAATAGAAAGGGCACATAGAGTATTGGCCTCTAAACCACAACAAAAACCAAGATCTATTGTAGTAAAATTCCTAAGATATACTACAAGAGAAAAGGTACTGGAGAAGACAATGGAAAAAGTAAGAGAGGGCAACAAACCACTGGAGTATAAAGGGCAAAAAATCTTCATTTATCCAGATATAAGTTTTGAACTCCTAAAGAAGAGAAAAGAGTTCAATACAGCAAAGGCGATTTCATGGAAGAAAGGGTATAAATTTATACTAAAGCATCCAGCGGTATTGAAAATATTTATTCCAGGACAACAAAACAGACTATTCTCGGATCCAGAAGAAGCACGAAAATTTGCAGAACAATTACAAAAATAGACTGAGGGAGGAAGACGGGTAATGAGAGTTAAAATGATCACGATTGATATGTATGTGGGTAAAGACAAAAATAGACTGAGGGATGAAGACGGGCAATGAGAGTAAAAATGATCACGATTGATATATATGCGGGTAAAGAGGTATAAGAGTGAATAGAGACAATGAGCATACATGAATGTATCTGTACTTAGAGGAAAATATAGATAGTATAGACAAGAATTAATAAGGGAAGGTAATGGAATAGAGAGAATAAGGAGGGAATTAAAAGAGTGACCTTTGTGACATGAAAAGTGAAATCTTTTCTGGGGGAGGCGGGGTGGGGGGAAATAGCGGTCACTGCAAGATCAGTTGACGCTTGCGAGTGGATTCGCAAATCCAAATGGAGAGTGGAGATGTGGTTGTCCGACAAGGGATAAAGGACAACTCAGGAGGTGAAGGGGAGATTGGGGATAAATAAGATAGAAATAGGAGAATAAGGAAAATGTTGGATGTTGTAGGAATGTTGTCTTATAAAGAGTTGAAAATAAGAAAACAGAAATGGAAAAGGAGGAAAGGTAATGATGGAAAAACGGAAAGAGAAGATAAACAAAATATAAAAGGGCTACGCTGAACTATATGTCTTTAAATATTAATGGAATACATAACCAAATTAAAAGGAAGAAACTACTAAATTTAAATGAATAAATGTATTCCATTAGAAAAAATAACATATAGGTTAAGAAATAATATTGAAATATTCGAACAAGTATAGGAGCCTTATATTAAATACAATAGCGAAAACCTACCGGGGACAAACATTACCTAAGTTGATGGAAGGAGAAGGAAAGAAAAGAATGGACTCAGTAGAATTTCTGGTGTAATTTTGTTGAATGACAACATTGTCTGACTGGCTTAATGCAACCTAGATTGTATACCTAAAATGGATGAGAGGGGTGGTTTGGGAGGAAAGGGGGGGGGGGGGGGGGGAAGAAAAAGTCACTGTATATGTGTGAAAAAGAAATAGTGTACAACATGGCTAATGTGATTAATGTTGTGAAAAAAAAATAAAAAAAAAAATAATGTCCCAACACCTGTATTCAATGATTGATGTCCCAAGCACTCAGTTCGCTACTCGATCTACCTGTGTTGATGTTTTTAAACAGCTAGGTACCTGCACCCCTTGATCGCTTTGCGACAACAATCTTTAGGGCAAATGCAGCACCTCATAGTTGTTAATTTAGCCCTTGTTAATCAAGGGTTAATAGATTTCATCTTTCTAAATCCTCTCCAGCAGCTTCCCTATCACTGACCGTAAAATAACAAGTCAGTAGTTACCTGTATAGGTGTTCTATTAGCAGATACAATCAAAAAAATGCTAATATCTCTTCACTACTCATGCAGACAAGCCCTCTGCTCTTTGCCTCCAACTCCTTTTATCTCAACACATTCACAAATTATCCATTTAAGATGGTTCCCTTCTCCTTTGGCTGTGCACATAGTGACCTATTCTTTCTTTTGTGACCCTTTTGTTCTTAATATACATAAAATATTTTTGTATTTTCTCTTACACTGGGATGCAATCTTTAGCCCTCCTTATTTCCCTCCATTATGCTGCAACATTCCTTGAACTCTACAAGGGATTTGTTCTTACCTGACCACCAATACCTTATTTACCTAACCAGCTTCATTCCCTAGTATAAGTTCCAATATTGCTCCTTCCTTAGTCAGCCTATTCACATGTTGCTTGAGAAAGTTCTCGGGGACACACTTAACAAAATTCACCCCAACTAATTCCATAACTCTGTAGCATTCCCAGTCCATGTTGGGAAAGTTGAAATCACCTGCAATAACACCTCTGCTATTTTTACCGATCTCTGAATTTCTCCATATATTTGTTCCTCTAGCTTCCGGTGGCCTTTTGTACACACCACTCAAGGTGACTACTGCTTTTCAGTTCCTGATTTTCAACCACACTGCCTCATGTGATAGTTTTCTGGGAATATCTCTCTAAAGACTACATTGTGTCTGTTTTGACTAATCTTGGAACCAAACCAATCCCCGCCCCTTTCCCCCAGCCCCATTGTTCCTATACATGTAAAACTAAGATACTCTGGAATATTGAGCTATCTGTCCTAGTCTTCCTTCAACCGCATCTCCATTATGGTTACAATACCCCATTATATTGTACCTGTCCATATACTAAGCTCATTCACTTTCCCCATCAGTCTGCTTGCATTTGAAATTAACTCAAATGTACTTTACCTGTCCTACCTTGATGCTTATCCTCCACCATCCTATTCTGCTTCAGTTTGTTTCCTTTGCTGCTGTCACTATTCTTAACCTCTCACTATCTTGTTTTCTTGGTTCCCAACCCCCTGCCAGATTATTTAAAGCCAGGGTCAATATAGCAAATCTCCCTGCCAGAAAATTTCACTTCACATGTAGTCTTTTACTCTTGTACCTGTCAGGTCTGGCCCAGAAGGGATCCTGATTGTTTATAAATCTGAAGTCCTCCTTCCTGCATTTACTGTTCCACAATGTGTCAATGTGCCTAGCATCCTATTCAGACTCTCAATGGAACATGACACTGATCTAGAGATTACCATCTTGGAGGACCTACTTTTGAAATGCATTCTAATTCACTATTTGTTTCACAAGATCCCATCCCATTCCCACCTTATGTCATTGGTACCATTGTGTACCATGACTTCTGCCTGCTTACCCTTCCCTTTAAGAATGCCATGGACTTGAATTGTGATGACCTAGGCACCTGGCAGTCAACTTCCCATCTGGGAGTATCAATCTTGGTTGTATTATAAGCTCATATTTTCTTTATCTGTTTTCACTAACCTTGCAATCAACTACCCCACCACCACTCCCTCCCCACTTCACTCCACTTTAAGTGTTAACACAGGTTGAAAACATTTCTTGACTAAACCTTTCCACAAAGAAACCAACCACAGCTTGTGGTTCAACAGAAAGGCACCATTAGGTACAAACCATAAACAAAATTAATGCTTTGGAAGAATAAAAGAACAATGGTTGTTATTTCAGGAAGAAAAAACATATAGGACATTTACAGATCATATGATAATGACTCGTGTTTTTGGGAAATTGAAACAGAAAACTGATTTCAGTATTGATCAAGCAAGTTATGTGATTGAGACACTTGAAGAAGCAAGGTTGATTTATGAGCAACCAAACCAGACTTTTACTGCACACAGACAGAGTGAAGGACATTGTGTGAAACGGACACTTCTGTTGTTTCTCCTTGTCAGGGGAAAACAGTAATGTACTGAGACTATTTTAATGGTCATTTTAAATTGACCATATCTGAATAAAAGAAGCAGGATCATTTCTATATTTGGATAGTAACTGTGACTATTCTGGTCATTATTTCATGCGACCCATGTCTGGGTTTGCTTGGAAGTCACATGTTTTGTTTCCCCTATGAAAAGAAGAGGGACATTTCTCTGGAAGCAACTCAACAAGGATTTATCAGTTTTTGGGCAGTTTGATCAGACAGTGTCTCACCTACTTCATAATTACTTCTGAACAGTTTAAAAGTTCTGAGTTTCAACACAGCATTTCTAAGACTGGGCTTTGGGAATTGACTTTCTAGAATTGTCCCTAAGCTGTAATGGCTTGTGTAATGTATGCATGCATGCTTGTACACACACAGACACACATATATTTGCGTGTAGTTGGGGTTAAGTTTCGATTTAAGATGTTATTATTAATAATGAATAAAATATTGTTTTAAAAATAGCATTGTCTTGCTGAATTTATATTTTTGCTGGTCTACGATGTATGAACATGTCATAGTCTATGACTGATATCTACATGAGGCAGTGTCTTTTTTTAAAAAAAAAACACAAAAAACCATCTCTATCCTTAAAGACCCCCACCATCCAGGCCATGCTCTCTTCACTCTGCTACGATTGGTAAAAAGGTACAGAACCCTAAAGACAAGCACTCAATAGCACAAGGACAGCTTCTTCCCTGCTGCCATCAGATTCTTGAATAATCAATGAACCAAAGACACTACCTTACTTTTCATGTACCATTATTTTTAATTTTTTTAGTCATGTTGTAATATGGTTACAATATGAATGTTTGCTCTATGATGTTGCCGCAAAACACTGAATTTCAAGACTTGTTCATGATAATAAAATTCTGATTCTGAACAATATAATCTCCTGTTATTCCCTCTGCCTATTTTATCCCTCTCAATATCACTCTCCCTTTTTTACCACCTTCCCTTCTGTTCCTCAGAGCCTGACCTAGTGCTGGAGACTTGGCTGCTGGTACATTTTCCTGGTCAGACTCCTCAACAATATGCAAAATTATATACTGAGGGGGTTGACTTCAGGGTATTCCTCCCCTCTTAAGATGCACTCTCTACCTTTCCAGTGTTCACCCTGCTCTTCCATTTGGGGAGACCACCTCTCTAAAGCTCGTATCTGTGATGTCCCCAAATGACCCACTGCACATCCAACTGCAGTTCCATCTCTGATCTGGTCAGCCAAGAGCTTTAGCTATACGCCATTCCCATAGGAATCATCATCAGGGATCCTGTAAGGTTCCCTGACCTCGTATCCTACAGGAGGAGTACTGGACAACCTTAACTGCCACCTTATCCATACTAAATGCTGAAAAGAAAAGCAATGGCAGGCTTTGCCTTTATATTCCCTACTGTCATCCAGCATCCTCTGCCTAGCAAAGCTTACTTAGGGGAGAAATTCCTCTCAAGGAAGGATCGTCTTCCCATGCAGATATGTCTGTCCTCTGCTTCATCCATTACCAAGGTGAAGCCAAGTGTAAACTTGAACTCCTGCATGGCCTGAAAATGGATTTTTACCCCCAATTTTGGGTAACTCCACCTCAATCTAGTGCCACTAACTACATCATTTTAACTCCATCACTGCACATCAGTCTCTCCCTTCTTCTTTCTAATATCCTCTACCTCAGCCTCTTAACAGCTTCTTTCCCTTATCATTTACTTAATATCAAATCTCCTTTAGTTTCGATGAAGGGACCTCACGCAAAACGTTAATTGACCTTTTCTATCCATGGATGCAGTCTGGTCCACTGACCTCCAGCGCTTATTGTTTACTCAGGATTCCAACGTCTGGAGTTCTTGTGTTTCTCTAATGTTGTGTATAAACCAACCAAATGTGAACTTCGGGTTCTGGGGAGGAAAGATTGACAGTATTCTCTTACCAGTTTGTGATAGGAACATAGGAAGTAGGAACAGCAGTAGGCCAAAAATGGCCCATCGAGCCTGTTCCGCCATTCAATAAGATCATGGCTGATCTAATTTACGACCTAACCCCATCTACCTGCCTTCTCCCTATATCCCCTAATTCCTCTATCATGTAAAAATTTGTCTAACCGAATTTTAAATATGTTTAATGAAGCAGCCTCAACCACTTCCCTGGTTAGAGAATTCCAAATATTCACCACTCTGGGGAAAAACTATTTTTCCTCATCTCTGTCCTAAATCTACTCCCCCGAATCTTGAGACTGTGTTCTCTTGTTTTAGTTTCCCCGGCCAGCTCAAAAAACCTTCCTACATCTATCCTATCCATACCCTTCATAATCCTATATGTTTCTATAAGATCTCCTCTCATTCTTCTGAACTCGAGTGAATACAATCCTAGACAATTTAATCTTTCATCATAAGTCAACCCCTTCATCCCAGGGATCAACCTAGTAAACCTCCTCTGGACCATCTCCAAAGCCATTTTTGTATTAGCCTTGCTTCTTGCTGGCTTAAAGAAGAAATTGCAAGAGGGGAAAATGCAAAGGTTTCAAGTTGAGCTCTGCTATATGATGATGTCAAATGTCTGAGCGACTGCTTGAATCAAAACATTGCCAAAAGGAACCTTGTACTAACTGCAAGAATAGGGAAGTGAAAAGAGTCTGCAACCACTTCTGGCACGTAGGCCATGAGTCTAAATTTGTGCAAATCTCTTCTGTAATTTAGACTGAGTGTTGGTGGAGATCAGCACTCTTGTTCCTTGGTGCCAAGTCAAATAAAGGACTTGGAACAAACGAATAGACCGGAGTCACAGTGTTTCTTTCAGACCAACTGAATTGATCAGCAAATTTTCCGCAAAATGTACCAAAGACCATTTTCTTTCTAGTTTCGATGAAAAGCTTCAAATTTCACAGGAGTGACCAGTGTAGCTGTAATGCTGTTTTATGCATTTTATTACATCAGAACAATGTTCTTGTTGCACAAGATGCACCAATGTTTTGGGAGTAGGGTGTTTTTCATAAAACTGGATTAACAATTGGAGTAAATTCAGAAGATCAGAGGATTTCAAATTGCTCTCCAGTTGTCAAAACACAGACCATGCCAAATGCAGAGGAAACCATAATGTTCACAGATCAATGATATCTACCGTACTTCAGGTAGATGAAGAGCACTTGCGTAGTTGTGAATTATGGTTTAAAGAAAAGTGGTACAATTGGTGTAGCAGTTAGTGCAACTCTATTACAACACCAGTGATCCTGTTTCAAATCTGGCGCTGTCTAAGGAGTTTATACTTTCTCCACATGTCCGGGTGGGTCTTTTCCTGACACGTTAGTCACCTTTCAAAACCTGCAAAGGTTGTAGGATAGTTGGGATATTTAGGTGGCATGAGCTGGTGGGCTGGCAGAGCCTGTTACTGTACTGTATGACTATAAAAAAAATTACATTTAAGGAATCTATAGTTTCCTTGGATTTGAAAGCCATCAAATTTGGATACTACGTTCTTTGTGACTTCACTCTACAAATTACATTTTTGATGAAGTTTAAACTACTAAGTGCACAACATGGCACATTGTTAATTTTCTTTAAACTTATAAGTGCAAGTTTATTGTTATGTGCTAAGATAGAGTGAGAAAATTTGTTTTGTGACTGTACCAGCTGGACTTCCTATACATAGAACAGGAGGTAAAATGCAGTACAGAGTTGCAGGGAGAGATCAGTTTGGTGCTATTTATTGGTGTGTTTTGCGTGCCTGAGTAGCTACAGCAAATCAGAATTTTGGACCTTCTGCGCATTCTGTTAATGTATATGACAATAAACTATCAACATCGGTCTGAGTGGATTCTGCTCAAGAGTTCTGTGACAATTAGCTTTTCGGTGAATTGATAAGCCTGTTTCTTTCCTGACCAAGTAGATTTAAAGGCAACCACAGTGGTATTTTGAAGCAGATCATGAGAACTCACTCTGATGTCCAAAAACCTAATTGTTTGTGGGAGATTTACTTACTGAATTTCCACATTTCAACGGTGGTGGTGCTTCAGTGACTTCACTTTTTTTTTTATTCATTCTGAGGTCATAAAATATGCTTCTGTGCTAAACAAGCTAAAATGGGTCGATCAATTATCTTGTATTTAATTTACGACATTGTAATTATGACAAGGCCTCAAGTATTTTTAAGTGAATATGCTCTGCTTTTTCAATCATTTCTGTTTCAACCTGAAATGAATATGCAAATTGTAAGTTGTTATTATGCAAGCTTTATAAAGTGTTTTTTTTTCTCATTAGCACAGGATATGGAATCCATGAGTGAGGATGATGGCTGGGAATTTGTAAATCTTGGTGATCAGCAAAGTTTTGGAATAAAAACCGCAGGGTTGGAGGAGAAAGCAACAGCTTGTCAGATGTTGGTGAGGGCTCATTTAACTGTCATTTTAAAATGATTCAGGATAAACTTTGCTTCTGCTGTTAACAAGTGTTCTGGTTATTTATGGGTATTTGAATATAAATACTTAAGCTTTAAGTCGGGGGTTAGGTATCTTGCAGCAAGTGACACATCCTGCATTTCCTCCAAAAGCCATTCCACATCCAAAAGATGTGTCAGGAGTCTGATGGAAACTCCACCTGACTGGGTGAGTACAGCTCCAGCAAAACTCAAGTTCAACACCAGCCTGCTTGATTGGTAACCCATCCACTATTCTAATTTTTCCCATTACTGCTAGGATACCGTGTATGCCATCCGCAAAAAACATTGCTGTTCCTCATCTATAGTTTTCTGAGAGCAAGTTCTACCCCCAAACTTCACTACCAAGAAGAGCAAAGTGCCAAGATGTTCCACTTTTTGCTGATTCCTCTCCTAACTGCACGCCATCCTGATTTGGGTGCGCATTGTCATTCTTCTCTGTCCAAGTTCAAAGGGATGGCACACCACCACTGCTTCAAGACTTGGGAATGGACATTAAATACTGGCCTTTGCACTACCAGGTCTTCAAAATACTGCATATTCTTCGGCTTATTAAGCTAAACATTGAGCAGAACCTAGAAAATGTATTGAATGTGGGTTCTTTATATTTACATTCGAATTGGGTTAATAAATATAGATAGGCTGAATGGAAAATTCAGATAATTTCAGTAATTCTCATAAGGAGTATGAAAATATTATGAACTTCATTAATATGATTATCCTGGTGAAATGAGTGATTGACAAACATTAATTACAACTATTTGACATGCTCAAGATGTCTTAAGAATTGTAATTGAATGTGAATTTTCAACGTATCTGCAGTAAGTAGTACGTTTAGAAGTTCTGTCAACTAGCTTGGTAAAACTATCTTTCAGCATTCACACTCATGAAATTGAGATTTGCTGTTGATTCCAATCTGATGTGAATAATTTCCAGTTATAAATAAGGTATTTAAAGCAGTCTGTCTCCAAATCAGTCCCAGGAATTAAAACAAGTGAAAGCATTCTTAGTGATTGTTCTTTCAGAGATTAACCACTGGCATATTGCATTCCCTAGGTTTGCTATGCAAAAGAGTTGAAGGAAGGATTTGCGGAGTACACAGAACAGGTGGTGAAACTGATGGTACCACTCCTTAAATTTTATTTTCATGATGATATCCTTTCAAAGAAATCTTTTATGTAAGTTTTGAACAATATTCCACACTCTGGATACTCGAGCTAAATGAGGGGAAATTCCTGATTTCTATTTAATGTAATTTTCTCAAGTATAATTTGCAGATGTGGCCATATTTTGTGTTAATTACTATTATCTTTCACATCTGCAAAAAACTCTGCTCAAAGTTTAAGGGCCCTCACCCTGTTAAGCAATCAGGTTTAGTTGGTTTCTTCTGTACTTCTCTCCAACTGACCACATAAAAAAAATATTTTATAATATTTTATAATTTCAGTCTGTGGCCCCTTTTAAATGTGCTGTGGTCCTCAGGTTGGGTGTATTTTACCCCCCGTTGAGAATCATTCACTGGATTCAGGGAACCAAAATTTGGGCAGTGTTTGTGCAAAGATAAATCATTGACATTTTGCATCATGCTCTTCAGAAGCATTTGATTGCTTCGCTCAATGCAGGTGTGAAAGCATTACCTATCTCCTTGTCTTCTCAAAAAGGAAAAAATGTACTTTGCTGTCATTAATTTGAAGTGGATAATGTTTGCATTTTAGAATCACTTTAAAACTGGGTTCAATTTATGGCTTTGCAGCACTGTGTTCTGGTGCATCAACAGACTTGATGCAGGAACAACCACTTGTTCAATCAGTTCAATTTACTGAAGTGCAGAGTGTTACATAAGCTGCTTTCAGGTGGAATTGGCTGGAGAATGTGGCTCCGGAACAGGCTGCGGGTGTCTACGAAGGGACGTACAGGTGGCAGCGCTGAAGGCGGTGTTCTGCCACCTGAAAGGTCTGAAGCGAGGAGAGGGGCCGTAGAGCAAATGCCGACTCCTGAGTCTGGGCAGGGGCAGCCGTCTTGACAGCTCACCTCCCTGCTGCCTGCCAGCAACCCCACCCCGGTACAGGACTACAGGGCTGGAGAGGTCAGCGCAGGATGTCAGGGGCCCGAAGTCACCACAGCCAGGGGACTGTCAGTGACCGGGGACTCCTGCCCCACACAGTCACCGGTCCGCACGGTGACTCCTGCCCCACGCAGTCCCCGGTCCGCACGGTGACTCCTGCCCCACGCAGTCCCCGGTCCGCACGGTGACTCCTGCCCCACGCAGTCCCCGGTCCGCACGGTACTCCTGCCCCACGCAGTCCCCGGTCCGCCCGGTGACTCCTGCCCCACGCAGTCCCCGGTCCACACGGTGACTCTTGCCCCACGCAGTCCCCGGTCCGCACGGTGACTCCTGCCCCACGCAGTCCCCGGTCCGCACGGTGACTCCTGCCCCACGCAGTCCCCGGTCCGCACGGTGACTCCTGCCCCACGCAGTCCCCGGTCCGCACGGTGACTCCTGCCCCACGCAGTCCCCGGTCCGCACGGTGACTCCTGCCCCACGCAGTCCCCAGTCCGCACGGTGATTCCTGCCCCACGCAGTCCCCGGTCCGCACGGTGACTCCTGCCCCACGCAGTCCCCGGTCCGCACGGTGACTCCTGCCTCACGCTGTCCCCGGTCCGCACGGTGACTCCTGCCTCACGCTGTCCCCGGTCCGCACAGTGACTCCTGCCCCATGCTGTCCCCGGTCTGCAGCGGGGAGGGTAGGTGTCAGCGAGTCGCCAGCTGACTGTCAACAGCCTGCCTGCTGCTAGGCACCTGAAAGCTGCTAGCAGCTTTGCCTGAGCTGCTTTCAGGTGGAATGGGCGATTTTCAGAGCAGGATATTATACCTACAGGAGAAGGGTTAGGTAGGTAAACCTCCTGGCTGGGTTTTCCACTTTCAGGTGGCCACCCAATAGCTACATAGGAGTACAATAGGCTCTTAAAATGTTGACATCATGACTTCTAACACTTTAAGCAAGTATTAGAAGTTTAATAATTTGGCATGACTGGAATTGTTTTAAAATGAAATAACTAAATTGGAAAATACTGAGGAAAATTGAAAAGCTTGATGTGAACAGGAAAGGCCAATTCACAAAGAAAGGAGGCACAGCTCCAACAGTGCAGAGTAAAGCACTGGAAAGGAATTGAGGAAAGGTTTCTGCATCAAGAAATAGGGTGTTATACTCTGAGATTGAGTTAGAATATCTAATTCTTTTCCCAAGTCTGATGGTGTTAAGCAGAAACCAAAGAATAAATACCAAAAGAAAAATTGGGATTGGTCATCAGAACATTTTCTTGGAATGCATGATGTTGAGCTCATTGGTTTATGCCTATCGGTTTATTTCCACAATTGTCTGTAAAATTGCTTTTCATTGTATTTAGAGGGTTTTTTTGGCACTGATCTTTCAGGAAAACATGAGTTTAGAGAAGATGCAGTATAGGCTGACCACAATGGTTCTTGATTTAATTATGTTGCTCATTTAAATAAAGTGTTCTATGTGATCGGATATGCAAGTATCTGGATAGTCAGGAACTGGTTAAGGATAGTCAAAATAGCTTTGTGCATGGTAGATAGGAACATAGGAAGTAGGAACAGGAGTAGGCCAAAAATGGCCCATTGAGCCTGCTCCGCCATTCAATACGATCATGGTTGATCGTGTTTATCCAATCATGTAGTGTTTTGTGAGGAAGTTACCAGGAAAGTTGATGAAGGAAACTCGATAGATGTTGTCTACATGGATTTTAGTGAGGCCTTTGACAAAGTCCCACGTGGGTTAGTCAGGAACATTCAGCCACTCAATATTCGCGATGAAGTCATAAACTGGATTTGACAACGGCTCTGTATACGCTAATCTTTGTGAGGTTTTTCAGTTGGTTGTTTTTCCAGACTCTTTTGTGTAGTCTTCCAAAGGCGCTATTTGCCTTGGCGAGTCTGTTGTCTATCCTGTTTGGCTCCGAATCATGGGTCCTCTACCAGCATCACCTACAGCTCCTAGAACGCTTCCACCAGCATTGTCTCCGCTCCATCCTCAACATTCATTGGAGCGACTTCATCCCTAACATCGAAGTACTCGAGATGGCAGAGTCCGACAGCATCGAATCCATGCTGCTGAAGACCCAACTGCGCTGGGTAGGTCACGTCTCCAGAATGGAGGATCATCGCCTTCCCAAGATCGTGTTATATGGTGAGCTCTCCACTGGCTACCGTGACAGAGGTGCACCAAAGAAGAGGTACAAGGACTGCCTAAAGAAATCTCATTGACCACTGCCAGTGGGCTGATATCGCTTCAAACCGTGCATCTTGGCGCCTCACAGTTCGGTGGGCAGCAACCTCCATTGAAGAAGACCGCAGAACCCACCTCACTGACAAAAGACAAAAGAGGAAAAACCGAACACCCAACCCCAACCAACCAATTTTCCCTTGCAACCGCTGCAACCGTGTCTGCCTGTCCCTCATCGGACTTGTCAGCCACAAACGAGCCTGCAGCTGACGTGGACATTACCCCTCCATAAATCTTCGTCCACGAAGCCAAGCCAAAAAAAAAATTTATGACGGGTATAGATAGAGTAAATGCAAGTAAACTTTTACCACCAAAGTTAAATGAGATACATACCAGAAGACATGGGTTAAGGGTAACCTTTAAGGGGAACATTAGGCGGAAATTCTTCACAAAGCGTAGTGGGAGCTGAAGTAGTGAATGCAGGCTCAATTTTAACATTTAAAAAAAAAACTTTGAACTGTTACATGGATGAGAGGAGTATTGAGAGATAAGGACTTGGTGCAGGTCATTGGGGCCAGCAGAATAATAGAAGATTTGAAGGCCTGTTTCTGTGCTGCAGATGCCTAACCTTTTATCCGTAAACCGGTATGGTCCAAAAACTGGCACTTTTTTTTGGTAGATGACATCTGCTCCTCTCATATGGAGTTTGGCACTAAATGTGACCCGACATGACACTTGCTCAACTCCCATGTATTGCCTTGCATTCCGCGTTGATAATTTGCAGTATCATCACCTAATAAGAAGCCCTTCATAGTGTGATATCACTTTATAAAAGCAACTCCCTGTTGGGCACCATAACTGATTAGCATGATTGTTACTTTATAAGAGCCCTCTCTGTCGAGCACATTACCACCCACCCTCCCAGTTGATGCTACCAGTCAGAAACCTCTGTGAAGCCTTTGGCAAAGAGAGCTGCAGAGTCCTCTAGGGGTAGCAGTGAGATGCAGAAAAGGAAGAATCTTTCATTATCAATTCCACAGAAGGTGGAGTTATTGTGGAAGTTTGATCGTGGTGTATCTGTGTGTTGTCTTATGAAAGATTATGGAATGGGATTGTGCACCATATATGATTTGAGGAAATCGAAAGAACAGTTGTTGAAGTGTTACAGTGAGAATGATGAATAAAATGAAAACTTTGCATCGGGCAAAAGTAGCTATTGACCGAGTTCTTATTGAGTGGGTGCAACAATGAAGAAGTGAACGCGTGGCACTGACTGGTTTGCTTGTAATGAAACTAGCTTGATAATTCCATTTTTTTTAAACTTTATTTATTCGTTCAAAATACAGATAGTAAATAACATATACAACAATAAACCAAAAACATGAACGTTATATTTTATAGAAAAAAATGAAAAAAGAACCACCCCCCCCCCCCGCCCCTTCAGCCACCTCTCCTAAGAAGAGTCATAAAGGAAAAAAAAATTAAGGAAAAATTAAACATACATGTTAAAATCTAATCAACATAAATCAAAATGTAAATATTCTGAATATAACAACCATTTACTAATAAAAAAGCTATAGTTATCACGCGAAACATATGTAATTTCTTCCATTATTAAACAGTATGTCATCTCATTATGCCATTTATTAATATTAATCATATTTGAATCTTTCCACATACTAACAATACATTTTTTCTCTATAAATAATGCTAAATATACAAAAGCAAGTTGAAATTTATCTAAACCCGAACCTTTCAGAGGTTGCAAACTGCCCAATAAAGATACTACCAGATCTAAAGATATTTTAATCTTATACAAATTTGGATTTATCCCAACCCTTTTTATCAATACCATCTTATAATATTTAATACATAAATAAAATGAAACCCTTCTCTGGTACCTTCATAAGAAAAGTCTTGAATTTAATCATTTCAGATAAAATCATATCGCTACCAAGCACACATTTTACCAAAGATCAAATTTAAAAATAAAGAAACAAAGAATTCTTATCAATACCATAGCTGTCCCTCATCATTACGCTTAATCGAACCGTTTAAACCTCAAACATTAAAAGTAGCAAACCTCAACTTTAACATATCTACTAATATTACTAAAGACCAATAATATCTTTATATAAAAACTCAAATCATCGTATATAGGCCCTCCAATAGGAGAAAAAATATTGCAAAGTAAAAGCTAGATAAAATTTTAAAAAAGGGAAAAAAAATTAACAAAAAATCCCTCTTTAAAAAAAAAAACTACCAAAAGGTAGTAATCCCTAAACAAAATTTGGGTGTGGATCACCCACCAGTGGCTGATGACTAATAGAATCTAGAACAAATCTCTCCCTCCCTAGCCGAACAAAAAAAATCTCAAAGTATCATAACATAAAAAATAAAGTAAGAATAAGAAGATTCTGCTATTCATCCAAGAAATTCCAAACTCGAAGATCACATTTCAAAAGAAGCTGGACTCTCCATTCCCGTTTTTCCCATTTCTACCATTTCTTCCATTTCCAGAACAACCAAATTTTTTCTTTAGGAGACAATGTTGGACTACATCTTTGTCCTCTTATATCAGGCAATGAATCAGCAAAAATCATTGCTTCATGATCATCCTCAAAAAACCGAGATTGATAGTCTCCATGAAACACCTTCAACACTGCCAGAAAGCGAAAAGTAGACTTATAACCTTTATGCCACAAAACTTCTTTAACTAGATTAAATCGACGTCGATGTTGAATGACCTCTTGACTCAAATCAGGGTAGAAAAACTCTGCTATTCTGAATCAATAACGGAGTTTGTCGTTTTCTCGCATTTTGCACCGCCAGTCGAAGTATTGCTTCTCTATCCAAATAATTCAAACATTGAATTATTACAGGTCTCGGTGGCTGACCAGGTAAAGGTGATCTCCTTAAAGTTCTGTGAGCTCTTTCCAATACCAAGCCTTCAGAAAAAAATTCTTGCCCTAATACTTGTGGGATCCAATCTGTAATAAAAACGAAGAGGATCTCGTCCTTCCATACCTTCTGGCAAACCAACAATTTTCACATTATTCCTTCTGCTTTGATTCTCCAAATAGTCTATTTTCCTCTCTAACTCCTTCTTACGTTCTCGCAATTCTATAACGGATTTTTCAATCTTCAACACTTTTTCTGTATTAGAAGCCACTTGTTGTTGACATTCCAAAAAAACACTGAAATTTTTTACAATCTTCACAAGATGCCTCTACACGTGTTTTAACTGTATTCAATTCTGAACTTATCCTTTGAGCCAACTCATTCATTATAGGCTGAATGACAGCATTTAACTGGTTACATTGTAATTCAGAAAAGCTCAGCCCTGCTTTCTCTAACGTAGTGGCAGAACCAGGTAACTGCAGCTCCTGCTGCAACTCAACAACAGGCAGTTTAACCGTCTTACTGCGGGTCTGGACTCCCAGCGACGGCACCCCAACTTCCTCAGGGGATCGACGCTGGTCTCCCCCCGCAGCTTGGCGTTTTTTAAAAAAATCACGGAAACGGTCAAATTCTTCAGGTTGGAGTACTTCCTGAAGTATTTCAAGCAATGGAGTTGTCTTCCTGCGTGCTCCCTCTGTTAAAATCTGCAGGCTGCCAGAATCAGGATCCACTTCTTGGGAACACGCACCTTCCTCCAGAAAACGGGTAATTCCAGCACTATCCTTCACTTGGTGAGTAGTAGACATTTTTTTTTCAGCTCCCACAGGCAGGCTTTGTAGTTTAGGCACTGAAGAAATTAAACCTGAGGCTGTAGCAAGTTGTTTAGGCCCCAAATCTTCAGTACTTCGAAAATGTAACTTCTTCTGCACTTGAGGTTTAATCTTTTTACCATTAGTGGCCATAATAGTTCCTTGATACTTTAAACTAAAATTTAAGATTTTTAAACTTGAAAACAAAGGATTAAAAAGCGAGTACTTAAAAGTCCGTCCAGAGAGGTCGAGATTACACATCTAGACTCCACGCCATCTTGCCACGCCCCCCCAGCTTGATAATTCCATGAAGAACTGAACCATGAGGGTGAGTGTGAATATTCACAAGGTTGGCTACAAAAATTTAAGAAGTGTCATGGTATAAATTAACTTAAAATCAGTGGTGAAAAAACTTCCTGCAGATTATGTTTCAGCTGAACATTAGATAAATTTGCCAAAATGATACATGATCAAAACCTTGGGTCAGAGAAAATTTACAATGCAGATGAGATAGCTCTCTACTGGCATTACCTTCCTTGAAAGACATTGAAAAAGCACCATCGGGTTTCAAGGTCGCTAAGGATAGGGTGACTGTTCTTGGGTGTGCAAACGCTGAGGCACACACACAGGTTAAGGTTAGCAGTGCTGAGAAGAAGCCAACATCCTTTCTGCTTTAAAGGTGTAACAAGGATAACTGCATTATTATGCCAATAGGAAAGCATGGGTAACACCAAAATTTTTTACTGATTGGATCAATAACCACTTCATACCAGCTGAACACGCACATTGAAAGGAAGCTGGCCTGGAAGAAAACAGCAAGATTTTATTGCTCCTAGACATTTGCTCCACGCATTTCCTGTTCTTGTGAGAAATAATGTGTTTGGCGTTTACCTTCCCCCTAATGTTAATACAGCCCTGTGACCAAGGAATTTTACACTCAACGAAGAGCAACTACAAGAACTTGTCTCTGAACTGCACACTTGAATGCAGTCAACAGAGGCGTATGCATTGAAGACTTGTTGAAAACATGCCCTCTAAAGGATGCAATTTATGCCCTTGTTGATGCATAGAGAAATGTAACTGAAGCAACATTAAAACATGCTTGGCCTAGACCTTGGCTGTCAACAATGTTTGATGAAAATGAGCTAACAGGTGAAGACTTTGAAGGTTTTTGTGTCATTAATGGGAGTAGGATGATCGCTAACCAAAAGTGTAGCAGCAGAAAATGTAAACATGTTAGAGGCAGCTGACATTGAAGAAATGCTGAACATTGACAATGGTGCACCCGTTGTGCATTCCTTGAGTGATGGGGAAATTGCTGAAATGGTGTTATGTACCAATAAACATGAGGAGAGCAGTGATGAGGACGAAGACATTGTGAGCACAAGTGAAAAAAATTCCTATTGATGGAATGGTTAAAACATGCGAACATTTAATTGGTGGGATGGAACAACGTTCATTTATCAGTGAGCTTGAGATTATGGATCTTTATTCAATGAAAAAGAGACTGCTTAGACAGAAACCTCTTTCAGTTGAACAGATGACACTGGAAGTCTTTAAAAAGAGTTCATTCTGATGTGATATTTGAGCTGTAATGTGCGTTTACTGCAGTTGCACTGTTTGAGATGCCTGCAATGTCTGTGCCAGTTTTGAAGTGTTACTTGAAGATAAAAAATAGCATGCTAATGATATTATGGTCTTTATTGATCTAAATTCATTCAACACCCCATACCCCCTGTTTTGTGTGGTTTTGAAACATCGCATTTGCTTAAAGGGACCGCCATTTTAAAGTGATTCAAAAATCCAGAAGATTCCGAACAGTAGGTGACCAGTCCTGACGATTCTGGATAAGAGGTTAGGCACCTGTGTAGTTTTATGGTTCTAAGCTGGGGTTGTTCTTTTAGGGGATCAAATGTCCTTAAATCAGAAATGTATTGACGAGAGTTTTAAATTTAAAAAAAAAAATCCCATTTGCAGTAGTCCGAATGAGGCAAACATGGAAGGAGGTGATTTGCAAAAGAACCAAACTGATCAGGCGTCAAACTTCCTGAGAGTGTTTGTATGGTCAGGAATATCAGGGAGGACAGTGGAATGGAGTTCAGTTGTTGCTTTGAAAGTTATCCAGGTGACTATCTGGAAGGAACAAGCTTCTAGAGCCATGGAGGCAGCATGCTGGACCCAGCTACATTAATGTTGCATTGAAGTGATACAAACTTGGGACTAAAAGGACTCATTTCCTGCTGTAATCAATCTATGCTTGTTCTATCCAACACTATGCAGTTTTCCTTAACAGTGAGACGTGTTCGTGTTGCTGCTGCCGAATCAATGCCTCTGCTGCTGGAATGTGCCCGGGTCCGAGGGCCTGAATACGTGACACAAATGTGGCATTTTATGTGTGATTCTCTCATCAAAGGAATTGGTACGGAGCCAGATTCTGATGTTCTTTCTGAAATAATGCACTCTTTCGCAAAGGTAATCCCCTATGACAACTGTAGAAACCCTTCACATTGTTACTTTTGGGTGGTCAGAAGCACATTTGGTTCCATCGAAGTAATTGCTAACCTGTAAAATTTGAGAAAATTGCTAACCTGTGACTCAGTGTCATTTCGAATAATGGTCATGTACTCGCAACCTCTTACCAGTTTTTAGAAATATTCCATGGATGCAACAGAATTTGGAGTGGGAACTTTTCTGTACAAGCTAGCAAGAAACTGCAGCGAGTTGTGAATGCAGCTCACGGAAACCAATATCTCCTCCTTCAACTCAGTCTGCACTTCCCATTGCTTCAGAGAAACTGCCAACATATTAAAAGACTGATGCCATGCTGGACACGATTTTCTTCCCACCCCTCCCATCAGGCAGAATCAAGTTGGAAACTCACACCACCAGATTCAAGGCCAGTTTCTACTGTTACGAGTTCAGAGGACCCCAAAACTCATCAGCAATAGATATTCACCGACAAATGGTTACTTAAACAAAAGTTGCTTTTAATTATCTTTAAACAAGAAAACAGAATCCGACATCACTATTGACTTACTTAACCTAAATTAACCCCCTTCTTATTCGAAGCACACATGTATGTAATGATTCCTCAGCCACTTCAGTGTCTTGCTGAAGAACCTTGCCCCCTCAAGGTTCTCCAGATAATAACCTCTTTCTTTCAGGTCACCATAGAGTTCTTTTTTTGTTTCTCTTATTTCAAGTGAAACATTAGATAGACAGCCCTCTCCTCTTGCATGGACCACAAGGGCTTTGACCAGGCTGAACTAAGAACTCACAACCCGTCTTCCAAATGGGGTTTTTCACAAGCTTGTCCTGTTCCAGTCCCATCTGCTGCTGACTGCAGCAGGTTCCACTCCAAACAGTCTGTGGGTCCAACAAGTTCTTTATCTGTTGCCTTTTTGTAAACTGCAGTCCATTAGTGAAGTCTCTTGGGCACTCTCCAAAGCTTTTGCAAAGTTTCTTGGAGCCGGCCTGTCTAGCATGAGCAGAGCTCCAGTATTTTAAATAAGATCTGTTTTAAAGTGTTTGTATCTGACCTATACTAAAAAACCTGCCCCAATTTATCTCCCAAAAACATACAATACAAACACAACGTAATCTGCCACACTACCCCACTGTAATGAGAGACATGAATTAACCTTTTATTATTAAAGTATGCCTTTGCACAATTTTTAATTTTTCAAAATTCAAGATTTCGACGGTACAATCAATGTAGCAGTTTGCACAATGTGATTACAGCACCAGTGACAAGAGTTCAAAGCTGCCACTCTCTGTAAGGAGATTGTTCTTCCCTTGTCTACTTGGTTTCCTCCAGTTGCTCTGGTTTCTTCCCATCCCCAAAATGCATTGGGGGGGGGGGGGGTTGTAGGTTCATTGGGCATTTGACATCATGGGCTCATACACTGGAAGGGCATATTACAGTGCTTTATGTCTAAATTGTTTTAAAAATTGCTTTGCTTTGCCCTGTAAGGGTACGCATGGACATGCCACTAGTTGAGCAAATCATTTTTATTAATTGATTGCATAAGTGCAACCTGAAGAAACAGCATTCTTAAATCCTTGATGCAAAACACAACCAGACATAACACACATACAGACAATGCCTATGCAGGACAAGTATTTCATATATACAAGCAAATAAATATTATTTTGGGCATGTGAGTCTTGAATGGTTTATGTGAGTAGTTCCTTTCATCGTTCAGCATTTTCACTGCCCATGAGAAGAGCTTAGCCAGCCTGGTGGTACTCCTGTATTTCTTTCCCAACGGAACCTGCTGTGTGCAGGGTAGAAGGGATCCTCAACAATTTTGCATGCCCTCTTAGGACAACAATCCTGGTGGATCATGTTGGTGGGGGGAGGGAGACTCCAGTGATTCTCTCGGCCACTCTTATGGTCATGTGGATTGACCTTCAATCCATTTCTCTGCAGCAGCAGCACCCACCCTGTGATGCAGCTGGCCAGGGCACTCTCAAAGCTCCTGTACAAGGTTGGCATGATGGTGCACCTTCCTGACAAGTGAGGAGATGCTGAGTGTCCATGACGGGTCACTAGTTAAGTTGACTCCAAGTAACTTGTTGCTCTCCACTCTCTCCCCTACAGAGTTATTGATGTGTGGTGGTGGATGGTCATTCCTGGTCCTCCTGATGACCACGATCATCTGCTCAGTCTTTTCCATGTTAAGACTCGGGTTGTTATTCTTGCATCATAGCACGAGATTTGGTGATCGCGAGATTTTAAAAAAAAAAGTAAAAGAGTCCCCTCGGTGTATTGAACATTCATGGATCCCACCTGCATTCCTGTATCTTCTAGAGTCACACTGGCTCCTTTCCATTCCAGTGGCATCCAATTCATCCTCCTCTGCCCCTGGTTGTAAGCATTTATGAAGCTGTTAACAACCAAGGGGGCATTCAGGAGCATCCCTATGAATCCTGCTCCGAATACATGATTCTCTCAAGCAGCCTTCACTGGTTCGTTGTTGTGGCTTCCTATCCTGTTGGGTCATCTCTAGCAGGGTGCAGTTTTTTGTCTGGTCTGATGCCCGAACCAGTCGGTTCTGAAAGCCTGCAATTGTCGAGGTGTTTGCTACCTAGTGTGAGTGCCACCATCTTGGGCACAGACCTCCAAGCTCCTTGATATAGGGGGGAAAAAACCCACTGGCATCCCAGTTCTATGGAGATTTAAACTTTTATGGGGAGTCTGGTGCAATGACAGGACAGCTGGATCCTGCAGAGGAGCACCATAAAATCATTTCCAATTCTTTCTCCACCCCAGTCAACTGCAGCCATGCTGCCATCGTGCAACACTTTATTATTGCACTAGCTGTTGTACTCGTAAGGATCGGATAACTTGCCCAGGTAGCACGGAAAACTAAATGTTTTGCACGCTATTGTGTGACAGTAATTCAACTTGTACAATCTGATGCATCCATTTATACTCGTCCTACTTTTCCCCGCATCATTCCCATTTCCCCCCATGATCCTACCATTCGCCTACACATGAAAAACAATTTACAGCAGTCAGTTATCCAAAGTAGAAGGAGATCACAGCACCTAATAAAAACCCACATCGTCATTGGGGAATGTGCACTCTCTGCACGTGCAGCACTGCAGGCCAGGATTAAATCTGGAGGTCTGGTGCTTAGGCATTGTTCTACTAACTGCACTGTCAATCGAATTTTAGTGGGTTCAAGTTTGACTCCAGAGTGAAGACCACAGATCCTTTATATGTGGAAAGTTTGCCTCCCTGTAGAAGGTGTTCTCTTTCAAATGACATCTTGAGCTGAGGAGATGTACAAAATCCCAAGGTTCTGCTTTGAAAAGCAGGGAATAAAATTGACAATATTGTTCTCAATTTATGATGCAAAAACACAGATCTTGCCTCTAGGAGTTTTCCATCGAGAAAATTGCTGCAGTCTTCGCAACAGTTTAGTTAGTTAAATCTAAATTAGTTTGAAGGAGTTACAAGAGGTGCTATGTGTTCTCTTTCAATTTTTTTTATTGAGTTTTATAGAACAAGAACACAAGGTTACCAAATATGAAGAATACAAGGACATTTCCAAAAATAAAACAATAACGAAATACCCCTTCCCCATGCAATGCTACGTAGATGGAAAGATCCTGTTCCACCAATTAGTACATGGTGGTTATGTCATGTCTTGTCTTAATTTAGAAAAGATCAGGATTTCCGTGTTGTATACTAACACTCATTTTCATAAAACTTGGAGTACTTTTATGGACTATTTTGGTGCTCATTGAATCTGTTTTGATCATTGAATGTATTTATGTACATGGTTTTTCCTTCAGTTAGTAATGTTTTATAGATTCAGCAGAACTGTGGTACCTTTCATTTTATGTTGAAACATCCCAGGTTTTTGGGTAGGGGATTAGATTTATTTACTTTGGGGTGTTTTTTGTGCTATAGCGTTCAGAATTTTTTTATTTGAATGGTGCCATGAAATATTGTGATCTACATTTTCGTCTGAATTGTTTTAGATCTAACCTTTTGATTTTTTTTATTTATATATAAGATGGTTAATGGCAAAACATAGCACAGAATTCAATGAGTGACTTTTTTGAATATTTGATTTTCCAAACTTGAACTCAAACAGTTTTCAACATTATCAATGTCAGTGTTTACAAATCAACACTGACTACAGCTTATCCATATCAATTTATACAGATTTCACTGCCAGGTTCAAGTTCTTCCCCGTCCCCCACTCCCTCGACACATAACACTTCAACGCTTAGCTAAACAAAAACACACAAGACACACACAACAGAGGTGTAAATCATATACCAAAGTATTGTAGGTGTGCCATAGCACGGTGGCCCGAGCTCAGGCCGATTTCTTGACGTTACCTGGTTGCAATGAGATGGGCTTCTTCCCCCCACCCCCCCACAACATGGTTGAGGAGTAAACTGGAAAGGCAACAGGCCAGCAAGGCTATTTGCTTCTATAAAATTTAAGTATGGTTGCTAGATTTTTTGTAAGTTATCATACCTTCCTGTTAAGTTATAAGTAATCTTTTCCATTGGAACACAACCTTGCATTTCCTTGCTCCAGCATGCAATACTCAGGCAAGAGTTGGACTTTCAGGTAACCGCTATTGCACTTCCTGGCTACCAAAGTGATCATGACAAATTGAATTTGAACAGCTTCATTTTATGTCTTCTGTCCCTTATGTTACCCAACAGGAACAATTCTGGATCTTGTGGGAATTCCTTAGCTATAATTTTCCCAAGGACTTCGCCAATTCTACCCAAAAGTCTCACCTTGGCACATGTTCAGGTCATATGCACAAAGGTTCCTATCTCAATGCTGCATCTGAAACATTGATCTGATAGTTTTGTTTAGATCTGTTCATCTTTTGTGGCATCAGGTATAGCTGGTGCAGAAAATTGTACTGACACAGGTCGGACCAGCACTGCTATTCCCAAGTCTGACTACCATCTCTGTCTTGATTTATGAAGGCCTCATTTGGGTCCTTCTGCTTGGAGAAAGAAATGCATTGCTGAAATGAATTTCCTTTTGTTCCCCCTTCGAATCATGGTCTCTATATCGATGCACTCTGGTAGAGTCATGGTTGGACCTAATTTGTCCTGCAGAAAAGATCTTATCTGGAGGTAGCAGTAGAATGTCTTATTTGATAAATTGTACTTGTGCCTAAGTGATTTGAATTAAATTAGTTGCCCTTGCTCGTAACAGTCCTCTATACACCTGACACCATGGACACAAGGTGTCCAGGATCTTGTTACCTGCCATCAATGGTATTAATCTATTTGGAGTAAGGGGAGTTTTTGGAGACAGCCCCACTTTAATTCCAAAATGTTGGTTAATGTTATTCCAAATGTGGATCATTTGTTTTATTATAGGGCTGTCTGTTTTCCCAGATAATAATTTGGTGTCCCATTTGTCGATAAAGTCCTCTGCCATCGTCTCGGCTGCCAGGTGTAAGCCAATTTATGCCCAAGATGGTTCTTTGCCTTCCTCAAATAGAGAGGAAATGGATCTCTACTGGCATTCATAGGCTGCCCAGACTCTAATCCCAGGTCAATTTCTCCATAGAAACCCTGGCTACTTTTCCGTTCCATAAGAATGTTCTCAAACGTGAGAGCAAGTTTTGGAAAAACCCCAGGGCAATGGCAAGGACAGTGCCTGGAAGAGATACTGAAGTCTTGGCAACACATTTATTTTAACACAGTTGACCCTATCCACTCGCATTATGGGCAGGGACATCCGCCTGTTCGGGTCCTCCTCAATTTTCTCCAGCAAGGGGGTGTACTTTAACTTGTATAAATTAAATTATTATCTACTCACACTCCTAAATATTTAATCCCATTTTGCGGCCACTTTAAATAATCATTGTCTTGACAGTCCCCCACCTTAAGTGGCGTAATTTCACTCTTATCCCAATTGATCTTATACCCGGAGACCTCCCTCCCCATAGTCTTTCAGAGTTGAGTGAAGTTTGGACAACGATTTTACTGGGTCTGTCAGATCTATCAACACATCATCAACAAATAGGCTGATCTTGTGTTCTTCCTGGCCTACTTTAAACCCTTGAATGTCTGGATCCTGGCGAATGGACTCTGCCAACAGTTCCATAGCCAGTACGAAGAGAGCTAGAGATAATGGGCACCCCTGTCTACTAGATCTTGTCAGTGTGAAGGCCAGAGAAATTTGTCTGTTGGTCATAACTTTCGCCCAACTTTTCCAGCACTGAATAAAAAAAAAATATCCCACTCCAGTCTGTCAAATGTCTTTTCGGTATCCAGGGCCTTAGCCAGACCTCTCTCATTTCTGGTTTGTACCAAATACATTATACTCAACAGTCTACCAATATTATCTGCTCCCTGCCTTCTTTGAACAAAAGCCCACTTGATCTTTATTTATTAGTTTCAGCAAATACTTCACCAATCTGTTTGCCAGGGCTTTGGTTATTATCTTGTAGTCCATATTTAATAGTGAAATGGGCCTACAAGAAGATGGTAGTAGCAGATCTTTGTCTTTCTTTAAATCGTTGTAATAATTGCTATTGAAAAAGATTCCGGGAGTGTATGGGTCTACTTTGCCTGATCTACCTCCTCCATATAGAGGGGTATCAATAAATCTTTGAATTCCTTATAGAATTCAGGTGGAAACCTATGCTCCCTTGGAGACTTGTTAGTTTGTCACAAATTCAATGCTTTTTCTATCTCTTCTTCTGTGAAGGGATCATCTAGGCCTTCCTGCTCTTCTGGGTCCAAATTTAGCAACACTATCTTAGACAGGAACTAAGTCAGTCCAACCTCCCTACCGATTATGATTTATATAAACCTTCATAATATTTTCAAAAGGTGGCATTAATTTTCTTTGGCTTGTAGGAGATCCTATCATTCCCTGTTTGAACCATATTGATTGTTCTTTTTTTTGGTGATTCTTTATTTATCGCACTATGAACCATATCAACCAATATATTTACAGATGCATCTCTTTAACTATTAACAGTTTCATTTTCTCTTTTTTTCTCACCCCCTCCAAAAACAGTAAATATTGGACATATAAAATACAATAAAACAATATCTTTATACAAAAGGAATACAAACAAAAAAGACATAAACACATTAAATCTGATCGTGTTTATTTTCTTATCATGGTAGGTGGTGGTGGTCTGAGACCTGCTCTTTCTGTTATGTTCTATATATGGTTCCCAGGTTTTTTTTTCAAACATTGTAACTTTGTCTTTTAAATAATATGCGTCTTTTTTTTCTTCCTCCCCCATGATGGGATACACTTAAACTTGGTTATATATTCCATTAATGTTTATAGTCATATAGTCCAACGTAGCCATCTTATATCTTTATTTTCACCTCTTTTCTGCCTCTTCACCACCTTCATCCCCTTTTTTTCCATTACTGTCTTTTAAATTTTCCTTTTTAATCTTAATACATTGCACTTAAGACATGAAATACCCCAACAATCCCCATAAGCAATAACCCTTTAACCCCAAATGAACATCCCCTCCTTGGATTGCCCCTTGTCCCTTGAAGACAACTACAACTCCCCCTTCCATTCGTTTTGCGAACTTACTTGCAAGCGTCAACCGATTTCAGAGTGACCGTTATTCTCCCACCATATCCATCATATCCGACCCTTCTTTGCCTTCTTTCAGGCCCACTATTTTTATGTTGTTTCGCCGACTGTAGTTTTCCAATACGTCAATTTTTTGTGACAATAAATCTTGTGTCTCTAATTTTTTTTCACTCTCTTCCAAATTCCCTCTTAAATCATTTATCTCCATTTCTACAGCAGCTTCTCATTCCTCCACATTTTCTACTCTTTTCCCTATTTCAGTCATGACCAACTCTAAGCTTTGCATTCTGTGTTCAGCTCTTTTCGTTTTTTTAATTGAACTAAATTCTAATGATAGCCATTCTTTTAATGACCTCATTTGTTCTTCGAACAAGGCTTTATCTAAATTTTGTCCTTCTATTTTACCTTCTTCTTTCCTTTGAAATTCTTGGTCTTCCTCCTTCTTCTTCTGTGTCTGTATCTGTCTGTGTCATCCATCTTCTCTGTAACTGTATATCTTCATCCCTCTCTGGTGAGCTGCTTCTGTATCCTTGCTGGGCCACCTTCTACTGGGTCTCCTGCTGCAGGCCGTCCCCCCGCTGCAGGCCGTCCCCCCCCCGCTGCAGGCCGTCCCCCCCGCTGCAGGCCGTCCCCCCCGCTGCAGGCCGTCCCCCCCTCTGCAGGCCGTCCCCCCCTCTGCAGGCCGTCCCCCCCTCTGCAGGCCGTCCCCCCCTCTGCAGGCCGCCCCCCCCCTGCAGGCCGCCCCCCCCGCTGCAGGCCGCCTCCCCCCCCGCTGCAGGCCGCCTCCCCCCCCGCTGCAGGCCGCCTCCCCCCCCGCTGCAGGCCGCCTCCCCCCCCGCTGCAGGCCGCCTCCCCCCCGCTGCAGGCCGTCCCCCCCCGCTGCAGGCCGTCCCCCCCGCTGCTGGCCGTCCCCCCCCCCGCTGCAGGCCGTCCCCCCCGCTGCAGGCCGTCCCCCTCCCCCTGCTGCAGGCCGTCCCCCTCCCCCTGCTGCAGGCCGTCCCCCTCCCCGCTGCAGGCCGTCCCCCCCCCCCCGCTGCAGGCCGTCCCCCCCACCGCTGCAGGCCGTCGTCACCCCCCGCTGCAGGCCGTCCCCCCCGCTGCAGGCCGTCCCCCTCCCCCTGCTGCAGGCCGTCCCCCCCCCCCCGCTGCAGGCCGACCCCCCCCCCCCACTGCAGGCCGTCCCCCCCGCTGCAGGCCGTCCCCCTCCCCCTGCTGCAGGCCGTCCCCCTCCCCCTGCTGCAGGCCGTCCCCCCCCCCCGCTGCAGGCCGTCGTCACCCCCCGCTGCAGGCCGTCCCCCCCGCTGCAGGCCGTCCCCCTCCCCCTGCTGCAGGCCGTCCCCCACCCCCCCCCCGCTGCAGGCCGACCCCCCCCCCCCCCCGCTGCAGGCCGTCCCCCCCCTCCACTGCAGGCCGTCCCCCCCGCTGCAGGCCGTCCCCCTCCCCCTGCTGCAGGCCGTCCCCCCCCCCTGCTGCAGGCCGTCCCCCCCCCCCCGCTGCAGGCCGTCGTCACCCCCCGCTGCAGGCCGTCCCCCCAGCTGCAGGCCGTCCCCCTCCTCCTGCTGCAGGCCGTTCCCCCCCCCCCCCGCTGCAGGCCGACCCCCCCCCCCCGCTGCAGGCCGTCCCCCCCCCCACTGCAGGCCGTCCCCCCCGCTGCAGGCCTTCATTCTATTTCTCACCATTCTTCTTTTCTTTCTTGCTTACTTTCCCCAGCTGAATGTCCCAATACTGCGTGTCTCTCAGCTGAGTCCCCCTCCTGCCGGTGTTAACCTTTTCTTTTACTTGCGCACTGCGCATGCGCAACTCTTCTTGGCTCTGAGAGCCATTTTTGAAGTCCGCTTGTCGGGAGGACACCGCTCCTCTGGAGGCTCACCAACATTGAAGATCGGCCACTCCTCTCCATGGTGGCTCTCTGCTCCTACGTGCACGTAAGGCTTTCTTCAGTGATTTTCCTTCTTCCCTTTTCTCTGTTATTCTTACTTTTTCTCTTTTGGGTGCCACCTTCTGTCTCTTCTCAGTAACTTTATCTTTCTCTTCCTGTATTTTATTTTTATGAGCTCTGTTTTTTCAAACTTTTTTTTCCTTTTCTCTGGAGAGGGTTGGTTCCACTCAACCAGCCACTACTCCCTCACGTGACTCCCCCCCCCCCCCCCCCCTACCATACTGATCATTCTTGAGACTTGCTCTGTCCTCAACTGCCAAGCGAGGATGTTATGCACTCTCTCACCCAATTCATAATATTTTTGCTTTGACAGCAATATGGCCTTTTTCATTTATTTGGCTTGGCTTCGCGGACGAAGATTTATGGAGGGGTAATGTCTATGTCAGCTGCAGGCTCGTTTGTGGCTGACAAGTCCGATGTGGGACAGGCAGACACAGTTGCAGCGGTTGCAAGGGAAAATTGGTTGGGTATTGGATTTTTCCTCCTTTGTCTTTTATCAGTGAGGTGGGCTTTTTCATACTATACTATACGTTTGAAGCGTGTTGTATTTCAGCTTATTTGTAATACCCCTGAATTGATCTTCTGAGCCCTTTTTTTTTGTTGAAAGTTCTTTTCCATATGAGCAATTCCTTGCTCTAATTCACCCATATTCTCAAATTCTTTTCTTATTGTTTTGGTATATCCATTTGACCCCTCAAATATGCTTTCGAGAGTGTCCCATAAAGAGGAATTTATCTGGAGTAGAGGTACAGTTGGCTTTGCAGAAAATATCTATCTGCGTTCTTATTGAAGCTACAAAACTCCGGCTTCTTTAACAGCAACTCATTAAGACACCATCTGTATTCTGTATCTTGCTTGTCTGGCATTTCCATTGTTATTATCAAGGGTGACTGATCTGAGAGAAATCTTGCCGTGTACTTCGCTTCTATGATCCTACCCTCCACATGGGCTGAAGCCAAGAAAAAATATCTATTCTAGAGTAGAAGTCATGTTGTCTTGAGTGGAAGTGAATAGTCCCTCCCTTGGATGTTTCTGCCTTCATAACTCTATCAACTTCAGCCCTCTCATTCTGTCAATAATGGCTCTTGTCTTTGTTTTCACTATTTTTTGTTGACTTGTCTAGACAGGATCCAGACAGAAATTAAAATCTCCCCCAACTAGGATGTTTTCCTTCCCTTCTGCCAACCTCAGGAAAATATCCTGCAAAAATGTTTCATTATTGAAGCTGGGGGAATATACATTTACTAAGGTACAGGATTATGAATATCTCTGACAGTGCATCAATATTAGTATCTGTATTCGCACCTTGCACTCTCACCGGAACACTTCCCTATCAGAATTGCCACCCCCCCTTGCCTTTGAACCCAACGAGGAAGCTATTACCTGACCTCTTTAATTATTACTGCTCTCATTCCATTAGGTGGGTTTCTTGAAGGAAAGCCAGGTCTGCTCCCATTTTCTTAATGTGTGCCAAGACCTTTTCCTCTTGACTGTTCTGTTTAAAACATTGACATTAAAATGAACAAGTTCCCGTCCCATCCAACCGATCACCTTCAGCCATCTGCTTCCAACCGCCAGGCCTGCGACAAACCTTGAGAAAATAAAATAAAGAAAACACAAAAAGACACAACACTTTTTTTTAAATAGTAAAACAGCTAATTAACCCCACATAGTTCCCCCATCCAATTCCTTGCTCCACCCTTTGACCCCTCCCCCCCTTTCCCTTCTTTGGTGACCAGTTCCCTTAGTTCGTCACTATCCCCCTTGACATGATAAGCCGTGTGCCTCGCACCCATTCCCCTCTCCTCCCATCTCCTCTGAGCGTCCCAGATCTTATTGTTCCCCCTTATCATTTCATTTTTTTTTCCCCATAAACCCAGTATTTTCATATATTTGTGCCAAAATACTTTAAAATATTTACAGTGAATGCTTACATTGTTGTGGTTTAATCCCCATTTTTACTTTTACTTTTCCCCCTGAGTCCAGGTAAATCCTTGGTGAACTGCCACGCCTTTCCCAGCTCAGTTAAAAACTTCCTTTCCCCCCCCCCCACCACCGGCAGTACTACTGTCAGGGTGGGCTGGGTATCCTTTATTATACCAGCCTTTTGACTGGTTCGAACTCTTTTCTGGACTTTGAGTGTTGGGCTAATATCGTGGTAGAAAAAGGCCTTGCACCCCTCCATCTCCATCAAACTCTTTTTCTCGCTGGCTGCCGCTGCTCCTGGGTTTTTTTCCCTGTCTTGACAGCACAGTAACTTTTCCAAGACTGAATGGGATTTCTGCCCGAGACCCGGCTTCGAAAAGGGGGATTGGTGTGCCCTCTCTATCTCCACCCTTTCACCCAGTATGTTCTTGTCTAATACTTCAGAGATCCAGTTCTGAAAGTTCGCTGGGTTTCTCCCTTTCGTGTCCTCCTTTCGTCCCACTATCTTTATTTCTTCAGCTGAAGTTTTCTAGTGTGTCCAGTTTACCCCAGCTGTGCTCCCTCTCCCTCATTAGCACATCCAGCTTGTCATCTCTGTTTATCCTGTCCTCACTTGCCCCCACTCTATCCTCAACACCAGTCATTCTCCCCATTAAACCTGAGAGGGCACCCTGTACTTTATCTAATTTTCCCCTATGTCCTGGGCTCTTTTATCTACTACTTGGATTAGCCTATCTTCCATGAGGCCCAGTGCCTCCATCACATCCTGCAGAGAGGACTCCAAGCCCCTCCTACATGCTTTGTCTTGCTGGAGAGTCTTTTCCAGGCCTCCTGGCCTTGCAGAGCTTTCCTCTGTTGTTGGCTTTGCCGTCTCTGTCGCCATTCCGACCCTCACCCTCGTTGCTCTCGTCACTGGACCTCATCAAGTTACCTGACCCGACTCTTCAGCTGTGCTTCCCGGCCTCTTTCCCCACAACTGCCTCACTGTGGCTCGAGTATTGTGCTCAGCGCAAACGCACCCTATCGAATGCTCTTGCTGCGGGGGTGGGGGGGTCCCGAACCTTCCTCTCTCTCCCCAAGGAGCTTTGCTGGTCTCCTGCTGGCGACAGCTGATCCTAGGCAGCGTTGTCTCCCCAGTCCTGACTCTCCTGAGAGGCAGGCTGTTCGTTCTGGGCGTCAACTTCACCAGTGGGCCTCGAAGTGGCCCCACCATTTTTTCCACCATGAGGCACCTCGACTTGATCTGGAAACTTAGACGCTGGTTCCTTGCTGTTCTTATTTGCAGACTTGGTATTTTTTGTCATCCTGCTGCTCTTGGTGTCTTCCCATTGCCACCTGTATGTATTTCTACTGATTTTTAAGGCTCTTTTCTTGGTTTATTTTCTTGTAGTTCTGGGGTTCTGCTTTCACGTCTCTCCCACAATGAGTGACATTTGACACAAACTTTGATCTCTGTCCTTAACCAGGAATATTCTTTGCAATTTCTTGCTTGTCTGCCTTCAAAGACAAGCAAAGATCAGGCAAGTCTTGTCTTCCCCAAGATGACAGATATTTTCCTGAATTCTTGAGTACTAAATTGATAATTCTTTGCTATTTGGTAAACAAATGTCCATCCTCATTTTAAAAAGCTTTTGTATCATCAATATACTGAACAGCTTGAGAAACACAAAAACTGGAGGTGCTGAAATAGTGAGTGAACAAAGAAGCTGGAGATGCTTGGCAGGTCAGGTCGCATCTGTGAGGAGAAGTGGTCAGTCATTTAAGTCTCCATGAAAGGTGTTGAGACTGACCGAATGCTTTGAAGAGATGAAAAGATGACCAATGGACATATAAGTGCATTGCTTTTTGAACTGGAATATCTCAATTCAAATAATCCCATGAGAAAAAAATGTTAGATATATTTCATGACAAAATTATCGCTGCAATGCATCAACAAGGAGCAATGCAAAGAAATTCAAGGATCACGGATCTGGAGTGGGAGAAAACAAAATACAAGTGTTGGTCTGACATTGACATCAGTCAGCTTTAGACTTAACAAAAAGAACCTCTTAACCCACTTGGTTGACCACTGGAATGAATTGAACTAAACTGAGAAATTTCAATGATCTGTTGATAGTCTGGCCAAAATGTGTACCAGCCAGTAGAATATTCCTCTGAGGATCACCTCTGCCAGTCTTGCAATTTAGTATCTTGTACTCTATCCCTTATCTGGCTTCAGTGCTTAGGTCATTATTGATTTGTTCCTTGTACTTTTCTGATCTCTTTAGTGTATAGAGTTGATGGGTGAAGGCTGCTTAAATAAGGAACATCTTGAGGAACTGGGCAACATTATGAAAGGAAAATTGGAGGAACATTTCAAAAATCAAGAACTGAGACAAGGTATAAGTGTGTTGCACCTTTAATAAACTTCAAGATGGACTTTTGCCAGTAGTATTGGTGTAACTTATAACTTGCTGCCAATATTGCAAATTTTAGTTGTAGATTTATGTTGCAATTTAATTGCCTTTTTTTTTAAACCTCAGCAAAAAGACAAGATGAAGACTATGATGAACAAGTGGAAGAAAACTTGCAAGATGAAGTAATATTTGTTTATTTATTATGGTTGTTAAATGATCTTAAACATGTCTGTCATGCTCTTACTATGGTGACCAATTAATTGACTTATGGAAAATCTTTCTTAAAGATATTTTCTATTTCTTAACCACCAGAAGGAAATTCTGAATGAATGCAGACTAATTTAAGAGGTTATTATGCAATTGTTTGTCTATTTACAGGATGATAGTGATGTTTACATCTTGACTAAAATTTCGGACATCTTACACTCTATGTTCAGCTGTTACAAAGAGAAAGTGCTGCCATGGTTTGAACAGATTCTCCCTCTAATAGTCAATCTAATTGTAAGTTAATAACAAAAGATTATTTGAGACTGGCTCCAGTTTTCCCAGTGATTTCAAGCTGACAAATGTTTCTCATTTCTGCAGTGTCCACACAGACCATGGGCAGACAAGCAGTGGGGTTTGTGCATCTTTGATGATGTCATTGAGCATTGCAGCCCAACATCCTTTAAATATGCAGAATACTTCCTGCGGCCCATGTTGCAATATGTCTGCGACAACAGTCCTGAGGTCCGACAGGCAGCAGCATACGGAATTGGAGTGATGGCTCAATTTGGTGGAGAGAATTACAGGCCATTCTGTACAGGTAGGTTCAATGCTTTGTTTTCTTTGTACAGATCAACACACTGAGTGGGGTTGTGCCAAAGAGATTTTACATGCAACACAAGTCCTTTTTAGTTCTCTAGCATTCTTGCAACATATAATGCTGCAAGCTCTCTGACTCCAGTAAATTGCAGTAACTTAGCATTAAAATATCAGCTGAAATCTTGTTACGAGCACACCAGGAGTTAATCCACATCTATTTGTTACCTGTTTTCTATCAAACTTTACCTTGAGCCTTTCGGGAGGGGTCCGAAACTTTAACTCAAGCAGCCAGTTTCAGAGCTTAATTTATGGGTGATATAAATGAGTAGTGGGTTGGGCTGGTGCTATGAAAGCATGGTAACTTTGTCTGAGCCAACTGATTGAAGCAGATTCTGACAATTGAAAGTCTTTACATATTCAAACGTATTCACTATTGATGTTTCTGTTACCAAGCACCTGATTTTTAAAATTTAAAAATAAATATATTTTATCATGTAGGAAAATGAGCATATTTTAAATGGCACTCTAATAATTTTCAAAACCTATTTGATATCACAATTGAGATGTCCCTAGGATTTTGGGTACCTTGGTGTGGGAGAGATCTTTGAGCACTGCCATAAACTCAATGTGTTTCCCCCCCCCGCCCCCCCCACCGCCACCATCAACTTCCTCCTCTGTTCAATGGGTAAAGATATTTTGAAACTTGAATTAATTGATGAAAGTTTTCCATTCAAATTAATACTTAAGGGGCTTGGAATTGTAACCTTGCAGAATGTGGCCACAGTTTATTGAAGGTTAGACGATAGTGCTTCGACCACCAAGCAAGTGCTGCATATAGCTAAAAGCTACTGTGTGCTATATTTATTCTGTGGGAAAGCCTTGTAGTCACAATGGAATTATTATGCATAAGTGTGACAAAGATGGAATTTCATGGTGTATTTTGTACAAGTGTACTAATGGTTAACAAAACGTGCATGCTGTATCTTTGGACTTGCAGAGTTTTGAAGAGTGCTTACATAAATGTTTTTATTAGTTGCTAATTGAAGTTTTTGTCAAATATCATTTGGTCTATTTACCATGTGGAGGTTTTGAAATTTCTCTTACTTCTGCTGAATACATTCATATGGGTATGGTCTTAGCAATTGAAGTTGAACATTCGATCTGCGCTCTGCTAACTACATGCTCAGGAGGGCAGCTTTAAAATGTGTGGGATGACTACATTCTGGAGTATGTGATACACAATCCTAACCATAGTTTGTTTGCTTGGCCATGCTGAAGGTATCACTATATTTAAAAAAAAAGGTCAGCCTTCACCTTGCAAGTTGTTCTCCCATGGATAGACTCTGTGTAGACATTGAAGGTTTTAAGGAAAACTGATTGTTGGGATCATATTTTTTCTTCTCGAAACAGAGGCAATCCCACTCCTGGTTGGGGTTATCCAGATGGAAGGGTCCAAAACCAAAGAAAATATTAATGCAACCGAGAACTGTATATCCGCTGTTGGGAAGGTGATGAAGTGTCGACCAGAATGTGTAAATGTCAATGAGATTTTACCACATTGGCTCTCGTGGCTTCCATTGCATGAAGACAAAGAAGAAGCTGTCCATGCTTTCAGTTATTTGTGTGACCTTATTGAAAGGTAAGTTGTTCATCTGATCACAACACTAATTCCAACTTGGTGAGGTATTGTGATAAGGTGCAAGGCTGTTCCGGGGCAAGATCTTGGAAAAGAGTTTGTGTTGTTCAGCATGGAAATGATTTATTCACCCCACAACATTTATGATGCCCATAAACTCTTCCCTATATTATTCCCATTTTTCCTCTCTCATTCCCATCAGCTTCACCTTTACTTCCTAAAAGGCACGAGGTGAAATTTGCCGTGGCCAATTAACCGAAGAATCAGCACGTCATTAGGCTGTGAGAGAAAACCTGGAGTAACCAGGGAAGCCTATTCAATCAATTAAAATAAAACCTACAGTTTGTAACTTTTTTTTAATATTGATCCTGCCTGACCTGCAGAGTATTCTCAGCATTTCCAGTTTTTGTGTCAGATTTCCAGCATCTACCCTCATTTGGATTTCATAACTGCCTGCTGAACGTTTACCTGGCAGCTAGCTACATCAGTGTCTGCTGTGCATAATGACCAGACTCAATAGGGAGTCTAGTTCCTCTAAAGAATATTAATGGATTTTTATTGCAATCCCATAACCATGTGGTCACCATTAATGGCACCAGTTAGTAAATGATGTGTTCCACAGAAGCCAACAGTCATTGGCATTTGCTGATTAGCCCAAGTACCTGGTGACAAGTACCATAATTGAAAGTATTCTTGCTGCATCAGTTTGTATATTCACAAATATTCTTTGGCTTGGCTTCGCGGACGAAGATTTATGGAGGGGTAAAGTCCGCATCAGCTGCAAGTCCGATGCGGGACAGGCAGACACGGTTGCAGCGGTTGCAAGGGAAAATTGGTTGGTTGGGGTTGGGTGTTGGGTTTTTCCTCCTTTGTCAGTGAGGTAGGCTCTGCGGTCTTCTTCAAAGGAGGTTGCTGCCCGCCAAACTGTGAGGCGCCAAGATGTACGGTTTAAGGCTATATCAGCCCACTGGTGGTGGTCAATGTGGCAGGCACCAAGAGCTTTCTTTAGGCAGTCCTTGTACCTCTTCTTTGGTGCACCTCTGTCTCGGTGGCCAGTGGAGAGCTCGCCATATAACACGATCTTGGGAAGGCGATGGTCCTCCATTCTGGAGACGTGACCTACCCAGCGCAGTTTGATCTTTTCACAGTTTGTATGTTTTCACAAATATACAGATATACAAAACCTACAGATGGCGCTACAAACCAGTGTGACCAACTCCTTGGAACATCAATGCAAGTTACTTTCAAGTAGAGTTCAAATTTATTATCATCGGACTATACATATACAACCAGTTTAAAACAGCATTTCTCTCAACCATGTTGCACATGCATACATAATAATCACATATGTATATTAGATATTTTTATATATATAATATATTTATATACACATCTATCTGTTTTATGTACATATTTTGGAATGATCTCCTGTCCTTGGCAAGTGGGAGTCTAAAGATTCCATGACTTGGGTAACATTAGGTCATTAAATCTGAGAAACACAAAGCTGAATTGCTTCAAACAAGTCTGCTTGTTTGAAGATGGTATGAAAGTGCATTTGGCTGTCTACATTATAGACTCAAGACCCACTTGAAATACTTGAAAGCACTGTCTCTATTGGCATTCTATTCCAGTATTGAGTATGTGCTGACATGGAAATGTGAAAAGATAGAATGCACAAACAGGACCTTCAAATGAGTATGATGTCAAATTATATTACCTCTTCCCCTAATAGCATATCCAGGCACCGACCACAAATCTGTATTTAAAAAAAAAACTTGTTTTGTAAATCTCACTTAAACTTTTACATGCTAACATAAAAATCTATCCCCTTGATGTTTTTGTGTTTGGCTTTTCCATCTTGTTGCTTCTGGAAATCTAAGTATGTAACATCTACCAATTTACTTTTTTTTAACCCCATTCACTGGGATATTATACTCCCAAAGAACTCGTCAATGGTGACCTGCCCTTCCTGAATCCATCCAAGTCTGCCTGATATAACAATTTTTATTCAAACGTATCAGTATTATTTAAATTATAGCTTCAAGTATTTCCCCAACTACTGTCATGAAACTAACTGGTCTAAAATTGCCTGCTTTTTGTCTTCATCCTTTTTTTTTGTAAACCGTGGTGGTGTAGCAACACTATGTTGGCACTACAACTCCCAGAAGGCATTGAACTGTACATGTGATGTCAGTGCACAATGATGTCATTGTGTGATTCTGGCTTTTAAAAGGTTGCGCGGGTGATGAAGAGTAAATCCTATTGATTCACTTTAGAAATGCCTTGTGTGGTTATTTCGTCGTATCCACTATGATTCCAGTGGCCACAATTGGTGACTCCAAGTCCAAAAACCTACTTTTGAACAACCATGGACTCTGCAGCCGTCGCTATAAAGCTACCACCTTTCTGGACAGCTGGTTCCAACAGACTGAAGCACAATTTCCCCTTCGCAAAGTCAAATTAGACACCACTCGTTATTACCATCTTGTCAGTACCCTGGCCCAGGCTGTCGCTAAGAGGGTCGGTGACTTCCTACAGGATCCACCATGTGTAATGGAAAATTCTAACCATGTTTTTTACTTTTACAGCCTTTGCTTCTGCAAGGCTGAGAGCCTGCTTGTGTTTTAGTATCAGCAGACATAAGCTAAATTCCACCGAGGGGCCAGAGATGCATTTATCTGACGAAAGGACATCTGTGTACCAAGAACATTTAATCTTCCTGCTTGTTTTGGTCACAGACTGTCAGAGACCTAGCCTTGATGCAAAATAAACCATTGTATTCAAAGTGATAAGCTGAAAATTATGTTATTCGATAGAAGCCTAGCTTGCTCGCTTATCTTTCTTGCTGTGCTGGGAATAGGTGTTTGAGTAAGCAGTTTTTGGGTAATATAAGCCATGGTCCCACTGCTGAAGTTTGAGACTCTCCGAGAAGTGGCAACATCTCGAAGCAAGAAGAGCAACTTCTAGAGTCCAGCCAACGTCCCGGTTGGGGGAAGTGGAGAAGCTGCTACTGGCGCCCTGACAACCTACTACAAGTGTGCAGTCATTGCCTCGCTTTGGCAGTTGGGACCAGTTCAGACGTTGATAAGTATAGTCGGGAAGGGCTTGCATATTGTAGTTTAAAATCAGCTTTTGAATTTGTAATAAACATTTGTATGAACTGAACTGCTCTCGGTGTGTGTGTCTATTTTCTTTCGGTAGCTCAAACACTGTGACCAATCTAAAATGAACAAAATGAGAGGTATAAGTTTACCCAAGACACCATGTACCAGTGAGTATGACACTTTAAAAACACTTTTATTACAAGTATATGGTAAGGGCAGCCAAACTACTACATTTCAGTGGGTTGGGAGACCGTGCCCTTCAGAACTAATGGATGAAATGCTGTTCTCGGCAGCTGGCGAAAGGCCCAATATGTTACTCGAGCAGCTTTTTTTAGAGCGAATGCCAGGTGATATTAGGTTCTTGTTATCCAAGTGTTCATTTGAAGACCCAAAGGCTGTAGTGGCAGAGGCAGACATACTCTGGCTGGCTAAAAAACACAGCGAGGAAAGACAAGTCTGCACAACCAACCCATCCGATATTGACCCCATGTCACACTCTTGTGCTCTTAGCACATTGCTCTCTACAAACAGACAATGCACCAAGACAAGCAAGCAGCCTGTGGGCACCTTGTCTTGGTATTATTACCACAGGCGTTGGGAAGTAAATGCCCACAGGTGCCTTCCACCCTGCCCGTTTTTGGGAAATGCACAGACCAACCACCAGTAAGGGTTGCAGCGGTTGGCGAGAAACCATGTATGGGACCAGTTGTCCAAGTGAAAATTTCTGGTGGACACAGGTTCAGAAGTTAGTGTATATCCACCCACTGATTTTGACACATTTCCATCCTACCCCGGATCTGCAACTAAGAGCAGTTAATTCCGACCTTTGGCACCAAGAAGATGAATGTCGAGTTCGAAAATCATCTTTACACTTGGCCATTTATTATAGCAGCAGTATCCTGAATTTTGCTTGGTGCAAATTTTCTTCAGGCTCATTCATTCCTTGTCGACTTAAAAGGGCATTGGCTAATAGATGGAACTACTTTCCAGACTATTCCTCTGGCAGACGCCTATACCCCTGCTCTGCGCCTTCAAACATTAAGTAAACCAATAGGTTTACTTCCAAGCTGTTGGTTGTTTTCCCTGAGATTACTACTCTACCATTTTCTGCCTCCACTGAAAAGCATGGTGTTACTCATTGCATTTGTACTAAAGGCCCTCCTATCCATGCTAAAGTGCACTGCTTGCCTCCAGAGAAGCTGTGCTTAGCTAAGGAAAAGTTTGCCAAGATGGAGGAACTAGGCATAATTCGTAAGTCCGACAGTCCGTGGGCATCTTCATAACATATGTCCCGAAACCCAATGGAGGATGATGACCTTGTGGAGTTTACAAGCAGCTTAACAGCGCCACCACCCTGGAATGTTATCCAATAATTTGCATCGAGTGAAGATCTTCTCCAAAATAGACTTGGTGCATGGCTATCACCAAGTACAGGTAGAGACAAAAGTCATTACAAAAACAGAAATAATTACCCCATTTAGTTTGTTCAAATTTTTATGAAGGCCATTGTAATTAAAGAATGCTGGTCAATTTTTTCAACGGGTGATGGATGCTTTAAGATGTGTTATGACCAGTGGGACTAAGGAAGAACATTTGGAACATCTTTGGACACTTTTTATTCATCTTAAAAAGTTTTGACTGGCCATCAATCCAGATAAATACGTTTTTGAACAAGAAATTATTGATTTCTTGGGGGCATGGGATTACTCAGGAAAGCATGACTCCACTGCCATCCAAAGTTGCAGGCCATTATCAAATACTCAAGACCTGATACAGTTAAAATTCTGCAGAAATTCTTGGGAATAGTAAATTTTTACCTTTGGTTTCTTCCGGGAGCAGCTCATATCATGAAGCTTCTTTTTGATTTACTCTCTGGAAATGCCAGAACCATCCATTGAATTGAAGAGGGAAACACCTTCTTGAAGATGAAAGACTTGCTGACTCATGCCACTATGCTCAACTACCCAGTCTTAAATGCAGCCATCGCCCTTTCTACAGATGCTTCCAGTATGGCTGTAGGCGGTGCACTTCATCAATATGTCAACAGGTAATGGAAACCGTTAGCATTCTTCAGCCGCCATCTTCATGAAGCGGAGAAGAAATCCAGTGCTTTTGATAAAGAGCTTTTGGAATTTGCTTGTCTATTCGACACTTCCATTATTTTTTTGGAGTGCAGAGATTTTACTATATACACCGACCACAAGCCCTTAACATTTGCGTTTTCCAAAGTCACAGAGCGACCACAACGGTAATTATAATTCGTTTCAGAATTCTCCACAAAAATACTACATATTTCCAGAAAAGACAATGTAGTAACTGATGCACTTTTCCGCTCTGCTCCACTTGAGGTTTCGTCTATAGATCAAGGTATTGACTACATAGCTTTGGTTGCGACCCAAGAACATGACCATGAGACAAATGCTTAATCGGACTGCAATCACAAACCTGCAATTGAAAGATGTCCAGTTTGGAGTTAATGGCAAACTATTCCTCTGTGATATATCAACGGACACCCATGCCCAGTACTCGACTCTGTGCGTGGTCTCTCACATCCATCGATTAGATCAACCGTTCATATGGTTTCAGACAAGTTCGTGTGGCATGATCTTAAAAAAGATGTTACGCAAATGGCGAGGTCTGCCAGAAAGAAAAAGTTGAGCGACATACTAAGGCACCACTGCAGTCCTTCCCAGCAATTTTGCTCATATACACATGGACATTGTTGATCTGCTTCCTGTTTTAAGAGGATACTGTTTTCTTTTTACAGTAAAAGATAGGTTTATGCGGTGGCTCGAAGCTGTGTCTATGGTAGATGCTAGTACAGCACTTGTGCTCTGGTGTTCCTCTGTTCCTGGGTGTCCCGTTTTGGTTTACCAGCGCATGTTACTTCAGATAGAGGATCACAATTTATTTCCTTAATGTGGACTGCCTTATCTCACTTGCTTGGTTCAACAACTCATCATACCTGTCATCCCCAGGCCAATGGAATAGTGGAAAGATTTCCTCAACATCTCAAGTCACCCTTGATGGCTCAGTTAGAGGACCTGAACTGGGTTGATGAGCTTCCCTGGGTATTACTGGGCATTAAAACAACTCCAAAGGAGGACCTCCAAGCTTCATCTGTGGAGCTTGTGTATGGGACATCGTTGGTGGTCCCAGGGGAGTTCATCCCCAACCATTGCAACTCCATTGATGATACTAAGGAACTATTGAGCAGGCTAAGGGAGACTGTAGAAAAATTGACCCCTATACCACATTGTCACATGGAGAACACTCTTCCTTTGTGCCTGAAGACCTCAAAAACTGCGAGTATGTCTTTGTCTGAAGGGGGAAACTTAGTCAACCTTTCCAGATGCCTTACAAAGGACCTGAAAGGATACTCAGACAAACTAGGTCAACCTGCATTTTGGACATTGGAGGGAAGCCACAGTCTTTCACTATTGACAGGCTTAAATAAGCTCATGTGGATAAGTCTTCCCCACTGCAGCAGCTAACAGTCCATTGCAGAGGTCAACATCCTAAAAGACAGACAAACCTTTCTGATGGTTCTTTGGGTGGAGCCTGTAGCGGGGCTCTGGCGCCACTACAACTCTCACGCATTGAACCGGCCATGTGACATCAGTGCGTGATGACGTCAGCGCGTGTGATGCAGAGTAAATTCATTTGAATAAACTCTAAAAACATTCTAAGTGGTTATTTCATCATGTCAACTGTGATTCCAGTGGCCACAGTATGACATTTGCTGTCTTCCAATCTACGTGACTGCCAAGAAATCTATAGAATTTTGGTAAATTACTGTAGGTGCCTCTATTATAACTTCCACCACTTCTTTCAGTATTTTATCAGAACCAGGGGACTTGGCTTACTTTAAACCCACTACCTCTTTAGTTACAGTGATTATATATTTAGGTCCTCATCACACTGTTAACATCTCCTGTTGGAATGTCAGACATGTCAAAATAGTTGTTCAAAGCCTTGACCATTTCCACGTCATCCAATAGTAATTTCCCATTCTCATCTTCTAGGGGACTTGTATTCATTTTAGCCATCTTTTTCCACTTTATACAATTATAAAAAATATTACAATTTGTTTTGTGCTCCTTTACTTTCAACGTCTATCTTTCCTTTTATTGCTTGATTAAAGGTTCTTTGCGTTACATTTTTCCCAAATTTCCAGTTTTCCACAATTCTTGGCAATTTTTGAGGACTGCGAAAACTCTTTAAAAGTTTTCCATTGCTCCTGTGTTCCCAGTCTACGTTGACCAACTTCTCTTGTAGTCTCTTGTTTGGGCATAATACACTGGATTTATAATCACTTTCCAATTATGTGTGAACTTCAATCATACTGTGATTATTCTTTCCAAGAAGATGTAAGTGAGAGATCATTATTTTACCAGATCTCAGCTAGCATGTTCCCTTGTAAATTCAGTCACATGATGTTAAAGAAAGCTGCCATGGATGTATTCCATGAACCCATCTAAGATTGCCTTGGCCAATTTGATTCACCCAATTTATGTACAAGTTAAAGTATTCCATTACAACTGTAGTTCCATTCTTGCATGTTTCAGATATTTCTCTTTTATAGTCTGTGCCTCTGCGATATTATTTAATGGCCTCTTGACAACACCCATGAGTGTGTGTGTTTTTTCTCTCTCCCATTTTAATTCCAAATCTCTACCCAAATAGAATGAACTTTCTGCTCATTAGATCTTGTGTTGTCTCCCACCATCACACGGATTTCATCTCGCTAACCATCTAATTAGCTGATAATGTGCAAGGTTATGCAGAACTGTAAATCTGTCTTTAATAAAATTCCCCAAACAAAATTTGGCCCTGAACCACAAGAGGACAGGTGACAGAAACCATAGATCAGCAAGTTTTAAAGAGCATCTTCAGGGAGGAGATGGAGATCAGTAGATATATATTTCCAGCGCTTGGGTCCAGAAGCCAAATTTTTTTTTAATATTTTATTTATAAATTTTAAAATATTCATACACATTATATAATTAAGTACAGAAGCTAAATATTATTCAAGGTACATAGGAAATGGTGATTGGAAAAAAGAGCAGAAATGGAACATGGCAGATTTTTGGTCCATTGGTTAGTGTTGGGGATATGGGCATTTTGGAGAAAAAGACATGTTAAGGAGAGAAAAGTTATAAAGTTTGAGCAGCACTTGAGAAGCGGCATAAAGTTAAAATTGGCTATTTCACTCAATACTTTGAAGTTTCCTATTTTGAATCAAAAGACACTAAAATATTTAATTTTCATAATCAACTAATCTCAAGTATTTTTTTCCTCTCCCACAGTAACAATCCAATTGTGCTTGGCCCGAACAATTCAAGCCTTCCTCGAGTGTTTGCTATCATTGCTGAGGGTCTTGCATATGAAGCAATAAAGAATGAAGACACCTGTGGCAAGAGATTGGCCAATGTAATACGACAAGTGCAGGTAAATATTGTCAGACCTCGCATTGGGGAATATTAACTGAGGGACTGCTTCATTTGCACTTGGTTCAGTGAATCTCACGCGATCAGAAGATGTGGGTTCAAGTCGCAATCCAATGACTGGAGCTCTAATCCAGGCTGATGTTGCAATGTGGTACTGAAGGAGTGCTACATAATCAGAGGTAATGGAGCCATCTACTGTCAGATGAACACCAGATTCCATGAGAAGTAAACAAGCAAGGAAGATCTCTGCACCTTGCTGATGATTAATCCTTGCTTATCACATAAGCTGTCTACTTATTACCACATTGAGGGAGCTTGCTGTTGTGACAATAGAGCTCCTTGACAGTAAGATGATCAGAGACGCTTGGATACAACTTTGAAAGACTTGCTGATAATGTTCACTGTTTAACATGTTGTTTGGAAAGTGTCTAATTATAAATATAAGAACACAAGTCGGAAGAGGCCACATGGCCCGAAATGCCTGCTTCACCATTCAATAAGATCATGACTGATCTGGTCGCGCACTCCGCTCCTGTTACCCATGCCCCTTAATTCTCTTATGTAAAATCTATCTGTCTTAAGCACATTAATGAGACAGTCTGTAGTGCTTCCTTGGGCAGGCAATTCCACAGATTCATACCTCCCTCAGAGAAGCAGTTCAATTTTATCTCTTTTTTAAATCCACTTGCCCTGAATTTTAAGGCTGCCAGTGGATATAACCACCCAACTTCTCTCTTATCTCTTCCTTTCATCTCTGTGTTTGTCATTTGTGTTTTCCTTGTCCAATGAAAATAGTCCCAGGCTGCTCAATCTTTCATCAAAGGGTAATCCCTTCATCTCCAAACCAAAGTGAATCTCCTCCAAAGCCAGTTAGCTAGAGACTTTTTATCTGTCTACTGTTCTTATTACATGATTTAATAAAGTAGTACATGTTGCATATCAGACCTTTCTGATGACAAACTAACTGCCCCTGACAAAGTGTTGTGTTATGGAATATGTATTTGGGAGATAATTGGTAAAATTAGAGTAGGTTACATACATACACACATTTTAAAACAGATCTTATTTGAAATACTGAAGAATTCCTATTCAGTGAACTTTACAGAAACTATAGAAAATGCTATGCACATTTGATAAGTAGGTGCTAATTGAAATTATGTCATAAAATGAATAGACCATTGTTTTGGACTGGAGACACTCTGGCTATTTGCAAGTATCTTTGGTGCTCACAGAAAGGTCACTCCTGGGTTTTGTTTACCTAAAGCAACAGATGGGAGCAGAAGGATAACTCCTGTGGTTTGCTGAAGAAGGTGGGGGTTTTGTGGCAAGTGAGAGAGTCACATGGGCTTTCTAGCAGTCTCAGTTGGAGAGAGAGAGAGAGAGAGGTGAAACAAGCTCTTTCGGCTAGTGTGTGTGACACTGAAAGCAGCTGAACAGTGCAAGCCAGGAAGCTTGTTGGACCTGAAGAAAAGCTCCAGAGCGGCGGATGGCTGGAAGTGCTATCTGTCTGATGTTTCTCTTGGAATAAGAGGAACAGAAAGGAACTCTGTGATAGCCTGAAACAAAGAGGTTATTCATCTAGAGAACCTTGATGGGGCCAGTTTCATCAGCGAGACATAGAGGTGGCTAATGGTGGTACCTCAGTTGTGGAAATTCTGGAACAACAAATCTCTATCTGAAAACCCTACGAGAACCTTCCTGAGCAGTAAACATTTACCTTTCGAGCACCAAAGCGTGGTGAACTTTATACATGTTAAATTCTGTGCACAGTATAAGAATTGCCTGCATCCAGTGAATTTGGAAGAAGGAGACGTGAGATTGAACTGTGAACCAAAGAACTTTTCTTACATTTACACACACATCACATACACGTGTGCCTAGAAGTAGAATGGGGTTTAGTTAAGTTAATAGAGATAAGTTTAAGTTTGATTCTGTTTTCAAGTTTAAAGATAATTAAAAACAACTTTTGTTTAAGTAACCATTTGTTGTGGTGAATATCTATTGCTTCTGGGTTTTGGGGTCCTTTGGGCTCATAACAGTTGTACTTGCTGAAAAGCCTCTCTTTCTTTTGATTCCAGGGTTCAGGTGGGTTGTGGACTGAGTGCATGGCATCGCTCAATGAAACGCAGCAGGCAGCAATACAGAATCTGTTGAATACTGCTTGATCAGCCTTAAATATTCCTAACATGCAAAAATCATTCATGATTTGTCTTCTTTCTCCCTCTTCTGTGAGAGAACTGTTGTGTGGTCACTTATGCAGACCGCAGTGAGTAGCAGGAAGCTCTGATTCAACGCACATTGTGTATTAAGACTGCTGCAAATTACAGAGGAATATCTTCAAATCCCACCCTTACAGCACTGATAGTTATTTTTCTACTCTTATCATAAGAACATAGCACAATTGTGGTCAGTTTAAACAGAACTCTCATATCAACCATAAATATTTTGAAGCGAGTTGCTCTGATAATGGCATACATTAAACTGGTAAGATATTTCTATTCATCTAGTGTTGTAGTAAATAGTGTGGTGATTGGTTACCCCTTCCTTGAACAAGGTAAGCAATATATTCTCCTGCCTGTTAAAACTGCGGCATGCAAGATCTCTCATCAATGCTATTGTTTTTAATAATCCTGCCCCATGTTTGCTGTTCTGCAAACAATTCTGAAATGTGAATTCCTTCAGCATGTCCAGCAGTACCTCAGTCCAATAAATGATGCAATGTGAATCCATGTGATCTGCGCCTTTATTAACTTGAACACAGTTTTCACTTGCCGTCCTTCTTTGTCAATGAGGAGACAAACCTGCTCATGGGTTAGGTGATAGCTTAGTCTTCAGCTGTTGTAGAATGTCACCTTTCTTCGAACAGTGCGAATTTGAGTTCAAGGGTGTGTGAAATAAGATCAGGGTATTCCAAAGACAAATTGGCAAAGATGTCCTGCTTTATTATGCAATTTCATCATTGCAGTAATAAATGTAAAATTATTTGGTGTGGCTGATTTTACATTACAAAAAGTGCACAACTTGCATCTGAACGAGTGTTTTTCAATGGCTTTCATTTAAATGTTGTAATATCGATCCCACTTCCAAACGAGTGGGTGTCCTGTGGGAAATAGCAATCTGAAACTATGCAGCAGTGATATTTGTGCTCTCTAAAATAGTGTTGATGTAATACTCAAACTTTGAGAATTGCTTGGCTCTAATCTCTAACTGATAATTGAGCTTAAATACAAAGCAAGTTTTAATTTTTCACAATTAGATAAACTTTTGCAAAATCTGGCAGATTTAATTTTGAGAGCAAACACTTAACCAAACTAAATTGAGGAAAAGGAATCAAAGCATATTCTTTGAAACTACTAATGGGTTAATGAGTAACCAACAAACCTCCTTGGCAGGTAATTACAGAACATTTGTTGTTTCCCAAATATTTTCATTCGTTTTCCCCCTTATTGGATTTTACTAACTTTTGTAGAAAACAGTTCTTATCGATGTAATTGTAATTTCAGAATAAATTAATGCAAAAGCTATCTTGTTTCAGTAATTAGTTTTTCTTTTGTGTTTCTTCAGCAGGTAAGCAGTTCAGATATTAAGAATGGTAGAAAATGCAAGACATTGTATTCTGCAATTTTATCCCTTATAGCAATCACTTTTTTGTCTTGTTCCAGAATCTTTTTAACGTCCCTGTATTTCTCCATTTTCTTTTTTATTGCCCTTGACATCTTTCCCCAAAACTGACCTTTCATATCTCTATGTAGCCAAAACCTTGCCGCTGCAACCAACTTGGCCGGTGTTCAGAAGGTTGCAATGTGATTTTTAGAAATCTTTCATCATTGTGGTCACTAAATGTAGCCTTAAGGCACATGGACTTGACCATCTCATTGGTGTGGAATGAGAAAGGTGATTTCCTGTCCCTCTGATACTCTCCAGTAATCTAGCAGCAATATACATTTCCCAAGAAAGGATGAGTAGTTACAGACAATCATCTTCATCCAATTATTGGTGATCTTACTGGACCACTGCAGTTGTGAACAAGCCTCCGTTTTCATGGAATTAGTTCATAGAGTCATTGTCTTTGCAAGAAGGAAGAATTTGTGTTCTTCAAACTGCTGAAGAAATTGGGAGGAAGAGCTTGCTTCACTGCGAGATGTCATAATGGTAGCATGAACTCAATATAATTAATAATTAATATAATAATGTCTTCCCAATTCACATGAGTCTATAAATTAAAATCGATTCCTTAACTGGTAAGAATATTGGATAGCGTTACCACTTAGGTTCTGTACAGGAAATGATTTAAAAATGCACCAGTTAAAATTGGCATGGGTCCAGTGAAGAAACTGGCCCTTCAGCCTATTAAGTCTGCACTAACTTTCCTCCCACTAATCCTGCAATAATCCCAACACACCAGGGGACCTTCACAATAGCCAGTCAACCTGGCGATGTGCACTTCTTTGGGATGTGAAAGGAAACCAGAATTCCTGGGGGAAGTCCACCGTGCCAGGATGGTCAGGATTGAACCGTCACTGGATCTGTGAGATAGTTGCCTTCTGCTGTCCATTCAACATCTTGTTAAAATTCATGTTGCCATTCTCAAGTCCTGGAATATTTAAGAGTGGCAGCACTTTGATAATATACCATTTTATTTTTCAATCAGGACTCTGCTGTAGAACTGTGTAATCTAAATTTTTAATGAAGTAATTTGCAAGCTTTACAGTGGATACAATGGGCTAAATGCATTTGTGTACATAAACCAGGAAGGAAAGCCATGCGTTCCCTGGATCCTGATTTGAATTTCTGTTGAAGAATTATACCTGTTAAGAATACGGACCAGTACCAATGCTCTAAAGAAAACAGTAAGTTTGAGGATCTGCACACCAATGGGCTCTGTGGATTTTTGTAATGTTAACCTTGAGCTATGACCAATTTTATGGGTGGGCTTTGATCCAAGCCACTTTAATCTTGAACTACATAGTATAAAAGTTTGCAAACATCAAGTACGGCAACCATGTTTTACCAGCATTTAAAATTCTCTGTACTTTTTTATATGTAAGATTACTGTCTTCCAAAACATTTTGAAAATAAGGATTTGGGAAAAGATATTCACTTTTAGTTTGGATAAAAATGTATCAGACATTCCATCTTCTTGATTAACTTGCAGTGAAGTTAGAATTTCTGTTAAACTTATTTAAAACTGTTAGCTCACAACAGAAAGTGTATTCAGTGTTTTGAGGTGAAGGTACTTGGCTTGAAGAATTTTGTTAGAATTTTACTTTTATTAAATTTTTAATTATTTAAAGCTAAGATTGGCCACCAATTGGCCAGGGTAGCCATCCCCAGGATTATAGCCAGGATTATTTTTGTGCTTCAAAGCTGGCATGCCCGCCTAAATTACAGAAATTCACAGAAGCCATTTGCTCCATCGTGTGCCTCCCAGGCTCCAATTCTGATGTTGTACCCTTGTAGTGTGCTTTTTATTTAAAAATTCTGGGATAAGTTTCAGAAAAAGTTCATTTCCACCATCCCTCAGCAAGATCCCTCTATCCTCAAGAAATCTTTGCTTCCAAGCTTCTTTAAAAAAAATCTACAGAAGAGAGAGGTTCATCGTACCTGCTGTCATCCAGTGAGGTCTTCTACAATTTTGTTTACAATTAAATCTCACCTCAATATCCATATTTGAAAAAGAAAAAACCTCACACGATTGTTCTAATGTGAGCCCTTGCTGCATCTTTTTCTGTAAGGTTCTGTAGACTAAAAGAGGAAATTCCTTCTGATGAATATAGTGGTCAGACCCAAAATGTTGATTGTCTTTTACTTCTTACGGATGCTGCATGACCTCCTGAGTTTCTCACGCATGTTATTGATGACACTTTTTCTTATTCTAATATATCCTGATTTCAGAGTATTATCTTCCAAAGCATGAGCTACGATATCCCAAATTTCGATCTCTAATCCAACAAATCAAACTCTTTGGCTGTTACTCTATGTCACACGTCAAACTTTGGCCCGCGATATAATTATATTTGGCCCGCAAGATAATTTCAAAAATGTATTAAAGGTGGCCCGCTGGCCGCCGCGCCAGTATAGCGCATGCACAGTAATACAACAAATCCCAGAATGCATTGCGTCAGCCTGCTAATCGCCCCCACCTCCTCTGTTTACATTGCAGGGTCTCACCGTGGACTCTGGTTTTGGGGCCTGGCCGGTGTCAGGGGAAGCCAAGGCCGCTTCCCAGCGCCCGGTACCGGAGGCCTCGGCCCTGACCTCGCCAGGACCGTTGCCCACTCCCCCTCCCTGCCGCAGGCCGATCCGCAACTCACGGTGACGGGGCCGCTGATCCGCCGAGATGCCGCCCTGCAGCGAGAGCCGATGCCCCCGCACTGTCGTTGTCCAACCCAATCTCCCACAAACCCCGCCCTCCCGCACACAGGCCTGAGTAAGGATTATGAACTTTAATCTCAGGATAAAACGATCTTCCAATAGTTTCATGTCACAGTGATAAATATATTCCTGGTTAAAAATGGTCCTGCACCTGGATACAAGCTCATTAGGCATAAAACTTGAAAAGTGTGTAAATCAAAGGATATCTGTACCAATGGAAAAAGGGCATGGCAAATAACCCTGCTCGAGTTCATGCCCACAATCGGTCACCCTTTTGATTGTTTCAGGAATCATGTTATTCTCCCATATTCTCAATAGCCCTCAGATTTTACTATTCGACAGCACACTAGCAACATTTGACAAATCCTCTTATAGAGAAATATTATTTATTGAATATTTTATTTCTCATTTGTTAATGCTTCTGGAAAGAGTTTATCCAAAACTATTATTAAACATTTATTTTAATAAGAAAAAGTTTAACATTACATATGTTGAAAGAAGAGAAAACATGCAGATGTTGTTGAAAATTTTCAATCAATATTTAGTTTGGCCCTCGACTTAGTCCAAGTTTTTAATTTTGGCCCTCCGTGAATTTGAGTTTGATACCCCTGCTCTATGTAGTTTTAATTTGTTGATAGAACGGATAAACATTTTGCATAGTTTCACACATGATAAATAACAAAACATTTACTGTATAATGATACAAAAGATATAGAGATATAAAACGTATACAAAGGTACAAAGTTGTAAAGGTACACAAACTTTAAAGAGATACGCAATTCAAAAAAATATTTCTCATGCTCACGCTTCCTTCACATCTTGTAGAATAATGAGCAAGTCGTTAGCCTGTGCAAATATTACAATATATAACATCATAGTCACTATGGTAACACTACAAACAATAGTTCTCCAAGAGATTGGCACAAAATTAACAAAGAATTAAAAACAAGGTTTTAACCTTTATATTCTGGCCCCTAATTATCATAATAGACATTAATGGCTAATATAAAATAAATGAAGTAAATATATTAAGTATAAGATTAGAAATCAAAACTTTCAGCTTCCTGTAAGAGAGATTTTAGTAATAGGTCTATTTAAGTAACCAATTTTGGTTTTAATAGGCACTTGCCAAATGAGACCTTTCTTGTCTGGTACTGTATTCATGATTTTCCCTAGCAACCAAGAATTTCTTGAAGAATTGTCCATGATAATTACAGTATTTCCACAAAATTACATTTAGCTTTGGACCATTGTTGTCGTTCTTGTAATAATTAAAAATAAATCTGAAAGGAATTGCACTTGTCTCCATCTGTGTTTTGCATAAATATCTTCTTTCTGAAATTGACCTGGAGGCATCAAAGGTTTAGATTTAAGAAGTAGGAGATGATTTGGTGGAAGTGCCTCGATGTCATTTGAATCGACATATTTTTGTTATTGGACAACTATTTAAAATACCTTCGATTTCACACAAAACTGTTTGAAGATTGTTATCGTTGAGTATTTGACTATTCAAAATGGAATTAAGAATTTTTCTGATTGATCTAATCATTTTTTCCCACACACCTCCATGATGTGATCCTGTGGGTGGGTTAAATATTCAATTTCTTTCTGAAGTAATGAATCATGAATTTGATATTGAAAACAATTTTGAATTGCTTTTCTTAACTCTAGTTGACCTATAAAGTTAGATCCATTATCAGAACGTAATTCCTTTACTTGACCACATCTGGCTATAAAACATCAATGAGTCTATATCAAGCGATGACGCTGCTTCAATATGAATTGCTCTTGTAGTCAAACTGGTAAAAATAGCCCCATATCATTTTTCAACAATTCATCCTTGTTTTACTTGCAAAGGACCAAAATAATCAACTCCCATGCATATAAATGGGGTTTCATCAGGTGAAAATCTGTCCTGAGGCAAATCTTCCATTTGTTGTCCAGGTTTAGCATTTTTCACATTGACAATTAACGCATTTCTTTTAATCAATGTTGAAGCACCAATATTTTTGGTGCAGTTCTGATAACAAATGATTGCAACCACCATGACCTGTTTTCTCATGTATATGTTAAACATTCAAATCAGAAATATGAAATTCCTTAGCTAATATAATTGGATATTTCACTTCTGGCATTATTTCTTTTTCCAATCTTCCTCCTACTCTCAATACATTAGTTACAAGAATAGGATTTAGCTTGTAAACACAACTTGTTTTTGTAACATACAGATTCTTCAATTTTGATATCTCGTTATCAAGTGCCCTTTTCTGGCAAAATGAATTATTTCCAATTCAGCATTCGCCAAATCTTCAACTGTTAGGTAACATCTCTTTTTAGTCTTCAGATTCTTGGTCTTGACGTGATTTAAAAGCATAGTTTTTAACCTAAGAATCCATGCTACAGCCTTTTTCAAATGAAACCATGAAGAGTGATGGCAAATTAATTGAGTGATCACATTATTTTCATGAGATATTTGAATTGTATTTACATTAGTGTTTTGGATTTCAGGATTCTCCATTGAAATTTCTTTCAACTCATCTGGATTTTGAGGCCACTCTTATTGAAATCGCAAAAGAAATTGAGGAATGATTCTGTTTGTAAAAGATTGAACTTTTGATCCTCGTGAAGCCATATCAGCTGGATTTTCCACTGTTTTAACATTTTCCCATTGATTAGCATGCAAAACCTTTTCAATTTCATTAACTTAGTCACAAAGGTACAAAACCTTGTGGTCTTGTTATTAATGTATTTAAGCACTGATTTACTATCAGTCCAAAACATAGAGTCTGCTAACTCCATATGTAATTCTCTTAACACAGTGTCCATTTTGCTCACCATAGTAGTGGCAGTCAATTCTATTCGAGGTATGGTGATTGGCTTTAATGGAGCCATTCTGGCTTTTCCCATTACAAATCCACAATGTACTCGCTCTTGATTATTTTGCAATACTAAATAACTGGCAGTACCAAAACTACCTTCACCTGCATCAGCAAAGTGGTGTAACGGAGCAAATATGGCAATTCCAAAATCTGTTGGTTTTAAACATCTGTTGACTTCCAAATTTCATAACATTTTAAGACTCTCAATCCAATCTTGTGCGATGGATTCTAGTATAGTGTCATCCTATCCAAATTTTCTTCTGCACAATTCTTGCAGAATTTTCTTGGCTATTAATACTACTGGTGCCAATATTACCAAAGGATCGTATCGTATTTTGAGCTTAAGATCGAAAGAATACCTCTTCTTGTTAAAGGCCATTCTTTCAAAACAATTTTGAATTTGAAAACGTCAAGATTGAACACACCATTGTACCCCTAGAATTCTTTCAGGTAGAACGTCACAATACAAATCAAAATGTTTTATCTCCTTTACTTTTTCTACCTCAGGAATAACAGCCAACTTATCTCGACTATTGCTAATCCATTTCACAAGGAAGAAACCTCCTTTATTGCAGATCTCTTTTAACTCATGATAAAGATCTATCGCTTTTTTTCTGAAACCACTGAAATAAGAGAATCATTAACCTAGAAATTATTTCTGATGAAGCTAAGTTGCTCTTCATTATCTTCAGTGCATTTCCTGAGAGCAAAATTTGCACAACTCAGTGACAAAGTTGCTCCAAGTAGATGAACTGTTATTCTGTATTCAATCATATCTTTACTATAATCTCTATTAGGCCACCATAACAATTGTAAAAAAAATCACTATCTTCTGTTGGTACTTTTACTTGATGAAACATCACCTCAATGTCTACAATTACAATAGGCTCTTTACAAAATCTTATCAGGACACCTATTAAAGTACTGGTTAAGTCTGGACCTTGTAAAAGTTGAGAATACAATAAAACTCCTTCAAATGATGCTCCACAATCAAATTCTACATGAAGTTTCTTCTTTTGTGGATGTATAACTCCATGATGAGGTAAATACCATTTTTTACCATCTGTTCAGCAATTATTTACTGGCATACAAATTTCCCTTTTCTTCAAAGGTAGAGTAGTGGCCATCAACGTATTTAACAGAATTTGAAACTAAATCCAGAAACTGCTTCTCCTCTGAAAATTCTTGAATATCTGAGACATTCATGAAAATCAATTTTAAACTGTTTGTCCCACAGATCATTAAGTTTCACAGCTGAAATTCTGTTGACATTCCTGATCATTATTCATTTTTCCTTCTAATGTTCCATTGATCGTCCATCTGAGCAATGTTCTCACGGCATAAGGTCCTTCATTTTGACTCCTTATTCTACAAGTCTGAAAGCTTTTGGTGCATGTAATCTAATTAACATCTCAATCTTAGGTAAGAAAACATCTTTTAGATGAGTGTATGTTTGATTTCATCCTGATATGGAATATTCTCCTTATTCAGAGGCAGTCTTCTGAGTATATACACTTGGAAGATCCCAAAATTCATTGCTATCTGTAAACCTGAAACTATATTAGTTTCAATCTTCTTTTCATCACTCATTGTCTTTAATAAGATCTGTAATCCTTTTCAATGAAGATTAAGTTTATTCATTAATTCAACAGTGCAAAGTGATGTGGTACTTCCTGGATCAGGAAATGCGTAGGTCTTCAGTATGAAGCTCTCTTTTTAAATCTTTAACCTGCACAGGAACTATTGAGAGGGCTTTGTCACCAGCCCCAGTAAGATTGTTTGCTTGAACTGAAGCTGAAGCGTCCTCTCCAACTGTGTCTTTAGTCTTGGATTCAGATTATTTGACTTTCTTTTCAACTTTACGACATTCAGTATGCAGTAACCTGGGATGCTTTAAACTGCATATATGACAACTGAGTCGCTTATAAGTTTTGCTGTTGTGTCCTTTAAACAAGCAACCAAAACATATTCCATTCTTCTTTAAAAAGGTTAATTTCTCATCATGCAACTCCAATTGTGAACATCTTTTTAAAGCATGATTATCTTTGCAATACAAACAGCTTCTCCTTGGTTTTCTTGTTCTTTCCTGTGCTTGTATCTGACGCAGCAGCAACAACGGTACTTCCCTTTAATTTTTGTTGAGACAATGACTTAGACCTTTTTACATCTTTAGGAACTATTGAAGTATCCTTAATATTTCCAAATACTGGTACAGTGGTAACATGCACATGGCATTCCAAAAATTGTATAACATCCTGAAAAGCGGTGTCCCTTCTGGGAAGCATCTCAAGCTCTGCAAGTTTGGTTCTCCATAAATCCTTCAGCTTATAAGGCAATTTGTTTATAATAATTGACAAATTAGCAAGCAGATTCAGCTCTTGCACATGTACACTACTTCCCATTGTGTTCCAACATCCTCTCAGAAAGAGTGCATATGCTTGTAAGGTCTTTGCACCCTCTGATCTTATTGGTGACCAAGAAATAATCTTGTCTCTGTGGGCCCTTGCGATTTTATGTTCATCTCCATAATAATGATGCAATAATTCTTTTGCCCCTTTAAAACCTTGTCCTGGGTTTACATATTGGCAATTGTTGACTATTCCTTCATCTGTCCTCCAGTGTACTCTTCCAGGTAATTCAGACGATCTTTAGTGTTTTTAGTATTACTTTCAATGTGATGTTCAAAGGATTTCATGAACGTCAGGTATCGTAATGGATCTCCATTTAAAAACTAGAATTTCATTCTTGGATAAACCGTATGAACCTTGTTGTTGTGCTAACAGAGCAGAGATTTCATTTTGTTTTGCTATAAGCGATATATTGTCTTGTCCTCTATGGCTTGCGACTGGTTGTCTTGAGTGGATGGAGAAAACTGATTTTGAACTGGTGCCATAGGTGTAGGACCTTGATGGCATTGGTGGGAATCCTTGAGATGCAAGTGATGGCATTGGTGGAGATCCTTGACCTGTAGCTGGTTCTCCAGCAACATGAAGAGACATCAGTGGTTGTGTATGATCAACTCGCATGGTTGAACTTTTTTGAAATACTCTCCTTTCGGGAAGATCCTTATATTGTGCGCTCTGGAGAGATTGAATGTCACTGGCATTTTCCACAGGATTGGTCATTGTAATTTGAGCACTAGCAGCGACACCCGTGGCTCCTTGCTTGACTTTATTTATTTCTTGTGGCTGCGATACCCATGGCTCTGCTGGAAAGTTAGGTGCTAGCCCTTTGGATATGTGACAATTCTTGCACAAGCCTGAGCTAGTGCTTTCACTTTGTCCATATTCATAGCACGTTGTTCCTCCAGCTCTAGTCTTTTCTCTATTCAATAATCTATTTTGTTCTTCACTAGCCATTTGTAACTTCAGTTGCTGATTCTAGATTTGAATCTCCTTATCTGCTAAAGCACATCTTTTCTCCAACCACTTGTTGTGATCAGACAGTAGCTAAGTCTGCTTGCACCTTAGCATGCATAGTGGACATGCTTGAAGCACACAAAGCTGTACTTGCTCTAGATGCCTTTGAAGACTTTGAAGATCTTCCTGTACTTATAACCTTTAAAATACTATCATCAGGATTTATATTTGAACTTTCAGATACCGCTGACTGAGTCTGTCTTCTGCATTTCGGTTGGTACAGCACCTGTAGGATTTTGCAACATCTGTTCCATTTCCACTAACCTTTAAGCCAGTGAATGAGGCCTACAGTGCCTTGACAGAGTCTTCATGCTTGCTAGTTGAAGCTGCTGCTTCTTTGGCTACTGGCTCCTACCTCCTCCCAAGTGTTGTCGGTCCACCTTGCTAGCTCAACTCACAATCAAACAGTTCTTTGAGAGGAGCTGTTTGCTTGAGGTCTTTAGCCGATGAGACTTCTTGTCTATCTTGGGTTATTCACAGTGCAACCTGGCTTCCCCTGGTTCCTGGGAACTGGAAGTGAATTTTATATCTTTCTTGGCCCCTTTGAGAGAGTTGCTGCTGGGTGAATTGCCTCTGTGGTACTGCACACAATAACATTTTCTGGGCTTCCGGCCAATTCTGCTACCAGAGCTGTGGCTTATCTTTTTCAAGGTCGCAGTGTCTGGCCAGTCCTTGTCTCGGTTTCAAACTTCACAATTCACAGATGGGTTTTCACAGACTTCTGAAATATTCTGTTATTATAGCGTGGATGTCTCTTGGCTTTAAATCAAGCTGTGAATTCTTTTAGAAAATTTTAAGAGCCTTTATTCCGAACAAAGTTCACAATTAAATTTTTCTTGGACTCAAAATATAGACAACACTTTCCTTACTCTAAGACATCCTAATTTCAGAGTATCATCTTCCAAAGATGAGCTCCGATATCCCAAATTTAGAGCTCTTTAATCCATCAAACTCTGTGGCTGTTACTTTATGTAGTTTTAATTCATTGATAGACAGATAAACATTTTGCATAGCTTAGCATTAAGAATTGATAACAATGAATAACAAAGCATTTACTGTATAGTGATACAAAAGATACAAAATCTTAGAGATACACAATTCAAAGAAAAATTTCTCATGCTCATGCTTCCTTCACATTTTTTAAATGAGAGGCAAGCCGTTAGCCTGGGCGGATATTATGACATATTACATCATAGTCACTATGGTAACACTACAAACAATAGTTTTCTTAAAGAGACAGGCAAAAAATTAACTAAGAATTAGAAATCTCCCTTCCAGAATATTGGTCCCCGTCCAGTTCAGGTGTAACCTGTCTCTCTTGTACAAGTCACCTCTGCCCCAGAGATCCCACTGTAGCAGGCCAGTTTGGTCCTATGAATCCATGATGCCCAATTTACACCCATTAATCTACACCCCAGTATGTTTTTGAAGAGTGGAAGGAAACTAGCCCCAAGGAAACCCACGCAGACATGGGGAGAATCTACAAACTCCTTATAGTTCGGAATTCGAACGCAGTTCCGATTACTAGTGCTGTAACGGCATTGCGCTATCTGCTAAGCCAACAGTTCTGCCGTTTCTTGAAAAATCAAATGAGACCACCTCACCAAAACAGTATTTTTGATGTTCTCTGCTCCTTGATCTGGTGAATCAGAAACTCCTGCTGGACACAATTCTCACAGGAGTTATTGTCAGGCACATTGGAAGATTCCCCGACTTCCCACATCCTACAGTAGGAGTACTGGACAACCCTCAGTGCTATCTCATCTGCATTAACTGCTGAAAAGAAAATCAACATTGAGCTCCATCTGACCTACTGTCACAGTGCAGCCTCTGTTTGTCAAACCCTCAGTGTCCCATTCTTCCACTGGCCTCTGAGCCGAAGCCTCAGTGTCCCACTCTAACACAGGCAATCAACCCAGAGCCTCATTGTACTGTGATGGATTATATTGTGTATATTTGGGGAGATAAATTGTGCCAGGTTTTTTTTTAGTGTAGGTCACATACAAACACTTCAAAACAAATCTTATTTAAAATTCTGGAGCTCTGTTCATGCGAGATATTCTGGTGCCAAAAGCCTTTGCAAAAGCTTTGGAAAGTACCCAAGAGACTTCACTAATGGATTATTGTTTACAAAAAGGCAACAGATGTAAGAACTCATCAGTGCTGCAGGTTCCCTGTAGTGGAACATGCTGTTCCAAGACGGTCATGTGGTTTTGCAAGCAGAGAGAATCAAATGTTTTTTTTCTCGGAGTCGGGGAGAGTTCTGCAGTTTTACAGTCTGCAGCAGCAGCTGCGACTGGAACAGGACAAGCTGGCAAGCTTGTGGAAAACCTCATTTGGAAGACTGGTTGTGAGTGCTTAGTTCAGCCTGGTTAAAGCCCTTGTGGTTCATGCAAGAGGAGAGGACTGGCTGTCTAATGTTTCACTTGGAATAAGGGAAACAAAAAGGAACTCTATGGTGACCTGAAATAAAGAGGTTATCATCTGGAGAACCCTGAGGGGGAAAGTTTCTTCGGCAACACACTGAAGTAGCTGATTAAAAAGGAATCAGTTGTGGGTGTCTAGTGAACAACAAATCTCTCTCTGAAAATCGACAAGCACCTTCCTGAGTGGTAACCATTTACCTTTAAGTATCAAAGCCTGGAGAAATTCATAAATGTTAAATTCTGTGCACAGTAAAAGAATTGGCTGCAACCAGTGAACTTGGAGGAATGAGCAGTGAGATTGGACTGTGAATCAAAGAACTTTTCTGAACTTACACATTACATACACATGAGCTTAGAATTAGAAGGGGGTTAAGTTAGTTAAGTCAATAGTAAGTTAAAGTGTGATTCTGTTTTCATGTTTAAAGATAATTAAAAGCAACTTATGTTTAAGTAACCATTTGTTTTGGTGAATATCTATTGTAGCTGGGTTTTGGGGTCCTCTGGGCTCAACAGTACCACTCTTACACTGGCCTCTTGAGGCTGGTGGGGTGTAAAGTGAGGACCAGAGGAACACAGTCTTTGTTCTGACTGGTAAAGGCAGAAGTATGAGATGTGGTGAAGATATGGGTATAGTCTGTAACAAGCACAGGAAGGGACTAAAGTAGTAAGTGACCTGGACTGGACAGACTGCATCCCAGGGTTATGAAAGAGGCAGATAAAGAGATTGTGAACAAATTATAAGAGATCTTTAAAGAATTAAATCTGCACGTAATAAGATATCAATGAGATTGAAAGAGTACAGAGCGACAAGGGATAAAGGGCAACTCAGGAGGGGGAGGGGAGAATGGGGTTAAAGAAATTTTAAATAGGAGAATAAGGAAAATGTCTGATGTTTTAGAAATGTTGTCTTATAAAGTGTTCAAAACAAGAAAGCAGAATGCAAGATAGAGTAAGAAAAACAATATAGAGCTAGAATATTATCGGACCATTCACCCTTAATATTGACAATAAAGTTAGAGGACATCCCTCCAAGAATGTACAGATGGAGATTAAACTCCATGCTACTCAAAAGGCAGCATTCATTGAAAGACAAATTAAAATGTATTTTGAAATAAATACGGAATCAGTGAAAGATAAGTTTATACTATGGGACGCAATGAAAGCATTCATTAGAGGGCAAATAATAAGGTATGTAACCAAGATGAAGAAGGACTATAATCAGGAAACAGAGCAGTTGGAAAGGGAAATAGTAAATATAGAAAAAGAATTAGCAATGAAGGAAGATACAACTAAAAGAAGAGAATTGGCAGATAAAAAAATAAAATATGAAACACTACAAACATATAAGGTGGAGAAGAATATAATGAAGACAAAACAGAAATATTATGAACTAGGGGAAAAAAACACACAAAATTCTAGCATGGCAGCTTAAGACAGAACAAGCTAAGAAAATGGTATTGGCATCAAGGAAAAAAGACAAACAAATCACATATAATCCAAAGGAGATCAAGGAAAACTTTAGAGAATTCTTTGAACAATTATACCAAACTGAAAACGAAGGGAAAGAAAGGAAAATAGATGAATTTTTAACTAAAATTGAACTACCAAAATTACAAATAGAGGAACAAAATAAATTAACAGAACCATTTGAAATAGTAGAAATACAAGAGATAATAAAAAAATTACCAAATAATAAAACACCAGGAGAGGATGGATTCCCAATAGAATTCTATAAAACATTTAAAGATTTATTAATTCCTCCCCTCCTGGAAGTAATCAACCAGATTGGTAAAACACAAAGCTTACCAGATTCATGTAAAACAGCAATAATTACAGTAATACTAAAGCAAGGGAAAGATCCACTCGCACCAGTGTCATATAGACCAATATCATTACTTAACACAGATTATAAGATAATAGCTAAACTATTAACAAACAGATTAGCAGAGTATGTACCGAAAATGGTAAATCTAGACCAAACTGGATTTATTAAAAAAAGATGCACAACAGACAATATTTGTAAATTTATTAACTTAATTCATGGAGTAGAAGGGAGTAAAGTGCCAACAGTAGCAGTTGCTTTAGACGCAGAGAAGGCCTTTGACAGAGTAGAATGGAATTATTTATTCAAAGTATTGCAAAAATTCAGTTTACCAGAGAAGTATATTAATTGAATTCTTTGGCTTGGCTTCGCGGACGAAGATTTATGGAGGGATTAAAGCATTATATAAGGGGCCATTGGCGAAAGTGACAGTAAATGGATATATATCAAAGCAATTTAACTTAAGCAGGTCAACACAGCAGGGATGCCCACTATCACCCTTATTGTTCGCGTTAGCTATAGAACCAATAGCAGAATTGATAAGAACAGAAAATAATATAAAAGGGATAAAAATAAAAGACAAGGAATATAAAATCAGTTTATTTGCGGATGATGTTATAGTATACTTAACAGAACCAGAACTATCAATAAAAGAATTATATAAGAAATTGAAGGAATATGGAGAAGTGTCGGGTTACAAGATTAACGTAAATAAAAGTGAAGCAATGCCAATGAATAATGCGGATTTCTCAAAATTTAAGAAGGAATCACCATTCAGATGGTAAATGCAAGCAATAAGATACCTAGGTATACAAATAAATAAAAATCTCGCGCATCTATATAAACTCAATTATTATCCACTAATGAAAAAATTACAGGACGATTTAGAGCATTGGAAAGATATACCATTAACACTAATAGGAAGGATAAACTATATTAAAATGAACATTTTCCCAAGGATATTATACCTATTTCAGGCATTGCCAATACACTTGACAGAGAAATTCTTCAAGGAGTTAAAGAAAATAATAAGGAAATTTTTATGGAAAGGGGGGGAAACCGAGGATAGCACTAGATAAATTAACAGAATGGTATAAACAAGGAGGCTTACAACTGCCAAACTTTAAAAATTATTATAGAGCCGCACAATTAAGATACCTATCAGACTTTTATCAAACAAGAGAAAAGCCAGATTGGACTAGATTAGAATTAGATAAAATAGGGGAAAAGATACCTGAACACATATATAAATGGGATGAAAAATTGGTACAACATAGAACTTCTCCAGTATTACATCATCTACTCAATATTTGGAAAAAGATTTATGTAGAAAGGAATAAAACAAATTATTAATTACCAAAACTAATATAGACGCAAAATAAGTTACTCCCTTTTACAATAGATAACCTTTCCTTTAGAGAATGGGAGAAAAAAGGGATCAAAAGAATAGAAAATTGTTTTTCAGGAAATAGATTATTATCCTTTGAACAAATGAAAGATAAATACAATATAACTCAAGATACAGTGCTGGCATATTACCAATTGAGATCCTACTTGAAGGACAAATTAGGAAGCAGTCTGAGTTTACCAGACTTTGAATATGTGATTACAGATACAATGATAATCAAAAGATTTATAACAAATATGTATATTAAACTGCAAGAAAAGGAGAATGAGGAAACAAATGGTAAAACTAAACAAAAATGGGAACAAGATTTAAATATAAAGATAAAAAAAGGAAACATGGGAGAAGTTATGTTCTGGAACGATGAGAAATACAATAAATACAAGGTTACGTATGATACAATATAACTGGATACACAGGCTATACGCTACACCTCAAAAGTTAAATAAATGGGACCAAACATTATCTGACAGATGTTTTCGATGTAAAAAAGAAATGGTAACAACAATTCATGCAATCTGGACATGTGAGAAAGTAGAAAAATTTTGGGAAGATCTAAACCAAATATTAAATAAAATTACAGAAAACAATATACCAAAAAATCCAGAGATCTTCCTCCTAAGTAACATAAAAAACAAAAAATTTGGAATTGATTTGGATGGTGCACAAAAAAGATTTGTTAAGATAGCTCTAGCCGTAGCAAAAAAATGTATTATGTCAACCTGGAAATTGGAAGTAATTTGAAAATACAACAATGAATAAATGTATTCCATTAGAAAAAATAACATATAGTTTAAGAAATAATATTGAAATATTTAAACAAATATGGGAGCCTTACATGAAACACAATAGAGAAAACCTACCGGGGACATTCACTACCTAAATTAACGAAAGGAGAAGGAAGTGAAAAGAATTGACTCAGTGGAATTTCTTGTTTATTTTTATTGAATGACAACATTGTTTGACTGGTTTAATGTATCCTAGATTTTGTACTTTAAATGGATGGGGGGGGGAGGTAGGGAGGGTGGGATGGGAGGAGGGAGGTGGGGGGAGAAAATGGCACTGTATATATTTGAAAAGGAAAATGTATGTATCATGGTCAATGTGGTTTGAAATATAAAACTAGAAAAATAAAAATTAAAAATTAAAAAAAAAATTTTGACATCATGTTCAGCACAGATGTGGGTGAAAGGCCTGTTTTTGTGCTGGTCTTTGTTCTATGATGTGCTTTTGCTTGAGTTTAACAAGTCACAGCTTTTACAGTGAATCTCTGATGATCCAGAAGCCTTGGGATCTACAATACTGTACTGGCTGATTTTCTGGACAATGAATTCACATTCTCAGTGGAGAACATACTGCCTTGCAGCCTGGCTGGGAGTCAAGTGCCCCAGAACACACAAGGCTGCAGCAAAAGTCCAAGCCAAGTCCATCGCAGAATCTGACCTATCTATTGAAGACATTGTGAGCCATGACCTCAAAAAAGCAGCCAACATTATCTAGGACTCCCATCACCCAAGTTGCAACCTCTTTTCAATGTTACCTTTGGGAAGAAGGTACAGAGGCCTGATGTCCGGCACCAGTGCATCCAAGAACAGTTGTTTCCATTTTCTCAAAATTTGGGACCAGAAAGGGATTAAGACAACAAATGATTGTCCTGAATTGACTCATTTTTTATCATTTGAAAGACTGAAGGAAAAAATATGAAATACCAACTCATACACTTTTTTGTTATTATCAAATTAAATCAACGTTGCATGATTATTTTGGGAGGCATTTGCTTTTACCTAAAGAGTTGCAATTTGAGATGTTGATTCGTGATGGAGGGAAGAAAGGTTTTATTTCAGAAATGTATAAATTATTGCAACAGAAAATGCCTAAATTGAGTTGCATAAGTCACGGCTTAAATAGGAGGATTTGGGAGTTTGAGTTTGATAATGAACATTGGAAAAATATTTGTAGAGATAATATGACAAAAATTATAAATGTTAGATATAGGCTTGTAACTTATAATTTTATACACCAATTGTATTTGATTCTGGAACGTTTGAAAAGATGTAATCTGAGTGTATCTGATTTGTGTTTTTGTTGTAATGCTCAGAAAGGTACGTTTTTACATTCAATATGGTCTTGTGATAAGGTTAGATTTTTTTTTGATTTCAGGTAAGAGATTGTTCACAGAATATTTTGAAAATTAAATTTTCTTTAGATCTAAAAAAAATTTGGAGATATTAGTGAATTGGGTTTGTTTTATAAATTGGATAAATTTCAATTAGCTTTTTTTGAGATTCGCATTAGCAGCAGTGAGGAAATGTATAGCTATTAAGTGGAAAGATCAGGTAGAACTTAATTTACAGAGATGGCATTTGAAATTAAGGTTGTTGGAGAAGATAACATAACTTAAGAGATAAATATTATATTTAGAAAGATTTGGAGCCCATATTTGGATTATTTCAATTTGAAAATTTAAAGATAGGGATTTGAGTGCAGTGGAGTCTCCTTACCATAAGTTAAGTGAACTGTGTTTAGTATTCTCTTGTTTCTTCTTTTACTTTTTTGATGGTAGTTAGGGGTTTTGGGGTAGATTGGAGGGAGGGTGTAATTTTAGGTTGGGAAGAGAGGGGTTGGAGTTCTAGTAAATTTTTAGTTTATATACATATTGTTTTATTGTATTGTCTGTAATCATATTTGCTTTTCTTATAAATAAAATATTTTTAAAAAACCAAGTTGTTTCCAACAGCGATTTGACCCCCCCATAACCAATGCAGTCATCTGCATGACTGACGCAGCACACTCTTTGACTATTAGCCAATTATGAATATAAAGATTGCTTTCCTCCTTCTCTTATATTATCGTGGTTTTTTTTTGTAGCTGAGAAGCTAACTGCACTAAACTTTCATTGCTTCTGTACATTGTACCAATCTCCATGACCATAAACTTCATTCATTCGTTCAGATTTTATGCAGTAATAAAGTTTTTCAGAGAACAAGATAAGTTTTAATGGGAGTGTGGGAAATGGGTCCCCTGCTGATTTTAAAGGGAGTGTGGGAAATGGGTCCCTTGGGTTTTAAAGGGAGCACAGGAACCAGTATCCAGTGTACCAGATTTTGAAAAAGCTGGATCACAAATGATCAGTGTTTAACTGAAGGAGTCACCCCAGGGATTTGTGCAGAGGCCCCCCAATCACCTGAAGTCATGTGCACATTCACCCAGCTAGTACTGAGAATGGCAGCACATGCTTTGTGGGGGGAGGGGGAGGTCAAGGATAGATATGTCAGGGTAGCAAATGTGTGGGGGAGAATCATAGGAAGTCACAGTTCTGAAGCAGTTATCTGGACCATTATCTCCCTTGTTCCAAAAATAGACTAAGATAATAAGATCCCATCAGGCCCAAAGCCTGATCCTTGAAGATTCATCCAGATAGTAACAGAATATGGGAAGGATTTTGTCTCCATCAGTACCACAGACTAGTGAGTTCTGGATGCCCCACTCTCATGAAAACTGAGTAAAGTAATTGTATTAAATTCCCGTCAATGAAATCTGTTATTGGCTTCTTTGCTCGGGAGATCAGTTCTCGTTTACCTTGCCAAGGCCTGGCATCTCTAATGAATTCATTGGCAACTCTCAATGTCCTTATTTCCAATGAAATTAACCCCAGCTTCTCTCTCAATTTGGCAACCCTCCAGTCCTGGAAACACCCTCTAGTCTCTCACTCTCCTACTTCTCATCCTTGCTGCAGTTTGGAGAACAGAAAATGACTGAAACGCAATTAACGCGATGCTATTACAGGACCATTGACTCATTCAAATCAGCCACTCTCTGTAAGGTGTTTGTATGTTCCTCTGTGTGGGTTTTGTCAATGTGTTCCAGTTTCCACCCACATTCCAAAGACACAGGATCAGGAGATTAATTAATCACATGAGTGTATTTGAGCAGCACTAGTTCACGAGCTGGGAGGGCATGTCACAGTGCTGTAAGTAGAAGGCAGCAGGTCAGTCAGCATCCATGGAGAGTGTCAGTTTCATGTTTGAGGACTGAGATCCTTTCCCTCCCCAATCTCCCTTCTCAAATTTGGACAGAGGTAATTTTAAATCGCAGAGACGATAGGAGAAAAGACTGGAGGAAATATCAAGCCATATGGACAGAGTGAACGAGCCTAATTGTGTTGTGTGATGCTGCTGGCATGGCCCAGCAGATCAGGGATCCAAAGTCACAGGTTGATGTGTTACAGTAGGAATGACCATTTTTAGCAGACGAGTTACCTAAAGCTGGCAGTTTCGGTATCACGGGAGATTGTATCAGCCCACCGTCCACACTGACCATCAACCATCCATGACACTTATTCTACATTTCCATCAACTCCCCTCCAGATTCTCCCACCCACAGGGGTGATATGGGCAATTGACAGCAGCCAGTTCATCCCAAACCCCCCAAAGTGACTGGGCAAAGTCCACACAGATAGTGCCAGAGGCTGGGTTTGAATCTAGATTACTTGTGCTGTGCTATCAGAAGAAGCCAGCGGAGGGGGATAAGGATTGCATGTTTGGTTGTGATTGCTGGTATTGTTCACACTTGTAGCAACAGCCCCGATTGTCGAGATTTAGAAAATAGAAACAGGAATGAAGGATGCGCCCCGACAATCAGCAGCTGTTCAGGATAATCAGTAGATGACACACAAGAGGCCGCAGATGATGGAACTCACAGCAAAGAACAATTGCTAGAGGAACGAGGCAGATTGACTGCAGAACTGGGGGCAAAAAGAATAATCAATGTTTCAGGTTGAGACAGGTTCATGAATACAACTGAGGATTCTGCCGCTGCTGGGGATCTGGGACAGTACACAAGTGTTGGAGGAACTTGGCAGATCACGCAGCATCCATGAAAAGCAATAGGGAGTCAATAGCCTTTGCCCTTCTTCAGGTGTACCATCCCTGAACATCAGACTGAACACACCTGAAGAAGGGCTCAGGCCGAAACATTCTCTTCCTGTTCCCTTCCAAGGATGACTCCTGATCTGTATGGATAAGAAAGGCTCGGAGACATGGCCTGAATACCAGCAAAGGAAACTAGTTCAAGGAGACAACTTGAGACAGCATAGTTGGTCAAGTCAAGTTTATTGTGATCTGATTCTACAAGTACAACCTGACAAAAGTGTTCTCCGGTCCTCGGTGCAAAACACGCAGACACACAACCAGGCATAAAGCACAAACAGACAAATAATGCATATGCCGGACTGCTATTTTATCCATAAAAAATAAATAATATTGTTTGGTACAAATGAGAGCCTTGTGAGTGTGAAGAATTCCTTTGGTCGTTCAGCATCTTCACTTCCCATGGGGAGAATTTGCACCTCTGCCTGGTGCTGGCTTTGATACTCCTATATTTCTTTCCCAATGGGAGCCGCTGAAAGATGCTGTGTGCAGGGTGAAGGGGCTTTTGTGTGCCATCTTCAGATAATTATCCTGCCAGATCATATCGATGGGGGGGGGGGGGGGGGGAGAGGGAGACGCCAGTGATCCTCTCTTTGCTACTCTCATCTTTGCTGTCCCATCCATACTTTTGCAGCAACCATTCACGAGGCGATGCGGATGGCCAGGATGCTCAGAGCTCCTACAGAAGGCCACTTCAGCCTCCTCAGGAAGGCTGTGGTGCCTTCCTGACAAGTGATGATTAGGTGCTGAGTGTCCACCATAGGTCACTAGTCGAGTGAACTCCAAGGAACTTGGTGCTCTCCACTCTTTCCCCCCCCCCCCCCCCCACCACCACCACCACCACCACCACAGAGTTGTGTAGTGCTGGGTGCTCCTGAAGTCCACGATCAACCCCTTTGTCCAGGCTTTTGCTCCCCACTCCCCTCTTCATTGAGACCCAGGACAGTGACGACCCAACTCCCGTTGGGATGCAGTCCTGGGTCAGGAGCGGCCACTGAAGCAGAGGACAGGAAAGGGGGGAGGAGGGATGCAGCAGAGGACAGGGGAGGGGAAAGGGGAAGAACCTTCAGACGCTTCCAAAGCACAGAAATGCTGGAGGAGCAGAGCCGGTGGCGATACAATAATGTTGCCCTCCTGTGAGGAGTCCAGACCGCCGGCATTCCCGAGTCTTTGCAGAGGAGAAGGAGGTGGGGGAGGAGGGGGGGATTAGAGCCTCCCGTGACGGTGCAGGGTCCCTGGGGCGGGGTCGGCGGAGGGTTGGTTACTCCCAGCGAAGGGTTGGTTAACACTGCGGCGAAGGCTGGGATGGGGGGAGTTGGGGGCGGCGCTTCTGCTGTTCTCATGCTGCTGGGGATGGCGCTGTTCATCGCCCTGTCGCTCTCGCTCCGCAGCGACAACATGGCGAGCTGTAGCCGGCGCTGCTCCGGGCTGGACCTCTGAAGCCGAGCCCCCGCCTCCCCTCCCTCCTCCTTCACTGCCCGCCCAGTGGAGCGGAGTCCCCGGAGCGCTTGGTGCGGGGGCAAAAGGGGCGCGTCCAGCCCGGGGAGAGAGGCTGCAAACGGAGGTGAGCATTGCTTCCGACAGCCGGGTGGGGGTGGGTGGGTGGGGGGGGGGACGATCCTATTGTGGTGTTTGGGGGAGGCCGTGGTGAGGATTTCCCGCAACTCGCATTGTTTCGGATAGAAAAACATTCTCTCTCTCTCTCTCTCTCTCTCTATCCCCCCGCATCCACTCTCCCTTCCCCCCACTATTCATTCCCCTTTTTTCCGCTCTTTCCCCCTCCCCTCTCCCCTCTCCCCTTCCCCCTCCCCTCCCCCCTCCCCTTCCCCCTCCCCTCCCCCCTCCCCTTTCCCCTTTCCCTTCCCCCTCCCCTCTCCCCTTTCCCCTTCCCCCTCCCCTCCCCTCTCCCCTTCCCCCTTCCCCCTTCCCCCTCCCCTTCCCCCTTCCCCCTCCCCTCTCCCCTTCCCCCTCCCCCTCCCCTCTCCCCTTCCCCCTCCCCTCTCCCCTTCCCTCTCCCCTCTCCCCTTCCCTCTCCCCTTCCCCTCCCCCCTCCCCTCTCCCCTCCCCCCTCCCCTCTCCCCTCTCCCCCTCCCCTCTCCCCTTCCCTCCCTCTCCCCTTCCCCTCCCTCCTCCTCTCCCCTCCCCTCCTCTCCCCTCCCCTCCTCTCCCCTCCCCCTCTCCCCTCCCCCCTCTCCCCTCCCCCCTCCTCCCCTCCCCTCCTCTCCCCTCCCTCCTCTCCCCTCCCCTCCTCTCCCCTCCCCCCTCCTCCCCTCCCCCTCCTCCCCTCCCCCTCCTCCCCTCCCCCCTCCTCCCCTCCCCCCTCCTCCCCTCCCCCCTCCTCCCCTCCTCCCTCCTCCCCTCCCCCCTCCTCCCCTCCCCCCTCCTCCCCTCCCCCCTCCTCCCCTCCCCCCTCCTCCCCTCCCCCCTCCTCCCCTCCCCCCTCCTCCCCTCCCCCCTCCTCCTAGAAAATAGAGGCTGTTTTCTTAAGACACCCTCTCATAGCTGTCCTCAATGGAGTGAAGTCTGGTGCCCATGGTGCCACAGGCCAAGTGAACAGTCCAAGTGAACAGCCCTCTGGTGTTGTGTCTCGTCCTGAGACCTCCATACCAGACAGCGATGCAACCACCCAAAATGCTCTCCGCTGTGCACCTGTAGAAGTTTGAGAGTCTTCGGTGACATACTGAGTCTGCTCAAACACCTAACAAAGTACATCCGCTGGCGAGCCTTCTTTGTGATTGAATAGACATGGAGGCACCAGGACAGATCCTCTGATATGTTCACACACAGCAATTTTAAGTTCTTGACCCTCTCCACTGCTGAGCCCTTGACGAGGACTGGGCCATGTTCCCCTGACTTCCTCCTAAATCCCCAATAGTATCCTTGGTCTTGCTGATGTTGGGTGCAAGGTTGTTGCTGTGACACCACTCAACGAGCCGATCTATCTCCGTGCTGTCTGCTTCCACTTAACTGTTTGTGATTCTGCCAACAACTGTGGTGTCATCAGCAAATGTGTAGATGGCATTGGAATTGTGCCTGGCCACACAGTAAATAGAATGGAGGGCAACAGAGGTGTGTCTGTGTTGATAGTCAGGAGGAGATGTTGTCTCTAATTCATACTTTCAATGAGAAAGACAAGGATCCAGTTGTAGGGCCCCAGGGTTTGGAGCTTGTTGATTAGCACTGAGGGAATAATGGTGGTGAAGGCCAAGCTGTAGTTGAAAAGCAGCTCTATGTAGGAGTTCCTCTGTTTGAGGTTATCCAGAGTTGAGTGGAGAGCCAGCGATATTGTGTCTGCTGTGGAGCGATTGTGACAGTAGTGAATTGCAGTGGGCCAAGTTCTTTCCTTGGGTACATGTTACTTCTGGCCATGTCCAGCCTCTCAAAGCATTTCATCACAGTAGATATTAGTGCTAGTGAGCGAGAGTCATTTTGAGTCAGCTCCCTCTACTCTTCGTGGGCACTGGGGTGATTGATGCCCTTTTGAAGCAGGTGGTAACCTCTGACTGCAGCAATGAGAGGTTGAAAATATCCGTGAACACTCCAGCCAGGTGGTTGGCGCAGATTTTCAGTCCCCTGCCAGGTTCGCTGTCAAGGCCTGGTTCTTTGTGCGGGTTCATCCTCATGAATGATGGTCTGACATTGACCTCAGAGATCGATATTACAGCCTTTGCATGGATTCTCAGAGGCACTTTTGGGTTCTTCTCAGAGCGGTCATAGAAGGTGTTCAGCCCATTGGGTGGTGAAGCATCACAGCCATCTATGGTGTTTCCCCTCACTTTGCAGGCTGTAATAGCCTGCATTCCCTGCCATAGCTGGCGTGTAGCTGTCTCTGGCTTCCTCTTGGACTTCATGATCACCGGCCTTAAACACCCTTGATCTCACCCTCAGCAGATTCTGGTTGAGGAACACTTAGTATTTGCGCGTGGGCACACACTTGTCCATGCGAGTCTTGATGAAGATGGTGACACATGTTGCACATTCATTCAAGACTAAGGATGAGTTCTTGAATATGTTCCAGTTCACCCATTCAGAGCAGTTCTGCAGATGCTCCTCTGCCTCCCTCGACCATACTTTCACTGTCTTCCCCATTGGTGCTGTGTTCCTCGTCTTTGCTTGTACACGGGAGTAGAAGTACAGCCAGGAGATCAGACTTGCCGAGGTGTGGTCGAGGTATGGCTCGATGGGCATTCTTCATGGTGGTGTAGCAGTGGTCGAGTGTGTTGGCACCTCTGGTCTCGCATGTGACGTGTTGGTGGTAGTTTGTTAGAGTCTTAGAACATCAAACGCCACAGGACAGGCCCTTCAGCTCTCAAAATTGTGGCGACCCATATATTCCCTTTCTATCCCGTAACCCTCTTTTGTTTTTCATCCACTTGCTTGTCTAAGAGTCTCTTAAGTGCCCCTAATGTTTCACCCTCCACCATTATCCATGGCAAGACATTCCATGCACTCAAAACTCTCTGCATAAAAACTTACCCATGATGTCTCCTCTATTAAACGTTCCTCCCTTCACTTTGTTCACATGTCCTCTGGTGTTTGCTGATCATACCCTGGGAAACAGGCCCTGGCTGTCCACCCTATCTATGCTGCTCATAATCTTGTAGACCTCTATTAAGTGTCTTCTCATTCTTCTAGGCTCCAACGAGAAAAGTCCAACTTTGCTAATCTTGCCTCATAAGACTTGTTTTCCTCATCGACAAGGCAACATCCTGGTAAATCTCCTCTGCACCCTCTCCATAGCTTCCACATTCTTCCTATAATGAGGTGACCAGAACTGAACACAATACTCTTAAGTGTGGTCTCACCAGAGATTGGGTTATAGAATTGCAACATGACCTCTCTATTCTTGAACTTAATCCCCCTATTAATGACGCCCAGCAACACATAGGCCTTCTTAATTATCCTATCAACCTGCGCGGTGACCATGGGCATATCTAGCGTATGACGGCCATTGCACATGCACTAGGTGCCACAAAGGAGGCGCCACTGTCTTCGCCTTGCCTGCCCAATATCTTACTGTTTTAACCTGATGTGTCTGCAGACTTTGGAATTTTATTCTGGGGAGGGTGTTTGGTTTTTGTTGATTTGCTCAGCAGCCTGGGCCCGTCAGCACCCAGGGGTGGCACAACCCAGGTCTCCCATGGTGATTTGGTGCTGGAGATGGCTCAGGGTGCTGCAGTCCAGCAAGCTGCTGGTTATGGAGGGGCTGAGGGCCATCACTCGTGTGTCCCACTGCGGAGTTCGGTCTTGGTTCCAGTGTTGGTTATGTTGCAGCTTCCCCTTGCTCCCTGCCTGAGAACCAGGCCACGGTTGTCAAACTCTGCCTGTGTGTCCTGGCGGCCGCTGGCATTGCCACCTCCCCTCTCATCGACAAGGGCTCAGCATCTCCACAGCGCCGTAGATCATAGAAACATAGAAGATAGGAGCAGGAGTAGGTCATTCGAGCCTGCTCCGTCATTCAACGAGATCATGGCTGATCTTAAAGTTCAGTACCCCGTCCCCCGCCTTTCTCTCCGTAACCTTTAATACCCTTATACTGAAGAAATATATCTAATTCCCTCTTAAATAGATTTAATGAACCTGCCTCTACTGCCCTCTGTGGCAATGAATTCCACAGATTCACCACCCTCTGGGTCAAGAAATTCCTCCTCATCTCGGTCCTAAATGGTTTGCCTATTATCCTCAAACCATGGCCCCGGGTTCTGGATTTTCCCATCATTGGAAACATCCCATCTGCATCCATTCTGTCCAGTCCTGCCAGAATTTTATATGTCTCTATGAGATCCCCTCTCAATCTTCTAAACTCCAGCGAGTACAATCCCAATTTGTGCAATCTTTCCTCATAAGTCATTCCTGCCATTCCAGGTATCAGCCTGGTGAATCGCCTCTGCACTCCCTCCAGTAAGGTATCCTTGTTCCTATACTCAAACCCTCTTGATATGAAGGCCAACATACCATTTGCCTTTTTAACCGCCTGCTGTACCTGCATGCTCGCCTTCAGAGACTGATGTACAAGTACCCCTAGGTCTCTCTGCACTTCCCCATCTCTTAATCTATTGCCATTCAAATAGTAATCTGCCCTCCGGTTTGTATTACCAAAGTGGATAACCTCACATTTATCCACATTGTAGTGCATTTGCCATGTATCTGCCCAGTCCCTCAATTTATCCAAATCACACTGGAGCTTCCTGACCCTCTCTTCCGTGCACACAACCCCTCCTAGCTTAGTGTCATCTGCAAATTTGGAGATATTACATCTAATCCCCTCATCCAGATCATTAATGTAAATTGTGAACAGCTGGGGTCCCAGTACAGATCCCTGTGGCACCCTACTGGTCACCGCCTGCCACTCAGAAAACGAGCCATTTATCCCAACTCTCTGTCTTCTACCTGCCAGCCAGTTCTCAATCCACATCAATACTTTGCCCCCAATCCCATGAGCCTTGATTTTGGAAGCCAGTCGTTTATGCGGGACCTTATCGAAGGCCTTTTGGAAGTCCAGGTACACCACATCCACTAGCTCTTCCCCCATCTATTTTACCTGTCACCATCTCAAAGAATTCCAATAGATTTGTCAAGCACGATTTACCTTTTGTAAATCCATGTTGACTCCGTCCGATCCCTTCTCTGCTAGTCATATGCTCCGCTATTACATCCTTAATAATGGATTCCATCATTTTGCCCACTACTGATGTGAGGCTCACCGGCCGATAATTCCCCGCTTTTTATCTACCCCCCTTTTTAAATAGTGGGGTAACATTTGCTACCTTCCAATCCATGGGTACTGATCCTGAGTCTATCGAGTTCTGGAAAATAATTCTTAAAGCATCTGCTATCTGAATGGCCACTTCCTTGAGTACCCTAGGATGTAGATTATCAGGCCCTTGGGATTTATCTGCCTTCAATCCCATGAATTTCCCCAAGACCATGTCCTTAGAGATACTGATTTCTTTTAGTTCCTCCCTTGCATTAGTCTCTATGTTTTCCAACATCGTTGGGAGGTTATTTGTATCCTCTCTTGTAAAAACAGAACTAAAGTAAGAATTTAATTGGTCTGCCATTTCCTTATTCCCCATTATATATTCCCCTGATTCCAACTGCAAAGGACCTATTCTGGATTTCACCAATCTTTTCCTCTTGACATATTTATAAAAGCTTTTGCAGTTGGTTTTTATATTTGCCGCAAGTTTACTTTCGTAATTTATTTTTGCTCTCTTGATTAATCCCTTTGTCCTCCTTTGCTGCATCTTGAACTGCTCCCAGTCTTCGGTTGCGGTACTTTTTTTGGCCAATAGATATGCTTTCTCTTTAGACCCAATGCTGTCTCTAATTTCCCTTGTTATCCACGGTTGAGTCACCTTTTTTGGTTTATTTTTATGCCAAACCGGTATAAACGATTTTTGCAATTTCTCCATTAGATCTGTGAATGCTTTCCATTGTCTATCCACATTCAACTTCCCCATAAACACCACCCAATCAATCTTACTCAACTCCCGTCTCATACCATCATAATTCCCTTTATTTAAATTCAGGACCTTAGTCTCAGTTTTAATTTCATCACTCTCCATGTCGAGTGAGAATTCGATCATATTGTGATTGCTCCTACCCAAAGGGCCTCGCACAACAAAATTGCTGATTAGCCCCTTATCATTGCATAATACCCAATCTAAAATGGCCTGCTCCCGAGTTGGTGTTTTAAGAATAAATTGGATAGGTACATGTATGAGAGAGGCCTGGAGAGTTATGGAATGCGAGCAGGTCAGTGGGACTAGGGAGATGGTTGGCACAAACTAGAGGGGTTGAATGGCCTATGTTGTAGCTTTGTGTTTCTAGACTGCCCATGTTGCTGGCTGTGTGTGGGGTGGTGGGGGGAGGGAGGGTTGTTGGTTGTCACTTCTCATTTCCAGTGTTTCTGAGTGAGAGCACCAGCAGCTGATTTTTATGACAAGTAGTAATCTATACTGGTGCAAAGCAATTTTTAAAAATGTATTTTCACATGGTTAAGTATTGCACATACAACCATGGTTTATCTTGTGAGTGAACAGATTGTTAAGGTGCATTCCTAATCAAAAGTGTGTACATTAGAGGCAAGAGCATAGAATTGAAAAGACAAAAAAAGTTGTATTTTAGAATCCAAAGGATTCTGTCTGTGATTTTTATTTTTGAATTGAAATGTTCACATATCCCTGGACATGGGTAAACTGAGCAATGCCTATTACCCATCCGTTACCCATAATCCCCCATGTAGCTGGAACTGCTCAGCTAGAGCCAGGGAAATGCAGAGCAGTTCCAGCTGCTTGGGGGATTATGGGTGAGGGAGACGGCAATTTTTCCTGCAGAGGCTGCAGCTTCCAGCTGGGAACGGCAGGTAATGAACATGAGGCTTGGGTCGCTTCAACACGGGCTGGAGTCTGGAGCGTCCCACTTTGGCGACTGGGAATAATAAACCTTAATGTGGTGCGGCGTGGTTCGCATCGAGGGTTCTGTTAGTGAGAGGGGGAGCTGGTGGGGGCAAGAGGAGGGGGAGGGGATGGACCACTGGTTCACTTGTAATAAATTGCAACACTATATGTGAAATTTACAAGGATATGTCAGGCAGCACAATTGGTGTAGTGGTTAGCACCAGCCCAATTGTGCCTGAAAATCGCCCAAATGTCAACTTTATGAGCAATTTTTTTTTAAACAGAGGGATGCGCAATTTCAGTGCGACACGTAAGCCCAATTTTACCTAGATCTGTCACTGGTGGCAACCTTGAGGGATGCCGACCATTAATCCTGTACTCAGCCTTCTGGTTTGAAAAAATGCATCATCTCACACTTATCCAGATTGAACGCCATCTGCCACTTCTCCGCCCATCTCTGCATCCTGTCTATATCCTCTTGTAACCTTCGACAACCTTCAGCTCCATCCACAACTCCTCCAACCTTCGTGTCATCTGCAAACCTACTGACCAATCCTTCTGCCTCTTTAACCAAGTCATTTATAAAAATTACAAAGAGCAGGGGTCCCGGAACAGATCCCTGTGACACTCCACTAGTCACTGACCTCCAGACAGAATACTTTCCCTCCACTACTACTCTCTGCTTTCTACATACAAACCAATTTTTTATCCACACAGCAAGGTTCCATGCCTCATGACTTTTTGAACATGTCTCTCATGGGGACCTTGTCAAATGCCTTGTAAAGTCCATGTAGACCATATCAATCACCCCACCCCTCATCAATTTCTTTTGTTACCTCCTCAAAAAGCTCAATTAGGCTTGTGAGGCACGACCTTCCCTTCACAAAGCCACGCTGACCATCCTTGAGTAGACTGCACTTCTCCAAATGCTCATAGATCCTTTCCTTAAAAATCCTCTCCAATAATTTGGACACCACTATAATCCCAGGATTCTCCCTTACCTTTGTTAAACAAGGGAACTAAGTTTGCCATTCTCCAATCGTCCATCACCTCCCTTGTGGCCAAAGAGAGCTCAAAGATCATCACTACTGTTCTCACTTCCCACAGCAATCTGAGGTATATCGTGTCTGACCCCAGGGAGGGACATCAATCTTGATGTGTTTAAGAAGATCCAACACTTCCATAATCTCCACATTGTCCAGCACACAGGCCTGTTCTGTTCTGGCCTCACCCTGATCAAGGTCCTTTTCTGATGTGAATACCAAGTATTAATTTAGGACCTCCCCAACCTCCTCTGCCTCCAAGCACATGTTGCTTCCCTTATCCTTTAGTGGCCCCTGCCTTCGTTCTTGTTATCCTTCTGTTCTTCACATACGCATGAATGCCTTGGGGTTCTCCTTAATCCTACAAGCCAAGGCCTTCTCATGTCCCCTTCCAGCTCTCCTGTCCATTTTAAACTACCATATAGTTGATACCTTCCTGTTTCCTGCTTCCTATATCTAATGTATGCTTCCTTCTTCCTCTTGATCAGCTTCCTCAACCACTGTTCCCTTCTCCAAACATCTTTTCATCCTTGAACATCTGTTTCTAATTTACTCTCGCTAGTTCCTGCCTCATCCCATTGTAATTATCCCTTTCCCGATGAAATACTTTCCCATTTTTTCTGCTTTTATTCTTATTCATAGCTATGCTAAAACTCAGGGTGTTGTGGTCACTCTCTCCAAAATGCTCCCCTACTGAGAGGTCCACCACCTGACCAGGTTCATCCTTCAGAACCAGATCCAGTGCAGCCTCTCCTCTTGTTGGCTGGTCCTCATACTGTGTCAGGAATCCTTCTTGACCACACCTGAAAATTCAGCCCCATCTATCCCTCTTGCAGTCAGGAGGTGCCAGTCAATATTAGAGACGTTTAAATCACCCATAACTACAACCCTGCCTTTCCTGCACCATTCCAAAATCTGCCTGCTTATCTGCTCTTTGGTGTCTATAGGCTAATCCCAGAGCAGTGATTGCTCCCTTCCTATTTCTGACTTCCGTCCACACTGACTCAGTGGACCCTCCCTCTGCAGCGACCTCCCTTTCTATAGCTGGATATTATCCCTGACCAGCAATGCTACTCCCCTCTCACCTAGCCCCCCCCCCCCCCCCCCACCCCCTGCCCTTTACCTCACATCTTAAACACTGGTACCTGCATCAACCAATCTTGTCCTTCCTCCACCCAAGTTTCAGTAACGGCCACAACATCGTAGTTCCACATACTGATCCAGGCTCTGAGTTCATCCTCTTTATTCCTAATACTCAGTGTTGAAATAGACACATTTCAACCCCTTGAACTGACGACCTTTATGCCTGTCCTTCCTCACTCGGAGCACATAGCATCATGCTTTTGTCCTTCTACACTAATCTCTGCTCTCACATTCTGGTTCCCACCCCCCTGCCAAACTAATTTAAACCCCCCCCCCCCCCCCCCCCCCAACAGCTCTAGCAAACCTGTCTGCCAGGATATTGGTCCCTTTCCAGTTCAGCAGTTCAGGTGCAGCCTGTCCCTTTTATACAGGTCAGACCTTCCCCAGAAGAGATCCCAATGATCCACAAATCTGAACCCCTGCCCCAACACTTCAGCCACACATTCATCTGCCACAACTTTCAATTCCTACCCTCTCTGGCACGTGGCACAGGCATTAACCGTGAGATCACCACCCCTGAGGTCCTACTTTTTAACTTCTTTCCTAACTCCCTATATTCCCTCTTCAGGACCTTGTCACTACTCCTATCCATGTCATTGGTCCCCACATGAGCGACAACATCTGGCTGCTCACCCTTCCCCTCCAGAGTGCTGTGAACTCGATCAGAGACATCCCTGAACCTGAAACCTGGGCGGCAACATACCATCCTGGGGGTCTTGATTTTGCTCACAAAGCAGTCCTATCCACTTGCCTAACCAACAATTCCCAATCACCATAGCACTCTTCTTCAGGTGGCCTGATTGAAGTCCCCTACAATGATCAGGAAGGCATCAGGATGTTCTGTCTCGTGGCTTCTAATCACGGTGCCTAGTCCTTCCAGAACCAGCCTTGTTGGACTGGGGTGGAATCTGCACCGCGACCATGATGATTGTGGTGAACTCCCTTGACAGGTAGAATATACGACACTTGATTGCTAGATGTTCCAGGTTGGGGGAGAAGCATTGAGACATATGTACACCACGATGAATTGATGATGGCACAAACCTCGCCTCCCCTGCTTTTTTCCTGATGCTGGTGGCCAGGCAGCGTGGTGGAGGGTGTAGCCCATGGGCTGTAGCTCCATGTCCAGAATGTCCTCATTTAACCAAATTTCTGTGAAGCGCATCACTCCCTGATATCTCTCTGATGTTGTAATCTGGCTCAGAGTTCATCGTTTGTCCTCCAAGGAGGATGGTAGGGAGAAGAAGCCTCAGGGCCCGGCATCTTAGCTTAATGTGTTCCCCCCCCACCCGCATCTACATGGTTGGGTCTTCTTTACATGTGTACTGAAATGCAGGAAAAATCCTTGTTTTGTGTGCTATCCAGGCAAGTCAACCTTTATGTAGTACACTAAATGGTGCAAAATAAAACAAAATCAGAAAGAGTACGCAGGGTCTCGATTTAATGTCTCATTTAAAAAAAAAGACAAGGCAGTCTTCAGATCTAGAATGGTTCAGGAACCCTCGACCATTGGCCCAGCAGGAGTGAATGTAGCCCCTATTGGCTGAGGGAAATGAACAGTGCAGTGAGATTGACCTGACTGCCGCTTGCGGACGAGAGCATCAGTGACATTGACCAAATGGCAGCAGACACACAGGATACTGTAGATGCCGGTATCTGAAGCCAAAGGAACTCTGCTGGAGGAAGTCGGTGGGTCAAGCAGCATCAGTGGGAGACATCAAGTGGTCCTGATGAAGAGTCTCAGCTCAAAACCCCCTTTCTCCCACTACTTCTCTTCCCATTGGGTTCCCCCAGCAGAGTGTGTTTGGCAGCATCCTGGAGGGAAAGACTACATCTTGGAACCCATCCAACTGGTAGGTGTGGATGTCAGACTTGCAAACTGTCTAAAGTTGTAAGAGAATGATTCTTTTAGTAAGCGAGCCATATATTGAAATAAATTGGAGTATTCAGATTAGCTTAGGAACAAAGACTCAGTGAAGTGTGACTTGGACGCTGATTATTACGCTGGATGCAATCCAATTCTGCCAAGCTGCTGGCTGCCTGCGCCAAAAGTCCGTCCTTGTTCCCTGCATGTCGTGAAGGTCAGATTTTGTGAGGCAGAAAGCCTGCTAATACATCTCTGAAGAAATGTAGCAGATTCTATATAAATGCAAATTGTTTAAACTGAAAACAAGGTTTTGGAACCCATATTGAATTTAAATTAAAAAAAAAAATGGACAACAATGAGATGTTCCCCCTAGCAAGTACAGGGTCTGCCTTGCCCAATGACCATCCCTCCCAATTAACTCCCCTGCACTTCTGTCCCTTCATGCTGCAGTAAACGTGGGGAGAACTTCTTTCTCATCCCCTTCGGTGGGTGTACTGGGCCAGATCATCAAGTGTGTACGGAATGGGGACATTCAGCTTGGCAGAATGGAATGCGCCATCACAACCCTCAGATGGAGGGGGAGGGTAGAAATTCAGGAGGAGAGATGGGTGGGTGGGTCCCATGTTTAGAAGAAAGAGAGGTGACCTCATTGCAACATGAATTTTTCTTCAGTGGCTTGATGTTGGGCAGCTTGCGGGGAATTCTCCGGGCCTCTGTGTCCATACTTGAGATACAGACTACAAATAAGGAGAAGGCCACTCAGCAGAGATGAGAGGAAATTTCTTCATTGGGGGCAGTGGAGGTTTGGATCTCTGAGTGTATACAAGTCAGAGCTAAAGATGCTTCGATGTGGAGGGAATTGGAGAGAATGCAGGAGGAAAGTGCGGAGGCAGAAGGTCAGCCGTGAACTGATTGAGCTGCCGGGAAGGTTCAAAGGGGTTGATACTGTCCCTGATGCTGCTTCATGGATCGTTGAGCTGTCTCAGAGCTGTAAACTCAAAGTCCAGGCTTGTAACATCTGAAAACTCTTACAAAAACAAGCACCTGCCAGAACTAAAAATTCCCCTACAAACAAGAACAAGTGACTGGAGGAGCTCAATGAGTTGATCAGCATCAGTGAGAGAGGAAGAATGGTCAACATTTTGGATTTGGAGCCCTTCATCTCGAATCAAGATTTTGGCAGGTGTGATTAGCAAAGTAGATAGCATGGACAGCACCAGTGACCCTGGTTCAAATCCACTGATGCCTGTAGTTTGTACGTTCTCCCTGTGACGTGCATTGGTTTCCTCCCATGTTTTAAAGACTGATAGGGTTGCTAGGTTGATATTGGCCACATGGGTGTATTTGAGAAATATGTGCTCATGAGCTGGAAGGGCCTGTTACCCTGCTGTTTCTCCGCACAAAAAAAATGGCAGTCTTGATGAAGAGTTCTGGCCTGAAACATTAACCACCCTCACCCACGGATGCTCCTCGACTCGCTGAGTTCCAGCATCTATGTGTCTCCAGGGATTTTCCTCCTTTGCTAAGCCAGTCAACATTTTAAAATTATTTTTATTTAGACATACAGCACGGTAACAGGCCATTTCGGCCCACAATTCCACGCTGCCCAATTAACTTACATCCCTGGTAATTTTTGAACGGTGGGAGGAAACAGGAGCCCCCGGGGAAAACCCACGCAGACACGGGGAGAATGTATAAGCTCCTTACAGACAGCACGGGATTCGAACCCCAGTTCGGATTGCTGGCACTGTGAAGGTGTCGTGCTAACCTCTTCGCCATCCTTGCCGCCCTGGGGCAGAATTTTCCTTCGGGCCATCAATGGTGTGCTGGCAAGGTTTCTGGAGGGAATTTGGCAGCTTTGGACCAGGACATGTACACACTGCACCCCATTTTCTGGTCATTCGCATGGTGAAACAAACCAGCGGGCACCTTAGAGCTGGTCAAGTGCAAACCAGAGAACATGGCAACAGTTAGACCAGAGGCAAGACTTCAAACTGTTCCTTTTTCATGCAGATGGAGGGTGCAATAGTTTGATCTAAAACCAATGTCTTGTGCCTAAACAAGGGAGATTAAAACAGGCTATTTGGTGGAACAGTGGATGACTTCCAAAGAGAGTTTTCACAGTGCTGAATTGTAAGGGTAGTGACAGCCAGCTTTGAATAACAAAGGAAATGAAGGAAGGCATCAAGTTAAAAGCTCATACATACAATGTCACCTACTGTTTGGGGAAACAGGAAAAAAACTGAAAAAGGACACCAAGTGAGCATTAAAGAAAGATGGATTATAAATTAGCACAAAGTATTAAAAACATCTACTCAGGTGTACAGAGTGAGGAAGAAGGTGCTTGGCTTCATTGGTCAGGGCATAGAGTATTAAAGTTGGGACCTCATGATCCCGCTGCACAAGGCAGTGAGACCATACTTGGAGAATTGTGTGCAGTTCTGGTCACCCCGCCGCTGGAGGGATATCCATAAGCGGGAAGGGGTGCAGGAGAGACTCACAAGGATGTTCCTGGGTCTGGGGGGGCTTTTCGGGAGAGGTCGGATCAACTGTGCCTTTATTCTCTCGAGTTTAGGAGGCTGAGGGGTGATCTTATAGAGGTTCACAAAATCATGAGGGGCATGGATAAAGTAAATGCTCAGAGACTATTTCCTAGGGCAGATGATTTGAGAACGAGATGGTCTAGGTTTAAGTTGAGAGGAGGAAACTGAGGGAATTTTTCCATTCAGAGGGTGCACCTTATCTCAAATGGGCTGCCAGAGGAAACTGTAGAAGGTATCATATTCAAAAGGCATTTGGACAGATAAATGGATGGGAAGGGCTTGGAGGGACTCTGACCAAGTGTAGGCAATTGGGATAAGCCCAGAATTCCATATTGGTGGGCATGGATAAATTCAGCTCTAGGGTCTGCATGTGCTGGATGGGAACACTACATAGACTGCATCAGAGTTCAAGGTTAACCCACTGTTCCAGTACGGTGGTAATTGGCACCACCTGCTGCACCCTGTGCTGTGGAATCATGGTCATGGAGTGTTTTGAAGGTGGCAATCGATTCAGCATTTCCCGGCATGGCTGGAGATACAGAGTCGAGGATAACATTAGTTCAGCCATGATTGTGTTGAATGACAGGGCAAGCTAGCTTAAGGGATCAAGAGGCCTCCTCTGGGTCTTTGAGTTGAACCTGGATGAACAGAATAGGGATGAGGGAGTAGGTCATTGTGGGGAGGTGGAGAAGGCAGAGGTTCCACCCAAAACATCATGTTGAAATTATCCCTTCCAAAACACTGTGTGCTCAATGAAAAGTGGATACTCTGTCATGTGGGTAATACAGCAGCTGGTGCACAGCAAGCTCCCATAATTGGCAATTTGATGATCTCCATTTGTTTTATGTTGTTAATTGAGGGTTTACTGTTCTGCAGGGCACTCAGTTCCCATGGGAAAGCTGGAAGTATCAGGTCATAGTAACCAGTGCTGGACAGTGAGGAATGATGATCTGTTTACCCATCTGTGGCTCCCTAAGATTTTCAAGAAAACTTTCCTGTACCTCTTTCAAGTTCTGCTTTTAAAGATTCAAGATTCTCAGTGCATGGGGTGGTTAGGAGGACGTATGTCAGAAAAAAGGGCAGGAAGAGAGGGAAAAATCAACCGTGGTTAACAAAGGAAATAAAGGAAAGTATAAAATTGAAGGTGCAGGTGTACAAAGCTGCAAAGAGCAGTGGGAAACTGGAAGATTGGGATAACTTTAAGAGACAACAAGGGGTTAGAAAGAGGGTAATAAGAAATGGGAAAAAGGATTATGAAAGTAAATTGGCACAAAATATAAAAACAGAAAGCAAAAAATTTTATAAATATATAAAACGGAAGAGGATGGCCAGAGTTGACATAGGACTCTTGGGGGATAAGAAAGGAAAACTGGTAGGAAAAAAATGAGGAAATGGCCGAGGCATTGAACAAATATTTTGTGTCAGTCTTCACGGTGGAAGACACGTCCAGCATGCCCAAGTGCGGAGTTAAGGATGCGAATGTTGGGGAAGACCTTGATAAAATAGTTGTTACAAAGGAAGTAGTGATGGAGAAACTAATGGGACTAAAGCCAGACAAATCACCTGGTCCTGATGATATGCATCCAAGGGTTCTGAAGCAAAAGGCAGAAGTTATAGTTGATGCATTGGTGGTCATATACCAAAATTTCTTGGATTCTGGGCAGGTCCCAGCAGACTGGAAGACAGCAAATGTCACGCCACTTTTTAAGAAGGGATGTAGGCAGAAGACTGGAAATTATCGGCCAATTAGCTTGACGTCTGTAGTTGGAAAAATGCTTGAAGCCGTCATTAAAGATGAAATAGTGAAACTTTTGGAACATGAGGGTTCAATCAGGCAGACGCAGCATGGTTTTAGAAAGGGAAGATCTTGTTTGATAAACTTGTTAGGATTCTTTGAGGATATAATGGGTGCGGTTGATAGAGGGGAACAGGTTGATGTTGTATCTTTGGATTTCCAGAAAGCGTTTGATAAGATGCCGCACAAGAGACTTATCAGTAAGTTACAGGAAAGAGGAGTCCAGGGAAGTATATTGGCCTGGATTGAAAATTGGTTGTCTGACAGGAGGCAGAGAGATAAGTGGGAGTTTTTCAGGTTGGCAGAGAGTAGTAAGTGGAGTGCCACAGGGGTTGGTGTTAGGCCCACAACTGTTCACCATTTACATTGATGACTTGGAAGAGGGGACAAAATGTGGTGTAGCCAAGTTTACGGATGACACCAAATTGAGTGAAAGAGCAAATTATGAGGATATGGAGAGTCTGCAGAGGGATATAATTAAGCTGGGCAAGTGGCCAAAGGTCTGACAGATGGAGTACAATGTTAGTAAGTGTGAAAATATCCACTTTGGCAAGAAAAATAAAAGCTGAATATTATTTAAAGGGTGAAAAACTACAGCATGCTGTTGTGCTGAGGGACTTGGGAGTGCTTGTGCATGAATCGCAAAAAGTCAGGTTGCAGGTGCAGCAGGGTATTAAGAAGGCAAATGGAATGTTGGCCTTCATCGCTAGAGGAATTGAATTCAGGAGTAGGGAGGTAATGTTGCAATTGTATAAGGTACTGGTGAGACCACACCTGGAGTACTGTGTCCAGATCTGGTCTCCATATTTGAGGAAGGATATACTGGTTTTGGAGACAGTCCAGAGGAGGTTTACTAGGTTGATCCCTGGGATGAAGGGGTTGACATGATGAAAGATTAAATCGTCTAGGATTGTATTCGCTCGAGTTCCGAAGAATGAGAGGAGATCTTATAGAAACATATAGAATTATGAAGGATATGGATAGGATAGATGTAGGAAGGTTTTTTGAGCTGGCCGCAGAAACTAAGATGAGAGGACACAGTCTCAAGATTCGGGGGAGTAGATTTAGGACAGAGATGAGGAAAACTAGTTTTTCCCAGAGAGTAGTGAATGTTTGGAATTCTCTATCCAGGGAAGTGGTTGAGGCTGCTTCATTGAGATTAATTTTTACATGATAGAGGAATTGGGGGTTATGGGGAAAAGGCAGGTAGGTGGAGTTAGGTCATAAATTAGATCAGCCATGATCTTATTGAATAGCGGAGCAGGCTTGATGGGTCATTTTTGGCCTTCTCCTGTTCCTGCTTCCTATGTTCCTATGTTGTGCTGGCTTTCATAAATCAGGGGATTGAGTCGTGAGGTAATTTTGCAGCTTTATAAAACTCTGGTTCGATCACACGAAGTAATTATTCCATCATTACAGGAAGGACGTAGATGCTTTAGAGAGGCTGCAGAGGAGATTTACGGGGCCGTTGCATGAATTGGAAAAGATGCCATAGGTTGACTAAGCTTGGGCTTTTCTCTTTGAGTGACCAAGGATGAGAGGTAACTTAATAGAGATAAATAAGATTATGAGAGGGCTAGATAGGGTGGACAGCCAGCACCATGTTCTCAAAGCAAAATTCAATGCCAGAGGACATTTGTTTAAGGTGAGTGGAGGAAAGTTTATGGTCAATGTCAGAGGTTTTTTTACCTAGTAGATGGTGCTTGGAATGCATTGCCAGGGAGGGGCGTTGGGTGGGGGGGGGGGGGGCACGTGTGAAGACTGATATGACAATGACATTTAAAAGATTCTTAGATAGGCATATGAATGTAAGAAAACTAAATGGTTATGCGTGTGAGGTAGAAAGAATTAGATTGGTGTGCAGTTGGTTTGCATAGGTTGTTCCAACTTTGTGGGCTGAATGTACTGTAATGTTCTGTGTTCTATAAATGAACAAAATGCCTTTACTTTTGTTGGCCTGGAAAGTATTTCTGACCCAGCAACTCCCAACAAAAGGAGCAATAAATAGTACTTCCAGAGACACCGAGTGCCCATGAATTCACTGCCAGTTCTCTTGCAACCCCAAATTATTGGATGTATCAGGGCAGCCCCAGCCTTTCTATTGATCATTCCCTCCCTCACTGATTCTCTGCAATCAGCAAAATGTTACAAGAACCTATAAAAACCAAAGCAAAATCACATGTATTTAATCTTATCCTGGAAGATCTGATGAGATTATGTTATTTAATCCTTTCTCAATTCATTGACAATCCTTCACGTAGCAGAACAACAGCATTGTTGAGTTTTTAAGCAAATTAAATCAAAATCTGTAAATTACAGCAGGGATGTCATTAAACCATAAAGACTGCCTTATTTCAATGAGTTTGTATCTGATTTTGGGTAAAGCCCGTTGGAATCTTTCTTGTTTCAGTTTTGGGGAGAGGCTGGGGATTGTTCCCAAAGGAGTGGAGAAGCATCAGGGAGGATTTATTTGAGGTGTTAAAATGGATTAGGGTTTCTTATGGATCAAGGAGAGAGAGATAAAAAATATCCCACTGATAGATAAATGACCAGAGAAGAAGATTGGTAGAAGAGCATAAGGGGCCTTGAGTATTTCTTTCACACGAGGAATGACTAAAGGATTCTCAAAGACGTTACTGGGACAAGAAGTCTGGAGTTGTGAGGTGAGATTCAGTTCGCTGGGGCTGTTTTCGAACAGAATATTGCAGCACACAGTGCAAATCCTTCAGCCCACAGTGTTGTGCTAAACCATGAAAGCCAACTCCACAACAATCTAATCTTGCATCTATGGGCCTATTGAAGGGTCTTAAATCTCCCTATTGTACCAGCCTCTACCACTAACCCCAGTACTGCATTCCAGGTACCCTCCGCTCTGTGTCCGCTAAAGTTGCCTCCACTCACCTTAAACAGATTCCTTTGGTGCCTCCTATTGTCGCCCAAGGGAAAAGGTGCTGGCTGTCTAAGCCCCTCATAATCTTGTGTTCCTCTGTCTCTCTGAAGAGAAAAGCACCCTGTCAGCCTTGCACCATAAGACATGTTCTCCAATTCATGCCGCATCATGGTAGATCTCTTCTGCATCATCTCTAAAGAATCTACATCCTTCCTGTACCGAGCCAACCAGGACTGAACATAATACTGCAACTGTGTCTGGAGAAAAGGATTTTGAGGAGTGGGTTTATGATTACAGGCAGATAGTATTTTTTCCCAGGGTAGGGGGAGTCCAAAACTGGAGAATGTGGATTGAAAGCGAAAGGCAAAAGATTTAATGGAGCTCTGTGGGTGCAAGCTTTTTCCACATGGTCCCTGTTCCCGTGTGACATCCATCTGACTCTGCAACTCCAAGCAGGAGTGGTTGAGGTGAGAAACCATCAAACTGCATGAATGCACAACAGAGAAAGTGGGGTTTGGGGGAGGCTGGCATGAGGCAGAAACTCTGGCACCAAGCTGAGGGGCTGCATGGCCTCTTCCATTGGTGATGGGTGCGGTGAAATGTTTTGTCACGACCAGTGTTGATGAAGAAATGCTGGAGGGTTCCATGGGTCAGACAGCATCCATGGTAGAAATAGATTGACACATACCTTGGTGGTATAATTTTCCTTGTTGGCATATGGTCTTCACGTACCTCTCAGTTGTTCCTGGGTTATCTGGGGCGTGAGTGTTGCAGGCAAAGCCATGGCACTGTGCCCTTCCCAAATCCCCCTGAAGATCTGCGTGGCAAGCACGCTCCTTACTCTCGCCTCTTTTTTCCACAGTGTGGCAGACACCGGAACTGGAAGCATGGTGGACTCAGAACACTCCCGGCAGCAGTTTCAGACTCCCGGAGCCCGGCTGGGAGCACAGGAGGCCACCGGAATCAGCACCTTGGAACCGGGACAGAAACCACCCTCCTCTCCATCCGGGAAGCTCATCCCCATCAAAGTCCAAATGCTGGATGACACCCAGGAAGTGCACAAAGTTCCGGTAAGTTCAAACACTCCAACCCCACCCCTGCGGGGCTGGATTCTCCCTTCTATTCATTCCCTAGTTGTGCCAGATGTTTCTAGATTTGATTCTGAGCCCTGGTGGGGCTTGTGGAGTAAGTTGAGGATGTCATCCATTGGTAATGTATTCTCTGCCAGTCTGCGTGCTGTGTGCCTTGAAAGTGTGGACAGCAGTGTACATTTTAACATGTACCTGAGAGTGTGGGAATTCATTACTTCCCCAAGGTTGCTAGGTGAAGTCATTTGGTATCCCTTGGCTGTTACTCCTTGGTCTGGCCACAAGAAACAGGACAAAAACAGAATGTTCTTCAACCGTCCTGATGGAATCTTTTGGAAAGGTTGTGATTTGCTGTTGTGTCTTTGAGTGCTGGAGACAGCAGCCTCTTGTTATGGTCTGGTTGTTGGTGATTTATAATTGTTGGCTATTTCTCCTTGCTGAAGCATCTTATTGTCTGGATATGAGAATCAGTAGCAAGGCTGTCCCTCTTACCACTTAAGAAGTAGCAAACACCAGAGGACCGCTGTTTAAACCTCGGGAAGATTTCTCTGGAGTGTGCAGAATTTCCTTTTGGCTTCCTAGGGCATGGAGGCATTAGTGAACTTCCTTCGCCTTAAGCATCAACGTGGTTGGACCAGGACAGGTTGCGGGCGAAAACTGAAAGCTCTGTCCACCTCTGCCTGGATGATGCAGGATGTGTGCTCTACCCTGATCTGTGGAGCGAATGGCCAACTTCTTTGTCTTGCTGGCGCTGAGGACGAGCTGATTGTCCAGACCCAGGTTCAGCACACTCTCCACCTTCTTCCTCTGCTCTTTCTCACCAGCTGCGACAATGGTGTGTTTTCAGATCAAATCAGCAACCACAAAGAAGGCATATCACACAGGGGTAAAGATGAGCAATTACTTTATTAACAAAAAATTCACCTTCAAACTTTAATTCAAAATCCCCCCTTTTATAACAATGCCCACTGGTTACTATGCAAATTTCTATAACAGTGTAAAACAAATAAATTCCCCAGCCTAAATATAACATGTGTAATTAAAGCCCAAGTTATATTTCCAACCAGCCCACAGAAAAGCTTAGACACAAAACACACAAGACTCACAAAGCTTCGATCTCAACTGAGTTTGTTTGGTAAACTGAAGCCAAAGATCTTTGAGAGACAGAGAGCACAAAATTCGAAGTTGTCTTGTGTTGCTTGCAGAGAGAGGAATCACTGGCTTGGACCAGATCCTTCTGGCTGCCTTTGGAATGTTCATCCCTTTTGATATCCCAACATTCTAAACTGTCCTCCAGACCATGACTCCTGCTCTGGGCTGCCTTCCACTCCACAGCACCATCCAGTGGTGGTATATCATCCAAGTCCAGAACTTTTTAGATCACTTTCTGCACATGCTCAGTCCGTCTCCCACTCTTCCAGTCCACCTTCACCTTGGCTCTCTAAGGCAAACTGTCTCTTTTTAACATAAAACCACACAACACATAGGCCAATACACAACACAGAACTCTGTAACAGGTGCAAACCTATTCTGGTGAATAGGGAGTGGAGAGAGGGGACTAAGTAAACAACATTTCTGGGCCGTACTGGGGTTCAGGATTAACGTGGAGCAGATGCCTCCCCCAGTCCTCGGCAGGTCAGGAAGTTGAAGCAATTTATAAATAGGAGTCTAAAATGGGATTTGGACTCAGCAATGTTGATGTATTCCCAAGCCAAGACGGTTTGTAACTGGGAGATGAACCTCAGTTGACCACGGCGATAAAGGACAAGGATTTGCTGCCCAGCTTATCTTTGCTATATTCAGCAGTACACCTTGCTGCAGTCACAGTGATCGCTATTTCTGTGCAGAGGTAGTTGGAAAGGGTACCTCAGGGAGTGTTCCAGCCCTGAACTTGCCCTTTTTCCTTCAGGTTCACTGACCCAACACTGATCCTATGTTAATCCCATTTTATTTCTTTGATGTTTCTGAGGGTGAACAGGAACAGCACCTAGTACCTGAGATTGTCTGATCTCGGAAGCTAAGCAGGCTCAGGCCTAGTCAGTACTTGGAGGGGAGACCGCCTCAGACCACCAAGTACTGTAGGTTTCTGTGAGGGGCCCTGGACAAAAGTGATGACTCTCTGTCTGCCTTATGGTGGACAAAGGTTAAAGAATTTCATGTATGTTACATTCTAAATGTAGTATTACATGACAATAATGGAACCTTTTCCTTAAAATCTGCAGATGCTGGGGTCCAGCTCTAAAGTGCTCTCCAAAGTGCTAGAGAGATACTGTGGGCCACACCGCATCCATCGGAAGTCAAAGGTCCAGTGGACGGTGCGAGTCTGAGTACTTCATCAGGAATGTGGCAAATCAGACACATGCATGAATAAATAGGGGGAGGGGAAGGGGGATGAGCACAGGGCAAACAGATGGGAGGGAAAAGGAGCTGGGAGATGATGGGGGAGAGGGCAGAGGATTAAGAAGCGTAGTGCTCTCATAGGGGAAGGCAGGGACGGGACTGAGGAGGATGAGGGAAATAAAAATACTGGGGGAAAGGGCTCTCAGAAATTGGAAAGCGATTTTGATGAGGTCTGGTGGTTGGAAACTGCCAAGACAGAATTTGTTCATCTAATTTGTGGGTGGCATCAACTTGGTAGTTCATGAGGCCGTGGACCAACAGCCATGCCAGTGTGTATTTGAAGTGGCTGGCTGCTGGGAGGCCTTTACTGTTGCAAAGGGGAACTTGATTCAGATCTTGCTCTGTCTGCTGTTCGATTGCGCCACCGAAACGGATACAATTGACCTGTTTTAAAACCCCACAACGGATTGGTTAAGCACTTGGCATCCTTTATCCTCAAGAGGGAATGTCCTGAGATATTGTGACATAGATTCAAGTTCAGCTACTCTCATGATGTTCCTTGTAATCTGTCTACACGTGCTTCTCGCCCCGAGCATTGCTGTCTGCATTAATTTTGTATCCTCTGTCCATTGGTCAGTGGGTTGATTCTGAATCCCAGTCACTGATATCTGGATCTCTGCTCATTGCCAAGTCCTGGAGCTTTGCACCTGAAGGGCTTCTCTTGTCACAGTCACATCCTTTGTCAGGGAGGGGAGCAGGATTACTCGTGTGGCAATGAGCCATCGAGAAGGTCAGAGGGGTTTAGCTGGTGGTGGCTAGGGAGCTGAAGAATGCAGTGTTGTGTCCAGTGAATAATAAAGGAAAGTCAACTTCAAGGTGTGCTGAAAGCAGCGAGTAAGTGTATTCTTTATTCCTTTGTCAGCTGTGTTAAATCAGTGCCGTTACACTCTTCCTCTTCTCCGAGTGAGAGCATTCATGAGCTGCATTGCAAGCTGACCATATTTTGTTTGGAACCTTGGAATGGCACAGAAACAGGACCCTTTGACATATCTATATTTTAAATGTTTGCAATTTGGACATACATCACGGTCGTAGACCATTTCAGCCCACGAGCCCGTGCCACCCAATGACATTCAATTAACCGTTTCAAACGGAGAGAGGAAACCGGAGCCCCCCCCCCCCCCGGAGGAAACCCTCACAGACACGGGGAGAGCATACAAACTCTTTACAGACAGCGTGGGATTCAAAGCCCGTTCACTGGCGCTGTAATAGCGTGGCACTAACTGTTGCCCAATCGTATTGTGTCGAAGTATTATTCTGTTTGGTCCCCTTGACTGGCACCTGGACCATAGCTCTCCATACCCCTCCTGAAATTGAGTCCAGATTCAGCTGACAGTTTTTTCCACGCTCTCACTATTCTTTACATGAAGAAGTTCCCCATGTTCTCTTTGAACATTTCACTTTTCACCCTTAACTCATGCTCTCTAGTTCTTGTCTCACCCAACCTTATTGGGAAAAACCTGCCTGCATTACTCTGTCTATACCCCTCATAATATTGTGGACCACTCTCAAATCTCCCCTCATTATCTCGACGGTCCGGGGAATAAAGTCCTAACCCGTTTACCCTTTCCCTGTAACTTAGCTCCTCAAGTCCCAGCAAAGTCCTTCTGAGTCTTCCCTGCACTCTTTCATCTTACTGCTATCTTTTATTGGAATGTTATTGTTCCCGGTTTACTGAGAAATTTGTTGTCAGTTATTCAAAAGGCATGTTTTGAGGCACTGAGAATTAAAAGCTTTCTTTCTGTTTCCCATGCAAGGAAATTAAACAAGGGGAGACATTTAGAAATTAATTAATGAACATGAACCGCCTCCAGCCCACAAGACACACCCAGGGGTTCCAAGATCTCTCCTGATGAGGCAGATCAATGGTGAAGAGGGAGGTGCAGAGAAGCCAGAGGAGAAATGGCAGAAGGTGAAGGAGAGGAATAAACCTCAGGCTTTAGAAAATAAACTGGCAACTGACATCTCAATCAGAGGGAAGAGTGGATTATGACATAGACAGATACCAGCAACCTCTCCTCATGTGACGTCAAAGCTAACACAGGCGACTGAGTTAGCAGACAGAAAGGAGGAAAACAAGCAATGTGAAAATCGTGCGAGGGAATAAACAGCCAGTGGGAAATTGATGCTTTAGAAGGGGAGAATTACCAGGGAGCTGATCAAGGCCATGGTGGGCCCAGAAGGATGATGGTCTGTTGCTTTTTTGGATGTTGCATGACTTGCTGAGTTTCTCCAGCAATTCCGTGTCCTGCACTTTTGCCAGCACTACAGTTCTTGTCAAGAACTGTTTGGAGTTGCCTATGAATAATGCGGATTTCTCAAAATTTAAGAACGAATCACCATTCAGATGGCAAATGCAAGCAATAAGATACCTAGGTATACAAATAAATAAAAATCTCGGCCAACTATATAAACTCAATTATTATCCACTAATGAAAAAATTACAGGACGATTTAGAGCATTGGAAAGATTTACCACTAACACTAATAGGAAGGATAAACTGTATTAAAATGAACATTTTTCCAAGGATATTATACCTATTTCAGGCATTGCCAATACACCTGACAGAGAAATTCTTCAAAGAGTTAAAGAAAATAATAAGGAAATTTTTATGGAAAGGGGGGAAACCGAGGATAGCACTAGATAAATTAACAGAATGGTATAAACAAGGAGGCTTACAACTGCCAAACTTTAAAAATTATTATAGAGCCACACAATTAAGATACCTATCAGATTTTTATCAAACAAGGGAAAAGCCAGATTGGACTAGATTAAAATTAGATAAAATAGGGGAAAAGATACCTGAACACATATTATATAAATGGGATGAAAAATTGGTACAACATGGAAGTTCTCCAGTATTACATCATCTACTCAGTATTTGGAAGAAGATTCATGTAGAAAGAAATAAAACAAATTATCAATTACCAAAACTAATATTGACGCAAAACAAGTTACTCCCTTTTACAATAGATAACCTTTCCTTTAGAGAATGGGAGAAAAAAGGGATCAAAAGAATAGAAAATTGTTTTTCAGGAAATAGATTATTATCCTTTGAACAAATGAAAGATGAATACAATATAACTCAAGATCTTCTTCTCTCTTCTTTGGCTTGGCTTCGCGGACGAAGATTTATAGAGGGGGTAAAAAGTCCACGTCAGCTGCAGGCTCGTTTGTGGCTGACAAGTCCGATGCGGGACAGGCAGACACGATTGCAGCGGTTGCAGGGGAAAATTGGTTGGTTGGGGTTGGGTGTTGGGTTTTTCCTCCTTTGCCTTTTGTCAGTGAGGTGGATACAGTGCTGGCATATTACCAATTGAGATCCTACTTGAAGGACAAATTAGGAAGCAGTCTGAGTTTACCAGAGGGAAGTAACTTTGAATATGTGATCACAGACACAATGATAATCAAAAGATTTATAACAAATATGTATATTAAACTGCAAGAAAAGGAGAATGAGGAAACAAATGGTAAAACTAAACAAAAATGGGAACAAGAATTAAATATAAAGATAAAAAAGGAAACATGGGAGAAGTTATGTTCTGGAACGATGAGAAATACAATAAATACGAGGTTAACGTATGATACAATATAACTGGATACACAGGCTATACATTACACCTCAAAAGTTAAATAAATGGGACCCAACAGTATCTGATAGATGTTTTCGATGTAAAAAAAGAAATGGGAACAACAATTCATGCAATCTGGACATGTGAGAATGTAGAAAAATTTTGGGAAGATCTAAACCAAATATTAAATAAAATTATAGAAAACAATATACCAAAGAATCCAGAGATCTTCCTCCTAAGTAACATAAAAAACAAAGAATTTGGAATTGATTTGGAGGATGCACAAAAAAGATTTGTTAAGATAGCTCTAGCCGTAGCAAAAAAATGTATTATGTCAACCTGGAAATCAGAAGATAATTTGAAAATACAACAATGGTATATAGAAATGAATAAATGTATTCCATTAGAAAAAAATAACATAAACTCTGGAAATAATATTGAAATATTTGAACAAATATGGGAGCCTTACATGAAACACAATAGCGAAAACCTACCGGGGACATTCACTACCTAAATTAACGAAAGGAGAAGGAAATGAAAAGAATTGACTCAGTGGAATTTCTTGTTTATTTTTATTGAATGACAACATTGTTTGACTGGTTTAATGTATCCTAGATTTTGTACTTTAAATGGACAGGAGGGGGGAGGTAGGGAGGGTGGGATGTGAGGAGGGAGGGGGGGGGGGAGAAAATGGCACTGTATATATTTGAAAAGGAAAAAATATGTATCATGGTTAATGTGGTTGATGGTGTGAAGAATAAAAAATTAAAAAAAAAAGAACTGTTTGGAGTTTAGAGATCTCACTGGTTGGTGAAATGCTACCATATAGCGAGAATCAAATCAAGCAGGTAATTGTGCAAGTTAATGCCAGATGCAGTTGAATAAAGTTTAATATAATTAGTTAGGGTTCAGAAAAACAAAAGAGTTGTCTTGTATTCACATGATCACTTTTATGGTTTCTCTGAGATATAGCAGCTGTAAACTTTGATCTTGCTATGCTAATGTTTGCACAAGAAGTATTTTTGGTTCACTATCTCAGAAGCCTCACAACACTTCCTCATTAATCAGGAAGGCGGACCACCACCAGCACTACATAAAGGTGTTCTTACGGTGGGCCACCTCCTCCAGGCTGGTTCCATCTGCGGAGAAAAATTTGAGCTTGCCTTTTTATAGAGCAGCCTGTGCCGGTTTTGTGAAAGCGGTGCCTCGTAGCAACCTCTGGAGCGCATGGAGGTGGGGGCAAGTGATGCCTTAGTGCTGCCCGTCGCCATGAGATCTAACATGTGTGCTGAGCAATGGCTGTCTTCATTACCCATAATCCCCCCATGCAGCTGGGTCCACTCTGGGAAACGCAAAGCGGTTCCAGCTGCATGGGGGATTATGGGTATCGAAGAGGGCCATTGATCATTCTTCCAGCTCTTTTGCCTGGCACTGCGCCTCCGGCTCTTTGCTCCCCCCCCTTCTTGCATCCATCGGGAACCCCCCCCACACCCCGGCTCTGCTCCTCCGTCTCCACTCCTCTGCATCTGTCCTCCTTCCTCCCGGGCACTGGCGGCTTGGCAGGCTCCGACTCTCCCCGCTGGGCCTCCGGATCTCTCCAGCTCCTCGCTGCCTTCCTGCTCCTCTGTCTCAATGGCCTTGGTGAAGGGGCGAGGGGCAGAGGAGGAATGAGAAGAGGACATTTCCGGGTGGCAGGAGAGAGCCCTAAACCCCAGTACCAATCACCGTAAGAGCACTGATGGTGGCTTTTGGGTCGCAGGCTGACGGCGTCATCAGCCCACCCCTAGCCAGCCGCTTGCAGCGGCCATACATTTATGATGCATGGTAGAGTGCTCTGCTCTACTGCTGACACTAGATTGAAGAAGGATTGGAGTCGGCGCCTTGGAGCCACTCACGGACCATTTGACGACATTCTGGGATGTATAAGGGCAAAGAATCTCCACATTTACGGTCGGATTTTTTCTCTCTATAAAAGGGCCTTAAGGAGGTTAAGGAGGGCAAGGCTACTGCCCCCATCTTGACAACATTTTACAAGGCCACAATTGAGTGTGTCTTGTCTGGTTGAATCATTTATTGTTTTCACATAACTGCTGTGATGATTTCCCATCAACAATTTATACATTTAACTTCCGGAGTGGCCTTTCACACAGGAAGGATGTTTACACTAAATACCTGAGTTGCGGTAATTTCGTTGGCTGGAGGCGGGCCGTTGTTGACTGTGATGCAGACCCTGCATGCGACGAACAGCGCCTCAATGTCGACATCGTCCTATACATTTAGCCCATTGTTGCGGGCCGCCTGCAGTTCAGTTTAGACCAGGATGCTGGGGGCCCTTTATGATATTGGCTGTCTTCTTGAGTCAGCGCCTCACACAGATGTGTGCAGTGGATGGGAGGTCAGCGCTGGTGGTGGGCCTGGCTGTGTTTACTTCCTTCTGCATTCCTGGATGGTCGAGTTCCCAAACCAGGTTGTCATGCAGTCAGTTAGTCTACTTTCTGCAGGGCCCTTGGAGAGGTTTGATGGAGTATCCGATGACATGCCAAGTCTCCTTTGAAAGTAGAAGTGTTGGTGTGCCTTCTTCACAGTTGCCTCGCTGTGCTAGCTCCAGGGGAGATCCTCTGACATGACTGCCAAGAAATTGAAGGTTCTCACCGTCTTTCCATCAATGCAGACAGGTGTAGGGTCACTCGATCTCTCCTTCCTGTCATTCAGCTCCTTGGTCTCAGTGACTCTCGTTCTGGCAGCACCCATCCAGATTCTCAAGACTGGTGAAAGCTGACTGATCATTCCAGGTTGATGTGTGGAATGGTTCATCCTCTGTCAAACTTGACTGTCAGCCTCGACGCTGGCCTGTTGGGGGACTGGATTGAAGGAGTTAGGCGTTCACTGAACCAAGCCAGACAGGGAAGGAAGACTTCAACATCTTGCGTTGTTTAACCTCCTCGAACCTATGGTGATTATCAATTTTGCTGATATACCACCAAGCAATGGGGTGTGGGTAGTAGCAACCAAAATCTCATTTAGTTTCTAGGGTCCATTTCCTTTCAGAGAGGGCCAGAGGGAGTTCCCTGCCAGCATCTCAGTCTTCCATTGATTGTGCTTGTAGAGTTTTCATGAGGTTGGAATGGAAGGAATTTTGAGATTCAGGAGGCTTTGTGGAGAATTGTGGGAATAGTAGGGATGAGCAAGTCGCCAATTCCCAAACTCTGGAAAATTTGCCAACTAAATAGCCTGCTCCTGAAGTAATATCAGTGTGGAAGATATTCGGGGCAGGTGGAATCTGTGGAGAGAGAGATGTTGTTAGAGCTTCAGGTCAATGTCAATGGACAACAGCTACAAATAGGACTAGCCTGGTGGGCATTGGCTGAATGACCTGTTTCCATGCTGTGGAGCACAGTGAGTCTGTGAGTGCCCTGTGCCTGTCCACCTGGCATTAGTCCTTGAGTATAGCCCTGAGGCAATTCCATTCTGCCTTTTAGGTGCAATCTTTCTGTTATAGCATGGACATTGTTCGAGGAACTCAGTGGGTCAGGCAGCATCTGTGGAAGGGCTAGGACCCTTCATCAGCGACAGCACATAGTGGGCAGGTGCTCGGAGAGCATTAGTCAGAGGGGGAAGAGTACAGGCTGGCAGGTGATGGACACATACAGATGGGAAAGGGGAAGAAAAGCGAGTAGCTAAGAGGTGATGGGAGGGAAGGGCTGAGTATGAAGCTCTCTGATAGGCAGGGCATGGAGAGGGGGGTGGGGGAAGGAAAGTGACAGTGATGGGCCAGTAGATAAGGCAGGGGAGGGGAAAGAGGATGAACAGAGCCAGAGAGATGGGGGGAGGGTTTTCGCAGAAATTGGAGGTCAGTGTTACTGCCAGCAGGTTGGAGACGAGGTGTGGTTTCTCCAATTCTAAGCTGGCCTTTGGTAGTAGCACGAGGCCATGGTCAATCATGTCGGTGTGGCATTGAAATGGTTGGCCACTGAGAGGTCCTTGCTATTGCAGCAGAGGTGCCCAAGTGATTCCCCAATCTGAGTCCTGACTTCCCTCCCACCTTGAGGCCACATCAGGAGCACTGGACACATTATATGACTCCTGCAGATTCATAGATGAAGTGTTACTTCACTTGTAAGAAATGTTTGGTGGAGGTAGAGTGACGTTGGTGTTTCTGGACGAGAGAATATGTCAGGCCGTGCTGACTCATCGTGATCCAGGGTCTGTCTCCACCTAAACTGACAGCTGGCTTTCTTCTCCACCCACTGTCCAGCTGATTTCTTCCAGCAGCTCTTTTCACCACTCCCTGTCCTCACCTCTGCAGTCTCTTTCCTTTGTATCTGGGATTGGATTTAGAAGTGGAATTTAAAGATAGACTTTCATCAAGCATTGAGAAGTAAAATCAAATCCAAACAGTGATAAGGCACTCTCTAGCTAGACACAAGCTATTTTGTCTGAAATGTACAGGAGAGGAGTGGGTGTTTGGGAAAAACCAGTTCAGCAAGGTGGCTGTCTGCATTCTTCATTGCAACATGGGTGAGGACAGGCACTTGTTGGGAATGTTTGTAGGAAAAAAAATAGGCACCTTGATACCCTGGGGGGGGGGAAGAACGGGGAGGGAACGTGATCTGATTGCCTGAATGAGAAGCTTTCTCTGGTGTAATACCAAGGCATTCTGTGTAACTTTGGGAGGAGACACTTTCAAATTGCAACACCCTTGTACCCCTCCTGCGACCCAGGTTAGATGACTGGGCCTCCTGCACCTTTCAAATAGCAGCCTAACCTACCTGTTAAATTGCCAATTAAGAGGGATCCCAACCCTGCAATGACGTGGTGAGTGAAGCGTCACGCAGTCGCAGGGAATCCCCCTGTTCCCTGTGTTCCTTCTATCCCCTTTCTGTTTAAAGTTCCAGAGTAACTGGTTGAGCCTGTGTTCCTTCTATCCCCTTTCTGTTTAAAGTTCCAGAGTCACCGGGTGAGCCATTTCCCCTTTCAAATAGGTGGAAGTGAACACCCAGTTAAGTTTTACCACCTCTGAGATAGGTCTGGAACCCATTCAAATACCTTTCGACCTTGTCATTTGCCCAGTTAACACCATTTTACAAGGCAATTTGAAAGGGCCCATTGACAGCCTCGTGATCATATTCAAAAGGCTCGGATCGAGGCGTTCGGGATCGCCGTGCAGCTGCAGAGGTTGCCGGAGCGTAGGAGGTGAATCCACGTTTGGGTCTCTGAAGAGACTCTCTTTTGCTTCTTGATTTCTTGTCTGTGGGGCACTGGGCAATGCGAGGGGGGGGGGCCTCATTGTTTGTCTTTTGTGCATTATTACAGGTTATGACACTAAAGGAATCTTGTTCCTTGAGGCAGGTATAATGGTGGCTGATGCCAAGCAGGTCGAGCAACATCAGTGGGAGAAAAAGAATGGTCCACATTTCAGGTCAGAACCCTTCACTGATGAGCTTCTCCAGCAGACTATGCTTTTCTGATTTCAGATTTATTGTCAGAGTATATACATGGGATCACGTACAACCCTGATATTCTTTTTTCTGTAGGCGAGGCAGAATTACCACTTATTGGTCGTGCAAAAAAATGTACAGAGCTTATACATGTAAACAAATAAAGAATTGTTAATAGATAACAACTGTAAGCAAACTGTGCAATACAGAAAGTGTTAAAAAACCAATAAAGTGCACAAGTAAGAGTCCTTAAATTAATAGTTTTTACACAGCCACTGCGTAACAAGAAATTATCACAAAGTTCCAGTGGCGCAGGCCGTGTAAAAAGTTTGGAATGGAAATGAGCAACTCTTTCCCATTCCGAAATTTTTCCTGTGGCAGGCCTACACGTTTTTGCAGATGGCCTGCAGTCTAAACCGAACTGCTGGCAACAGTGGGGTGATGAATACGGCGCACACTGACGATGTCGATGCAGTGATGTCGATGTCGATTGCAGGGCCTACGTCTCGATCGATGTGGGACGACGTCCAGCCTTCCGTGACTCTGTTATTTTAGTGTAAATATCCTTTCCATGTGAACGGCCACTATGGGGGGTAAGAATGAAAAATATCGATGGGAAATTATCATGACAGCCGTGTAAAAACCATAGCTGATTGAGTTTGTCGGTGAGGAGTCTGATGGTGGAGGGGTAGCAGCTGTTCCTGAACCTGGTATATTTGGCAGTCTCCAGTTGGTTTCCAGCTGCTTTTGAAGTGTAATAATGCCCTGGGCCGTGTTATTTTTGTTTTGGTGGTGCTGCTGTGTGGTCTTGTCAGAATGGAGTGCTGAGGAAAAATGCTGCACTATTGGTGAAACATCTTCTGGCTGAAAAGTTAAACTTGAAACCCCAAATGCTCCCTCATCACATCCATGGCTCTTTGGATCCCTGTCATTTTAGATCCTTGCAATCAATGTTGCCTGGCCACTTGAACGTTGCTCTCCGTGGGGTCTTGCTATTCAGAAATTGTTTAACTAACCCGAAAGCATTGCCACGTGGTGATGGGCAGTGAAACTGTGAGAGCTTCAACTCCATCTATAAATTCACGGATGTCACCACTATCGTAGGCAAGGTCTATAACAGCGAGGAGGCAGCGTACAGAAGATAGAGGAACTTGGTGCCAGGACAGCAAGTTCTCCCTCAATGTCTGTCAGAGCAAGGAGCTTGTTGTAGACTTCTGGAGGAGGGGAAGGTCTCAGACCCTGCGACTCATCAACAGTGCTGAGGTGGAGAGAAAGGTTCCCAGGAGTCAACATCCCCAGAGGCCTGTCCTCGTTCACCTATGTAGATCCAATGGCCAAAAGTGTGCGCCAGTGCCCCTGCTTCCTCATAAGTCCAAGGAATTTTGGCATGTTACCTGCATGCTTAACAACTATTGGTGCCCTACTGAAAGTATCCGGTCAAGGTGCACATCCAGGTGGAATGGGAACTGCTCTGCCCAAGACCGCAAGAAACTGCAGAGGGTTTTGAACATTGCGCAGCCCATTACATCAACCCCCTCCCCATTGGCTCCTCTCAATACCTGCTACAGCCATGGTAAAGCAGCCAACGTATTAAAAGACTCCTCTTACCCTGGCCACATTCCCTTCACCCACTTCCTGATGAGAAGATTCACCGGTGTGCAATCAAGCACCACCACACGGGGGGATAGTTTCTATTCCGCCTTTATCAGTTTCCTGAGTGAACCTGAAACTAATAAGATTATACTCTTCTTACCTTCTCTCCAGCCTTAAAATCTAACCCTCACCTGCATACTTTACGCTAACCAGTTAATCTGCCGACTTGCAGTTCTTGGGATGTGGGAAGAAACTAGAGAACCTGGGAGGGAAACCTGCAAACACCACACAGACAGTACTGGAGGTTGAATTGAACCTGTGTTCCTGGAGCCATGAATCAGTGGGCCTAACTGCTATACCAGTGTGTTGCTGTTGGTTCTGCAGTGAACCTTGCACTGATAACTAATAAACCCACGTGCTGTCCTCCCCAACCAGCAGCGTTGTTTTGCAATTGTGTTATAGAGCACGACACTGCAGCATAGAAACAGGCACTGTGGTCTATCTGGTCCATGCTGAACTATTTTTCTGTCTCATCCCATTAACCTGCACCTGCACCAAATCCTTCCATCGCCCCTCCCATCCATTTATCTATCCAAATTTTTCTTGTGCTAAGATCAAGCTCACAATACCACTTCAACTGACAGCTCGTTCCACCCTCTCGCAACGTTTAAAACATTTCACCTTTCATTCTTGTCTCACCCAACCTCGGTGGAAAAAAGCCTGCTTTCATTCGCTCTCCCAATGCCCCTAATAATTTTTTACATTCCCCCTGGTATTTGACAAAGAGCAGATCCCTTGATCTATCCCCATTTCCTGGGTCAGCCTGCCCACTGAGACTTTGCTGGATCTGTCCTTTCACGATTGGAAGTGGGCAAGCTCCATTGAAGATGCTCGCGTGGCAGAAATTTTGCAGCTTAACTTTAAAAAGCTAAACTTAGATTCCTACCTCGTGTCCTGGGAGCTCGAGTTCGTTGAGCCCAGAGCTCGATGTTCCAAGGCACCTTTTAATTTGAAGTCTATTATGTGGTTGGAACCTGCTGGCCAGCTACCAGTAAAGTTTGGCTTGTGAGCCACAATTCCACTGCCTTGAAGTTCTTTATATGTATTGGATCAATCGAATTTTGCAGTGAATCTTCTGCATGTGAGTGGTGCAGGGATTTGTAACCCAGATTTGATACCTTTGGGGGTTTTTCTGGTGGATTTTGCACATTCTCCATGTGAGCAAAGATCTGCCAGATTTAGGGCCCAGATAATGGGATGGACGTACCTCAAGAAAGTTGAAAATTGGAGCGGATTCTGCATCCCATGAAGTGCAGCTTTGTAAATTAAAGTTTTCTAAATTCCAGTCTTGAGCTGTGGAATTTTGTCCAAATGCCTGCATTGAAAATCTATTACAGAAGGCAATTTTCAACATCAGAATCTGTGGGCTGGTGTTGGCAGGATGTTAGGCATTTTGTAGTTGTAAACAGCATTAAACATGTCGGCTGGGTCTGTTGTATCCACAGAAGTGAATCTCTTCCCAGGAAAGTTCAGGCGAGAGGCTTGCGTGCATTTAACTCTGAAGAGAAGACGCAGAATGAGGGGAGGGGTCTTGATGAGAGACAGAGTGCGGGAGTTTTTGAAGGGAGCTGTGTACAATTGTGAGAGGTTGTAGAGATAATGCAAGTAGGCATGTTCCACTCAGGTTGGGTGAGACAAGAATGAGAGGGCATGGGTTGAGAAAAGCAAAATATTTAAGGGGAATGTCTTCACTCAGAGGGTGGTGAGAGTGTGGAACAAGCTGCCAGATGAAGTGTTGAATGCGTGTTCAATTTTGAATTTTTAAGAGAAAATTTGATAGATACATAGATGGGTATGATGGAGTAAATGGTTCAGCACTGACTGGTTTGTGTTGTAGTATGCTATGGTTTTATGGAGGGGTGTGAAAGAATGAATTCTATGCATGCTGAAGGTTTAGCAGCAGATGAGTCAGTGCATGATGGAACCAACAGGCAGCTTCAAGGGGGACCCTGTGGAATCCTCTCCGCATCTCTCCACCCCACCCCCCAACAGTCGGAGCATATTCATGGTCAACTTTGCATTTGTCAGATCGACCTCCTGGAGAATGAATCTGTGGAGACTGTGACTGAAAAGGTTTGTTCTGCCTGCTCTCTGGGAAAGTCGGTCCAAACTTAAATTGTAATTTGTTTTAAATTTTAATTTTTAATTTTTTACAGCACAGTAACAGGCCTTTTCAGCCCATGAGTCTGTGCCACCCAATTAACCTACACCCCTGGTACGTTTCAAACGGTGGAAGGAAATTGGAGCTCCCGCCCCAGGGAAAACCCACACAGATGGGGAAAACGTACAAACTCCTTATGGACAGTGTGGGATTCGAACACGTCCCAATAGTTGGCGACGTAAAGGCATTGCATTAACTGATACGCCAACCATGCCGCCACTTAAGTGCAGCATTTAGGGTGGTAATAAAACAGAAGTGCTGGGTGCAGTGCTATCGTAGGTCATCGACTGCAGCGTGCAGAGAACAATACAGAAGAGAGAAATTCTCCTTGAATGTGGGGTCCATGTTTAGTAGCTTTTTAAAAAAAATTCTTCTGCCCAGTGGGAGATGGGGGAGAGGAGTCCTTTCATGTGTTGGCAGCTTTTCTGAGTGGAGGAGTGGTTGGTCTGTGTGATGCCCTCATGCTATCCCACATTCTCCCATTAGCTCACACACCCTTACCATTGATCTTTTTAAATTTTTTTATTTATTTTCCACACTATGAAACATATCAATCAAAATACAGACAAACATTTCCCTCTTAAATAAACTCAGTGGCATTTTCTCCCCTTTTTTTCCCCCTACCTTCCCTCCCCCCTCCAAATCCATTAAACGTTCAATATGTACAATACAATAAACCCATTAAACAATGTCATCACACAATGAAAATAAACAAGAAAATTGTGTGTTCGACTTTTACACACTGGATCAAGTCATTTTGTCTTCTTATCATTTTAGGGGGTGGAGATCCGAGGCAAGCCCTCTCTGTTGTGTTCCATGTACAGTTCCCAAATTTGTTTAAATAATGTGACTTTATTTTTTAAATTATATGTTATTTTTTCCAATGGAACACATTTATTCATTTCCATGTACCATTGCTGTATTCTCAGGCTCTCTTCTGATTTCCAAGTTGACATTATACATTTTTTTGCTACAGCTAAGGCTATCATAATAAATCTTTTTTGGGCTTCATCCAGTTTGAGGCCTAATTCTTTACTTCTTATATTAATTACTTAGAAGAAAGATCTCTGGATTTTTTGGTTTGTTGCTTTTTGTGATTTTATTTAATACCTGATTTAGATCTTCCCAAAACATTTTCTCTTTCTCACATGCCCAAATTGCATGTACTGTTGTTCCTGTTTCCCTCTTACAGCGAAAACATCTATCTGATACTGTTGGGTCCCATTTATTTAACTTTTGGGGCATGATACATAAACTGTGTAACCAATTATATTGTATCATGCGTAACCTCGTGTTTATTATATTTTTCATTGTTCCAGAGCATAACTTTTCCCATATTTCATTTTTTATCTTTGTTTAAATATTTTTCCCACTTTTGTTTATTATTTCATAATTTCATCGTTTTCCTTCTCTTGCAGCTTGATGTACATGTTTGTTATAAATCTTTTTATTATCGTTGTTTCTGTAATCACATATTCAAAGCTGCTTCCTTCTGGTAATCTCAGTCTGCTTCCCAATTTGTCCTTTAAGTAGACTTTCAGTTGATGGTATGCAAACATTGTATCATGAGTTATTCCATATTTGTACTTCATTTGTTCAAATGTTAATAAATTATTTCCCAAAAAACAATTTTCTATTCTTTTAATTCCTTTTCTGTCCCATTTTCTAAAGGAAAGGTTATCTATTGTGAAAGGGATTAGTTGATTTTGTGTTAATAATTTTTTTTTTCCTTTCTTCTTTTGGTGCAGTACTGGTGCCTTCTCCCCTATTTTATCTTGCTCTATCTTGGTCCAATCTGGTTTTTCCCTTGTTTGATAAAAAACTGATAGATACCTTAATTGTGCTGCTCTATAATAATTTTTAAAGTTTGGTAGCTCCAAACCACCTTGTTTGTACCATTCTGTTAATTTATCTAGCGCTAACCTTTTTTTTTTCCCCCTTTCTATAAGAATTTCCTTATTATTCTCTTTAGTTCATTGAAGAATTTCTCTGTTAAGGGAATTGGTAACGATTGAAATAGGTATTGTATCCTTGGGAAGACATTCATTTTAATGCAATTTACCCTCCCTATCAATGTTGGTGGCAATTCTTTCCAATGTTCTAAGTCATCCTGTAATTTCTTTATTAATGGCTGATAATTTAATTTGTATAGGTGGCCTAAATTATTATCTAATCTAATACCTAGGTATCAGAATGCTTGTGTTTGCCACTTAGATGGTGATTCTTTTTTAAACTCTGTGTAATCCGCATTATTCATTGGCATCGCTTCACTTTTATTTGTGTTGATCTTGTACCCTGATATTTCTCCATATTCCTTCAATTTCTTATGTAGTTCTTTTACTGATATTTCTGGTTCTGTTAAGTATACTATGTGAGCTTGCAGGCATCTCAGATTGAAGAGACTGCCATTCGTGCGGTACCGGATGTAAACAGCATCTTCATTGTTGAGGTCTTTCATGGCTTGTTTCAGCATCATGCTGAAGAATATAGTAAAGAGGGTTGGTGCGAGGACGCAGTCTTGCTTCACGCCGGTGTCAATGGAGAAGGGTTCGGAGAGCTCATTGCTGTATCCGACCCGACCTTGTTGGTTTTCCTGCAGTTGGATAACCATGTTGAGGAACTTGGGGGGGCATCTGAGGCGCTTTAGTTGCCCATTCAGAGCCAGCTCTCCAGTGCAAGACATCCTGTTTTGCGGAAACTGCCAAAATGTTTGGCCTGGAAGTCAGCCTGAAGAAAACTGAGGTCCTCCATCAGGCAGCTCACCACCATGACCACCAGCCCCCCCACATCTCCATCGGGCACACAGAACTCAAAACGGTCAACCAGTTTACCTACCTCGGCTGCACCATTTCACCTGATGCAAGGATCGACAAAGAGATAGACAACAGACTCGCCAAGGCAAATAGCACCTTTGAAAGACTATACAAAAGAGTCTGGAAAAACAACCACCTGAAGAAACACACAAAGATCAGCGTGTACAGAGCCGTTGTCATACCCACGCTCCTGTTTGGCTCTGAATCATGGGTCCTCTACCGGCATCACCTATGGCTCCTCGAACGCTTCCATCAGTGCTATCTCCGCTCCATCCTCAACATTCATTGGAATGATTTCATCACCAACATCGAAGTACTCAAGCTGGCAGAGTCCGCAAGGATCGAATCCATGCTGCTGAAGACCCAACTGCGCTGGGTGGGTCACGTCTCTAGAATGGAGGACCATTCCCTTCCCAAAATCGTGTTATATGACGAGCTCTCCACTGGCCACCGAGACAGAGGTGCACCAAAAAAGAGGTACAAGGACTGCTTAAAGAAATCTCTTGGTGCCTGCCACATTGACCACTGCCAGTGGGCTGATATCGCCTCCAACTGTGCATCTTGGTGCCTCACAGTTTGGCGGGCAGCAACCTCCTTTGAAGAAGACCGCAGAGCCCACCTCACTGACAAAAGACAAAGGAAAAACCCAACACCCAACCCCAACCAACCAATTTTCCCTTGCAACTGCTGCAACCATGCCTGCCTGTCCCGCATCAGACTTGTCAGTCACCAACGAGCCTGCAGCAGACGTGGACATACCCCTCCATAAATCTTCATCCACGAAGCCAAGCCAAAGAAAGAAACGAAAGAAGTATACTATGATGTCATCTGCAAATAAACTGATTTTATAATCCTTCTCCTTTATTTTTATCCCTTTTATTTTATTTTCTGTTCTTATCAGTTCTGCCAATCGTTCTATTGCTAAAGTGAACAGTGAGGGAGATAGTGGACATCCCTGCCCAGTTGATCTACTTAATTTAAATTGGTTTGATACATATCCATTTACTGTCACCTTCACCTTATATAATGCTTTAATCCAATTAATATATTTTTCTGGTAGGTTGAACCTTGTAGTACTTTGAATAAATAATTCCATTCTACCCTGTCAAAGGCTTTCTCTGCATTAAAAGCAGCAGGCAGTGTTGGTATCTTATTTCTTTGTACTGCATGGATTAAATTAATGAACTTACAGGCATTGTCTGTTGTTCATCTTTTCTTAATAAATCCAGTTTGATCTTGTTTTACTATTTTTGGTACACAGTCGGCTAATCTGTTTGCTAATAGTTTTGCTATTATTTTATCATCTGAATTAAGTAGAGATATTGATCTATATGATGCTGGTGTTAGTGATCTTTCCCCGTCTTTGGTATTACTGCAATTATTGCTGTTTTACATGAATCTGGCAAGATTTGTGTTTCTCCTATCTGGTTCATTACTTCCAGGAGAGGAGGAATTAATAACTCTTTAAATTTTTTATAGAATTCTATTGGGAGTCCATCCTCTCCAGGTGTTTTATTGTTTGGTAATATTTTTTAATATATCCTATATTTCCTCTATTTCAAATGGTTTTATCAATTTGCTTTGCTCCTCTTCTTGCAATTTCGGTAGTTCAATTTTAGCTAAAAACTCATCTATTTTGTCTTCTTTCCCTTCGTTCTCAGTTCAGTATAATTGTTCATAGAATTCCTTAAAGTTTTCATTGATCTCTGTTGGGTTATATATAATTTGTTTGTCCTTTTACCTTGATACCAATACAGTTCTTTAAGCTTGTTCTGTTTTAAGTTGCCAGGCTAGTATTTTGTGCAGTTTTTCTCCTAGCCCATAATACTTCTGCTTTATTTTCATAATGTTCTTCTCCACCTTGTACGTTTGTAATGTTTTTTTTTTGTCTGCCAATTCTCTTCTTTTTGTTGTATCTTCCCTTGTTGCTAGTTCTTTTTCTGTACTTACTATTTCCCTTTCCAACTGTTCTATTTCCCAATTGTAGTCCTTTTTCATCTTAGATAACTTATTATCTGTCCTCTAATGAAGGCTTTCATTGCATCCCATAATATAAATTTGTCGTTCACTGATTCCGTATTTATTTCAAAGTACATTTTAATTTTGCGCTTTATAAATCCTCTAAATTCCTGTCTTTTAAGTAGCATGGAGTTTAATCTCCATCTATATGTTCTTGGTGGGATGTCCTTCAGTTCTATTGCTGATAACAGGGGTGAATGATCCAACAGCAATCTAGCTTTATATTCCGTTTTCCTAACTCTCCCTTTGATATGGGGTGACAACAGGAACAAGTCAATCCTTGAGTATGTTTTATGTCTACTCGAATAATATGAGTATTCCTTCTCCTTTGGGTGTTGCCTCCTCCATATATCCAACAGTTGCATTTCCTGCATTGATTTAACCATAAATTTGGCCACTTTATTCTTTTTGCTCGTCTTTTGTCTGATTTTATCCACCTTTGGGTCCAAATTAAGGTTAAAATCCCCTCCTATCAATATATTCCCCTGTGTATCTACAATCTTCAAAAAGATATCTTGCATAAACTTTTGATCCTCTTCATTAGGTGCATATATATTGACCAAATTCCAGAATTCTGAATATATCTGACACTTTATCATTACTGCTGGATCTATTATTTCCTACTCTATTTTGATTGGTACATTTTTATTGATTAATATAGCTACAACTCTGGCTTTTGAATTGTGTGATGCTGCTGTTGTGTGCCCTACCCAGTCTCTCATTCATTTATTATGTTCCACTTCAGTTAGATGCATTTCCTGCATGAATGCTATATCTATTTTTTTCTTTTTTCAGTAAATTTAATAGCCTCTTCCTTTTGATTTGGTTATGTATTTCATTAATGTTTATAGTCATATAGTTCAACATGGCCATCTCATACTCTGTTTACACCTCATTTCAGCTTCCTCACCACCATCTTTCCCCTTTTCCCCATTTTCATCTCTCAGTTTTCCCTTTTTGATCTCAATGTATGACAGCACTTCTAAAACATAAAATACTTCAACAACTCCCACATCTAAAATTTCCTTAACCCCAAGTGTTCCCCTCCCCCCCGCCCTCTTTGAGTTGCCCCTTGTTCCTTGCCGGGCAACCACAACTTCCCTATCCATTCCTATTGCGAACCTGCTCGCAGGCGTCAACCGATTTCACAGTGACTGTTATTCTCTCCCACCCAACCCCCTCCAGAAAAGACTTTTATCTTCACATTTAACAAAGCTCACCCTCTTCTTTTTTCCCCCATCCTTTTTTTCCCCTCTCCCTTACTTCCCTTTTCTTTCCCTTCTTTAGTTCTTACTTGTACATTATTTTTACATCTTTATATGTAGTTTTCTCGTCATTCTTTGTTCTTGTTATATCTCTTCATCTCTCTTTCTGTCCTGCAGGCGTTCTGCAAATTCTCGTGCTTTCTCCGGATCCGAGAACAGTCTGTTTTGCTCCCCCGGGATAACTATTTTAAGCACTGCTGGATATCTTAACATAAATTTATAGCCTTTTTTCCATAGGATCGATTTTGCTGTGTTAAACTCCTTCCTCTTCTTTAGGAGTTCAAAACTTATGTCTGGGTAAAAAAAATGTTTGACCCTTGTATTCCAATGGTTTTTTCTCTTCTCTAATTTTCTTCCTTGCCCTCTCCAATATATTTTCTCTTGTCGTGTATCTCATAAATTCTACTAAAATGGATCTTAGTTTTTGTTGTGACTGTGGTTTCGGGGTTAGTGTTCTGTGTGCCCTTTCTATTTCCATTCCTTCCTGTATTTCTGGCATTCTCAGGACCTTTGGGATCCATTCTTTTATAAATTCTTACATAATTTTGCTGCCTTCATCTTCCTTTAGGCCCACTATCTATATATTGTTTCGCCTACTATAGTTTTCCATTATATCAATCTTCTGAGCTAATAACAACTCTTGAGACTCTTTAACTTTTTTGTCACTGTCTTCCAATTTTCTTAGGTCATTTATTTCCATTTTTACAGCCATTTCTTGTTCTTCCACATTTTCTAATCTTTTTCCTATTTCTGTCATGACCAGCTCTATTCTACTCATTTTTTCTTCTGTACTTTTCATTTCACTAAATTCTAATGTCAACCATTCTTTTAATGCTTTCATTTGTTCTTGAAATTTTTAAAAATCTGTATACAGTCCATCTATTTTACCTTCAATTCCTCTGTACAGAGCTTGGTTTTCTTCTTCTGTGTCTGCACCTGTGTTTGTGTCTTCTACTTCTCTTCCTTGTATCTGTGTCTCTTCTGACTTACTTGTTGAGCTGCTTGCCTCAGTTTGTTGGGTGTTTTTTTTGCATTGCTTCTTGTTGTTGGTCCTCTTCTTTTGGGCTAGTTATCTGTTGGGCTTCCTGTTGCTGTTTTTCTTTCTTATCACTCCCTTTCCCGTTGCTTTCCTCCTCTTCCAGCTGACAGCCCTGCTGTCGGGCATCTCTCAGCTGGTCACGCTTTGTAAGTTCACTCCACAGCTGGGCCCCCTTCCCATCGGTGTTTTCCTTTACCTTGGTGTGCACATTGCGCACTTTTGTTTGGCTCAGAGAGCCATTTTTGCAGTCCCGCAGTCGGGAGGTCACGACCCTGCGGGGTCGCCACTAACTTTGGGGAGCGGGCTCCTCTGTCCCCAGCGGGTCCCTGCCTCTTCATGCAGGTAAGGCCTTCTCCTTTCTCTTCTGGCATCTTTCCTTTTTTTCCTGTTGTTTTTGCTTTTTCCTCCTTCTTGGTTGCCAGTTTCTTTCTTTTCTCCACACCTTTATCTTTTATTTGTTGTGTTTTGTGTTTCATGAGCTTTGCGTTTTCTTCACTTTATTTCTTTTCTGGAGAGGGCTGGTATTCCCCTACCGGCCATTACATGACTCCTCTCTCCCTTGCCATTGATCTTGAAGGCTTGTCCTGTTTAATCTCTCAGGCCTTGCATCCTCCTTTTCTCTCCCCCGTACATGCTTGGAATTGTTTCCACTTCTAGATCTGAGGAGTGTCATGAGGCATTTATTATCATCTAACTGTACATTTACAGCCACAGAAAACAGCATCACTGTTGATCATCACACACACGCCCACACTCACACACTCACTCACCCGTTCACTTTCACACACTCACTCTCAGCCCACAGACACACACATGTATGTATGTGTGTGTGTGTATATATATATGTATGTGTGTATATATGTATGTGTGTATATATGTATGTGTGTATATATGTATGTGTGTATATATGTATGTGTGTATATATGTATGTGTGTATATATGTATGTGTGTATGTGTATATATGTATGTATATATATATAAATGTGTGTGTGTGTGTGTGTGTGTGTGTGTGTGTGTGTGTGTGTGTGTGTGTGTGTGTGTGTATATATGTGTACACACTTTGCAGCTTCCCCATCAGACCAGAGACTTGGCTGTGCAACAGTCCTGCATGTACTGACTCAGCTGTGCAACAGGACCATCACCTCCATCCAGAAATAACGTCAAAAAGCCACAGATGGTGGAATCGGAAATAAAACCACAAATGTTGGAGATGCCCAGCAGATCTGGAACAAAATCTCATTGCCATGATACATTTGTGCTATTGACAGTTGTGTAGTACAGAGACAAGCCATTGTGCTCCGTTTCTGCATTGATTCTTAGGGCCAGTCTTGACTGTTTCACAGCTGTCGAGCAAGCCTTGGTACACTGGCACACATGAATGAATTCGAATCAAGACGAACAGGAAGAGATGTTCAAGCAAGAGGATTCCAAAGCTTGAAGCTCTGTTGCCGATAGGATTTAATCTCGGGGGTATTTTAATTTAGAGATACAGCATGGTAATTAAACCCTTCTGACCCACAAGCCTGCGCTGCCTAATTACACCCATGTAACCAATTAACCTACTGACCCTATACGTCATTAGAATGTGGGAGGAAACTGAGCACCTGGAAGAAACCCACGGAGGTAAAAGACAGTGCAAACTTCCTACAGACGGCAGCAAATTTGAAGCCGACCAACTGGTCTACTACGTTAACTGTGTTGCCCTCTCTGTGCAGTTAGAATTGGAAGAGAGCAGAATGGTGTAGCACAGCAAAGAGCCCTTAGCCCATCTCATCCATGCTGACCCTGTTACCTGCCTGTGCTAAACCCACGTACTGCAGTATCCAAGCGCTTTTTCTGAACATTGTTGCATTTGTCTCCCTCCAGCTCTTCTTGCAGTTTGTTTCAAATATTCAGACTTTCAAATCTGTAAATTTTTCTTCTCTTGCTTTTAACCTAATTCCTCTAGTTCTGAACCTCTAAACTGGGATTAAGACTCTTTCTACCCTATTTTATCTATCATAAATTTATAACTCTCCGTAAAGTCATGCTTCAGCCTCCCACATTCCAGTGAGAATACACCCAACCTATCCAATTTCTCCTTGTCCATTCCAGGCAATATCTTGATGACTCTCTTCTGAACTCTCTCTGTTGATGCCACAATGTTCCTGAGGTGTAGTGACCAGAACACGACTCTAAGTGAAGTCTAACCAACGTTTTGTACAGCTGTAACGTGTCCTGCCAACTTGTATGCTTAACGCCCCAGCCTATGAATACAAGCCGACCCAGTATCTTCTTCACTAATGTATCAACCTTTTTCATCACTTTTGGGGAGCTTCAGCATCAATGTTAAGACCATTTACTGTAAATGACCTCACAGAATTTGACTTCCCAAAGTCCATTACCTCTGGGTTATCTCTTTAGCCTCTTTATTTTAGTAACAGAAAGAGACCATCTGGCCTGTCAAATCTGCTTTACCATCTAATGGAATCCTGGATGATCCAGCTTCATTTATCTGCCTTTTGCCCATAACTCTTCATTCCCCTGCTATGCAAAACATTTATCTATCTGTGTCTTAAATGTACTGTTATGGGTCCAGAGGACCCCAAAACCCAGCAGCAATAGAAATTCACCAAGGCAAATGGTTACTTAAACAAAGGTTACTTTTAATTATCTTTAAACATGAAAACAGGATCAAACTTTAACTTATTACTATTAACTTAACCCCCTTCTAATTCTAAGCGCACATGTATGCAATGTGTGGGTAAGTTCAGAAAAGTTCTCTAATTCACTGTCCAATTTCACTTCTCACTCTTCCAAGTTCTGATTTCAATTCCTAGCTGCTGTGTGGGATAGGTCAGTTCTCCCAGTCCCTCAGCCAGCAACATATCTAGTGTGCTTCCATGTTGCTGATCAGCAGGTCCAGAGATCAGTGTAGTGAGAAGGTGAGTGATCCAACTAGAGTTGTTCCATACTGCTTGTTGGGAGTGGTTTTGCAGAGAGCCTTGATTCAAGTTCATGGAAGCATTTCACTAAGATGCTGTGGTGGAGGCTGTTTAGTGAGCAGACATCTTGTCCGAAGTACAAGTAAGACACAGAACAGGTGCAGAGTTCCAGAGAGAAATCAATTGGTAGGGAGCACAGTTGTAAAGCAGCGTGGGTACAGACCTGGATTGAACCAAGTGGTGAAACTTGTTCAGGGAAGCTAATGATTTATCTCTCAAAGCAAAGTTAAACAAACAAAATCAGTTGAAATAATCCATTACAAATTTTCATGTTCTGGGATTCATTCAGGGTGAGAATCTTGAATCTGGAGGTGCACCATCTCACTCTCGTGAATCTTCAGCGCGATTGAAGAGTGTGGCTGGCGTAGGACGAGCCTTTGAATATGTCACAGTCAATAGAGGAGGGAGGTGGTAAACAGTATGGTGAACGCCCATGGTGAACCATGTTCAGGGAAGCCAAGGATGTATCACTCAAAGTAATGTTAAATAAAATCGATCAAAAAAAGTCATTGCAAGCAATTGGATCGATATGTTGCTTGTCATATGGAAGGCTGGATGAGTTATTTACCCAGAGAAGGGTTTGTGCCCTCTCCCACAAGGTTTAGCTGTGTTAAAGGGGGCAAGATGTTTATCGTAAGGCACCCATCTCCTTTGGTGAAGTCGAAAAATTGTTTATTTGTTAAAATCAGAAGGGGAATCCGAGAGTTCTGAAAGCTGAATTTTACCCTTGTATGCCAGCGTAGCTGTGGGAATGGCCCCGGATTCTTCGCTGGCGCACAAAATATGGCCCTCGTCCATTTAGGAAGCAAAGACTATACATGGTTTGTCAAAGGGCTTTTACCCGGTAGCTTGAAGGGGGACAGGGGTAGGGAGGTTCAGGAGGAATTCCAGAACCTGGGAAGTGAAGGTCAAGTGGGAGGGGATTAAATTTTGGGTTAAATAGGAGCACAAGAAAATAGGAGCAGAAGGCTGCTTAGCCCATCAAACCTGCCCCATCAGTTAGCATGATCCCAGCTAAACAACTCCCTTTCTGTACCAGTTTCCCCAAACCCTCAATCTTTTGAATATTTATTTCAATAGAAAAGTTCCTGCCCCCTTTGGCCTCTGGAGAGTGAGAGGGGGAGGGGAAGAATTCAGACATTCCACACCCCATTCGACTGAAGAGAATGCCCCACATTTTAAATGACCAGCCCTAAATTTAGTGGCCATGTTCCCTTGTCCCTGAGCCTGGCAAAGGGCAGGTAGAGATTCCCTGATGAAAGGTTATGGCCCTAAACGTTGACTGCCCATTTCACGCATGCTGCCTGTGTTGCTCGAGGTGGAGAGATGTCAGGGTTGGGGGTCAGGCTGTGGGTTAGGAGCTGAGCTAAGCAAGGCCATGGAGGGATTCTGTGCCTTTCCTCATTGAAGGTTCTTCAGACCTCCCTCCCCTCTAACCACCCTGCTCCAGTTGCCCTAGGTCAGGTCGGTTCTTGGTTTTATCTGTGGCCTTCTGCAGGTTACTGCACTGGTGGCACCACACGAATGTAAGTTGTTCAAGTTTATTATACAAACATTTGAAACAGCATTTCACTGGACCATGGTGCGCACACGTAAACAGCACACTGTAATCATACAGAGAATTGGAGGTGTGGGTGCATGTCTTGCAGTCACAAGGATGGATGCTGAGAGGCCCGCTGAGTAAAGGGGGGGTGAGTGGATAAAGGAGCCATGGAGGGAATGGTCCCTGCAGAGGAGGGGAAGGTGAGACTGGGGGTGGGATCCACATTGTAGGTGGCAGAAAACGCTCCCTCCATAACTCCCTCATCCACTCATCCCTTCCCACTGGTCCCTCCCCCCAGCTACCTACCTCTGTGACTGCAGGAAATGGTACACTTTGGATCCACACCTCTTTCCTCACCACCATTCGGGGCCCCAAAGCAAAGCAACACTTGTGAACCTGCAAAGGGTGGGGGTTCACTTACTGCATCCGGTGCTCACGTTGTGGCTTCCCCTACATCAGAGAGACCGGATGCAGTCTGGGAGATAATTTTATTGAGGACCTTTGCTCTGTCCACTGCAATAACGGGAACCTCCCAGAGGCCAACCGTTACAATTCACCATCCCCGTTCCCACACTGGCGCGACTGCCGATGACCTCGTACACTGCCAAACAGAGGATACCACTAAGTTGGAGGAAGACCACCTGATATTCCTTCTGGGGACTCGCCAACCTTACGACATTAACATTGGCCTCCATTTCCTTTAGGCCTCACCCCTGTCTTTCTCTCTCTCCCTGTCTATCTGTCTCCTCTTCTGCAGCTCCCCACACCCCTTCCCTCTGCATTTGGAGAGCTACTGCTCAGCATTTTTGTTCTCTTCAACCCTCCCACCCATATCTACCTATGACCTCTTGTTTGTGCCCCTTCTTCCTACCTCCCCCACATCCTTATCCAGGCTTTCTGCTCATGCCTTGATGATGGGCTCAGGCCAGAAACAATGGTTAGACGCCTTTACTTAATGACCTACTGAGTTTCTCCAGCACTTGCATTGCTCTACAATCACAATGGCAATAGACTTTCCTGCTAACCCACTAATAATTAAAAAAATTTTTTTTAGAATTAACTTTAGACATGCAGCACAGCCATTTCAGCCCATGGGTCCATGCTGCTCAATTACACCCCATTAACCTACACCCCCAGTACATTTCGAATGGCGGGTGGAAACCGGAGCCCCCGGAGAAAACCCACACGGACACAGGGAGAACCTGCAGGATTCTAATCCCTGTCACAATCACTGTGAAAGCGTTGTGCCACTGTACCACCAATAAATATGCAGAAATATTTCAGAGTATGTAACTCGTTTCATTTATGAGACCCAAGGTTACAGGATATCAATCAACCTCACAGTTTGCGGGAAGAAGCTCTTTCCCAACCTAGCAGTCCTGATTTTGATGCTCCTGTACCTCCTCCCTGATGATCGTGAGTGAAAAATGCTGTGTGCTGGAACGAAAGCCTCCTCAATAATTCTTTGAGCTCGATTTAAGTGATTATTCGCGGTGTCAGTGATCCTCTGTATTGACTTCGGCTTGATGCTTTGCAGTTAGGAGAAATCCCACAATATTGCCGTAAAGAAGACTGATTATTCAGCCGACTTTGCTTTTCTTAAACACTGAACCAATCAATGGCAGCATACTGCTGTCCCAGTGCGTCATTTTTCAAAGTGTGCCGGCATTCTGTAAGCAAAAGAGGCGTGATGTGTTACACAACAGCATTGACATCTATTGAGACAGCTCACCCTTTTTACACAGATGTCGATTCGGCATTATGATTACCTCCGCTGCTTGTTTAAGGGTGGGACTACAATGACCTCTGTTCTGTGTTCATACCTTTTACACAAAATGGCGTGATGCAATAAGGCACAATGTTACCACCTTGAAGAGGCTGTGTAAAAGGGGTTAGTAATGCAGCCAGACAGGGCACTCTCAATTGTTCTGTTAAACATTGTCAAGATGGGGGTTGGTAGCATTGCACTCTTCAACCTCCTTAGGAAGTGTAGGCATTGTTGTGTCTTCCTGGCTCATGAGGAGATAATGACTTGCACAGATGGTGGTGCAGAGGTGACCATTCACGTGCTGACCTTGGAGTTCAGATGAAGGGAATCGTGAACAAGTCCAACCCAGCCTCTCCACAGCTGGGGTGGGGTGGGAGTGGCAAATCTGCATGCATCAAGCTCCCAAAAGCTGTGAGAGCAGCTACACCTGCTGCCTGTGCTGTTGATTAAGCAATAACCATTGACCAGGCAGATATTTGCATTCATTGTGAGGGACAGAGAAGTCTTGGCTTAATTGGTTGGTTGGAAAAAAAAGCATCCCTGCTAGGGTCTATCTGGAACTCTGACCTCCATCCAGCCTGTGTGGATGCACAGATTGTACTGCTTTTCTCTCCCCAGTCTTTAACTCAGATGCCTGTCTGTTTTTTTTGTTTATACCTTGAAGAAGGGCTCAGGCCCAAAATGTCAGTAATAGATCTTTACCCTCCTAGGGATGCTGCGAGACCAGCTGAGTTTCTCCAGCAGTTCTGTGTTTTTTCTGTGGTACTGGGAACCCCGGTCCTGATCCCTGGCGCTGCAGCAAAGACACAGAGGAAATGGACAGAGCATTTGCATGAGAACCTCCTTGACCTCACCTTTGGGAGAGCTCCAGTGGAGTATGCAGAAGGATTAGTGGATTCTTGAGGGCAGTGTCCTAATAGCCAGGACATATTATGGTGGCAGAGTATGGTATTGTGGGGCCTGTAGCATTTATTTTAAAGGGGCCCTAAGTAGTGCCAGCTGGCGCATGCACAATGAGGGGGAAGTGTGACTGCAGCCCACCCACCCCCCCTGCTGAGTTTCTGATGCTGACCATGCATGTCAATTGTTTTTGTACATTTGAAATAATTCTAATTATTCTTAACAAAATAATGCTAGCTTTCTCAGATCACTGTATTTTCAGTGATTACTGGTGGCATATCTAGGGAACTTACTTATGGCAGCGGCTGGCCCAATGTGGGATCAATGGCTGTCTTTGTTACCCATAATCCCCCAGGCAGCTGGAAGCACTCTGCCTGGGAGATTATGGTTAGCGATTTTAGCCAGTTATCCCCTGTAATCGGGGTTATTAACACAGGCCGTCAGTGTGGTGTCTCATAGCTGCTGCACGAAGATGAAAGCAAAAAGGTTTCTCACAATTCATAGTATGTAAACACAGAGGTCCTTGAAAGTCAGAGGGTCTGTAGTTTAATATGTTCTGTTAATCCAGCCCTAGTTACACCTCTGACTCTGCAATGTTCCCTTACTTGCATCAGCGGAGAGAAACTCAGGTCGCCAATTTAGTGGGTGATATTCTGATTATTCAATAGCCAGTGTGACAGATTACAAGTGCCCCTGGGATTTATTCAGGCCTACAGATTCATCTTCTGTCTGATAAGACAGGGCGCAATCCAGGATAAAATTACAAAGCAAATGTTTGATGATGTTTTGTACCGTGAATTTGAACACAGAGAATTACAGCACAGTACTGGCCCGTCGATGTTGTGCTGGGTTGTGTAAACCTACTCCACAACAATTTAACCCTTCCCTCCCTAGCACCTAGGACTCAATATTTCTTACATCCATCTGTCTCTGTAAAAGTCTTCCGAATATCCCTATTGTTCAGCCTCCATCGCCACCTCTGGCAGTGCATTCCAAGCACTCACCACTCTGTGTAAAACAAAAACTTAGCTCTGACATCTCCCGTGAATTTTACTCCCCTCACCTTAAACAGATATCCTCTGGTATTTGCTGTTGTCACCACGGGGAAAAGGTGCTGGTTATCCACCCTATTTAAGCACCTCGCAATTTTATATACGTGTATTAAGTCACCTCTCCTCCTTTGTCACTCCAAAGAGAAAAGCACCTCTCCTCCTTTGTCACTCCAAAGAGAAAAGCAATCTTGCTTTATATGACAGGATCTCCATTCCAAGCAATATCCTGATACATTGGGCTGAACACCAGCCGATTTTACCCAACTTGGCCCAGGATTCAGGACTTGCCCTCTCTGCAATTTGTCTGATATCCTGTGCCAATTACTACCCTTCAACCAGGGTCAATGACTCAGGCTGCCCCCGAATGTTTAAAATGAGGTCACAATGACATCAGCTTTGCACAAAGCACTGGAGGAACTCGGCAGGACAAGCAGAGTCTCTGGAGGAACTGGGATGGAGGAGATCCTGCATTAGTATCTCCACAGAACTTGGCCAAAGGGAGGCCTGAAGGAGCAGCTTCTAGGGAGGAGAGAGGTCCAGAGTTGAGGAGACTGTGGGCACAATTGCCGGTGAGGGCAAAGCTCAAACTCCCTAAGGAGGCTGAGGAGGGAAAGGCTACTGGCTCCTATCTTGACAACATTTTACAGTAGAGTGTCCTGTCGTCTGCATCACTGTGTGCTGCAAAGCATTGGTCTTGAAGTCAATACACAGGATCATCAAAATGGCTGAGAGGATCACTAGGGTCTCCCTTTCCTCTATTGATGACATTTACCGGGGTATTGTTGAAATGCACCTCAAATTATAATGGAGGACTCTTTCCATCCATCACACATCACCTTTGACTCACTACCATCAGGAAGGAGTTGCAGGAGCATCAAAATCAGGACGGCCAGTCTGGGAAATGGGTTGTTCACGTAGGCTGTAAGATTGATGATCGGTATCCTGTAACCAAGTAAATTATTTCAAAATATTTATGTATGTTTATTTTGTATTATATCTTTATGTATAGATGCGATTTTCATGTGCTGTGTATTGTGGGTGTGCGCGCATTGGGGTCCAGAGAAATGCTGTTTCATCTGGCTGCACATGTAGGGTCAGAACAATATATGTTGAACTTTGAATATTGAACTTGGACAATATATATTGCCTAAATTTCAGAAGGTCAAAATCTTCTGAATATGTGTTGGTTACAAGCAGCAAAATTCTCCATGCACAAGGCGGCTTCATCCCCTGACCACTTGCCCCAGGACTTATCCCAACATTTCTGTTGGTCATTTGGCATCAACCTCCTTACCATGAATAGACCTGCCAGGCCATTCAGTCCATCTGGTTCACATTGCCGCTCAGCAGACCAATTCTATCAGTCCCATTCCTCCTTTCCTTACCCCCTCTGCAACCTCTTCTCTCTCCCATGTACTGTCTTTCAACTCCTCTTCCATTGTTTTGCCACTTGCCCAGACTAAGGGGTAATTTACCCTGTCCACTTGCCAATCAGCATGCCTTTGGGATCTGGGAAGGGTCTGGAACACATGGAGAAAGAGGGAGCATGCAGAGTCTGCACCCAATTTGGATCTCTGCAGCTATGAGGCAGCAGCATTCCCTGCTGCCCCAGTCTGACTCCTGTTAAACGGAGAGCCCTGCAGTCCTTCAGCCTACAGTGTCTGCACCGAGCTTAATTACAAATGAAACAAAATCTCTTCTGGCTGTATATGATCCATTTCCCTTCACCATGCATGCTCACGTGTCTGTCTGAAAGACTCTGATACATTACTATTGTATCTCCACTACTCCTGGTAGCATGTTCCAGCCACCCACCACTCTGTATAAGGAAACATCCCCACCCCTCCACTTTAAATGCAGTGTTTGAGATTTATACCCTGGATAAATCTGTTCTGACTGGCAACCCTATCAATGCCTCTCACAATTTTATAACCCTCTCCAGCTTCCCCTCACCCTTCAATCTCTCCATAACTCACACCCTCTAAAACCAGGCAACACCCTGGTAAATCTCTTCCGTGCCCTTTCCAAACCCTCCACATTCTTCCTGGAATGCGGTGACCAGACTGTCTACAGCAGGGGTGTCAAACTCAAATTCACAGAGGGCCAAAATTAAAAATTTGGACTAAGTCGAGGGCCGAACTAAATATTTATTAAAAATTTTAAACAACATCTGCATGTTTTCTCTTCTTTCAACATATGTAATATTACACTTTTTCTTATTAAAATAAGTGTTTAATAATAGTTTTGGATAAACTCTTTCCAGAAGCATTAACAAGTGAGAAAAAATATTCAATAAATAATATTTCTCTATAGAGGATTTGTCAAATGTTGCTAGTGTGCTGTCGAATAGTAAAATCTGATGGCTATTGAGAATGTGGGAGAATAACATGATTCCTGAAACAATCAAATGGGTGACTGATTGTGGGCATGAACTCTAGCAGGGTTATTTGCCGTGCCCTTTTTCCATTGGTACAGATATCCTTTGATTTACACACTTTTCAAGTTTTATGCCTAATGAGCTTGTATCCAGGTGCAGGACCATATTTAACCAGGAATATATTTATCACTGTGACATGAAACTATTGGAAGATCGTTTTATCCTGAGATTAAAGTTCATAATCCTTATTCAGGCCTGTGTGCGAGAGGGCGGGGTTTGCGGGCGATCGGGTTGGACAACGACAGTGCGGGGGCATCGGCTCTCGCTGCAGGGCGGCATCTCGGCGGATCAGCGGCCCCGTCACCGTGAGTTGCGGGTCGGCCTGCAGCAGGGAGGGGGAGTGGGCAACGGTCCTGACGAGGTCAGGTCCGAGGCCTCCGGTTCCGGGCGCTGGGAAGCGGCCTTGGCTTCCCCTGACACCGGCCAGGCCCCAAAACCAGAGTCCACGGTGAGACCCTGCAACGTAAACAGAGGAGGTGGGGGCGATTAGCGGGCTGACGCCAATGCATTCTGGGATTTGTAGTATTAGCTGTGCATGCGCTATACTGGCGTGGCGGCCAGCGGGCCACCTCTAATACATTTTTGAAATGATCTTGCGGGCCAAATATAATTATATCGCGGGCCAAATTTGGCCCGCAGGCCAGAGTTTGACATGTGTGGTCTACAGTATTCCAAGTGCAGCTTTTTCTCCACTTCCAGCACTGTGGAGCTCACTCAACTCATTCAGAGCCTCCGGGACAACACCCCGCAGGCAACGGCCACATAGCACAGTTTCCACCTCCCCTGTTGCTGCTCAAAGCATTCCTCGCGTCTCTCGGCTCCTTTGCTGGTTTCTGTCACTTCCAAGCGAGACATGGAAGATTTAGCAGAGTTGTTGTGATTCAGGATGGAGTAACTGAGGAGAGTGTGTTTCTTGGGCTGGGAAGGATGGTGAATTCTCCGAATTTGTGGATTGAAGAGCCAGAGAGAGTTTGAAAATTTCTTTTGCACAATTAACAGTACACAAAATTGCAGAGTGAGTTCTTGTGATCAGTCGTGTAAATTCATAAGGAATCTGCAGGAAAGAGTAATTGATGAGAGGTTTCCAACAATCTGTAATGAGCCAAGTGTGATATCTGCAGGGTCTAATGCAGTGATTACATCTACTAATATTGATTTTTTTTTGTCATGGGAAAACATGCAGGTAACTTGTTTGGTCGTTCTGGATCTGGTTTGGATTACCCTCTGGAATGTAAACTTGAGGTCATTCAAAACCCTGCAGCCTGTCATGTGACACATACCAGGCAGCCTTTGAGTTGCATTTCATAATACACTCTTTCTGAGCCTGCCTGCTGAATCCTTAGAACAAACGCAGCTGATAAAGGGGCTTGGGTTTTACAAAAGGCAATGCCCAGAGAAAAGGGGGTGGGATTTTGGGGGAATTTTCTCAATGGGAAAGGAGCACTCAATATACAATGCTGTTTCTCGAGGGGCATTCTACTTCTGAGTACACAACGTTCATTCCCAGAAAATTTTTTCCTCATTCATGTTTGGAGACAAAATGTGGTCAATATTTTCTCTTCCCCTTTGCACAAATGTGCTGGAGGCACTTAGGTAATTCAGCAACCACAGGAAGGGTAACCAATGTTTTGGGCCTGGTCCCTATGTGAGATATAAGCAAAAGCAGGCAGGTGCATGAATAAAAAGGTGGAGGGAGGGAGAAGAGCAGAGCAGAGATGGAGCAGGGGAGGAGCACAGGCAAACAGGTGAGAGGTACAGATGGGGGTATTGGTGGGTACCATTGGGTATAGGTGGGAGGTATATGGGTACAGGTGGGAGGTACTGGTGGGTACAGATGGGAGGTACTGGTGGTGGATACAGGTGAGAGGTACTGGTGGTGGGTACAGGTGAGAGGTACTGGTGGTGGGTACAGGTGGGAGGTGCTGGTGGGTACAGGTGGGAGGTGCTGGTGGGTACAGGTGGGAGGTGCTGGTGGGTACAGGTGGGAGGTGCTGGTGGGTACAGGTGGGAGGTGCTGGTGGGTACAGGTGGGAGGTGCTGGTGGGTACAGGTGGGAGGTGCTGGTGGGTACAGGTGGGAGGTACTGGTGGTGAATACAGGTGAGAGGTACTGGTGGGTACAGATGAGGATATTGGTGGGTACCATTGGGTACAGGTGAGAGGTACTGCTGGTGGGTACAGGTGGGAGGTACTGGTGGGTACAGGTGGGAGGTACTGGTGGGTACAAGTGGGAGGTACTGGTGGGTACAGGTGGGAGGTACTGGTGGGTACAGGTGGGAGGTGCTGGTGGGTAGAGGTGGGAGGTGCTGGTGGGTACAGGTGGGAGGTGCTGGTGGGTACAGGTGGGAGGTGCTGGTGGGTACAGGTGGGAGGTGCTGGTGGGTACAGGTGGGAGGTGCTGGTGGGTACAGGTGGGAGGTGCTGGTGGGTACAGGTGGGAGGTGCTGGTGGGTACAGGTGGGAGGTGCTGGTGGGTACAGGTGGGAGGTGCTGGTGGGTACAGGTGGGAGGTACTGGTGGTGAATACAGGTGAGAGGTACTGGTGGGTACAGATGAGGATATTGGTGGGTACCATTGGGTACAGGTGAGAGGTACTGCTGGGTACAGGTGGGAGGTGCTGGTGAGTACAGGTGGGAGGTGCTGGTGGGTACAGGTGAGAGGTGCTGGTGGGTACAGGTGGGAGGTGTTGGTGGGTACAGGTGGGAGGTATTGGTGGGTACAGGTGAGAGGTACTGGTGGGTACAGATGAGGATATTGGTGGGTACCATTGGGTACAGGTGAGAGGTACTGCTGGTGGGTACAGGTGGGAGGTACTGGTGGGTACAGGTGGGAGGTACTGGTGGGTACAAGTGGGAGGTACTGGTGGGTACAGGTGGGAGGTACTGGTGGGTACAGGTGGGAGGTGCTGGTGGGTAGAGGTGGGAGGTGCTGGTGGGTACAGGTGGGAGGTGCTGGTGGGTACAGGTGGGAGGTGCTGGTGGGTACAGGTGGGAGGTGCTGGTGGGTACAGGTGGGAGGTGCTGGTGAGTACAGGTGGGAGGTACTGCTGGTGGGTACAGGTGGGAGGTACTGGTGGGTACAGGTGGGAGGTACTGGTGGGTACAGGTGGGAGGTACTGGTGGGTACAGGTGGGAGGTACTGCTGGTGGGTACAGGTGGGAGGTACTGCTGGTGGGTACAGGTGGGAGGTACTGGTGAGTACAGGTGAAAGGTACTGCTGGTGGGTACAGGTGGGAGGTATTGGTGGGTACAGGTGAGAGGTACTGGTGGGTACAGATGGGGGTATTGGTGGGTACCATTGGGTACAGCTGAGAGGTACTGGTGGGTACAGGTGGGAGGTACTGGTGGGTACAGGTGGGAGGTAACGGTGGGTACAGGTGGGAGGTAACGGTGGGTACAGGTGGGAGGTGCCGGTGGGTACAGGTGGGAGGTGCCGGTGGGTACAGGTGGGAGTACTGGTGGGTAGAGGTGAGAGGTACTGCTGTTGGGTACAGGTGGGAGGTATTGGTGGGTACAGGTGAGAGGTACTGGTGAGTACAGATGGGGGTATTGGTGGGTACCATTGGGTACAGGTGAGAGGTACTGGTGGGTACAGATGGGGGTATTGTTGGGTACCATTGGGTACAGGTGAGAGGTTCTGCCAGTGGGTACAGGTGGGAGGTACTGGTGGGTACCATTGTGAACAGGTGGGAGGTACTGGTGGGTACAGGTGGGATGTACTGCTGGTGGGTACAGGTGGGAGGTACTGGTGGGTGGTACTGGTGGGTACCATTGTGTACAGGTGGGAGGTACTGGTGGGTACAGGTGGGGGGTTAGTAGTACAGGTGGGGGGGTAGTGGTGCAGGTGGGGGGTATTGGTATAGTTGGGGCATATTGGGGGTACAGGTGGGAGGTAGTAGAGAATAAAAGCTAAGAAGTGATGGGAAAGTTCAAGAATAACTTTTTTAAAACTTTATTTGAAAATCGTTTAATAATAATACAGGTTACAGTTAATAACATTTTTGTATAAATGTATATTTAAAAAATTCAAAAGAAAAAAAAAATTAATAATAAAAAAAATCAAAAATTAAATCCACACCCACCCTTCCACCCCATCAGCCAGCTCTCTTAAGGAGAGCCAAAAATATATAATCAGAAACTAAAAAATATAATAAATCAAAGTACATCTAAATGCATATATTCCAAATAAGGTAACCACTTATTAACAAGAAAGAATAATTATCATGCAGAATATATGTAATTTTTTTCCATAACAATACAAGCTTTCTGTTCATTATGCCATTGCATTATATCAATCACTATATTATCTTTCCATGTACTTGCTACACATTTTCAAGCTACAGACAGTGCTAAGCATACAAATGCAATTTGAAATTTATCCAACCCTAATCCCTTTAAAGGAATCATATAACCCATTAAAAAAAATGGATGGATCTAATGGTAACTTAAACTTGTACAATTTTTCCAAAATTAACTTAATTTCTTCCCAAAATGGTTGTACATACACACAGGACTAAACAGTATGCAGGAAAGTTCCAACACATTTATCACATCTAAAACAGGAATCCGAATTACTGAAACCATATTTTTTTCAATTTCACAGGAGTTAAATATAACTGATGTAAAAAATTATAATTAACCATTCCAAATCTTACATTCATCAATCTAGTAACACTATCATAACACGTATCCGTCCAATATTCTTCAGGAAAAACAAAAGTTATATCATTTTCCCATTTAAGCTTAGATTTCTCCCATTCTGGCTTATCCATATTATCTTCTTGTAATACTTGGTACATAACAAAAATATAGCCCTTTTTTGGTATAGAAGAAATTAAAGACTCGAATTCCGACAATACTGGTAAAATTATCTCTCTACCATATATATTTTTCACAAAAGATCGAATTTGATAATAGACAAATAAAGAATTTTCCGCAATATCAAAACGTTCTTTCAATTGATTAAAAGAAATAAACTCTTTCTACAAAGCAATCCTGTAATGTTTTTATACCCTTAGAAACCCAACTCTTTAAATAACTATTAAATATTGAAAAAGGAATAAGCTGATTATTGTATAATGGCGTTAAAATAGACAATTTATCTTTTGATCCTATAATTTTATTTTATTTTGTCCATAACATCAATAAATGTTTTAATAATGGCTTATTATACTCACGTAACAAATTCACATTCCACCGAAATATAAATTGATGTATTGCAATTTCAGAATTTCAGACATCTCAACTTTAGCCCAACTTGGAGGCTGATCCAAATACATCAAACCACTAATAAATTTGAACTGGGCTGCTTCATAATAGTTCTGAAAATGAGGTAATTGTAACCCACCTAATGAATACTTCCAAGTAAATTTACTTAATGCTACCCGTGGTAATTTACCGTTCCATAAAAATTCCTTAGTGACTTTATTTAAGTCCTGAAAGAAATTCTTTGTAAGAAAACATGGTATTGATTGAAACAAATATTGAATACGAGGAAATATGTTCATCTCAATGCAATTAACCCAACCAATTAGAGTTAACGGAAGGTCCTTCCACTTAATTAAGTCTGCTTTAATCTTTTTCAATAATGGAACATAATTTAATTTATATAAAGAGTGATGCTCAGTATTCACAATTATTCCTAAATGTTTAATTTTATCCGACCATTTCAAATTAATAACATTTTTATACACTGAATAATCTCATTCACCAATCGGTAAAATTTCACTTTTATCTCAATTAACTTTATATCCAGACAATGTTGCATACTGTAGTAAACATTTCCATAAATGTGACAAAGATTGTTCTGGGTTTGTTAAATATATCAAAACATCACCTGCAAACAAATTAATCTTATACTCTTCATCCATAGCCCTCATCCCTTGTATCTGTTCATTTTGCCTTATTAATTGAGCTAACGGTTCAATAGCCAATGCAAACAGGGGTGGCGACAATGGACAACCTTGTCGGGTAGAACGAGTCAATTTAAACAACGATGAAACTTGACCATTTGTCACCATCCTAGCAGTCAGGTTTGTATATAAAGCTTTAACTCAACCAATTAAAAAAAGGGCCAAATTTAAACTTCTCCAAAACTTTAAATAAAAAAATCCAATTTTGACCCTATCAAAGGCTTTTTCTGCATCAAGTGCAACCCCGGTTGGGTTGCTGTCGATATGGATTGACCAAACTAATTAATCTAAGAATATTATCTGAAGCATGTCTATTTTTAATAAAACCTGTTTGGTCTACATGTATCAATTTAGGCAAATATTTAGCAAGTCGATTTCCTAACATTTTGGCTATTATTTTATAATCCGCATTCAATAAAGAAATAGGTCAATACGAAGACACCTTTAACGGATCTCTATCTTTCTTTGGAATTACAGTAATTAGAGCACTAGAACAAAATTCTGGTAACTCGTAATGTTCAGTCACTTGTTGTAATACCTCCCCAAACACTAAAGATAAATCTTCTTAAAAAACTTTATAAAATTCTACCAAAAACCTGTCATCAACTGGTGACTTGACATTAGGCATTTCCAACGTGGCCGTCTTAATTTCTAAATCTGTAAACAGAGCTTCCAAATCTATAATATTCTCCTCTTCTAATGCTGACAACATTAATGTAGATAAAAAAGAATCAATACATCCCCTCAGAAGTATATAATTTTTAATAAAATGAATAAAACTAGTCATTAATTTCCTGAGGTTTATAGGTAACTATTGAATTCTTTTTAACAGCATTAATAACTTGTGAAGTCTGTTCCTTCTTTAACTGCCATGCAAGTACTTTATGTGCCCTCTCACCCAATTCATAATATGTTTGCTTGGATCGATTAATTAAACATTCAAATTGATAAGTCTATAACGTATTATATCACAATTTCAATTTAGTTAAAGCTATTTTCTGATCTTCTGTCACTTTCTTCTGAAATTCCTTCTCCAGTTCATCAATTTGCTTCTCCAATTTAAGACTTTCAGCCATTCCCAAATCCCAGTGTGTAGAGTGCCCAATGCAGAGAAGAGAAAAGCCAAGTTCTCCCTAATTTCTGCTGAAGTCTGCACCAACCAACTAGCCGGACTGTTCACGGACATTTTCAACCTCTCACAGCTGCAGGTGGAGGTTCCCACCTGCTTCAAAAGGGGATCAATCACCCCAGTGCCCAAGAAGAGTAGAGGGAGCTGCCTCGACCACTATGGCCCAGTAGCACTAATGTCTACTGTGATGAAATGCTTTGAGAGGCTGAACATGGCAGGATCGGTTCCTGAACGAATGTTAGAGGGGGTGCAGCTCAGTGAGGGGGTGGGGGAGGAGGGTGCAATCGAATGCCGGGACCTACCGTTGATGGGTGAGGCTATTGGACACCGGGGCCTCCCTGTGGCCACTCCGGGGTGGGATAAGAAGGCGCTACTTTTATTGCAACAAGTCTCACTAAAATTTAGTGACGCTTGACGCAAGGTAAAGATGCAGCTGGGGGCAGGTGGAGAGTCGCTAGCATGCGTCAGGCTAGACACTGGTGGCGTAGGTGGGGGTGGGTCAGATGGTGAGCAATGGCCGCGATTGTATGGGGGACACAGCATCTCACTGAGGGGGGGAAATGCCTGTGGATGCCTTGGTGTCAACCCTGGGTCATGGCCAGAATTAACTCCTACATATGCAAAGGATCTGGACCCAGTGCAATTCGCCTATCGTCACAATCGCTCCACAGCAGATGCAATATCACTCAGCTCTGGATCACCTCGAAAATAGCAACTCATAGCGGCTCTTCATCGACTACAGCTCAGCCTTCAACACCATTGTTCCCTCAGTGCTGGTCAAGAAGCTCCAAATCCTAGGCTTCTGCCACTGGATCCTTGACTTCCTCAGTTTGAATTGGAAACATCTTCTCCTCACTGACTGATGACCAACACAGGCACACCTCAAGGGTGCATGCTTAGTCCACTCACTATACATCCATGACTGGGTGGCCGGGCACAATTTCAATGCTATCTGTAAATTTGTCACCAGAATCACAAACGGTGATGAGGAATTATATTGGAGGGAGATAGATCAGTTCGTTGAGTGGTGTCACACCAGCACCCTTGTACTCAACATTAGTAAAACCAAGGAGATGGTTGTGGACTTCAGGAGGAAGTCAGGAGAACACGACCCAGTCCTCATCGAGGACTCAGTAGTAGAGAGGGCCAAGATCTTAAAATTCCTGTGTATCAACGTCTCTGAGGATCTGTCCTGAGCCTCAAAGTTGACATAATCATGAAAAAGGCTCGTTGTCATCTATAAGATGTTTGAGGCGACTCAGTATGTCACGGAAGATTCTTGAAAACTTCTACAGGTGACACCATGGAGAGCATTCTGGCTGGTTGCATCACTGCCTGGCACAGAGGTGCCAACATTCAGGAAAAGAAAAAACTCCAGAGGGTTGTTAACTCGGTCTGTGACATCACAGGCTCCAGACTTCACTCCATCGAGGACACCTACAAGAGGCGGTGTCTTAAAAAAGCAGCCCCTATCCTCAAAGACCCCCACCACCCTGGCCATGCACTCTTCACTCTGCTACTATCGGGGAAAAGGTACAGGAGCCTGAAGACGAGCACTCAGCAGCTCAAAGTCAGCTTCTTCCATGCTGCCATCAGATTGCTGAGTAATCGATGAACCAAAGGCACTGCCTTCCTTTGACTTTGTCGTGCACTGTTTTTATTTATTTCTGTAAGGTGGTTTATAGAAATGTTTCCACTGTGCTATGGCAAAACAACAGATTTTGTGACGTTCATGACAATTAGATTCTGATTCTGATTTTTGAACCCTCTACCAAACATTTGATGCAAAATTAGCGTGAAAAGTTTCCCAAAATTGAGAGCTTACAAAAGCAAGGCTGTTGGAAACGTGAGGTACAAAGGAATCTATTGTAAGCAGCAGATCCTGTCAGAGAGCTACCCTTCTTCGCCCTCTCTCCCTATCATTTCTCAGCTTCTTCTACCTAACCAACTGTATCCACTTATTACCACTTACTTATCTGTTGGTCTGTGTGCCTCCTCCTCTCCCCTCCCCCTACCTTTTTATTCTGCCTGTTTGCTCCACCTCAGGCCCAAAATGCTGACTGCTGTTGACCTTCTCTGGATGCTGCATGACTTGCTGAGTTTCTACCTGTGCTGCAGATTTTTTTTCTTTTTTTCTTTCTTGGTGTGTCTATCTTTTAGATTTTAGCCCATGGTCAATGTTGAAAATCTGTAAGAGGCAGCCACGTCAAAAACAGGAGCGCGCAGATAGAAAGACTTCCCGTCACCCCAGTGAGGACTTGGACTTCTGCCAGGTCCATGTTGTGAAAACCACAACCCAGCATCCAAATGCAATTATCTTCCCTGCTCTGACTAAAAATAGCACCCTTGGCACCAGTCAAAGCAATGAACGTTTCTATGTTCCCAGGGGTTAGATGCCTCCCCGCCTGCAGTGCTTTCTCCGAAAGTCAAATCAACAATTCATTGTCGGCATGGCTTGTCATCTCCTTCTCCCTATGTTATTGCGCTAGGCTTGACTTTTCCAATGGACTTTAGTCACAAATTCTTGCAAAAGTTGAAGCCTTCTCATATGAATATCGTAGTTTGACCCCTGTTCTCGCCTGCCCATCAAAAAATTACAATCACCACGGTACTGTTACAACACCCCCTCCAACCTGTTATCTCCCCTGGTTTCTAACCCACCGCTTCTCCCTCTTGTAATTGCTCCCCTCCTGGGCCCTGAGCTCTGGATTCTCCTCTGCACGCCTTTGTCACAGGGCCGGTGGTAGAACTGTCTTTGTTGATCGCGTCGAAAGGCAGTGTATTATCAACGCCCACTGGACGCCGGAGAAACTTAGTGCGTCACCGGGCATCCAGAGGAAGTAAAAGACTGTCGACGTATTGGGCCTGAGCCCTTCATCAGGAGTGTAAAATGAAGCAGGCAAGCCCTTGATGATAAAAGTGACAGGAAGGGGAAGAGGAGGAGTACAGGCTAACAGGTAAATAGGTGGATGTTACTAACTCAGCTGTGAGTTAACTTCCCACAACACTATCTCCTCTTGCCAGGATATTCACCATATTTCCTTAACCCCCCCCTCCCCCATGATGGCATCAGCATCTATGCTTTTAATAGCATTCCATAAATCTTGCACCTGACAATTAGTGGGAAGCCAAGGCCTCCACTTAACGTTCTTAACTGTTGTGCAAATGTACAGTTGGGATGGTCTTGGCTTGGCTTTGAGTGTGCAAGTCACAAGCATGGACCTAAATGGCCTGATCCGCTGAGCTGTAGAGACACCATCTGGAAGAAGCTACCTGTTACAATGGAAGGCCAGTGGATGGTAATTAACCTTCTCTGAACCATGATCCATCAGCAGCAGATACAGCTTGTGATACATAAGAATGAACCCAGCGAGAGCATCACCACAACTTGCTGGCACATGGAGCCGCACCTCAGTGGCTCAGATGCGTCGGGTGGCCATCAAATGAAATGTAACATTCAGGGGGATGGTGCTCAGGTGAAAATTAAGGAGTTACCAATCTGGCAGGGCGTTGAGGCAGATTGCAGAGGTTTTTAGGTGATGACAGATGGTTTTCAGAGGTTAGATGAAAGGCAGTTTCGTTTTATATTACATTTCTGTTTTATTACATAACAATAAACAATATCTCAATTTGAGCTTGCAGAAGGTTGTAGGGTGTTGTGGGAGCTTGCAGATGATAGCAGAAGGTGGGGGAAGATTGCAGAGGGTTGTGGGGGTGTAAGGATTGCTGCCTGTTATCAGGGTCGTAATAGGTTGCAGGAGGCCACAGTGGTCGGGGGAGGCCGCAGTGGTCGGGGGAGGCCGCAGTGGTCGGGGGAGGCCGCAGTGGTCGGGGGAGGCCGCAGTGGTCGGGGGAGGCCGCAGTGGTCGGGGGAGGCCGCAGTGGTCGGGGGAGGCCGCAGTGGTCGGGGGAGGCCGCAGTGGTCGGGGGAGGCCGCAGTGGTCGGGGGAGGCCGCAGTGGTCGGGGGAGGCCGCAGTGGTCGGGGGAGGCCGCAGTGGTCGGGGGAGGCCGCAGTGGTCGGGGGAGGCCGCAGTGGTCGGGGGAGGCCGCAGTGGTCGGGGGAGGCCGCAGTGGTCGGGGGAGGCCAAGGCTCTGTCAGCCTGGTGTTGCTGACATTGCAGAATTCCCTCAGTTCTGCACTAACAGTGCAGAACTAACTGGACCCGTCAATCTTCTGACTCAGAGGTGAGGGTGCTGCGCCCTGAATGTATTGTAGCACCCATGTAAAATCAATTTTAAAAAACCTGCAGGCCATGTTCCTCACTCTTGCAATCTCGCCTCTCAAATCCATATTTGTCCTGATCTCATCGAGTATGGAAAGTACAATGACCAGAAATCGGACTCTGAACGCCACGCGGTGATCTGGGTTTGAAAGGAGTTCTCCCTGTGACCTGTGGGGGTTTTCCTTGGGTGCTCTAGTTTCCTCCCAACCTCCAAAAGGTTAATTGAGTGTAATTGGGTGGCATGCATTTCATGGGGTGGAAAGTCCTTCGACATTGCTGTGTCATTAAAATTAAAAACAGGACCAGAACTTCAATGAGTCAACTCTGCACGTGAGATCAGCGTGGGATGGTCCTCTCGGGTGAGCTGTGAGATCAGATTGAGCACTTGCATTTCAGAATCAGAACTCAGTGTCATGGGCATGTGTCACGAAATTCATTGTTTTGCGGCAGGTGCAAAATTGCTTGAAATTACATTTTAAAAAAAATTAATTAATTAGTGGAAAAGAAGAGAATAGTGGAGTAGAGTCTGTGGTTCACTGTCTATTCAGCAATCTGACAGCAGAGGGGTAAAAGCTGTTTGTATACTGTTGAGTGTTTATCTTCAGCCTTCTGTACCTCCTGATGAAAGCAGTGAGAAGACCACCTGGGGGGGGGGGGTGAAGGTCAATGAGGATGCAACGTCCCAAAGAGCAATGTCAGGATTGAGGTGGAAGAGCAGCTAGTGATGAAAATTGCAGGCTTCGGAAGTGGAACTCTGAGCCAGAAGGTCACAGGATGCAGTCAAAGAGGCCGACTTGTAGAAAGCGATGTCTTGGGACAGCTGGTGAGTCAAAGCAAGACAGGCACAGACGCAGGGGTGACAGCTCTGGGCTTGGGGCAGAGCAGTGGGGAGTGCTGAAGGAGGGACTGCGGATGAGATCAGTTTGAATGGAGTGCCGGCGATGTTTGGCTGTGCTTTCTTCTTCATCAGGGGAGGTCAGCCAGGAGAAAAGGGAGAGGGGAGGACGAAGGTGGAGGCAGCATGATTTTAGATCATTGAGCAGACGAAGAGAGGGTTCCAGGAGAGGGTAGAGAGGAGCGAGTGCCGAGATTCTCCATGGGGCTGGATTGCAAACAAAAAGAAGGGTGTGGGGTTTTTTTTAAAAAAAATAGGCCACTTTTTGTTTGGACAGAAGGTTGATCTCTGCATGGAACGCTCTCTGACCGACTGAGTATTCCCAGAACTTGATGTTTGTCTCAATTTTTCATCACCTGCAGTGTTGGATAAGAACAGTTGAGAAAATGCACTTAATTCAAGTTGGGTGTTTGGGAGCAGCTCCATCCCTGATTGGATGCTGAACGGTGCACATCAGCTCTCTCCCCTACATGACTGCACCTGACCTCCGCTCGTCACTTCAATGGGCTAGCGCAGTGTGAGGGCAGGTGCTGAGACACACAGAGCAAGCATGCACTCAACCTGTGGATGGGCAGACTGGTTTCTGAGGGTTGGCAGCAGGACCCAGTTTTAGAGAGTTGAAGGCACTTGGACGTGAAAGAAAACTACTGTTTTTACGGTTGCTTTGAAATTTGTAAACTGCTGTGTGTGAAGCCAATTCTGGAGCCAACACTCTCTAAGGAGTTTGTACATTCTCCCAGTGACCTGAGTGGGTTTCCTGTGGGTGTTGTCATTTTCTCCACCCTCCAAAATGTGTGGTGTTAGTTGGTTAATTGGGTGTAATTGGGCGGCACAGGCTTCGTGGACCAGTAGGGACTTGTTAAAATTAAAATTGAGCTTCAAGTGACTACTGTGTCTGCTGTCTGTGTATGTGAGACAAACTTGGCACAGCTTCAGACCAAATTATTTCCTCCACCCCCCCAGTCTGAAGACACTGGCTCTTGCCCAAGTAGATGTTTGTGGGTAGTTTCAGCTTCACAGTATTACATAGTCCAAAATTGTATTTCAAAAGCCATTGCACAAATGTGGTGAGCACTACTCTTGGTGGTTTATGTGAAAAAGAGCCCATTCTGGGATAAGGGAATTCAAGGAGACCACAGGATCAAGATTGGTTGTGAAGGTGGGCCGACGGGCAAATGGAATTCAGCTCTGAGCAGGGGGAGGTGTTGTATTTTGGGAAATCGAGCCAGAGCAGGACGGAAAACGTGAGGGACCCTGGAAGGAGTTGTGGTACAGAGAGGACCAGGAGTTCAGGTGCAGAGTTCCATGAAAGTGGCAGCTGAGGTGAAAGAGGCATTTGACATGCTGGGCAGTCAGGGCATGTCATTTAGTAGGGAAATTGGGATCCCATGACTACACTTAGGTTACTGTCTGCAGTTCAGATTGCTCAGATGGACATCAATGCAAGAGATGTGGAGGAGATTCACCAGGATATTACCTGTACTAGGAGGGGTGAATTATAGGTTTAGAATATAGGGATAATCTTTTGGAGGTTTATAGAATAAAGGTAAAGGTTCCATTATTGGCATTTAAAATGTAGCATACATGAAATTCTTTAACTTTTGTCTTCTGTAAGGCAGACAGAGAATCACCACAGTATCTGGTGTTCCTTGACAGTCTCCCCTCCAAGTACTGACCCGTCCTGTGCCTGCTTAGCTTCCGAGATCAGACCATCCCAGGTGTATTCAGGCCACTCTGTGCTGTGCTGGTAAAATCACAAGGAGCATGGATAGATAAAGTGAATGATAAATAGGATCATTGATTCTGGAACTAGAGGGTATAGGTTGAAGCTGAGAGGGAAGAGATTTCGGAGGGACCTGAGGGGCAATGATTTCACTCAGAGAAAAATTATCAGAATCTGGAATAAGCTGCCGGAGGAAGCTGTAGAAGGTACAATTACAACGGTCAAAAGATATTCCGACAGATGTCTGGACAGGGAGGGTTCGGAAGGTCATGGATAAATGGGACTAGCCCAGAATGCCAAGTAGATGACTCCCGCAGGTTCATTAGTGAAGCGCTGCTTCACTTTGAAGGTCTGTTTTGAGCCCCGACTTGTGGTGTGGTCAAACGTGCAGCACTTCCTGTGGCCGCAGGGGAAGGTGCCAAGGGGGTGATTAATGGGAAGTGATGAGTGGACAAGGGAGTCACTGAGGGAGTGGTCCCTATGGAAGCCGGAGAGGGGAGGAGAGGAAAGATGTGTCTGGTGCTGGGATCATGTTGTAGGTGACATAAATTTTGGAGGATAGTGTTGGATGCGGAGACTGGTGGGTGGAGGGTTAGTAGAAGGGGAATCCTGATTTTGTTGGATCTGGAGAGGGGGCCAGGGCGGATGAGTGGAAAATGGGGGAGATGCGGGTAAGGGCTGAGATGATGATGATGGTGGCAGGGAAGCCACGTTTTTTGGAAGAAGGAGAGCATCTCAGATGATCTGGCCTGGGAGACCTCATCTTGGGAGCAGATTCGATGGAGGGAGAGGAATTGAGAGAGAGGGAAGAATAGAATCCTTCCAAGGGCCTGGATGTGAATAAGTGTGTCGAAGTAGTTGTGGGAATTAGTAGGATTAAAATAATGTCTGTAGAAAGCTTGTCTCCCATATACTGCATCTGGTACGTGTACTGTGGCCTTTTCTACATTGGAGAGATTGGGCGCAGACTGTGAGATCACTTTGTTGCGCACCTTCGCTCTGTCCACATCAATAACAGGGATCTCCCAGTAACCAGCCATTTCAATTCTGCATCACACTCCCGCACAGACGTGTCTGGCCATGTCCTCATGTACTGTCAAACTAAGACCACCCATAAATTGGAGGGCCAATACCTAATACAGTGAAATCTTGTTTGTACGCGATTCGTCAACCCGCGGAATCGCTTATCGCGCGGGTGTCTGTGGACCACAAACGCCGGCTCCTGAGTCGGGGCAGAGGCAGCCGTTTGACAGACCCCCCTCTCCACTGCTTGACAGCCCCTCTTCCCTCTGCCGACAGCCCCCAGCGTAGGACGTCAGAGCTGGAGCGGGACGACCTGCGCCAGGGTGGGGGGGGGGGGGGCTCTTTGGGTTTGATTATCCTTGGGCACGCTGACATATATGCATCTGTTCCGCAACTTGGCTATAACGCAATTTGAAATCTTTGACTCCAACTACCACATTCTAATGAGGTTTTACTCTATTCCGTCTGGGCACTCTCCAACTGGATGGCATTAACAATGTCTTCTCCAGTTTCTGCTAGCCCAGTCACCGTTTTCCCTCTCTTCCCTGTCCCTCCATTTCTCCACCCCATTCCCTCTCCTTTCACAGAGCCATCTCCCCCTCCCCCCCCCCCCCCCCACTGTGTGCTGGGGTGGCCTCCCTCCCTTATCCACCTATTACCTCCTGCTGATGGAACTGTGCTCCTCCCTGTTCCCCCACCATTTTATTTGGGCGCCTGCCAACATTTTTCTCACCTCGATTAAGGGCTCAAGCCCAAAACATTGGTCCTGTATCTTTATCTTTGCTGTACAAAATGCCCTGTTTGACTTGCTGGTTTTCTCCAGTGTTGTGTTTTTATTTGAATGCTCTAGGTTAGCGGTGACCTTTTCAATTGTACCCAGAATAAACATACTGTAAACAAGTTTTAAAAAAAATACACCCTTTAAACACGGATCACCCGCATTCCCGTTACTGGACCAAATACCAGCTGACTTTGGCTACTGTTATTGAACAACTAGTTGATCAGGTTGATTGGAAATGTCTGCTGGATTTCCATCCAGTTATTCCTTCCAAAAGTCAGCAATTAATACTGCCCAATTTAGCACATTGCTGTGTCCATTTTTGAATTTTCTGATGCGCTGAACCAGTCTGAAATGTATCAAGATTATATCGAAGTCTTTGAAATATTACATGATGGATCTAACCGTAAGATTGCTTTGAAATTCAAACTTGTTTCTCAATAAATAATGCTTGGACTTCAGTATTTAGTACTTAATATAATTGTGCAGACGGAAATCTCGAGGTGCAGTTTCTAATTATGGCCATTTAACAATTAAAAGAATAATTCCCTGAAGTGTTGTGCAGCCAACAGTGTTGGTCTGAGTTTGGTTGCCAGGTGCTTCTCAGCGGTTAGTGCTCTTGAGGCAGGAGGCTGATGGCTCAAGTTACAATTCAAGTGACTTGTGGGAAGAAATTCCCAATTGATGTCCCAGCACAGGGCTGGAGAAGAGTTGTGCAGAGTGAAAGGCTGATTCGGATGTGCTAACCAACCCGTGGTATCTCAGGTTGAAGTTGGATATTTACCCTGGCCTCTTTTTCTCTCTGAACCAAGTCTCAAAAACAAAACTGATGGATGTAATTGCAGTATTGTCTGTGGGATTTTGCTGCATGCAAGTCATGTCTTTCCCATTCAGAACTTCATAGTTATAACAAGTGCTTGGTGGTATGCTGAGGTTCAGAGGGAGTGTGCATTCCTTTGAGTTCAACTGTTATTTGAAATATAAATGTAAATTTTCAAACTTGTCCATGCCACAAAAGTGCATGAAAATGTGAAAATGCAGATGTTGGAAATCTGAGATTGAAAAAAAGAGAGGGAATGCTGTAAGTACTGTACTCAGAAGATGGGGCAGCATGTGTGGAGGGAGAAACGCCAATGTTTCAGGATGAAGCCTTGGCTCCATTTCTCTTTTCTGCAGACGCTGCCCGACCTGCAGATTATCTCCATCACTTTCTGTTTGAGTGAAGTTGTTTTCTTCCGAGTCGTATTTTAACACTGAGGAGCAGGTGAGGTGACCTTAATTGTTGACAGCAAATGTATTCAGGGGGGCCGAAGAAGGCGGTTAATTCTGCAAGTGGTTTGGAATCTCGGATCATTGCAAAAAGTCTGCCACTGCTTAGAAAAGGTCATGGAACAAATTGTATTTAATTATCACGACTTCAACAAAGTGAACCCTCTCAACACATTCCTCCAGAGCACGAGTTCAAAAAAATCAGTGTTAGGTCTCCACAAGAGCAGGTGTTGTCATGTTTACTCAGAAGTTGGACCCAAGGACCTAAATGCACTCTGCTGAAGGAACTCGGCTGCTATTCGTTGACTTTGAAGTGATCCTATCTCAAAAGCTGCTGGAAACTGTCCTTGCTGCATCTCAACACTCTCTCTGCAACTGAATCCTGGATTGAAAGACCAGAGTCAGTCTGGGCTTGCAGCTAAACCTCAAGTCCTATCAGGACTTCAGGGTTGTGTGCTCAGCCCACAAAAGTACACAGTGCTGACTCATGACAGCACTGTCACATTCACTTCACACTTCAAATCGTCAGGTTTGTGAATGAGACAACAGTTGGCTTCATTGGCAGCAATAGGACATTGAAGTCCAAACACTGTCCACTCCACACCAATTGTTCCGCTGTCAAGAGAATGGAAAGCACAACGCTCCTTGGCATGCACATAGAGGAAGAGTTATCATGGACCCACAACATGTCATTAGCCAGGATGGTGCAGCAGTGCCTACTCTTCCGATGGAGAATGAGGAGGACAAGACCACTGGCCCCCATCATGACAACATCTTACAAGAACACTTCTCAGAGCGTCTAGTCTGGGTGCATAATTGTGTTTAAAGGTTCCTTTTATTCTCATGTAATAATACATTAGAAATGTAAAATTCATGATACAGGTATGCCCCCACTTTTTGAAAGTTCCCTTTACACCACTTCACAATTATGAAAGAATGACATTAGCACGTTTCGCTCATTGAAAGAAATCTGGAGGATTTTCGCTTTTACGACAAAAGATAAAATAGTGTTCAGCCTTTGTTTTGTAGCGATCCGATATATAGCCAGCAGCTTTTGTTTTGCAATGAGCCGTTATAGAGGCAGCAGCGTTTGATTTACAAAGAGCCATTAGAGAGACAACAGCGTTTGTATTCCAGTGAATCATTATAGAGGCAGCACCATTTGTTTTGCAGCGAGCTGTTATAGAGACAGCAGCTTTTTTTTTTACAGCCAACGGTTATAGAGACAGCATCGTTTGTTTTGCAGCGAGCCTTTATACAGACAGCAGCGTTTGTTTTACAGCGAGCTGTTATAGAGACAGCAGCGTTTGTTTTGCAATGAGCCATTATAGAGACAACAGCGTTTGTTTTACAGCAAGCTGTTATAGAAACAGCAGCGTTTTTTTTTACAACGGGCCATTTGGAGACAGCAGCATTTGTTTTGCAGCGATCCGTTGTAGTGGCAGGAGCGTTTGTTTTACAGTGAGCTATTATAGAGACAGCACCGTTTGTTTTGCAGCGAGCCGTTATAGAGACAGCATAGTTTGTATTGCAGCGAGGCATTGTAGAGACAGCAACGTTTGTTCTGCAGCGAGCTGTTGAAGAGACAGCAGCGTTTGTTTTATGGCAAGCCATTGTAGAGATAGCAGCGATTGTTTTGCACCAAGTCGTTGTAGAAACAGCAGCGTTTGTATTGCACCGAGCCGTTATGGAGACAGCAGCGTTTGTTTTGACGTGAGCCGTTATTGAGGCAGCCGCGTTATGTATTACAGCGAGCCGTTATAGAGGCAGCAGCGTTTGATTACAGCGAGCTGTTATAAAGGCAACAGTGTTTGTATAGCAGTGAGTCATTTTTGAGACAGCAGCGTTTGTTTTGAAGCGAGCCATTATAGAGATAGCAGTGATTATCTTGCAGCAAGTGGTTATAGATTCAGCAGCGATCATTTTACACCCAGCGGTCATAGAGACAGCAACGATTGTTTTGAAGCGAGCCGTTATATAGACAGCAATGATTGTTTTGCAGCAAACCGTTATAGAGGCAGTAGCGTTTTTTTTTACAAGCCATTTGGAGACAGCAGCGTTTGTTTTACAACCAATCGTTATAGAGGCAGCAGTGTTTGTTTTCCAGCGAGCCGTTGTTGTGGCAGCAGCATTTGTTTTACAGTGAGCCGTTGTAGCGACAGGTGCGTTTGTTTTGAAGCGAGCCGTTATAGAGGCAGCCGCGTTTGTTTTACAGCGATCCACTATAGAGGCTGCAAAATTTGTTTCTCAGAGAGGCGTTATAGAGACAGCAGCTCTTCTTTTGCAGCGAGCCTTTATATAGAGAGCAGCGTTTGATTTAAAGCGATCTGTTATGGAGGCAGCAGCGTTTGATTTGCAGCGAGCCGTTATAGAAACAGCAGCGATTGTTTTGCAGCCAGTTGTTATAGAGACAGCAACGTTCGTTTTGCAGGAAGCCGTTGTAGAGACAGCAGCGCTATTTTGCAATGAGTCATTATAAAGACAGCAGCGTTTGTTTAGCAGCGAACCGTTATAGAGACACCAGCATTTGTTTTGCAACGAGTGTTTATATATACAGCAGCATTTTTTTTGCAGCGAACTGTTGTAGAGACTGCAGCGTTTGTATTTCAGCAATTCGTTTTCTAGGCAGCAGTGTTTGTATTGTACCGAGCCGTTATGGAGACAGCAGCGTTTGTTTTGAGGTGAGCCATTATAGAGGCAGCCGTGTATGTATTACAGCGAGCGGGTATAGAGGCAGCAGCGCTTGGTTTACAGCGAGCTGTTATACAGACAGCAGCGTTTTTGATTTATAGTGAGATGTTATAGAGGCAGCAGCGTTTTTTTTGCCGCGATCCGTTATAGAGATAGCTGCGTTTTTTTTACAACGAGCCATTTGAAGACAGCAGTGTTTGTTTTACAGTGAGCCGTTATAGAGACAGCAGCTTTTGTTTTGCAATGAGACGTTATAGAGGCAGCAGCGTTTGATTTACAAAGAGCCGTTAGAGAGACAACAGCGTTTGTATTCCAGTGAATCATTATAGAGGCAGCACCATTTGTTTTGCAGCGAGCTGTTATAGAGCCAACAGCATTTGTTTTGTAGTGTGCCGTTGTAGCTGCTTGTGCACACCCTGATCAGAGATTGGCACAACCATGCTCCTTCTCCAGGAACTTCACTAAGTATCCAGCTGCCATGGCTTCGCAATGTGTCAGTGAGCATCTGTGCTTTCTCTCGATTTATTTTGTGCATCCATTGGCAAGGTGTTTCTTAAAGTATTAGAAAAGCCTAAGAATGCTTGTAAGGGGGTTCCGGTTAATGTAAACCAGACATAATGAAGTGTTTTGATCGTGGTGAACAAAGTAAAGACTTGGTGCGTGCGTTGAAATTGGTGTTATTTGTTATAATTGGATAGGCTCCTTTTTCTGTCTGCAATAACTCAAAAAAATTTCCCATACAATTTAATCGTAGTTGCTTATTAGCTTTATGCCATTTTTGCTTAAGGAAGGTTTCATCGGTATGCTCTGATAAGCAGGGGAAACCTGTCTACTCCTATTTTCATCTGCCAAAAGGAAACAGAATCACCATGATCATCGACTGGGGCCCCTAACAACAGAAAATGAAGGAAAGGAGAGTCTATTCTGAGACCATGAGTGTCGTGGATTTGCATCCTACGCTCCTGCTGGCCACCCAAGCTCCAGTCCATGCCTCCGATGCAATCAGAAACCTTGCAGCATCCGAGGCCCATTCGGGAGCCCATTCTTTGCCCCCAGCACCCTCTGGAACCTGGTTCTCATGAGCCAGACTCCATCAGCCCGCAGCCTGTATGGGTCCTTTGACCACAAGCTGCCAACTGCCTGTGGCTTCTGTGGATTCTTTGGCTTCTGTGGATTCTTCAGCCACTGAGCCCCTTGCCGGTCCGCTGGCGTGGTTGCTGTCCCTGTACGAGACTCGTCCAGCAGTCTCCTATGCTTCTCAGCAGGTGCTGTTCTCCATGTTTCTGGAGCCCTGTGCTGGTGTGCTGCTCCCCCCGTGTCTGGAACCCCTCCCTGCACACTGCCCAACATAGGTGCTGCATTCTTGGGCACAGACCTCTATGGTTATAGAATTGAAAAGAAACCATTGGCTCGTTTAACAGGTCGTTTAAAACCTGTCCAGAGTCTTAGCATCAGGACTGGGCCTTAGGGCCCCTCTGAGCAGTGCTGAGTCTCTGCTCCTTGTTCTCTGAGGTCCACATCAGCAGCAGGGCCACCGTTTCAACAGCTTTGGCAGCACCACCATTTATTTGGTGTGTCAGCTGCAAATTATCGTACCATTGGACTATCAACACCAACAGATGAATGACCAAGAAGATCGTGATTAGTCTCCCTTTATTCTATTGACGACATTCAGCAGGAGTGTTGCTTAAACAGGGCTCAAAGAATTATTAAGGAACATTTCCATCCATCCCACAGAATCTTTGACCCACTGCCATCAGAAACATGGAAAGAAAGGAGCATCAAAATCACAGCTGACAGATTGGGAAATAACTTCTTACGGGCTATGAGATTGATGAATGGTATCTAGCAACCTTGTGTCTCATTACTGAAATGATTAAATTATTTTGAAATGTTTACATATTTTAGATTATATCTTTATGAATAGGTGTAATTATTATGTGTTGTGTATGTGTGTGTACTGTGGTCTGGAGAAACACTCTTTTGAATGGTTGTACTGTATGTTCTCGCATATAGTCGAGTTTTGGGGACCAATTTTTTGGGTCAAGTTTGTGGGGCCATCTTTTACAAGGATACTCCTTTTGAGGGACTATTATAATAATATGAAATCTGCACATCGAGACCACTCTGCTGCAACTATACCATAATGGCTCCCGTCGCAAAAGCTTTCTCCACAATTTCATATGCGGGACTATTGGTATCATTTTCTTTACTCCATTTTTGTTTTTAATGCATTCAATGCATCTTAAGCCACAATTTATCAAAATAAATAATGACAAAAGTAATTACCGGTAGTAGGTGTCCATACAAACACAAATGTTCATTCAACATTTTCAGGGATAAATGTTCTTTATTTTTGCAAATTTGGGGTCTGTATGCTAAAATCATGAAATTAAAATATGATTTTATTAATTTCTTTTTTGATCAGTGAAGTTTTCCCTCAAAGTATAATAACGATTATGTTTTTTGAAGTCTTTGAGTGTCAACTTGACGCAATCTGAATTAATTACGAGGAATCATTTTATAATGAAATATCTAATATTTTAGTTTTGGGATTAGATCAGTTTAGGGGGGAAGAATGGGTTAATAGGGGGTTAGGTTTTTTTTTAGATTTTAGTATTTTAGTTTTTATATTTAGAGTTTCAGCTTGTATTTGCTAACATTTTATTTTGTACTTATAATATTCTTAATTTTTGACATCATATATGTTGAAAAAATAAAATATTAAAAAAAAACATCTTCAGCACCAAATAAAACATCATAATCGCCAGGATGGACAATATCATCATACGGATCCTCTTCATCTTCCATGCTGTTAGTATATCCGCTTCTTCATCATCCCTGTCATTCCATAGACAATTGTCTTCTGTACCATCCGATCCGTGTGACATTTCATTGACGATTTGATTTTTTTCTTTCCATTCACCAATGATCCTGATCCAGTGATGGAGCCCGCATACGGCCTCCTTTTGTGTATGTTGTTTCTCCTTCATGCACCAGGCACTCCACCTTACTCTCATTGTGTTCTTAAATGGCTTATTGATACTAGCATCCATTAGTTGCAAAACCCTTGCAAGCCTGCTGAGATTTACAGCCTTGTGAGTGTTTTGTAATCGGAGGTCAATAGCAACATTCTTCACTAGATGCACCCTGAACTGATCCCAGGTGAGCAAACTCTTTTCCTTGCATAGGCCACCAGGTCGCAAATTTCAAGCTTCCTTTATCTATTTTCTGCCTCCACTTTTTCTCATTCCAGCCTTGTACATTGGCAATTTCTCCTTTAGCCGTGTTTTTCTCTTAAAAACATCCATTGGCTTTAATTTAGTACCGTTGGCCTTACAAGAAACAACTAAAGTAAGCCAGCTTTTCTCATGAAAGCTGGTTTTCACCAATACTTGTTTTTTTCCTCCTTTTTTGGTTCACAGTTCGATTCTCTGGCACGTCGAGCGTAATTGATGTTTCATCCATGTTCTCAATGCATGATAACTTGCAGCCTTCCTTCTGCTGATGTCTGATTACAAACTGAAAAAGCACAAATGATGGAGAAACTCAGCAGGTCAAACAGTGCCTTTATGTAACGAAGGTGAAGATACATCACCAACATTTCGGGCCTGAGCCCTTCATCAAGGTGTGGGGAAACATGAGAGATGCTAGAACAAAAGGGGGGGTGGGGGTGAGGGTGGGAGATGATAGGTTGGGGGAGTGGGGGAGTGGGGGAGGACCGCAGGAATGTGGGGGGGGGGGGAGTGTCAAGGCTAGGTGGAGAGAGAAAGGAACTGGAATACCTAGTTCAAAGGGAGAGGGGAAATGAGGGGGAAAAGGCAGGCTGATTAGTGGAATGCAGTGAACTCAATGTTCATGCCTTGGGGTTGGAGGCTGCCCAGACGAAAAATGAGGGTTTGTCCCTCCAATCTGCGGGTGGTCAGGGTAGGGTTGTGTGAAAGGCCATGGATGGACATGCGAGCTTGAGAGTGTGTGCTACTGGAACCCACAAGGCACGAGCTGGCGGCGGAGGCAAGTAGAGGGGAAGGCATCATGGCTGTGGAATCAAGTCTGGTCGTAGAGCTTGCGAGCAACAGGGGCGACAGACGGGGAGCAGCGAGAGAGAATCCCATGGAACTCCCAGCGGAGAGCAAAGGCAAACCTCTTCAGAGTAGGCATCCCTTGGAGAGCTTTCACTGAGTTGTCGTCGTCATCAGAGGTAAGGATTCTGTTGACACCGAAGTAAGTGAAAAAAAAACAAACACACAAATGCTGGAGAAACTAGAATCCTGTGTTTTACCTCTGATTACAAACTACAATTTTATCTGGGTCACTGGGGAGCTTTTGTGAAATCTTAGTTCTCTGTTGGTGCTTAAAAAGTCGTCGTGCATCATGAACCTCGTACACCGTCCAGCATTTGCTGTGGAATCTGAAATTCCTTTCTTCCTTGATTCCTTCCATGCGTGGATTTGAATGGCACCACGAGAAATGCGTTTTTCCATTGACGGTCTTCAATTCCCCCCCCCCCCCAGTTCAGTTGTGGCCACTTTCTAAGTTTACCTGCATTAGCACACTTTCCTTTTGGTGTTGTCTGAAGTTTGTTTTGATTTCTTTCTCCAGGCTCCCACAAGTTTGCTGTTCCCGCTGCAGTTATTGGCTTCTCACCAATTTTAATACTTTTAGTTTAAATGCAGCTGTGTATTTTTTTTTCTGGAGAGCATTTTTACACAAAATAGAGGCAAGGTTTTGAAACTACGAGAGCTGTGTGCAAGCTGAGCTGAAAAGAGACAGTGTGACTCTTTTTCGCCATGATGCGTTTTTACATTTTCGCACCAAATTTTACATAGGCTCTCTGGAAAATGCATGATTTTTTTGGCCATAAAATGTGTGGCGGAGGGCTGGGGAGAGGAGAGGGTCAACTTGTACATGGCATTAACTGTTACACCTGTATATAGTCATAATATGACGAACTCAGCAGGTCGAACAGCATCGATGGGAGATTGCTGGTTTGGGTTGGACTGATCCCATTATTTTTTTTTGCTGCAGTCTGCAGTCCCTTATAGCTCTGGTCTTAAAGGAGAGAATTACAGAAGGCAGAGGATTAGGGCTAGAATTTGAGAGATTGAGGACTTGATAACAGAGGGACTACTGGTCAGCATAGGAAGTGGGCAGGGATCTGTGAAGGCTTGGGCAGTTTTACACAGAGAGGGGGAGTTTGGCACCAGAGACAAAAACTTCAAGTTGAATGTCATGTTTATAAGAATCAGTTAACTTTGTCCAGAGGATATTCACTTTATTTTATCCTGATCAGTGCCCAGTCAGGCTGCATGGTTTAGTGTAGCGGTTTGAACAACTGGAATGTTGCCTTGGTTCAAATCCAGCATTGTCTGTAAGGAGTTTGTACGTTCTCCCCGTGACCTGCCTGGATGCCTTCCAGGTGCTCGAGTTTTCTCCCACGCTCCAAAGACGTAAAGGGTTGGTAGGTTCTTTGGTCTAATGGGTCTATTTGTGCAGCACAGGCTAATGTGCCGGAAGGGCTATGTTACCCTGCTGTATCTCTAAAGTTCCAAATTAATATGAAGTTATAAACAATTAGAAGGATCTCCGCGTGTTCAGTGCTGGCACTGGTCTTTTATGAAAATAGTTGCAGCTGCTCAGGGGTGTCAGCATGTGGACAGTGAGATTGGATACGAGTTGGAGGGCAAGATGTCGATTTGCCCAGTGAGGTGCTCCATTCTGGAACATGCTGCCCAATCAGCCAATGGGAATGGGTTCAACTGGAACTTCCCATCATAGACTGAAGGGAGAAGCAATGCAGGGCTTCCAAGAGAGGAGTGTGATGGTACCACTGCCGCACTGTGGCAGTAACTACTTTGCTGGCACAACGCCCAGCCAGGCTTTTAGCCAGACTCCTCCCCACAACACCACTGCCCCACTTACCACTGACAACCAGGGAAACGGTTCCATCTCGAAGTCGCAGACAATCCTGACCTGGATGCTCCTTCCTGACCACCCCAGGCCTCTGTGACTCCCTCCCCTCCAGCACCCTGGAAGCATCTTCAGCAGGGCAGCAGCCCTTTGAGGGGTGGCTCTGCATAAGACATGGGGGCACTGTGTCTGCCCCTCCATTTGAATGTGGCTAATTTACTAACCTTTTCAACCCCTTCTCTCTGTAACATTTGATTCCCATCCTAATCAAGAACTTAGAGATCTGACTTAATATACCCATTGACGTAACCTCCACAGTAGTCCGTGACAACAAATTTCACAGGGACACCACCCTCTGGGTAAAGAAATTCCTCCTCTGTTTTAAAAGGACATTTTGTATTCTGAGGATCCCAGAGTCCCTCACCATAGGAAACATCCTTTCCATATTCACTCTATCTTGTCATTTCATTATTCATTAGGTTTCCTAATAAATCCAGGAGCTGCTGGCAAAGAAGCGAGCTGCCCACCAGGCTCACCTTACAAAGCCGTCCTGTCCAGAGAAGAAACAAGCCTTCCGTCGCGCATGCAGCCATCTTCAGCGCAAACTCCGGGAGATCCAAAATGAGTGGTGGACTAGCCTCGCCAAACGAACCCAGCTCAGCGCGGACATTGGCGACTTCAGGGGTTTCTACGAGGCTCTAAAGGCTGTGTACGGCCCCTCACCACAAGTCCAAAGCCCGCTGCGCAGCTCAGACAGCAAAGTCCTCCTCAGCGACAAGATCTCCATCCTCAACCGATGGTCAGAACACTTCCAATCTCTTTTCAGTGCCAACCGCTCAGTCCAAGATTCCGCCCTGCTCCAGCTCCCTCAACAGCCCCTAAGGCTAGAGCTGGATGAGGTTCCCACCCTGGATGAGACATATAAGGCAATCGAACAACTGAAAAGTGGCAAAGCAGCAGGTATGGATGGAATCCCCCCAGAAGTCTGGAAGGCTGGCGGCAAAACTCTGCATGCCAAACTGCATGAGTTTTTCAAGCTTTGTTGGGACCAAGGTAAACTGCCTCAGGATCTTCGTGATGCCACCATCATCACCCTGTACAAAAACAAAGGCGAGAAATCAGACTGCTCAAACTACAGGGGAATCACGTTGCTCTCCATTGCAGGCAAAATCTTCGCTAGGATTCTACTAAATAGAATAATACCTAGTGTCGCCGAGAATATTCTCCCAGAATCACAGTGCGGCTTTCGCGCAAACAGAGGAACTACTGACATGGTCTTTGCCCTCAGACAGCTCCAAGAAAAATGCAGAGAACAAAACAAAGGACTCTACATCACCTTTGTTGACCTCACCAAAGCCTTCGACACCGTGAGCAGGAAAGGGCTTTGGCAAATACTAGAGCGCATCGGATGTCCCCCAAAGTTCCTCAACATGATTATCCAACTGCACGAAAACCAACAAGGTCGGGTCAGATACAGCAATGAGCTCTCTGAACCCTTCTCCATTAACAATGGCGTGAAGCAAGGCTGTGTTCTGGCACCAACCCTCTTTTCAATCTTCTTCAGCATGATGCTGAACCAAGCCATGAAAGACCCCAACAATGAAGACGCTGTTTACATCCGGTACCGCACGGATGGCAGTCTCTTCAATCTGAGGCGCCTGCAAGCTCACACCAAGACACAAGAGAAACTTGTCCGTGAACTACTCTTTGCAGACGATACCGCTTTAGTTGCCCATTCAGAGCCAGCTCTTCAGCGCTTGACGTCCTGCTTTGCGGAAACTGCCAAAATGTTTGGCCTGGAAGTCAGCCTGAAGAAAACTGAGGTCCTCCATCAGCCAGCTCCCCACCATGATTACCAGCCCCCCCACATCTCCATCGGGCACACAAAACTCAAAACGGTCAACCAGTTTACCTATCTCGGCTGCACCATTTCATCAGATGCAAGGATCGACAATGAGATAGACAACAGACTCGCCAAGGCAAATAGCGCCTTTGGAAGACTACACAAAAGAGTCTGGAAAAACAACCAACTGAAAAACCTCACAAAGATAAGCGTATACAGAGCCGTTGTCATACCCACACTCCTGTTCGGCTCCGAATCATGGGTCTTCTACCGGCACCACCTACGGCTCCTAGAACGCTTCCACCAGCGTTGTCTCCGCTCCATCCTCAACATCCATTGGAGCGCTTACATCCCTAACGTCGAAGTACTCGAGATGGCAGAGGTCGACAGCATCGAGTCCACGCTGCTGAAGATCCAGCTGCGCTGGATGGGTCACGTCTCCAGAATGGAGGACCATCGCCTTCCCAAGATCGTGTTATATGGCGAGCTCTCCACTGGCCACCGTGACAGAGGTGCACCAAAGAAAAGGTACAAGGACTGCCTAAAGAAATCTCTTGGTGCCTGTCACATTGACCACCGCCAGTGGGCTGATATCGCCTCAAACCGTGCATCTTGGTGCCTCACAGTTTGGCGGGCAGCAACCTCCTTTGAAGAAGACCGCAGAGCCTACCTCACTGACAAAAGGCAAAGGAGGAAAAACCCAACACCCAACCCCAACCAACCAATTTTCCCCTGCAACCGCTGCAATCGTGTCTGCCTGTCCCGCATCGGACTTGTCAGCCACAAACGAGCCTGCAGCTGACGTGGACTTTTTACCCCCTCCATAAATCTTCGTCCGCGAAGCCAAGCCAAAGGTTTCAATGAGGACCCTCTCCTCCTCTCCCCCAATCCTTTGAAACTCCAGCAAGAACAGCCCCAGAGCCATCAAACACTCAAATAAGATAACCCTTTCATTCCAGGGATCATTCTCGTGAACCTACTCGGAACCCTCTTCAGTGGCCACACATTCTTCCCTGGTTAAGGAGCCCCAAACTGCTCACAATACTCCCAAGTGTAGTTTCACCAATGCCTTGTAAAGCCTCAACATTACATCCCTGCTTTTATATTCTGTCCCTCGCAAAATGAATGTAAGCATGGCATTTTCCTTCCTTGCCACCAACTCTATGCATAAGTTGACCTTTAGGGATCCGTGCAAGAGGACTCCCACGTCCTCTGAATTACGAACTCATTGCCCACTTTGCTTTCCATCAAAGTGCATGATTATACCCTGTATATTGCAATGTGCCATTCCTTACCCAATCTCTTCCCCTGTCTGTCTTTTTTGTAGATGGTGTTTCCTCAACTCCACCTACCCCTTCTCCGAGCTTGGTTTCATCCCCACCACCTGCAGAGTAATTGGGAATGGGCAGTAATGAAGGATGAAGCTCATTGTCATATCCATGAATGCAATGAAAACTGTACTTGCTGCAGCTTCTCTGATACATAAAAACACCCACAAGCAGACAAACAAATAGTATAGAGAAAAATAATGAATATTTTAAAATTTATTGATTATCACGCAGATATTATGGTAAGTCAGTTGTGCTGACAGGTCGGTCTTTGGTGGGCACTGCAGTTGTGCCCTGTGAGAATCGTATGTAGAGGTTCATTTGTCCAATATTTGTTGACCCTACTAGAAGGGCAGAATGGCCCCACTGCTTTATAATTCACTCTGTAATTGCCCCAGTGAGGAAACAAAGGTAAATATGTATTAAAACAGGTGGCAGTGCGAGCTGATGTTCTGCTCTGGTGTCATTTTTAATGCTTGCTGGGCCTTGATTGCTCAGGCAGCAGATCCTGTCTGAGCAAGGTGGGCAGACACGCTCATGGTGAAGAATCACAAAGTCCATCCTGTTGTGGGCCCAATGTGACGTCAACTGCAGTAAAATCTCATCAACTGTCGTGGTGTAAACATGCCTGTGAAGCTTTTTGTTGTCGAAATAAATTTCTTACTGGTTTTGTGTTTGTTATCAAATGGGCGGTTTGGTGATGTTATATTGAGCTTGTTTCCATCTGCTCTACACCAGTGACAAAGAAAGCTCATTGCGAGTATGTGTGGAGATGGGTGGAAAGGAATTTACTTTGTGTTCTCATTGGGGTCCAATGAATATAACTCTTACCCTCTTTATGACTTTCTGAATTAGAGAGGAAGCTTGTGTCTCGCGCCTGTCCATCTCCTTGTGTGGTGGATAAATAACCACCTCTGCACCAAGGCAAAAGGATGAGGAATTACCTCTCTGGACGCCCTCTGCTGCTTAACCTTTGCTCCCCTGTTCAACCTTGCATCATGTGACTTGCCCAATTTTCTTTCGGAGCACTTCCAAAAATTCCTTTGAGGCTTTTGTTGGCATTAATGGAGTTAAATACTTGGAGTTAATGGTTAATTGATCCCTTCCCTTGTCCCTCTCACAAACTCCTGAAGCTCCACGTGAGCCAATGGATTGAAGTTAAAGTCTGCCGTGGCCCAGTGAGTTGAATTTATGGTGGTGGGTTCAAGTCCTATTCCAGTCAGGGGAAAGTTTGTGAGTCCCCTCTGCACCATTAAGATGTTACACTGAGACCTTGACTGATTCTCAGCAGGATGCGAACAATATTGAAGAAGTAGATAGAACTTTTGTCCTTAGAGTGACGAAGAGAGGTGACTTAAGGATGTAGATAGGATGATGAGAAGCTCAGACAGAGTGGACGGCCAACAGCATTTCCCTGGGGCAACAATAACATCAACCGGAGGGCAGGTGAGTAGAGGAAAGTTTAGGGGACATGTCAGACGTGAGACTTTTTGCACAAAGAGTTGAATGCCTGGAATGCATTGCCAGGAGTGGTGGTGGATGTTGGTACCATGGAGACATTCAAAAGGTTCTTAGATAGGCACATGAATGTCAGAACTATGCAGGGTTATGATTGTGAAGGAGGGAGGGTTACATTGTTGTGGAGCAGGTTTACATAGGTCAGCACAAAGGGCCTGTACTGTGTGTAAAGTTCTGTGTTCTTGGACAGGTGTATAGTATAGTGGCCACAGCCTGTAGAATTTCAGTCTCCCAAAGCCTTAATCCTGACCTCAGGCGCTGTCTGTGTGGAGTTTGCATGTTTTCCTGTGCCTCAGTTGACTCCCTCACATCCCAAAGACGCGTGGGTTAATTGGACACTGTACATTGCCTCTGTTGTGCAGGATAGGGTTAGAGCCCAAAGAAGTTGAAGGGAATGTGGGACGAATAAACGGATTAATGTGGATTGGAGCACAGTCAGGTGATTCATGGCAGCTACTGGCGGACATCAACGCCATCCGCAAAGGAGCAGTTGACATTTTGAGTCGAGATCCTTCATCAGATCTGAGAAGGGAGAGGAGCCAAGGTAAGGAGGTGAAAAGGGTGGGGTCAAGGTTATTAATTTAAGGAGGCACTCAGCTTTTGGTTTGCTACCTTTACCCTGTTACAAACAAAATAGGCCTATGCCCATATGACCTTTCATGTCAGTGGGAGATGGTTCCAGATTCCTTACTTGTACTGTATATAATGCACAGTATTCATCAACTTTTGTCTACTGTAAAGGTGCACAAATAAGTGCCACTAGCATAGCCAAATACCTCACCAGTCAGAGAACGGGAAGCAAAAAAGAGTCCCTTCAGAAATGATGCTTGTCCATGGATTTGCTTCCAGCGACCTCTGCAGCCACAGAGTTGTGAGTCTGTTCCAGCGGTGCACCCGAGCTCCAGGCTCTGAACTCTTGATTCAGTCAGGAAGCTGTCAGCACCCAAGATCTCACCATCGGCACCCTCAAATACTTGGTTCCCATGACTCAGTCTCCAGCAACTCGCTGCTTTTGTGGATCCTTCAGCCTTCGAGTCTCTCGCTGGCCTGCTGACTTGATCGAATTCCCTGTTGGGTTTTCTCCTGGTCTCCTCCTGCTTGGTGGAAGGGGGTTCCATCAAATCCTCTCAGCCATCTGTACAAGCCTTTCGGCCCATGATGTTGTGCTGACCTATCTAAAACTCCTCCACAACAATCTAATCCTTCCCTCCCTCACACCCGTAACCCTCTATATTTCTGACATCCATATGCATGTCTAGGAGTCTTTTGAATGTCCTTATTGTGCCAGCCTTCATCACCACATCTGGCAATGCATTCCAGGAACCCACCACTCTTTGTATAAAAGACTTACCTCTCACATCTTCTCTAAACTTTCCTCCATTCCCCTTACACAGATGCCCTCGTGTATTTCCTATGGTCACCCCATGGCAAAGGTGCTGGCTGTCCACCCTCATCCTGAAGTTGTCTCTCATCTTTTGTCACTCAAAGGGAAAAGCCCTACTTCTTTCAGTCTTGCTCCATATGACATGTTCTCCAATTCTGTTAAATCTCCTGCGCATCATCTCTGAAGCATCTACATCTGTAATGAGGCAACCAGTGTTGAACACCATGCTCCAACTGTAACTCTAAGATTTTTATAGAGCCTCAACATTACCTCATGGCTCTTTTGGACTTGATTCCCCAACCAGTGAAGGCCAACGCACTATCTATCCCCCTGAATACCCTATCAACCTGTGTAGCCACCCCGAAGGATCCACAGACTTACACGCCAAGATACCCCTGCACCTCCGCACTATGACAAATCCTGCCATTAACCGTTGGGCTTGGAAATAGAAAGTTCGGAATTAGTGCAGAGAAAGCCAACGTTCATTGTCCCCAGTTGCACCCCACCCCCCTCCTCAAGCCTGTCATTGGTCAAATCCAAAATAGCCTGCTACCAATGAGAACACGAAATGACGTTTTTCTGACCTGGTTGTTTTCAAATTTGACATTTTTTTCTTCAGAAAAATCTCTTTCCAGTATATCTGCATTATTACGAAGCAGAGTTACTGTAGCTGTCCGCTCCAACCATTTGTTTACCATTACCCCCACTTCATCTCCAGCCCTCCCGGACCAACCCCCTCCCAACCACTGAAGTGAGGAAAAGAAGGTGGCGAGATCTTTAAATATGGAAACAGCCACCATGATCTGGAGTACAGGTCAAAAGGGCTGAATGGTCATATTGCATGAACTTCTTGAGTTAAAATTCTTCAATAAATATGTTACTGTGGTGGTAGGGGATATATTTGTCAAGGCGTGGTGTAAAACAGTGGGTGGAGGATACATGAAGAGATATAATTAAGTGACAAAACAAATTGAAACTGAGAGAAAAGAAATTTTGTGTTGGTTTGTAATTAGGGTGGTAAAGATAGCAGACATTTAAGACAGGAGGATGTTCATCTAGGAGTGTTCTTGAGAAGGAAATTAGCAGGACATGCCAGTTGGACGATAGGTCCTCTAAATGTGCAACCACATGTGGTCCATATATGGAGAGACAAGTCATCTATAAGTGGAGACAGAGGTGATCTATAAGTGGAGACAGGTCGTCTCTATGTGAAGGTACAGGTTGTCTATATGTGGAGCCACAGGTCGTCTATATTTGGAGACGCATGTCATCCATGTGGAGACGCATGTCATCCATGTGGAGACGCACATCTCTATGTGGAGACGCACGTCTCTATGTGGAGACGCACGTCTCTATGTGGAGACGCAGGTCGTCTATGTGGAGACGCATGTCTCTATGTGGAGACGCAGGTCGTCTATGTGGAGACGCACGTCTCTATGTGGAGACGCAGGACATCTATGTGGAGTCGCAGGTCGTCTATATAGACACACAGGTCGTCTATCTGTCGACACAGGTCGTCTATACGTGGAGACACAGTTATGTTTGTGGAGGCACATGTCGTCTCTGTGGAGGCACAGTCGTGTCTGTGGAGGCACAGTCGTGTCTGTGGAGGCACAGTCGTGTCTGGAGGCACAGTCGTGTCTGTGGAGGCACAGTCGTGTCTGTGGAGGCACAGTCATATCTGGAGGCACAGTCGTGTCTATGGAGGCACAGTCGTGTCTGTGGAGGCACCTGTCGTGTCTGTGGAGGCACAGTCGTGTCTGTGGAGGCACAGTCGTGTCTGTGGAGGCACAGTCGTGTCTGTGGAGGCACAGTCGTGTCTGTGGAGGCACAGTCGTGTCTGTGGAGGCACAGTCGTGTCTGTGGAGGCACAGTCGTGTCTGTGGGGGAACAGTCGTGTCTGGGGGCACAGTCGTGTCTGTGGAGGCACAGTCGTGTCTGTGGGGGAACAGTCGTGTCTGGGGGCACAGTCGTGTCTGTGGAGGCACAGTCGTGTCTGTGGAGGCACAGTCGTGTCTGTGGAGGCACAGTCGTGTCTGTGGAGGCACAGTCGTGTCTGTGGAGGCACAGTCGTGTCTGTGGAGGCACAGTCTTGTCTGTGGAGGCACATGTCGTGTCTGTGGAGGGACCTGTCATGTCTGGAGGCACATGTCGTATCTGTGGAGGCACATGTCGTGTGTGGAGACAGGTCGTCTCTGTGGAGATGCAGTTTGTCTATATGTGGAAGCATGTTGTATGTACGTGGAGACACATGTTGTCTATAATGGAGGCACAAGTTGTCTATATGTGGAGGCACAGGTCATTTCTATGTGGTGTCAGGTCATCTCTATGTGGAGGCACAGGTCGTCTATGTGGAGTCACAGGTCGTCTCTATGTGGAGGCACAGGTCGTGTCTGTGGAGGCACATGTCGTCTCTGTGGAGACACAGTTTGTCTAATTGTGGAAGCATGTTGTATGTACATGGAGACACATGTTGTCTATAATGGAGGCACAAGTCGTCTCTATGAGGAGACATACGTTGTCTATATGAGGAGACACAGGTTGTGTCTATGTTGAGACACAGGTTGTCTCTATATTGAAACACAGGTTTTCTCATTATATTTCTGGCGTATTTTGGCTGTTAGATTATCTCAAGGCCAAACATGGTATCCTTGTATCGCGTGCTTCAGTCTTTCCCAGCAGCTGTCCTTTTGATTTTAACCCTTCTTCTGCTGGTGGGGAGTCTGTGGTGAGTCTGCCAAGCTGCCTGTCTCCCCTCTGGCGTGCCTTGGCTGTGCATTATCTCTACTGTTAAGGACACTCCCCTTGGATATAACTGTATATTCATCTATTGTCTTTCATTATTGTACCATGAGTTTCTTCTAATAAAATTGAAGTGCCAGTTGATGAAGTAGTCAAAGATGATGTGGTCAAACAATAATCATGTCTACATAGAGACACAGTGTGAGTTAGGTGAGTATTTTTTGTATGTATTTACTTGGAAGAAAGATATGGAAGCTGATGAGTTTGGGGAGGGAATCATCCACATAGCTGTGAAGGTAGCATGCTAGAGCCTTTATTTTTGAAGAAAGCTGCGGAGATTCTGCATCTCGTTGGATACTTTTAAAATCAGCCGGAGTTGCTCTGTGGAAAGTATACTGGCTGGTTGCATCACAGCCTGGTTTGGTAGTTTGTCAGTCCAGTAATACAGAAGCTTTGCCACCAGCCTTCCAGACCTCTGGGGGGGATTCCATCCATACCTGCAGCTTTGCCACTTTTCAGTTGTTCAATTGCCTTGTATATCTCTTCCCGGGTAAGGACCTCATCCAGCTCTAGACTCAAGGGTTGTTGAGGGAGCTGGAGCAGGGCGGATTCTTGGACTGAGCGGTTGGCACTGAAAAGGGATTAGAAGTGTTCTGACCATCGATTGAGGATGGAGATCTTGTCGCTGAGGAGGACTTCACCGTCTGAGCTGGGCAAAGAGCTTTGGACTTGGGGTGAGGGGCCGTGCACCGCCTTTAGTGTCTCATAAAAACCCCTGAAGTCGCCAATGTCCACGCTGAGCTGGGTTCGTTTGGCGAGGCTAGTTCACCACTCATTTTGGATCTCCCGGAGTTTGCACTGAAGGTGGCTGCATGCGAGACGGAAGGCTCGCTTTTTCTCTGGCCAGGAAGGCTTTGCAAGGTGAGCCTGCATACCAAACTGCATGAGTTTTTCATGCTCTGCTGGGACCAAGGAAAACTGCCTCAGGACCTTTCTGATGCCATCATCATCACCCTGTACAAAAACAAAGGCGAGAAATCAGACTGCTCAAACTACAGGGGAATCGCACTGCTCTCCATTGCAGGCAAAATCTTCGCTAGGATTCTCCTTAATAGACTAATACCTAGTGTCGCCAAAAATGTCCTCCCAGAATCACAGTGTGGCTTTCGTGCAAACAGAGGAACTACTGACATGGTCTTTGCCCTCAGACAGCTCCAAGAAAAGTGCAGGGAACAAAACAAAGAACTCTACATCACCTTTGTTGACCTCACCAAAGCCTTTGACGCCGTGTGCAGGAAAGGGCTTTGGCAAATACTAGAGCACCTCGGATGCCCCCCCAAGTTCCTCAACATGGTTATCCAACTGCACAAAAACCAACAAGGTCGGGTCAGATACAGCAATGAGCTCTCCAAACCCTTCTCCATTGACAACGGCGTGAAGCAAGGCTGCGTCCTCGCACCAACCCTCTTTACTATCTTCTTCAGCATGATGCTGAAACAAGCCTTAAAAGACCTTAACAATGAAGACGGTGTTTACATCTGGTACCGCATGTATGGCAGTCTCTTCAATCTGAGACGCCTGCAAGCTCACACCAAGACACAAGAGCAACTTGTCCGTGAACTACTTTTTGCAGACGATACCGCTTTAGTTGCCCATTCAGAGTCAGCTCTCCAGCGCATGACGTCCTGTTTTGCAGAAACTGCCAAAATGTTTGACCTGGAAGTCAGCCTGAAGAAAACTGAGGTCCTCCATCAGGCAGCTCCCCACCATGACCACCAGCCACCCCCCCCCCCCCCACATCTCCATCGGGCACACAGAACTCAAAACGGTCAACCACTTTACCTACCTCAGCTGCACCATTTCACCTGATGCAAGGATCAACAAAGAGATAGACAACAGACTCGCCAAGGCAAATAGCGCCTTTGGAAGACTACAAAAAAGAGTCTGGGAAAACAACCACCTGAAGAAACACACAAAGATCAGCGTGTACAGAGCCGTTGTCATATCCATGCTCCTGTTCGGCTCCGAATCATGGGTCCTCTACTGGCATCACCTACGGCTCCTAGAACGCTTCCATCAGCGTTGTCTCCGCTCCATCCTCAACATTCATTGGAATGACTTCATCACCAACATCGAAGTACTCGAGCTGGCAGAGTCCGCAAGCATCGAATCCATGCTGCTGAAGACCCAACTGCGCTGGGTGGGTCACGTCTCCAGAATGGAGGACCATCGCCTTCCCAAGATCGTGTTCTATGGTGAGCTCTCCACTGGCCACCGAGACAGAGGTTCACCAAAGAAGAGGCACAAGGACTGCTTAAAGAAATCTCTTGATGCCTTCCACATTGACCACCGCCAGTGGGCTGATATCGCCTCCAACCATGCATCTTGGCGCCTCACAGTTCGGCGGGCAGCAACCTCCTTTGAAGAAGACCTCAGAGCCCACCTCACTGACAAAAGACAAAGGAGGAAAAACCCAACACCCAACCCCAACCAACCAATTTCCCCTTGCAACCGCTGCAACCATGTCTGCCTGCCCCGCATCGGACTTGTCAGTCACCAACGAGCCTGCAGCAGACGTGGACATACCCCTCCATAAATCTTCGTCCGCGAGGCCAAGCCAAAGAAAGAATGCAGAAGACTGCAGAAGGCAACAAACATAGCCAGGTCCATCACATGCTCTGACCTCCCATCTATCGAATGGACATCGATGTGAGGCGCTGCCTCAAGAAGGCAGACAATATAACAAAAGGCCCCATCACCCTGGTCACAGCCTCTTCTCACTGTTACCTTTGGGCAGATGGTCAGACTCCTAAAGACCAGCACCTCGTGGTTCAAAAGCAGTTTCTTCCCCACAGATAACAGGCTCTTAGACCTCACTTTCTCCACATAGACTCCCCTTCGGGAGTCCTTTTCACCATCCCAATCCTCATGGATCGAGGTCTCCTGATGCCTCATTCCCAGTGATCTGGTCTCCAGCAGCCCCAGGCCTATGTGAGTCCTTCAGCCACTGAGCCTGTCGCTCATCTGCTGCCATGGTCTGCTGCCCTGTAGAATCAACTCCCAGATTGCTTCTTCTAGTCAAAAGGGTGGGGGGGGGGGGGCGGGTGGTAATGTGTTCTCCTGCTCGGTACAATGAGTTTCCTGGACTTGGGTTAAGGAACTGTCCCCATGTTCAATTACTCTGCAGTTGAGTGGCACATTTACTAGAGCCTCTGCATTATGGATTATATTATATTACACATAAATATGTCTTTAAAAGAGATAGATTGTGGGGGGTTTACTGTAGGTCTCTTCACAAACAGATACTTACATGTAACATTTCATTTTAAAATGCAAGAGCTTTGGCTGAAGACAGACATACAGGCACCAGAGGCTTTGCAAAAGACAATGGAACTGCTTTGGAAGAAATTTCAAAACCAGGTGCAAATGGAGAAGTCTGAGCTCAAGGATTGGGTTTGGAGCCTTGGGAGAAGTTGGTTTTTACAAGCAGAGAGAGGAGAAAGTAAAATCAGGATTTCTCTTAAAGGGAGAGAGAAGTCAGTTCTACAGTGGCTTTTGGAGGCTGCAACATGGCAAGCTGGCAGGCTTGTTGAAAACCCTTGTGGTCCTTACAAGAGGAAATGTCTGTCTAGCGTGTTTCTCCTGAACAAGAGGAACTCTGTGGTGACCTGGAAGAAGAGGTTATCATCTGGAAAACCCACGATGGGGTAAGTTTCTCTAGCAAGAGACTGAAATGGCTGATCGGAGGAAATCAGTTTGTGTGCGTCCAATGAGCAATAAAAATTTCTCTGAAACCATTAGGAACCTTCCTGAGCGGTAACCATTTACCTTTCAGCACGATAGCCTGGTGAAAATTCGTAAATGTTAAATTCTGTGCACGGTATAAGAATTGCCTGATACTGGTGAACTTGGAGAAGTGAATGACTGGACTATTAAAGCAAAGAACTTTCCTGAATTTATACACATTACATGCACGTGCATTTAGAATTAGAAGGGAGGTTAAGTTAAGTTAATAGTAATAAGTTAAAGTTTGATCCTGTTTTTATCTGTAAAGAAAATTAAAGGCAACTTTTATTTATGTAACCATTTGTCTTGGTGAATTTCTATTGCTGCTAGGTTTTAGGGTCCTCTGGGCCTATAGCACATCCTCCCCGTAACTGCGACGTTTTCTCTCATGTCCTAGGTTGGTGGGTTAAATGGTATCTGTAAATTATCTCCTGGTGTTATCAGTAAGTAGCAGATTCTGGGGGAGGGTTGTGTTGGTGTGGGGGGGGGGTGGTCTGGTGGGGAAGGTGAAACGACTGTGACAGTCATAAAATTGGTCTTTGGCTTGTTGGCCTTCGTAAATAAAAGCACTGAATATGATATTGGGGTGTTATGATGAAGTTGTATAAAACATTGGTGAGGCCAAATTTGGTGTCTTGTGTGCAGTTTTGGTCACCTAACTACAGGAACGATATCAATAAAATTGGAAGAGTGCAGAGAAGATTTACAAGGTTGTTGCCTGGCACTTGAGGAACGGAGTTAGGACATTGTTCCCTGGAGTGTAGAAGAATAAAGGGAGATTTGGTAGAGGGATACAATATTACGAAGGTACAGATGGAGTAAATGCAAGCATGAGGCAGCATGAGACAAGAATGAAAGTGTGGGTTAAGGGTGAAATGTGAGATATATATGGGGAACATCGGGGGGGAACGTCACACAGAGCTGCCAGCTGAAGTGGTGAATGTGAGTTTGATTTTTTACATTAAAAAACATTTATATAGGTGGGTGGGAGTGTTATGGAGAGCTATAGTCTGGGTACAAATCAGTGGAACTGAGCAGAATAATAGTTTGGCACAAACTAGGTTGGCTGAAGGGCACATTTCTGTGTTGTAGTGTTCTATGATTAGTGTAATGGTCGATGCAAACTTGGTGGGTCTGGTTGTTGCTGAGGATCAGAGTGAGGGAGAGATTACGCCATGACGATAAACAAGAACTTTAAAAGTGAAACCTTGCCAGGAAGGAGTACTATAAATCCCTAACATTCTGCTGTCCAAGGTCCAAAGACTGTGTGGCAGTAGGAGCAGGTGTGGGCGCACAATATGTGTGTCTGGTTCTGCACAACTCAGTGCACGCATCTCTGAGCTGTCTCTTCAACACTTACTGCCATGGGAAGATGCTGGTGAATGGCTCTTCATTTCTTCAGCGTGTGCCTGTGTGATTGGTGTCAGGGTCCAAACACAGAATGTAGCATTTACAAAATGAGACACAGGTTTTCCATGGCTAATTGGGAGTCTGGTTCAGTTCTGCCTCAGCCTGACTTTCCTGTTAACTCAGCAGAGATGCGGATTGCAGTGCAACCATATGTGGGGCAGTGAGGCAGACAAGGATCCAGACAACGTCCATGTGGAGATGTTTGTCTCGCAGGGTGTATCCTGTAGTATATAGCACGACAGTGAAGGAACGTGCTTTGGTTGGGTGATGGGACAGTAGAGTCACATTAACTTCTAATGTGGCAAGATTAAGAAATCTTTTCAATCTTTTTGAGAAAATAATAATATAAGATACATATATAAAGTTCAGGTAAAACTTGACGAAAATTACAGATATTAACAACGGTAAACAAGATACCTATGATCCACGCTGTTGGTAAAAAGGGAAAAGAAAATAAAAACCTCTAACTAATGTACTTTCTAACCCCAACCTATTATCTGTGTGATTAATATGAAAGCCAGGCGTCAACAAATAGTTTCAATACTAATAGTTCAAAAAATGAAGAAAAAGAAAAAAAGATTTTTAATTAAAAAGCAAAAATAATTGATCTATAAATTTTGAAAATAGTTGAAAAAAGAGCCCAAAGAGAAAAAAAAATACTGCTCATTTAATAGTTGAATAGTAGAGAGAGAGGGATGATGTCAAATCCATTAACCATTGTGTCAGCATGGGAGGGACAACATCTTTCCACCGTAGCAAAATGAGCTGTCGAGCGATTAGGGAAGCGAAAGCAACCACAAGGGATTGAGATGGAGTCAAAATTCGGTCCATTAGTCTTCTCATTCCAAAAATCCAATAAAAGGGCTTGGAGACAGATTTCTATCAAGAAAGGTGGTAAAACACAGGATTCTGTTGACACTGTGGTTAAGTGAAAAAGCACACAAATGCTGGAGAAATTTAGCAGATCAAACAGTGCTTTTATGTAGCAAAGGTGAAGATACCATCACCGATGTTTCAGTCCTGAGCCCTGTATCTGAAATAAGCAAAAAGAAAACCAGGCAGACGGCCAAATGAAATGTGAAGTGCTTTTGGGGGTGGAGGAGCAGAGGAAGAAAGGGTAAGGGGCACAGGCTCACAGGTCAGAGGTCATAGGGAGATACAGATGGGAGGATAACAGAGAAAAAAGCTGAAAAATGATAGGGGAAGAGGGTGGTTCTCTGATACAAGAAGGAAGGCAAAGGGGTGGGGAGCTAGATGGAGGGGAGTGGGGAAAGAGAGAGAGATGAGGAGGGGCTAACAGAAATTGAAGAAGTCGATGTTAATGCCTTCTGATTGTAGAGTGCCTTGATTGAGTACAAGGTGTGATTCCTCCAATTTGCAGGTAGCCTCCGTTTGGCAATGCCCAAGGTCATGGACAAATGGGAAGAAAACTGAAATGACCAGAACATTAGCTTTAGCACATCAAAGTTTCAAGAACAAGTCTTGATGGAATTATGTAAAGCCTGGATGACACGTTTTTGTCTTTTTAACCCAGGAGTCAAAGTTGAATTAATCCCCAACAAGAAAAGGAACAAGGTGGGATTTGATGAAGTTTGAACAGGTTGAGAGGTGATTTCAATTAAAAGTGAAGGAATCTGTGAGTGATATGGTGTATCCTTTCACCAAGTAAATTATCTCCCAAGTATTTACATATTCATTTAAAATTATTTATTTTTGTGTACACTGTATGTGATTATGTGCTGTGTATTGTCTGTGCATGCATCTACGCTGTTTCATAGGGTTGTATACATACATCAGATTATAATAAATGTGAAATTCTCCATGTTTTCGAGATGGTGATGGACATTGTCTATGTGTTGGAGATGATGATGGACATTCTCTGTGTTTTGGAGATGGTGATGGACATTCTCTGTGTTGGAGATGACGATGGACATTCTCCGTGTGTTGCAGATGAAGATGGACATTCTCCGTGTGTTGGAGATGATGATGGACATTCTCTGTGATGGTTATGGTGATGGACATTTTCTATGTGTTGGAGATCATAATGGACATTCTCTTTGTGTTGGAGATGATGATGGACATTCTCCATATGTTGGGAGATGATGATGGACATTCTCTATGTGCTGGAAATGGTGATGGACATTCTCTATGTGTTGGAGATGATGATGGACATTCTCCAAGTGTTGGAGAAGATGATGGACATTCTCCAAGTGTTGGAGATGATGATGGACATTCTCCATGTGTTGGAGATGATGATGGACATTCTCTGTGTTTTGGAGATGGTGATGGACATTCTCTGTGTTGGAGATGACGATGGACATTCTCCGTGTGTTGCAGATGAAGATGGACATTCTCCGTGTGTTGGAGATGATGATGGACATTCACTATGTGTTGGAGATCATAATGGACATTCTCTTTGTGTTGGAGATGATGATGGACATTCTCCATATGTTGGGAGATGATGATGGACATTCTCTATGTGCTGGAAATGGTGATGGACATTATCTATGTGTTGGAGATGATGATGGACATTCTCCAAGTGTTGGAGAAGATGATGGACATTCTCCATGTGTTGGAGATGATGATGGAGATTCTCCCAAGTGTTGAAATGCTGATGGACTTTTTTTGTGTGATGATGATGGACAATCTCTGTGTGTTGGAAAAAATGATGGACATTCTCTTTGTGTTGGAGATGATGATGGACATTCTCCATGTGTTGGAGATGATGATGGACATTCTCCATGTGTTGGAGATGATGATGGACATTCTCCCAAGTGTTGAAGATGATGATGGACTTTTCTTGTGTGATGGAGATAATGATGGACATTCTCTGTGAGTTGGAGATGATGATGGACATTCTCTGTGTGTTGGAGATGCTGATGGACATTCTCTGTGTGTTGGAGATAATGCTGGACATTCTCCCAAGTGTTGGAGATGATATTGGACTTTATTGTGTGTTGGAGATGATGATGGACATCTGTGTGTTAGAGATACTGATCGACCTCCTATGTGCCTTAAAGTTCCTGGTGAGGTTGTAGGGGACTGCCATGCAGTGCCTGTGGTATTCTAACAGAGACTGCCCTCCAAAGGGCATCATGAGCTGTAAAGACCTTTTTATTTCCTTAAAAAGGAGTAAGGCACATTTAAATAATTAATTTTTATACCTTTGTTTCATTAGAACGTAGAACAGTGCATTCATCTATTGCAGCAGGCACCCACCCGTCTGTGTGTGTTTTTTTTAAAACAACAGACCTTGTGATGTCTCCATTAAACTTTCCTCCCCTCACCTGTCATTTTGCAGTGTGCTGGATTTGTTTAACCAGTCCCTTTGAATTGACTGCATGCTGTTGCAAGGATCCATGAGTAAACTTACAGGTTCAGCGAACGCTGGGTCACATCCGGTTCCTCTCACCTATCAAATCAAAATATAACTTTAATGCTCTTGTACCCTGATTCCAACTCTGTCTCATGCAGGTGAGCGGTTATTTGGGTGAAAATAAGCATAGTTTCTGATCCGCACCAACCCCCTCCCCCCCAACGTGGTTGACCTCTAAATGGATGGAATTTGGTTCTGGCGTTGGGATCAAGTTTCCCAGCCTGTACAAATGCTGTGATGACTGCAGCTGGCCTCTTGCCTCCCTTCCCCCTTTCACCTCATCAGCAGTGGCTGCAAATCAGAACAAAGAGCCCATACTTCATAACTCCCCGGGTTGCATTCTTCTTCAAAGGTACGTGTGCTGGGAAGCTGCGAAGAAGGGCAGGTTTTGTCAGCTTTTTTCCCCCAGCACAGGACAAGACCCTGAATCAGGACTGAGAATAAAGGGAAGTGCGACCACATTCAGGGTGAAAGGGGCTGGGAGCCAGGTGAGGGGGTAATGGGGACATAGAACCATGTGGGGTGGGGGAGATGAAGGAGAGGATGGATCCAGATGAGGGTGGTGATAGGGAAATGAATTCAGCACAGAGAGGAGATGGAGAGGTGGATCTGGGTAAGGGGGTGGTGAATGATGGGGATGGATCTGCAATAAGGGGGATAGTGATGGGAGATGGATCCAGGTGAGGAGGAGTGGGTGATGGAGAGAGATCTAGAATAAAGAGGGGCAATGGACAATGGATTTGGGTGAGGGGGGTGTTGGGGAGATGAATTTGGGTGAGGGGGTGATGGAGAAGGATCTAGAGTGAAGGGGAGCGATGGATCTGGGTGGGGGGAGGGGGTGATCGGTAGGGATCCAGAGTGAGTAGATCTGAGTGAGGAGAATGATGGGGAGCTGGATCCAGGGAGGAGGGGTGGACAGGGTGATAAGGAGATAGATTCAGGAGAGGGAGCTGATGGCCTGGGATCCAGGTGAGGGGGGTGCTGGTGATGATGAAGGGTGGAGATAGGGACAGAGGCTGGGAAGTGATGTTGGAGACCATAAGGGCTACAGATTATGGAATCTGAAGATAAGGAAGGGTGAAAAGAGGAACCATATGTAGAAGGGGTGGTGGGACAGGTGGGAATAAAGGGGGAGGGGAGTAGTGAAACAGGATGAGGTTTGTGCAGGTATACGTAGAACCTCCCAGTCTCTGTTGCTACCTCCACCTCCCTCTCCCCTGACTCCACCCACTAACCCCTGTCTCACCCCTCGCCCTCACCTCAGTTCTGTTTATCTTCCCTCTCCGCCACAATCTCAGTTGGTCTCCTTTGAAACACCAATTATCCCGCTGCCTCCACGGATGCTGGTCGACCCACTGAAATCCCCCCCATCGAAGTTTCATCTTTGCTCCCCAGCTTCTGCAGCCTCTTGTCCTCGCAGTTTGACTATTAAATGTCATGTGGCATCCTACCCCACAAATGCTCCAGCACACCAGAGGGGGAGTGATGAAGGAACATTGGCCCAACCTCCTCTTGCCCTATTACACAGGAAGGTCTGTAGTCTCTGTGACTGTAGTGAAATACTCAGAAGTGCTCGAGAAGGTCCACAGGAAGCCACGGGCAAATCACTCCTTCATCAGGATACGAGCAGAACGCACGCAGGCACCTGAATAAAAAGCTGTCACCTTCCCCCATTACCTCAGTTTTCTCTTTGCTGCCCTCTGACCCATACCTACCTGTGAGTGTTGGCTTGTGCTCCACCCCCTTCCTCTCCTTCGCTCCTCCATCCACCTTTTTTATTCAGAGGCCTGCTTGCTCTCTGCTTATGACTTGATGGCAGCAGGAGTCCATACTGAGGGACATGAGGGCACCACAGTCTAGAGTCTGTCCATTACCAGGCATTGAGGGTCTGAGACCAAGGGGAAGCTTCTCAAACAACAGAAGAGGGATTAAAGACAAAGTGCCACAGTGGAGACCATGGAGTAATTAGAGAACATATTAAAAATTTTAATTTAATTTTTAAATTGTAAATCATGGTAACAGCCCCTCGAGCCTGTGCCACCCAATTGATGGATACTTTTCAACAGGTGGGAGGAAACCAGAGCCTCCGGGGAAAACCCACGGGGAGAACGTACAGACAGCATGAGATTCGAACCCTGGCCCCAGTCACTGGGGCTGTAATGACATTGCCCTATCCACTACACTAACCTTGCTGCCCTAACAATGTACAATGATGAAAATGTATGGACTTTTATACTTTATTTATTTATTTAGATTTATTGTCAGGGTACATGCATACATGACATCACATACAACCCTGAGATTCCTTTTTTTTGCAGACGTGGCAGAGTTGCCACTAATTGATAGTGCAAAAAAAAACTGTACACAGTGTATAACATGGAAACAAAGAACTGTAAACAGATAGTGAATGTAAACAAACTGCCTGTGCGATACAGAGAGAACAATAAGAAAATCAATAAAGTGCTCAAGTAAGAGTCCTTCATGAGTTCCTGATTGAGTTTGTCATTGAGGAGTCTAATGGTGGAGGGGTAGCAGCTGTTCCTGAACCTGGTGGTACGAGACTTGTGGCACCTACACCTCTTTCCTGATGGTAGCAGCGAGAACAAAGCTGGGGGTTGAGGGTCTTTTATAATTGTTGCTACTCTCCTTCCCTCTATGTGTTCTTGATGGTGAGGAAGGTTTTGCCTGTGATGTCCTCGGCTGTATCCACTACCGTTTGAAGGGCTTTCATTTCTTTTAAAAATATTTTTATTGAGTTTAACATAATAATCCTATATACATGTACACTGTAACAAAGGAATATCATGGCGTATACATATCATATAATTAATATAAATGGGATTTGCATTCAGGGGTATTGGTGTCCCCATACCAGACTGTGATTCAGCTGGTCAGCATACTTTCCACCTCAACTCTGTAGAAATTTGCCCGGAGTTCTGGTGTCATACCAAACCTCCACAAATTCCTGAGGAAGTAGAGGTGCTGACATGCTTTCTTTACGATGCCATTGGTGTGTTGGGTTCAGGAAAGATCCTCAGCGATAGTGACTCTCAAGAACCCAAATTTTCTCAGCCTCTCCATCTCTGATCCCTCCAATGATCACTGGATCGTAAACCTCTGGCTTTCCTTTCCTGAAGTCAACAATCAGCTCGTTAGTTTTTATGGCATTAAGTGCGAGGTTGCCATTGGTGCACCATTCAGCCAAGTTTTCAATCTCCATCCTGTACGTTGACTCATCCCCTTCCTTCATGCAACCCACTACCAATTTGTAGATGGTGTAATTGTCATACTGAGCTACACAGTTGTAGGTGTAAAGTGAGTAGAGCAGGAGGCTAAGAACACAGCCCTGTTGCGCTCCATTCAGGAAGGAGATTGTGGAGAAGTTCTTACCAATATTCACTAAGTATGTGAAAAAATGTTGAATGGTTTTCTTCTTTGTAAGTAATCTATTAGAAAAAATCTTGGCTTCCGATGGATACTGCATGGCCTTGTGACTTTCTCCAGGACACTAGTGCATTGTATTTATCTTGCCCAGCCAGGAGGCCTTTAGGAGATCAGAAACACCTCTAGGAATGGCCTGCCTGGAGATGGAGATTAATGAGCATAAATATTCCAAATGACGTTTAGGTTCCACTACTGAGATCATGAGCACAGTGTGCGATGATGACTTGGGAGCAATGCTGCAAGTGGGAGGCTTTGCACTTTCAGATGTGATATCCTGACAAAGCCTCATCTCGGGAGGACACAGTACGCAACCCCCCCCACACATACACAAACCTGGTCACCGGGATCTTAATGAGCTGCTCCCAGGACCAATCAGCATCCCTCCCTTCAACCTGCAAATGAACCAATCCAGTCATTGTCACATGGGTGTCAGTGGGATTCTGCTGTGTACATTTGCTGCCTTATTTCTTGATGTACAAGAGTGGCTACACTTGGTCAGTGGTTCATGAAGATCAGGAGCATTTTGGAATGAGGTAACGCACTCTTAAAATTACAAGGTGGGACTTAAGAGAGGAAGGAGTTACATAATTTTGTAGACAAGGTTTTGAGTTTTTGCCATCCAGTCTTGCCTGGGGCAGAGTTTCACAGCTGCTGTGAGAACAATTTGTGAGACAGGACATCTATTTTAATCAAACGCTGTTTGGTCTGACTTGTTTTTGTAGTCAGGTGATAATAAGCCTGAACTTCATAAGAACAGAAGATCTATTTCCCAATAACTGCTTCCTGTCCATCTGTCAGCATCTTGTGAGCCTCTATCCTTCTCTCTGGAACTTTCCACATGACCGATGTTCTGTCAATTTCTGCGCAGTGTCCAACATTATGTTCAGCGCTTTCACCTTCTCTCATCTCGCCCCAGATTCTTCTCGCAGGTCACCCCCGTACGGCAACCTCTTTTAGATTTAGATTTGTATTTGCTCTCTCTCTTGAGATAGACGGAGGCAGTTTGGCCCTTCTCTTCTGAAAACATCAGTGGAGATGCAAAAATAATTTACAAGAATGATAACAATGTGAGAGGCATGGAATTTGGATACTCTGTGAAATAAACAAAAGATATGTCAATCAGTGAATCAGTTGGGCATATGACTGAAAACGGTTTTAGCCAAAGATGGAGAAAGCAAACTGCAGCTTCTTCCCCAATAATAGCAAGGACATTCCTTTGGGGAAATGTAGTGATTGAAGGTAGTGATTTTTTTTTTTGCCAGAAAAGGAACTTTCTTTTATTTTCCAGTTCTAATTGACAAGCAAAATTGTGCTAATCAGCACCACCGCTCTCCTGGGTTAGCCATGTCCTCGTTCTTCCCCCATTCCTCTCGACCTTTTTTTTCCTTGCCAGCCCTTGTCTGGACTGGCTGTCTGGAAAAGAGGGGCATGAGTCAGTGTGTGGGGAAGTTCGCCAAGGCAAAAGTTCTGGCAAAATATGAATATTGTGTCATTACAATTTCTGCTGAATCACCACTTGATTTAAACAATTGGGAGTGAGGCAGATCAACACATCGCTTGACATCTTTGATGCTGGTTTGACTATTTTTGCACTCTTTGGAATGACAGATGAACCTCTGTAAATGTGAGAGTCTCATGAATATTGTATTCCAATTTCCCATTTAGATTTGCCTCCTATTCAATCCCCAATTATAAAAGCCGTTGCCTAGATACCAACTCAACCTAGTCAAGCTTTGCACTTCAACGTTAAAGTTCTTTGAGGTTAAACCTGCAATCTTGGGGAGTGTATTAGTCGAAGTGGAGTTTTGTATGTTTTCACAAGTGCATCAATCAAAGGTTGGGATTCAAAAGGCTGTCTTCAGAAAGGCAGTTTTCCACATTGTGCTTCAGATATGACTTGTTGCAAGGCATAGTAGAAAGCTATAAATAAAAAGAGCTTGGACTAGAGTTTTTACAAAACATGGCTGAGAATTTACCCCATGGAACAAAACCATTTGAGTCCTTTGTGCCAGCATTATCTACTTCACATCAAAAATCTTTCACCATTCTCCATCGCCCCATCTCTTTCTCCTTCTGTTCCCACTGTCTTGTGTTTATCTGCTGTCCCCTTAAGCCCATCTCCGCTATTTTTTTCACAAACCTCTCTCCTCTTCCTTGATCTCTGAAAAATGTTTTCTCTGACTACATCCTAGTTATACAGCATGAAAACAAAGTCTGTAGATGCTCAGGTTCAGAGCAATACACACAGCATCATAGGAATGTTTCAAGCCTGGGCCTCTCGCCAAGGTATGAAAAAAAGCAGGCAGATGACTAAATAAAAAAGATTGGGGTGGGAGAAGAGCAGAAGAAGGAGTAGGACCAAAGGCTAACAGGTTATGAGGTCCTGGGTAGGGTAGGTAGGGTAGAAGGTAAAAAAAAAAGGTGAGAAGTGATGGCGGAGTGTGTCAAGGTGGCTCTCCAATAAGAGAAGGAAGGGAAGGGCATTGGGAGCTGGAGGAAGAGACAGAGGGATGGGGGGAATTGGAGAGACCAGGGGAGGAGGCTAACGGACATTGGAGAAGTTAATATCTAGTTGGAGACTGCCGAAACGGAATACAAGATGCAGTTCTTCCAATTTGTTGTACTGCATCGCCATAAAGGAGAGGAGATGCGAGAGCCTGTAGATGCTGAAATCTGACTCAGAGCTGGTCAGAAGTGCTCTGTCTGGTGCTGTGGTCGATCATTTCTTTCCCACCATTTGTGGTGTGGTGTTTTTGTATGGCAGGAACTCAGCAGATCAAACAGCGTCACTGGGAGAAGAAGTGGCTTCGAGTTGGGAGTTGTGGATTGCAGAATCTAGGAAAAGGTCGTGTACCGTTGGTCTGAAGAACGAGGCAGATATATTGTCGTTAAACAAGAAAATTTGCAGATGTTCGGATCCTACCCTTGCACCTACACCTCCTCCTTCAACACCATTTGGGGCCTCAAAGCTGCTCTTAAAATTTATTGGGGTCATTTCATGCATCCAGTGTTCCTGATGTGGCCTTCTCCACATCAGTGAGTCTGTTACCTAAATTGGGAGATCATTTTGTTGAGCACCTTTCCTCTGTCCACTGCAATGGCAAGGTCCTCCCAGTGGCCAGCCATTTCTATTTCAAACCATGGATTTGGTCTGAAAATCAGCCAGGGCAAGACGGTCATCTTTAGCAAACAAACCCACGACACTCCATCAATTACCATCAATGGGTCAGTGCTCGCCAACGTAGAGAAATTTTGCTACTTGGGCTCCACAATGACAACAACAAACTCACTCGATGCAGAACTTTCTATAAAGCCTGTGAAAAGCATCCACTACCTTCAGATGCCTTCGTGCCCGCATGTGGGATAACTGCCACCTCTCCACCAAGTTGAAGATCTGAGTCTACGAAGCCTGCGTGCTGAGTATTCTCTACGGCTGTGAATCCTGGGTCACATACAGAAGGCAAAAACACTGCCTTAACGCATTCCATTTCCGCTGCCTCAGATCCACCCTAGGCTACTCATGGCATGACAGAGTCACAAACATCCTAGTCCTGGAGAAGACTGGAAGTACGGGCATCTACTCAATCATCCACACTCGCTGCCTGTCACATTGTCCGTATGGAGGACGGCCGATTGCCCAAAGATGTCATGTACAGTGGGCTACCAGATGCTCCCAGCCCTGTTGGCCGCCCACATCTTTACTACAAAGATGTATTCAAGCGCGATCTCCAGTCATTCCATGTCAACCGTACTGACTGGGAGGACCTCACAAAAATCGCACTGCATGGCATTCCGCGATTCACAGTGGCATATCACAATGTGCCAACAACTGCAAAAAGTTCTGTGAGGGCAGAAGAACTACAAGGCACCATGTTTATCTTTGCTCGCGAAGGGATGGGCCATGATGATGATGAATGCCTGTCCATGGCCATGTGCACTGCCAATTTGATACCACTTGTAAATTGGAGAAACAACACTTAACATTCCCTTGGAAATCTCGAACCAGAAGGCATTAATATTGCCCGATTTCTGTTAACCCCCTTACCCTCTCTCTTTCCCTATCCCTCCAGCTCCTATCAAAGAGCTACCTTCCTCAGCTCTCGACCCCATCACTTCTCACCTTGTTTCTTTACCCTGTATCCAACTGTTACCTCGTACCTGTTAGCCTGTGCTCCTCCCCTTTCCTTCTCCTCTTCCCCTCCCCCCCACACCTGTATTTTCTTATTCCTATCAAAGGGCTCAAGCCCAAAAGGTTGACTTCCTATGGATGATATGTCACCTGCTGAGTTTCTTCAGCACGTGTGTATTGCAGTTTTGCGCTATTCACTCACTACAAGTACTGTCCTTTTACCATAGGAATACCGATAGCAACAGAAAGAATGCCATTACGGTGCTAAACTCATCACACAAGCCTCTGGTCCTTGGACCACATTGCCAGCTAAATTTTCCCAATTGCTCCAGGAAAGGTATGTGCCGATTCCCCCCCCCCCAAAAGAAATATTCTTTGAACTGGAAACTTGGACTGAGCACAGAATTATTGCTTTAAAGTTCAAAAGTTGCAGTCACAAGAAATCTGAAGAGCTACAGGCAAGTTCACAGAGCTGGGTGCAGGGCTCCACAGGGGGAGTATTCAAATGCTTTTTAATGCATTGAAGGCTTCTGCTTCCTTCCATGTGTTGTTTCCATGCTCTTACCCCCTCTGTGATCCTTCCACACCTCCTCATCTTTCCCTCACACCTGTGCCCTCTCTCTCCCAGTTGCTGACCTCACATTGTTTCCCTCACTAACACCCCACCAAGCTGTCGAGCTGGTAGGCAGGTTAAGTCATTTGGCTCTAATCTGGAACTGACAGAGGCAGTGGGTCTAGCTGCGATTGCAGCATCTGAGCCTGTCAGCTGCTCTTACTCCGAGGATTATTGTGGAGATCAATAGCGTTAACACTTAACAACAACAACATCCTGTGTTTGCAGAATAACTGCGGCGTGCTAAAATTCAGAGCTGAACCTCACAAGTGCATCAAAAATAGGAGCAGGAATGGGCCATCTGGACTGTCGAGCCTGCCCTGCCATTCAATCAGATCAAGGCTGATGTGGCTGTGGACTCAGCTTCACTTATCAACCCATTCCTTAAACCCTTAATTCCCCTCAATTATCTATCAATAGGGCAACACTGCAAGCTTCACAATGACGCTGGGAGGTGGAAGAAGGGGGTACAGGAGCATAAAAATCAGGTCTGGGAATTAGCTTCTTCCTAAAGGCTGTGAGATTCATCATCCGGAACCCTTGGGGAACAGTGTGTTCCAAATTGTGGATTTTTCCGCATTTCAGAACAAAAGCCTGCTGTGCCAGATTTAAGCCCACCAAAATTGTGCTGCTGTATCCACCCCCTTCCAATCTAGCTGCTGTCTCCCCCCCCCCCTTGCTCACCTGAGTTACGTTGCTCTCTCTCTCTCTTTCTCTCTCTCTCTCCCTCCCTCCGCTGTACCAGCACCTGGAAAAAAATGCTGGTTTTTGGAGCTTTCCGGATTTTAGATGTCCGGATAAAGGATTGTGTACCTGTATAAAATATATATATATATATGTTTGTGTGTGTATATATACTATATAGGCGTGCGCGCACACACACACACACACACACACACACACACACACACACACACACACACACACACACACACACACACACACACACACACACACACACACACACACTTGTGGGTACCTGGAATGCCTTGCCAGGGATGGTGGTGGAGGCTGAAATATTTGGGCGACAAGTCAGGGGAACACAACCCAGTCCTCATGGAGGGCTCAGTAGTGGAGAGGGTCAAGAACTTTAAATTCCTGGGTGACAACATCTCCGAAGATCTGTCCTGGTGCCTCCACGTTGATATAATCACAAAGAAGGGTCGCCAGCGGCTATACTTTGTGAGGTGTTTGAAGAGATTCGATGCGTCACTGAAAACTCTCGTAAACCGTGGACTGTGGACAGCATTCTGACTAGTTGCTTCACTGCCTGTTATGGAGGCTCCAACTGTCAGGACACGAATAAACTCCAGAGTGTTGTTAACTCAGCCTGCGAAATCACAGGCACCAGACTTCACTCCATCGAGAACACCTACATGAGGTGGTGTCTTAAAAAAGCAGCCCCTATTCTCAAGGACCCTACCACCCAGGCCATGCCCTCTTCACTCTGCTACCATCGGGGAAAAGGTACAGGAGCCTAAAGACGAGCACGCAGCGGCACAAGGACAGCTTCTTCCCTGCTGCCATCAAATTCCTGAATAATCAATGAACCAAAGACACTGCCTGACTTTTCGTGCACTTTGCTGTTATTTTTTTATATAGTAATGTCTTAAGATGGTTATAATATGAATGTTTGCACTGTGATGCGGCAGCAAAACACTGAGTTTCATGACTTGTTCATTTCTATAAATCCTGATTCTGATTTAAGAGTCTCTTAGATAGGCACATGGATGGATGAAAAATAGAGGGTAATGAGATAGGAGGGTAATGAGGTACTTTAGTACTTTTAGTACTTTTTTAACGAATATATGGGTTGGCATATATGAGATGCGTGTCGTGTGTGTACCGTGGCTCAAAGAAACGCTGTTTTGTCTGGTTGTATATGTAGTCAGATGATAATAAACTTGGTGAGGAAGGCAAGGAACAGGTCCTTGATGAGGTATGGCAGAGAAACAGGTCCTTTTGCTTGTTCATGAGTTTTGATGGTCCAATGGCATTGAATCCCAAGCTGTAGTCTATGAACAACATCCTGATGCAGGTCTTCCTGTTCAAGGTTCCTTTTATTGTTGCACAACAATACATTATAAATGTAACATGATCTACTTTAACTTCTGCCTGCCATAAGGTAGAGTCACCAGTAGTATTATCTAGCACCTCTTACAAGAGAAAGAAAAGCAAAAGGAAATCCCTTCAGAACCATTGAATGCCTGTGGATTCCTCTCCAGCGCCCCTGCAGCCCCCCTGCCCCCCAGTCACACAGACACGTGTTCAATTAATCGGCAACCCAAGCACCAGATTCAAGCCTTCCATGTGATTGGGAAGCCTTCAGAGGCCCCTAAGGGAGCCATTCTTAGCACCTTCTCGAATCCCGGCTCTGATGCCTGGTATCCACGCGCTAGTTGTCCAGCAGCCCATGTGGGTCCCTAGATCACAAGTCATCAACAGCCCGCAGGCCTGATTGGATCCTTCAGCCGCTGAGCCCCTCGCTGGTCCACCGCCGTGGTCACTGTCCTGTAGTATCATCTCCTCTGATTGTCCTCAACAAGGAATGCTATCCCGTGGTCCAAGTGATCTAACGCAGGGCCTGCAAGATGGCGTATGCCATTTACTTTAATTACCTTCCAAAGTCAATTAAGGGCCATTGTCAACTTAGCAGAGTCTATGTAAAGAACAAAGACTTCAGTCAGTGGAAGCATGTGAATCAAAAACAGCTCCCTGTGACAGTTTTTTTTAACACAGCTGCTGCGTTCCAGGAAATTATTGCCATTTTCCCGGAACGCTTGCTGTGTTAAAAAGTCAGAACAGGAATGAGGGTGCCATTCCCATTCTGATATTTTACCTCCTAGACCCTGAGTGAATTTCCCGGAATGCCTGCAGTCTAAAGTTAACTGCAGGTATTCCATGAACAATGGGCTAATGAATAGCATGTCCTGCCTCTTTAATTACCGCACTTCCAGTACGCTGTCTAAACTCGCATAAAGAAACAGAGGTTGTGAGCTGTGAACGACCAATGCTGAGACGTCAGACATTCTCTAGACTGGTAAAATCATCCAAGTCCAATCCAAAAAGCATAATTTATATTGACATCTGGGGAATGTTTGAGGTGTTGATGTAAAAAAAATGGTTCCTGGGAAACTGGTTGCTTCTCCACAGAGTTAAACTGGAGAAACTCAGGCCAAACAGTGCCTTTACGTAGCAAAGGTAAAGATACATCACCAACGTCTCGGGCTTGAGCCCTTTATCAAGGTGTGGGGGAACATGGTGGGGTCGAAGGTAATACACAAAAGTGGTGGAGAAACTCAGCAGGTCACGCAGCATCCAGAGGAAGTAAAAGGGTAACCAATATTTATAGGTTGGGCCTTCATCAGGTAACAGGCCCCTGAAGAAAAAGGCGAGGGAAGAATCACTTCTTGCTTTTTAGCCAGTGCTCCTGCCCCTTCCTCCCTCCTCTTCTTTCTCCCCACCCCTCCCCAACCGTTTTATATAGGTGCCTGCCTCTCTCTGCTTCTACCTGACGAAGGGCCCCCAGGCCCAAAAAGTTGGTTACCCTTTACTTCTTACGGATGTGGTGTGACTTGCTGAGTTTCTCCAGCACATTTGTGCGTTGCACACTGGGATTCACTGGAATTGTCCTGTACTGACGGCTGGTCCCACCTCCTGGCCCCTCCCCCAGGGACCCGTATATAACCCTAGCTTCTCGCCAAAACCCAGAACCCCTCTGAAGCCTATTCATGAACCCTACCTGTGTTGTATGCTAATAAAAGCACTAGTTCTCTGTCCAGTCCAGTGTGAGCTTTTATCTACGCTACAATTTTATTAGCTTACAAACAAGGATGGAGGCATTGCTTAAGCCCAGTATGCTGTTGATAGACCCCCCAGTCCTCCTGACACGGCTGAGGAGTTCGCATATTGGCTGGACTGCTTCCAGGCCTACCTGAATGCGACCAGGGATGTCTTCCACGCAGACGAGCTCCAGAGGTCGGCGCTCATCTCAAGAGTAGGGATGAAGGGGTACGCAGTCGTCCGAGACTGACCAACGTATGAGGCCGCCATTGAGGCACTGAAGGCCCACTACTAGAAGGCCCCAAACGAGGTCCTAGCGAGACACCGGCTCGTCCTATGCCGCCAACGGCCTGGATAATTGATTGACAACTACCAGCTAGATCTGCTGATGCTGCCTTAGAAGTGCAGGTATGAGGCCACTTTGGGCCTTGTCCAGGAAGATGAACAGATCTGGAACACTCTAGTGCAGGGGTCCGCTCGAGGTATGTGAGGCAGTGACTGCTCGAGTTGGGAAGGGCCTCACTAGCCACATCAAGCTGGCCAAATCACTGGAACAGGCCAGTCTCGAGAATGATAACTTGGAGGCCAGCGAACTCGCGCTCTTGGGTGAGCACCTCCAAGCACCAGCTACTCCCGCTATGGCAGCCCCTGCTCTAATGACTGCCACTTCCTGAGGGAGTTCTTTCTGCGGCAAGGGACAGCACCCCTGTGTCCGCTGCCTGGCTAAAGACTCGGCGTGCTCCAGCTGTGTGAAGAAAGGACATTGGGCGAGGGTCTGCTGCGCAAAGGAGACGGGACCAGTCGTCAGTACAGGACACTTCCAGTGAATTCCAGTTCACGACACCCAAACTCAAGTATTAGTTTGCAAAAGGAAAATTAAGAGTATGAATTGAAGCAAAGGCCCAGTCTTCTCCTTATTTACATACCTGGGTTTGATTACAATGTTCGTTGAACTTTCTTCAGTACGCATGTTTTTTTGTACTTCAAAGATCAGAGCAGGGAATTAACATGACCCAACATAAAAGGCTCTCAACCCTCATTAAAGACCAAAGGCAGCCTGCATTTTGAGAGGTTGGTGCCAGTGTTCTGCAGCCTATCTGAGATCCGGTGCAGAAAGCACTTTGACATTCATTTACACAAATTACCCCATGCAAATACTGAGTGAAATAAGGGTTGAAGCAAAGCTTATCTTGGCTCTGAAAATGCAGCAACTCATGGGGTACTTACGGAGGCAGCAGTCTGAATCAGCAACCATGTTAGACCTCAGTGCTGGTTTGTACTCAAAACAGCAACTGCTGTGCTCACTCATAGGTTAGCACTGAAAATGCGGGGCATTGCAGGGTGACTCCACAGATGGGCGAGCCTCAGATGCTGTATCCATGAATGTGAAGCATTAACAGCAATTTAAGGTAACATAAGCAATGCACAGACAGATTCCAATCTGAAACAGAAAATCTGGTCAAATCTGGAAATATTTAGCAGGTTAGGCCGCACCTTGTATTCTGCCTCGACGGTCTCCAACTACGCGGCATTAGCCTCGACCTCCAACCTCAGGGATCCCACCTCCTTGTTTTCTCCAGCTCCCCCCACTTCCCCTATCTGTCTCCCCATTCCTTTTCTTTTCCTTCACTTTCCACTCCCTTGCCCTCTCCTCCTGCCCGTCATCCAGATCCCCACCTGTCCCCTTCCTTCCAATCAGAGTGATCTTGCTCAACCCTCTGCTCCTTCCTCCTATCACCTCCTGGCTTCTTTATTCACCCCTATTTCTTCTCCACCCCCCCCATCTGCATTCGCCTAGCACCTACCAGCCTATGTTTCTCCCCATTCCCTTCCCCACATTTTAATTTATGCTTCCGCCTATTTGCAATCCTTGAAAGATTGACCTTGTATTGCCCTCCATGGTAGCTACCTGACCTGCTTAGTTTCTCTAGCATTTTGTGTGTCGCTGGACAGGTGAGGCCAAGTTGAGATGCATATTTCCCAAACAAAACTTACAGGAGTTCTGGCCAACCAGTGTCACCAAAAGAGTACAGTGTCTCTTTGGGTTGCATGGTGGAGAATGGGGTAGTGATGCCAGATCCTGACCGCATGCATCCCCTAATGGACTTATACCCCCCCACCCCATACCCAGAAAGTGCTCAAACGCTGCCTGGTCTTTTTCTCATATTACGCACAATGGGTTCCACACTACGCCGACAAGGCGTGTCCTCTTATCAAGACCACCTCCTTTCCCCTCTCGACCGAAGCCAGAGCTGCTTTCGATCGAATCAAATCCGACATTGCCGCTGCCACGCTGCATGTGATCGATGAGTCTGTCCCGTTTCAAGTCGAGAGCGATGCATCCGACTTCGCCCTGGCAGCCACCTTGAACCAGGCCGGTCGGCCTGTAGCCTTCTTCTCCAGAACCCTCCAGGATCCAGAGAGTAGACACTCCTCGGTCAAGAAGGAGGCCCAGGCCATAGTTGAAGCGGTGCGTCGTTGGAGACATTACCTCGCTGGGAGGCGCTTTACACTGTTGACTGAACAACGTGCGGTCTCCTTTATGTTCAGCAACACCCAGCAAGGTAAGATAAAAAACGACAAAATCGCCAGATGGAGAATTGAACTCTCCACCTTTAACTATGACATCCTGTATCGGGCTGGTAAGCTCAACGACCCACCTGACGCGCTCTCCAGGGGGACGTGCGCCAGCGTACAGATGGACAGACTACAGAAACTCCATGAGGCTCTCTGTCATCCAGGAGTCACTAGGTTTGCCCACTTTGTGAAGGCGCGCAACCTACCCTACACAGTCGAGGAGATTCGCTCCATTACCCGAGCCTGTTCGGTGTGTGCTGAATACAAGCCCCACTTCTTCCGTCCAGGGAACTCCCACGTTATCAAAGCCACCCGCCCCTTTGAGTGTCTTAGCGTAGACTTTAAGGGGCCCCTACCGTCGACCAACCGTAATAACTACATCCGTACGGTCATCGACGAGTACTCCCGCTTCCCGTTCGCTGTGCCCTGCCCAGATACCACCGCCACCTCAGTGATACAGGCCCTTCATAGTATCTTCGCCATTTTTGGGTACCACAATTCCATCCACTGTGATAGGGGGTCCTCATTCATGAGCGCAGAGCTGCAACAGTACCTTCTGGAGTGTGGTATCATTTCAAGCAGGACCACCAGCTATAACCCAGTTCGAGAGGGAGAATGCCACCATCTGGAGAGCGGTTACACTGGCTCTCCGGTCTAAAGGTCTCCCCACCTCTCACTGGCAGGAGGTTCTCACTAGTGCATTACACTCCATCCGCTCCCTCCTATGTACCGCAACAAATGCCACCCACCACAAAAGGATGTTCCTTTTGCCAAGGAAATCCGAATCAGGAACCACTGTACCGGCATGGGTCACCGTCCCTGGCCCCGTCCTTTTGCAATGCCACGTCCGGCACTCCAAGAACGACCCCTTGGTCGACCGAGTGACTCTACTCCACGCTAACCCGCATTATGCCTACGTTGAGTTCCCAGACGGGCGGGAGGACATTGTTTAGGTGCAGGACCTAGCTCAGGACGCGGTAGGCACAGCAACCCCCCCCCCCACCCAACCTTCCCCAACTTTTTATTCCCCAAGCCCCGTGCCGGAACAGAAGGACCAACAGCACCCCAACGACCCGGCCCACCCTGCCGACAACATGGCTGGGGAATTGAGCGAAGGAGCGATCGCACCCAATGAGCCTGCTGGCGACACCACTCCAGCAACCCCAATCCTGGCACCACAGCGGTCACGCCGGATGTTCAGACCCCCTGACCGCTACAGTCCTTAACCTACCCCTTCTGTTCATTCTCTCCCTCGTTTTTTTTCCTTCCCTTCTCCCTCTGCAGCCCTTCCACCCCAGGGTCAGTTCTCCAAGAAGGTTGAATGTGCTAGTACAGACCTATCACCAATGTATATAGTTACAGTATCTAGAGTATGTAATGACTGTGATTTCAGCGATTGGCTGAGAGCTAAGCCACGCCTACTGTCTGGGCCTTAAAGGGTTGTGTCCCTAGCCAGGTCAGATCATTCCGGACTGGTCGGCCACCTGTGAAGAGCTCCTGTCTTTTGCTAATAAAAGCCTTGGTTTGGATCAACAAGTCTTTGGTTCCAGTGCACAAGATGCCTGCTGTGTTTTCTATTTTACCGCTCTGACTAATTTTCAAACCACTTTACAACTTTTGGACATTCAGGTTTACCTGAAAAAGACATCACTTTTTGAATTTAATTAGTAACAGGCTATTTCAGCCCATGAGCCCAGGCCACCTAATCACACCCAATTGACCTACAGCCCACGGTATGATTTGAACGGTGGGAGGAAACCAGAACCACTGGGGTAGACCCACGCAGACACAGGGATAACGTACAAATTGTTACAGACAGTGCAGGATTCAAACCCCAGTCCTGATTGCTGGTGCTGTAACAGCGTGGGGCTAACTGTGACGCTAACCGTGCCGCCATTGTGTTTGGGTAAATGGCAATTTCCGGTGTATTTATTGGGCATGTTATTAATGTCCACCTTGGCCCTCCTGAATGCTGCCCCAGGAAAGCTGCCAACAGTTCTGAATCTCCAAGAATCGTAGAATTATTCTAACATTTGAGAGTCATTTAGAACATAGAACAGAGCAGCACAGGAATGGTCCCTTTAGCCCACATGTCTGTGCCAAACACGTGCCCACATGAAGTTCATACTCTGTTCTTTGTGCCTGATAAACAGGTCCAGCATCTGCATATTCATTTGTCTATTCAGAAGTCTCTTAAACACCATTATTGTATCTGCTTCCACTACTCCAACCACCCACCATTGTCTGTGTAAGTATTTGCCTTGCACATCTCCCTTAAATGTCTTACCTCTCATCTTAAACACACTTCCTCTAGTCTAGTGTCTGGGGCTTTTTTTACCCTGGGAAAATGATTCTGATGATCCTCCATCAGTACCTCTTTCAGGACTCCCCTCAGCCTCTTACATCCCAGAGAAAGCAACCCAAGTTTGTCCAAACTCTCCCCATCACTCATCCCCTCGAAAGCAGGCAGCATACTGGTAAAACCTTTGTTGACCCCTTTTCCAAAGCCTCCATATCCTTCCTGTAATGGGGTGACCAGAATTGCGCACAGTATTCCACGTGTGGCCCAGTCAAAGTTTTATTTAGCTGCAATGTGGCCTCCTGATACTTGCCTCAAATCTGAAATGTTAGGTATTTATTTACTTCCTTTTCTATTCTATCTGAAACCCATGAATATTGAGCTGTCAATCCTGTCCCTCTTGTAGCCGTGTCTTCGTAACAGCTGCAATATCATAGTCCCAAGTCAGATCCAGATTGTTACCCGTGCATTAAATTCAGCACACCGTGGCCCATTGCTCTCACAGGGACCATCCCCTCAAATTCTCCACTTGTTGCTTTGCTGTTCGGGTTCCTATCCCTCTGCTGCTGTAGTTTAAATCCTCCCAAGTGGTGCTTGCAAATCTCACTGAGAGGATACGGGTCCCCCTCAAGTTCATTGTTCCTGGTGCAGATTCCATCTGCCCTGAAAGAGAGCCCAGTGATCCTAATGTCTGAATCCCTTCCTCCAGCTCCCAGCCCCTTCCTTTTCCTCATCAGAGCCACTTTTCTGCCCCTCCCTCATCACTTCCCAGCTTTATTCTCCCCACCCCATCACCCACCCCCCCGTATCCACCTATTAGCCTGTTCATCCTTCCCTTTCTTTCCTCCCTACTCTCCCCACTCCGTCTGCCAGGTCAGTATGGTGTGTGTGTGTGTGTGTGTGTGTGTGTGTGTGTGTGTGTGTGTGTGTGTGTGTGTGTGTGTGTGTGTGTGTGTGTGTGTGTGAGAGATCAGGAAGGGGGATACTCAGGCTGGTGGTGGTGCTCCTCCTCCTCCTCATGTCTGTCTGTTTTTCTAGATTCTTAGCGAGGGGATCAGGCTGTTTACTGCCTTTTACTTCTTAAGGATTCAGTGTGACCTTCTGAGTTTCATGTATTTGCAGTGGGAGTAATCCGTGCAACCTTGAAACTTCCTGTCTAGTTCCCCTGCTTTTTCACTTTCGCCCCGTAAATTATTCTCCATGAAGTGTGGAGGAAGTTTCCTTCTGAAACGGCTGGCTCACCCTGATTCTATCAGCACCACTGACCGCTTCAGGCATAAAATTCCAGATCTTGATCTTAATCTAATAATAAGCTTTCATAAATCTGAGGACTGTATATGAGTTGTGGTGTAATGGTGAAATAGTACCTGTATAAGTCATTAGTGAGGCTGACTTTAGAGGTTTGTGTGCAGTTTTGGTCACCAAACTCAATATTTAAGATTCCTTTATTGCCATGTAATAGTACAAAACATAGAACATTACATCACAGTATTGGCCCTTTGTCCCACAATGTTGTGCCAACCATTAAATACTCTAAAAAAGATTCCCTACCTCATAACCTATTTTTCTTTCATCCATGTGCTTGTCTAAGAACTGCCCCCATTATTTCAGCCTCCACCGCTACCTGCAGGCACCCACAACTCTCTCTATAAAAAACCTACCCCGGATGTCTCCCGTAAATCTTCTCCCTTCACTTTGTACAGACGCCCCCTGGTGTTTTCTATTCCCACCCTGGAAAAAGGGTGCTGGATGTCTATCTTATCTGTGCCTCCCTTAATCTTGTAGACCTCTATTAAGTCACCTCTCCATCCAACTTTGCTCCAAAGAAAAAAAGTCCCAGCTCGACTAATCTTGCCTCAGAAGACCACCAATCCCAGAAATATCCTGATAAATCTCCTCTGCACCTTCTCTATATCCTTCCTGTAATGAGTTGGCCAGAACTGACACAATATTCTAAGTCCTTTCTCACCAGAGGTTTCTAGACTTGCAACATCATTTTACGACTCCTGAACTCAATCGCGCGACTAATGAAGCCCAGCATATTATAGGTGTTCTTAACTATCCTATCAAGCTGCATGGCAACTTAGAGAGATGTTATGGATTTGGACCCCCAAGGTCCCTCTGTTCTTCCGCACTGTTAAGTATCCAATCATTAACCCCTGAACTCTCCCTTCAGGTTTGACTTTACAAAATGTATCACCTCACGCTTATCTGGATTGAACTCCAACTGCCAATTTTCTGCCCAACTCTGCAACCTGTCTAAATCCTGTTGTAGCCTATGGCAACCTTCAGCAATGTGTCCTCTAACCTTTGTATCATTTGCAAGCTTACTGAAACATCCCTCTACATCTTTGTCCAGGTCATTTATAAAAAATCACAAAGTAGGGGGTGGGGGGAGGGGGGGGAGAGACAGAACAGATCCCTGTGGAACTCCCCTAGTAACTGACCTCCAGGAAGAATACATCCACTACTACCCTCTGCTTTCTATATCATGACTTTCTGAACAAATCTTACGTGGGGGACCTTATCAAATACCTGACTAAAAATCCATATACACTACACCTACTAAGGACTTCATCAATTTCTTTTGTTACCCCCCTCAAAAAATTCACTTAGGCTCATGAGGTCCTTAAGAATGCTCTCCAATAGTTTGCCCACTGGTCTATGGTTCTCCTTATTACTGTTTTTAAACAAGGGGACCACATTTGCCATTCTCCAATCCTCTGACACCTCCTCTGAGGCCAAGGAGGACCAAAGATCATTGCCAGAGCCCCACCCATCCCTTCCCTCCCTTCCCGTAGACCGTATGATATATCTCATACAGTCCTGGAGACTTATCAATTTGAATATTTTTAAGAAGATCCAGCACTTCCTCTTCCTTAATCTCCACATGCTCTAGCATATAATCTTATTTTATCCTGACCTCACATTGACCAAGGCCTTTTTCTTTGGTGAATACTGAAGCAAAGTATTAATTTAGGCCCTCTTTAACTTCCCCTGCATACGTAGCCTCCTTTATCCCTCCCTTCATCTCGTCAACCTTCTCGTATCCAAAGAACACCTTAGGGTTTTCCTTAATTCTGCTTGCCAAGGCCTTCTTATGCCCCCTTTTAGCTTTCCTAAATCCTTTCTTGAGTTCCTTCTTGGCTACCTATAATTCTCATGAGCTCTCCCTGTTTTATTGCTTCCTAAATCTAAGGTATGCTTCCTTCTTCCTCTTAACTTGCTGTCCCATGTGTTTTCTCAACCATGGTTTTCCCTTTTTCTACTATCTTGTACTAGTGGGAGAAACCTGTCCAGAATACCCCGCAAGTGGTCCTTAAACATCCTCCACAGTACTTCTGTTCTTTGTCCCGAGAACATCTGTTCCCAATTTACTCTCCCTAGTTCCTGTCTCTTCCCGTCGTAATTAGCCCTTCCCTATTTAAAAACTTTATGATTTTGTCTGATTTTATCCTTGTCCATAGCTATACTAAAGCTCAGGGAGTTTTTATTGAATATTTTATTTATATCAACACATATATGATAATTATAACAGTTGATATCAAATAAGAACGTTACAGTGTTTTAAATGTATGTTTTTTTAAATTTTTTTATTTTTTACACAATAAACCATATTGACCAAAATACATATAGACATTTTTCTCTTGAATATATACAGTGTCATTTTCTCCCCTTTTCCCCCCTCCCTTCCCTCCCTCCCTCTCCCCCTTCCCATTTATTCAAAGTTCAATCTATAAGATACATTAAATCCGTTAAACAATGTTGTCACTTAATAAAATAACCAAGAAATTTTTATTTTTTACTTTTATATACTGAGTCAGTTCATTTTGTTGTCTTCTTCTGTCATTTTTGGTGGTGGAGGTTCATGGTAGGATTTCTCTATTGTATTTCATGTATGGTTCCCATATTTGTTCGAATACTGTGATGTTATTTCTTAAATTATATGTTATTTTTTCTAATGGAATACATTTATTCATTTCTATATACCATTTTTGTATTCTCAAGTTGTCTTCTAATTTCCAGGTTGACATAATACATTTTTTTGCTACAGCGAGGGCTATCATAATAAATCTTTTCTGTGCTCCATCCAAACCGAGTCCAAATTCTTTATTTCTTATATTACTTAGAAGGAAGATCTCTGGGTTTTTTGGTATATTGCTTTTTGTGATCTTATTTAATATCTGGTTTAGATCTGTATTGTTGTTCCTGTTTCCTTTTGACAGCGAAAACATCTGTCTGATATTGTTGGGTCCCATTTATTTAACTTTTGGGGTGTGATGTATAGCCTGTGTAACCAATTATATTGTATCATGCGTAACCTCGTGTTTATTGTATTTATCATGGCTCCAGAGCATAGCTTTTCCCATGTTTCATTCTTTATCTTTATGTTTAGATCTTGTTCCCATTTTTGTTTAGGTTTACAGTTTGTTTCCTCGTTCTCCTTTTCTTGCAGTTTGATGTACATGTTTGTTATAAATTTTTTAATTATGATTGTGTCTGTAATCACATATTCAAAATTTCTTCTTTCTGGTAACCTCAGACTGTTTCCCAATTTGTCTATCAAGTAGGTTTTCAGTTGGGGGTATGCAAACCTTGTATCGTGAGTTATATTTGTCCTTCATTTGTTCAGAAGATAATAATTTATTTCCCGAAAAACAATTTTCTATTCTTTTGATCCAAAGGTTATTTATAGTGAAAGGGATTAGTTGATTTTGCGTCAATATTAATTTTGGTAGTTGATAATTTATTTTATTCCTTTCTACGTGAATCTTCTTCCAAATGTTGAACAGATGGTGTAATACTGGTGAATTCCTACATTGCACCAATTTTTCATCCCACTTATAGAGTATATGCTCAGGTATCTTCTCCCCTATTTTATCTAGTTCTAATCTGGTTTTTCCCTTGTTTGATAAAAATCTGATCGGTATCTTAATTGTGCTGCTCTATAATAATTTTTAAAGTTTGCTAGTTGTAAGGCTCCTTGTTTGTACCATTCTGTTAATTTATCTAGTATTATCCTCGGTTTCCCCCCTTTCCATAAGAATTTCCTTATTATTTTCTTTAGCTCCTTGAAGAATTTCTCTGTTAGGTGAATTGGTAATGATTGAAATAGGTATTGTATCCTTGGGAAGATGTTCATTTTAATACAGTTTATCCTTCCTATCAGTGTTAGTGGTAAGTCTTTCCAGTGCTCTAAGTCGTCTTGTAATTTTTTCATTAATGGCTGATAATTTAGTTCATATAAATGACCGAGATTATTATTTAGTTGTATACCTAGATATCGAATTGCTTGTGTTTGCCATCTAAATGGTGATTCTTCCTTAAACTTTGATAAATCCGCATTATTCATTGGCATTGCCTCACTTTTATTTGCGTTGATCTTGTACCCCGATACTTCTCCATATTCCTTCAATTTCTTATGTAATTCTTTTATTGATATTTCTGGTTCTGTTAAGTATATTATAACATCATCTGCAAATAGACTGATTTTATATTCCTTTTTTATTTTTATCCCTCGTATTTTATTTTCTGTTCTTATCAGTTTTGCTAGTGGTTCTATAGCTAATGCGAACAGTGAGGGAGATAGTGGACATCCCTGCCTTGTTGATCTGCTTAATTTAAATTGGTCAAAGGCTTTCTCTGCATCTAAAGCAACCGCTACTGTTGGAGTTTTGTTTCCTTGTACTGCATGGATTAAGTTAATGAATTTACAGATATTGTCCATTGTTCGTCTTTTTTTAATAAATCCAATTTGGTCTAGTTTTACTATTTTTGGTATACAGTCGGCCAATCTGTTTGCTAATAGTTTAGCTATTATCTTATAATCTGTCTTAAGTAGAGATATTGGTCTATTCGATGCTGTTGTTAGTGGATCTTTCCCAGTCTTTGGTATTACTGTAATTATTGCTGTTTTGCATGAATCTGGTATGTTTTGTGTTTTTTCAATCTGGTTCATTACTTCCAGGAGAGGAGGAATTAATAAATCTTTGAATGTTTTATAGAATTCTATTGGGAGTCCATCCTCTCCCGGTGTTTTATTGTTCGGTAGTTTTTTTAATATCTCCTGTATTTCTTCTATTTCAAATGGTTTTATTAATTTATTTTGCTCCTCTGTTTGTAATTTCGGTAGTTCAATTTTGGATAGAAATTCATCTATTTTGTCTTCTTTCCCTTCTTTTTCAGTTTGATATAATTGTTCGTAGAATTTCCTGAAGTTTTCGTTGATCTCCGTTGGGTTATATGTAATTTGTTTGTCCTTTTTCCTTGAATCCAATACCGTTCTTTTAGTTTGTTCTGTCTTAAGGTGCCACGCTAGTATTTTGTGTGTTTTTTCTCCTAGCTCATAATATTTCTGATTTGTCTTCATTATGTTCTTCTCCACCTTATATGTTTGTAGTGTTTCATATTTTATTTTCTTGTCTGTCAATTCTCTTCTTTTAGTTGTATCTTCCTTTATTGCTAATTCTTTTTCTGTATTTGTTATTTCCCTTTCCAACTGTTCTATTTCTCGATTGTAGTCCTTCTTCATCTTAGTTACATAACTTATTATCTGTCCTCTGATGAATGCTTTCATTGCGTCCCATAGTATAAATTTATTTTTCACTGATTCCGTATTTATTTCAAAGTACATTTTAATTTGTCGCTCAATGAATTCTCTAAAATCCTGTCTTTTAAGTAGCATGGAGTTTAATCTCCATCTATACATTCTTGGTGGGATGTCCTCTAGCTCTATTGCCAATAACAGGGGTGAGTGATCTGATAATAATCTAGCTTTATATTCCATTTTCTTAACTCTTCCTTGAATGTGGGCTGATAACAGGAATAGGTCTATCCTTGAGTATGTTTTATGTCTACTCGAATAATATGAATATTCCTTTTTCTTTGGGTGTTGTTTCCTCCATATATCCAAAAGTTGCATTTCATGCATCGATTTAATTATAAATTTGATTACATTGTTCTTTCTGTTAGTCTTTTTTCCAGTTTTATCCATGTTTGAGTCCAAATTAAGGTTAAAATCCCCTCCTATTAGTATATTCCCTTGCGTATCTGCGATCTTCAAAAAGATATCTTCCATAAATTTTTGATCTTCTTCATTAGGTGCGTATGCATTGAGTAAATTCCAAATTTCTGAATATGTCTGACATTTTATCATTACATATCTCCCTGCTGGATCTATTATTTCTTCTTCTATTTTGATTGGTACATTTTTATTGATTAATATAGCTACTCGTCTGGCTTTTGAATTATATGATGCTGCTGTTACATGTCCTATCCAATCTCTCTTTAATTTCTTGTGTTCCACTTCAGTTAAATGTGTTTCTTGCACGAACGCTATATCAATTTTTTCTTTCGTCAGTAAATTTAACAGCTTCTTCCTTTTGATTTGGTTATGTATTCCATTATGTATGGCCATTTCATACTTTGTTTATCTTTCCTTTCCGTTTCCTCATCACCACCTTCCCTCCTTATCCATTTCTGTTTTCTTTTTTTGAACACATTGTAAGACAACATTTCTAAAACATAAAATATTTCCACTATTCCCATATCTAAAATTCCTTTAATCCCAATAGTCCCTCCCTTCTCTGAGTTGCCCTTTGTCCCTTGTCAGGCAACCACATCTCCCCTCTTCATTTGGATTTGCGAGCTGGCAAGCGTCAACTGATTTCGCAGTGACTGTTATTCTTCCCCACCCAGCCCCCCCAGAAAAGATTTTAATCTTCATATATACAAATCTCACGCTCTTAATTCCCTCCTTATTCCCTTTCTTTCTCTTCTTAGTTCTTACTTATACTTTATTCTTCTTCATATATAGTTTGTTGTCATTTTTGTTCTTATTATATCTCTTCATCTCTCTGTCTGTTGGTGTTCTGCAAATTTTCGTGCTTTTTCCAGATCCGAGAACAGTTTGCTTTGCTGCCCCGGGATAACTATTTTAAGCACTGCTGGATATTTTAACATAAATTTATAACCTTTTTTCCATAGGGTCGTTTTTGCTGCATTAAACTCCTTCCTCTTCTTCAGGAGTTCAAAACTTATATCTGGATAGAAAAAAAATTTTTGACCCTTGTATTCCAGTGGCTTTTTGTCTTCTCTTATTTTTTTCATTGCTTTCTCCAATATATTTTCTCTTGTCGTATAACTTAGGAATTTTACTAGAATGGATCTTGGTTTTTGTTGTGGTTTTGGTTTAGGGACTAATGTTCTGTGTGCCCTTTCTATTTCCATTCCTTCCTGTAATTCTGGCATTCCTAGGACTCTGGGGATCCATTCTTTTATAAATTCTTTCATATTTTTGCCGCCTTCATCTTCCTTAAGGCCCACTATCTTTATATTGTTTCTTATTTTATAATTTTCCATTATATCTATCTTCTGAGCTAACAGCTCCTGTGTTTCTTTAACTTTTTTATCAGATTCTTCCAATTTCTTTTTTAAGTCATCTACTTCCATTTCTATGGCTGTTTCTCGTTCTTCCACCTTGTCTACTCTTTTTCCTATTTCTGTCATGATCATCTCTAATCTATTCACTTTTTCTTCTGTACTTTTTATTCTTCTTTTTATTTCACTGAATTCTTGTATCAGCCATTCTTTTACTGTTTCCATATATTCTTTAAAAAATATATATATATCCATGTACTGTCCCTTCCCTTCATCTTCCATTTCTCTGTGTTCTCCCTCTTCTTCTTCTGAGTCCAGGATCTGTGTCCTTTACCTCTGTCTCTTCTGATCTTCTTGTTGGGTTGTTTATTTTATTTTGTTGGGTATTTTTGTTTTTATTATTTTTATTAAAAGTGTCATCTTCCTCTGGGTTGGACATCTTTTGTTTCTCTGATTTCCTTTTTTTAATTCTCTTCCTTCTTGTTCCCGTTATTTTCTATGTTTTCCTGTAGAGAGTCTTGCTGTCATGTTATACTTGTCTGTTAAAGCTGTGGAGATTTACTCTTCAGCTGTTCCCCCCTCCCGTCGGTGTTGTTTTTGTCTTGTGCATCGTGCATGCACGAGGATTCGCGCAAATGCGGTTGCGCACTTTTGTTTGGCTCCGTGAACCATATTTGTAGTCCTGAGTTCGGGGTTTCCACTGACCTCAGGGAGCGGGCTTCTCTCTCCACAGCGGGCCTCCTCGTACAGGTAAGGCCTTCACCTTTCTCTTCCGACGTCTTTCCTTCTTTTCTTCCCATTGTTTTTGTTTTTTCTTTCTTTGCTGCCATTTTCTCCACACTTTTATTTTTAATTTGTTATGGTTTCTGTGTTTGTAACTTTGTTTTTTCTTTACTTTTTTTAAGCTTTTCTGGAGAGGGCTGGTATTTTCTTACTGGTCACTAATCCATCACGTGACTTCCTCAGGGAGTTGTGGTCAGTATCACCAAAAATGTTCCCCCACCATAAGGTCTGTGAGCTGAACAGGTTCATTACCCAGTACTAGATCCAGTACAGCCTCTCTTCTAGGCAGCTGGTCCACGTCGTGTGTCAGGAATTTTCTTGGACACATCTGACAAATTCTGCCCTATCTATCCTTCTTGCAGTATGGAGGTACCAGTCAATATTTGGGACATTGAAGTCTCCCATAACAATAGCCCTGTTATCTCTGCGGCATTCCAAAATCTGCCCACTTAATGTGTTTTTAGTGTCCTAAATAATGACTGGCACCTCCATACTGCAGAAGTTTGGGAGCCTTAGACTACTCCAAATGCAGTGATTGCTCGCTTCCTATTTCTGACTTCCACCCACTCTCTCCACAGCGTCCTCCCTTTCTGCAGCTGTGATATTATTCCTGACGAGTATTGCTACTTCCCCCACTTCTACCTTCCATCCTACCCATTTTGATACATCTAAATCCTGATACCTGCATCAGCCAACCCTGTCCTTGTTGAGCCAATTCTCTATACTGATCAATGCTTTAAGTTCCTCTCCTTTAATACTCCTTGCATTGAGGTAGACACATTTCAAACCCTCCAACTGACTACATTTCTGCATCCTCTCCTGCCTGTCCTTCCACACAAACCCACAACACATTACATCATCTTTTCCACCTTCTGCCTTCTTTTCTCCCCTCACATTCTGGTTCCCACCCCCTGCCAAACTAGTTTAAAGCCTCCCCAACAGCTCTAGCAAACCTGCCCATCAGGATATTGGTCCCTCTCCAACTGAGGTGAAGCCGTTCCTTTTTTTTTAGCCTTCATCTGCCCCACCTTCCTATTCCCAGCCTCACAGGTATGTGGCACAGCTTGCAATCCTGAGTTTACCACCCTTGAGGTTTTTTTTCTCATCTTCCTTCCTAACTCCTTATATTCCCTCTTCAGGACCTCCTCCCTACTCCTATCTATGTCACTGGTGCCAACATGCACCATGGCATCTGGCTGCTCTGTCCTGCTTATAAGGCTGTGGAGTCGATCTGAACATGTAATATTACAGGAAATTACCTTCTTTCTGCCGTAAGGCGGACAAAGGGACGGCATTAGTGTCATCCGGTGCCGCTCACAGTAACAGAGAGATCCAAAAGAAAGACCCTTCAGAGTCCCTGCGTGTCAGGGGATTTCCTTCCAGCACTCCCTTAGCCCCTGAAGCTCCTGTTTGATTCATTTTCCTCCCGAGCTCCAGATCCAAATCTCTGATGTGATTGGGAAGACTTGAGTGCCCAAGGCCTTTCAGGATCCCTTCTTCACCCTCTCAAACCCCAGGTCTGATACCTGGTTCCTGTAAACCAGTTTCCGGCAGCCCACAGCCTGTGTGGGTCCTTCACCGCTGCGCACCTCATTGGTCCTACAGGGCCGAAGGAGTGCAGAGATGTTGCTAGGACCGAGTGGCAGGAAAGGTTGAACAGCCCATGACTTTATTCCCTGGAGCGTCAGAGAATGGGGGATTGATTGAGGGACACACAATTATGAGGGGTACAGAAAGAGTAAATGCAAATAGGCTTTTTTCCACTGAGGTTGGGCGAGGCAAGAACTGGAGGACATGGGTAAAGGGAGAAAGGCGAAATGCTGAAAGGATCAACTTCACACAGAGAGTGGTGAGAGTGTGGAATGAGCTGCCAGCTGAAGTGGCGAATGCAGGCTCAATTTTGTCTTTGAAGAAGAATGCAGATAGTAATATGGATGGGAGGGCTATGGTCCGGGTTCAGGTCAATGGGATTAGGCAGAATAATAATTCGGCACAGGTCAGATGAGCTGAACGGACTGTTACTGAGCTGCAGTGTTCTCATAAACCGTGGGATTTGTCATAGGGGACATGTTAATTCACTGTGCACCACATTGCCATGCTTGTTAATTGTATTTGTATCCATTAATATCTCTCTCCTTGACTCGAATCTTGCTCTGCAGTTACATTCTAGCCAGGGTTCTCATCACTCAGCTGGTCTGCGTCCAAAGAAGTGTAAGCCCACATGCCTTTGTGTTCCGGAGCGAGTCCAGCAGAAACACAAGGTGCCTAGTGTTTCCCACTGTGTCTGTTTCCCCTGGACTTGGAACAACATTTCTTGTGGGGCTGCCGTCATTGTGTAATCTCCTTGTTTCTGGCTTGCTCGGTGGCTTCATGTTTCTGGGTCTTACTCTGCAAGCTATCGCATTCTTGTTCATTTGCCCCAGCACTTTACTTGTGATGGTTCCTAATTGCTGAGTTGTCTGATGTCGATCTGCTTCTCTCGGAGCTGTGAGCGCAAGCTCTCTAAATGCGCTGTCAAATGCTGAGTAGCTAGCCACTTCCGTGTTTATTTTGTCTGCCTGATCAGTGAGGAATAATCAGTTCTATTCCTGGATCAACCCTCGCAATAAGTACAATAAACAACTTTGTTTCAATTTTGTGAGGAAGGAGATGTAGGAAGCACTTGTGTCATTGCCAAACAGCATCTGGGAACAGTCAGAGTGTTTACAGCTCAGGTGGAGGCCATTTGGCCCACATTTTCCACACTGGCCCTCCATGGGAACAACCACTCGGTCGGTCTGCCTCCCCCGATCACCTTGAAAATGCTTTCCTATCAGATATTTATCATTCAACATCACAATTGAACCTGCCTCTCCTCTGACCTTGAACGCACTGCGTTAAAAAATAACATTTTTGGAAGAAGCTGCAGAAGACAGTGTATGTAGCTCAGAATGTCACACAAATTTCCCTTCTCTCCATGTACAACTCCTATGAAAGACAGCCAACATACGGAAGGACCCACTTACCCTGGATGCACTACCTTCTCCCGCTGCTCACTGTTCAAGTGCTGGAGAGATTCAGCTGGTGAAAGGAAGTTGACGTTCTGGGCCTGAGCCCCAAATTAAAGGTTCCGCTATTGTCATGTAATACGACATTTAGAATGTAGCATACATGAAATTCTTTAACTTTGTCTTCTGTAAGGAAGACAAGGTGGTTCTCTCCCCCCCTCCCCCCACCAAAATGAGGCCCCAGCGAGGATCAAACTCTCGACCCCTGGATTACAAGAGCAGTGAGGCTCTAAGAGCATCAGAGTTCAAGGGTGTAAAATCATGCACCGATAGGCGTAAAGACATTTTCTTCCCTGCGGCCGTCAAGCTCCTGAATGCACCACCCAGCAGCGTTCTCATGCTGCCTTTGCGATGTACAGATTGAGCTTTCTTATGCTATGCTCTATATCTGTGCTCTGACCCAGCTACTTTGTCAGGCTGCATGAATGTTGGACTGCTCAGTGATTGTGTAATCTCCTTGTTTCTGGCTTGCTCGGTGGCTTCGTGTTTCTGGGTCTTACTCTGCAAGCTATCGCATTCTTGTTCATTTGCCCCAGCACTTTACTTGTGATGGTTCCTAATTGCTGAGTTGTCTGATGTCGATCTGCTTCTCTCGGAGCCATTCTACTGTACTAGGTATAACATGGCAATAAACTTGAAAGCATTTGACCCTTTATCGACCTCTCTCCCATAGGGAGCAGTGCTTGCTCTCTAAGCTGCCTGCACCCTTCATGGTTTTAAATACATGCATCAAGTTCCCCACCCCATCCTCCAGTTCTGAGGAGAACAGCTCTGGCTTCTCATAGCTCTCTGCAGAACTAATCCCTGGAATCACATTGGCAAATCTCTTCTCCAGACCTGAAATGTGGGGCCCAGAACTCCAGTGTGCCAAGCCCCTGATTTAAAATGTCTGCGGTTGCATCCTTGCTCTTGTGCTCTGTGCCTTGGTGACCAGGATTCCACGCGCTTGTTTTAACTGCTTATTTAACTCAATGAGCTTCAGGCACACGCATCGTTTATAGAAGTTGCTCCCAAATCAAATGTTATTTTTTTCTCATGCCTTATATTAATTCAGGGGAAGAGTGAGAAAATTTCTCTGATAGGATTGCACTCTCGGGAGTCCTGTGTTGCATCAATCCCGTGACACTCAGAATCGTTAGTAGGCTCCCTGGGGCAGTGTTCAAACCTTCAGAGCAAACCAAGTCTCCTGGGAACATCTCCAAAAGCATTGCAGGAAGTGACATTGAACCAAAATAAAGTGGAAATAGCGGCTTTCCAACATCAAGGAACCTGTGACCTCAGAACCTGTTTCTTCTGTGTGTGTTGTTGTGTGTCCAAGTGCTCGTGTGTGTGTATATGTGTGTATTTGTGCATGAGTTGTGCATCTGATCACCAGTGTTTCTGTGTGTCTGAGTGTGTATACATGTCTCTATATAGGTGAATATGTGTGTGTGTGTGTGTGTGTGTTGTGTGTGTGTGTGTGTGGGGGGGGGGGTGTTGTATCTGTGTGTTTTTGTGCATGTGTGTGTTGGAGAGTGTTGTGTGTGGGGGGGGATTGTGTGTGTTTGTGCGTGTGTGTGGGGGGTTGTGTGTGTAGGGGCTCACCTTTTGTTCAGTATGTTAACCCATTGAGAAAAGTATATCAACTATTCCAGGAGAGGGGAGGGTATAGTTTATTTAGATTACTGATGTTGTATTGTAATTTTATTATTTTATTCTTAATTTTTTTTAATGTAATCCTATATGTTATTCATGTTATAAAATCTTAAATAAAGTTTTAAAAAAAAGTATTCCAGGCGATTGCTGGAGCTGGAATCCAGCGCATATTGTCTTCCCAAGCTCCTGGCGATGTGCAGTTTGAACTTGCTGTCCCATTGTTCATTACAATACCTCTACGGCTGCAGGAAATAGGAATTTTTGGTGCATATGTACATTGTACAGTGTGTACGGCAATGAACTCATTAACATTCTTGTTCCCACAGTTACCTGTCCATTCCTTGGCTTTCTCAACTGCCAGAGTAAAGCCCAACTCAAACTGGATGAACAACACCTCCTACACCCTCAGGCAGACCACTGCCCCATTGTGAATTTCCCAATTTCTGGTAACCCTCACCTCCTGTGACCCACATTCTCTCTCTCTCTCTCTCTCCTTCTGATCCACTCCAGTCTTCCCATGTTTGCTATCCTTCCAGTACCCCTTCTGTGCACTCAACACCACCCCCCCCCATCCCACTCACTTTCACTTCCTCGCTTACTCCTTGGTTCCACTCTGCCCACCAGATCTTTCCCTTATTCATTCTGTCCTTCACCTCTCCTCTTAATGTTTCCCTTCCTGACATCAAATTCCAGCTCTGGTGGTCTCTGTTCCCCATTTTATCAACCCCAATCCCATCCACCCCCCAATGGCCCCACCTTCACTCTTCCCCTCTCCTTGCCTGCCCACTGTCCTTCATCCCTCCTCAGTTCACCTATCACCTTCAGGCCTGCCCCATATCTCTTGCACTTATCCTGGCTGCTTATCCTCTTCATTCTGTCCTGGTGCAGCTCACTCTGAAGTGTTTCTTCCTATCGGTTATTACTGACAGTGGGGATGATTTTTTTACAGTTCTAAGAGCATCGATCTCTTAAATAATATTCTGTGGGTGAATTAGTGTGCAGCCATGCAGTTTAAAATTCTCACTTTGTGGCCTCACCCCTCTCCATCGACGAAATCTTCCCTGGTTCTCCAACTCCCACTGTCCTTTGCCCTCTGGGTCACCCTGAATTTGATTACTTGACCTTTAGTGGCTGTGCTCTAAGTTCTGGACATTTTCCCCAACACCTCGAATAAAGCCAAGCCTCTGAGCACTCGCAAGAATAATTCCTCCTGTGGCTTATTGTCAATTATTTTCATTCTTAAGAGTGTATGATGCAGAATGTTGATGAAAGTTTATTAAATATTTAAGTACAATGTACTGTTGCACCAAAATTCTTATTGGCTGCAGCAATAACCCGGCAGCAAAAGAAATTCACCAAGACAAATGGTTATTTAGACAAAAGATACATCAACCACACTAGTAGAAATTAAATCACCAAAATGGACCATGGGAAGAAATAAATATAAAAGGATACATAAATAAATATTTGCAGTTGGAGTTAGTGCAAGAAAAAAAGTTGTATTTCAAAAGTTCCGATCTTTTCCGCAGTCTTGGGGTAGTTTGTGGTTTGGGTTAGAGTGAAACAGGGGTTGAAGTTACTGATAACTGTTGGGAGGAAACTGTTCTTGAATCTAGAATTGCTGGTCTTCATACATCTGTACCTACTGCTTGAAGGAGGCAGCGAGAAGAGGTTTTGACCAGGATGATGGTTTTTTTTTAATGATGTTGGCTGCCTTCTGGAGACACTAGGTGCTTTTAAGCTGCAGCGATTAGGGGGACAAAGGTGCCTCCAGCACCTTTTAAGCTGATGGAGGATCGACCCAGTAAATCGCATCATGTAAATTAGTGTCCCCCGTTCCCCCCTCCACCAGCTGTCAGTCTCCCTCCTACCGTCAATCACGTTCCCCCCCAACCCCGTGGCAGCTGACTCCTCTGCGCCCCGCGGCCCGCCAATCGTGGCATCCACCCACCAGCCCTCCGATCACGGCATCCCCCTCCTCCCCGGTGCACTGATCGTGACATCCCGCACACCAATCGCAGGGACCCCCTGCCCTGCCGGGGACCCCTCTCTCCCCTTCTGCCGGGGATTCCCTGTGAAAATGATTTATTGTCATACAAACTGTACAATCTACAGATGGATCAAAATTCTTACTTGCTGCTGCTGAACAGGTAAAAAAATTACTTTAAAAACAATAAAAAAAAACCTCCAACAATACAGGCCCAGAGGACCCCAAAACCCGGCAGCAATAGAAATTCACCAAGACAAATGGTTATTTAGACAAAAGTTACTTTTAATTTTCTTCAAACATTAAAACAGGATCAAACTTTAACTTATCTCTCTCTTCTCTGTGGCTTGGCTTCGTGGACGTAGATTTATGGAGGGGTATGTCCACGTCAGCTGCAGGCTCGTTTGTGGCTGACAAGTCCGATGCGGCACAGGCAGACACGATTGCAGCGGTTGCAAGGGAAAATTGGTTAGTTGGGTGTTGGGTTTTTCCTCCTTTGTCTTTTGACAGTGAGGTGGGCTCTGTGGTCTTCTTCAGAGGAGGTTGCTGCCCGCCGAACTGTGAGGCGCCAAGCTGCACGGTTTGAGGCAAGATCAGCACACTGGCGATGGTCAATGTGGCAGGCACCAAGAGCTTCCTTTAGGCAGTCCTTGTACCTCTTCTTTGGTGCACCTCTGTCTCGGTGGCCAGTGGAGAGCTCGCCATATAACACGATCTTGGGAAGGCGATGGTCCTCCATTCTGGAGACGTGACCTACCCAGCGCAGTTTGATCTTCAGCAGTGTGGATTCGATGCTGTCGGCCTCTGCCATCTCGAGTACTTCGATGTTGGAGATGAAGTCGCTCCAATGAATGTTGAGGATGGAGCAGAGACAACGCTGGTGGAAGCGTTCTAGGAGCCGTAGGTGATGCTGGTAAAGAACCCATGATTCGGAGCCGAACAGGAGTGTGGGTATGATAACGGCTTTGTATACGCTAATCTTTGTGAGGTTTTTCAGTTGGTTGTTTTTCCAGACTCTTTTGTGTAGTCTTCCAAAGGCGCTATTTGCCTTGGCGAGTCTGTTGTCTATCTCGTTGTCGATCCTTGCATCCAATGAAATGGTGCAGCCGAGATAGGTAAACTGGTTGACTGATTTGAGTTTTGTGTGCCCGATGGAGATGTGGGAAATGTGGGCTGGTAGTCATGGTGGGGAGCTGGCTGATGGAGGACCTCAGTTTTCTTCAGGCTGACTTCCAGGCCAAACATTTTGGCAGTTTCCGCAAAACAGGACATCAAGCGCTGAAGAGCTAGCTCTGAATGGGCAACTAAAGCGGCATCGTCTGCAAAGAGTAGTTCACGGACAAGTTTCTCTTGTGTTTTGGTGTGAGCTTTGTTAGGTCTGCTTTGTTCATGAATGAGTGAGACAAACACCAGACTGAGTCAAATTCAGGGTTCTTTGTTCTTTATTACCGGATTGTAACACTTGCGACTAACAATGTTAGTCGGAGAATGCATTCTGCCGTTATCAGCAAAATGGTGATTTTTTATACCCTTGGATACGTGCTTAGAACATCATCATATCATTACTTGTCCAATGACTAAAACTGTTGCTATCCTTTCCCTGCTAGCTTCCTGCCTCTCAATCCATCAATGTCTCTCTTATCTTGTAAGTACAAGGATGCATTCACATCTTGTTACAGCCCTGCACAGGGTAACTCCTTACACATTCCCATCTCATGATGTTTTACCTAACAGGAGTACAAGGACACCACCCCTTCTTATTACAGCCCTGCACAGGGTAACTCCTTACACATTCCCATCTCATGATGTTTTACCTTACAGCTTGCAGGCGCCTCAGATTGAAGAGACTGCCATCCATGCGGTACCGGATGTAAACAATGTCTTCATTATTGAAGTCTTTCATGGCTTGTTTCAGCATCATGCTCTATTGACTCACTTCTTCTTTGGCTTGGCTTCGCGGACGAAGATTTATGGAGGGGGTAAAAAAGTCCACGTCAGCTGCAGGCTCGTTTGTGGCTGACCAGTCCGATGCGGGACAGGCAGACACGATTGCAGCGGTTGCAAGGGAAAATTGGTTGGTTGGGGTTGGGTGTTGGGTTTTTCCTCCTTTGCCTTTTGTCAGTGAGGTGGGCTCTGCGGTCTTCTTCAAAGGAGGCTGCTGCCCGCCAAACTGTGAGGCGCCAAGATGCACGGTTTGAGGCGTTATCAGCCCACTGGCGGTGGTCAATGTGGCAGGCACCAAGAGATTTCTTTAGGCAGTCCTTGTACCTTTTCTTTGGTGCACCTCTGTCACGGTGGCCAGTGGAGAGCTCGCCATATAATACGATCTTGGGAAGGCGATGGTCCTCCATTCTGGAGACGTGACCCATCCAGCGCAGCTGGATCTTCAGCAGCGTGGACTCGATGCTGTCGACCTCTGCCATCTCGAGTACCTCGACGTTAGGGGTGTGAGCGCTCCAATGGATGTTGAGGATGGAGCGGAGACAACGCTGGTGGAAGCGTTCTAGGAGCCATAGGTGGTGCCGGTAGAGGACCCATGATTCGGAGCCGAACAGGAGTGTGGGTATGACAACGGCTCTGTATACGCTTATCTTTGTGAGGTTTTTCAGTTGGTTGTTTTTCCAGACTCTTTTGTGTAGTCTTCCAAAGGCGCTATTTGCCTTGGCGAGTCTGTTGTCTATCTCATTGTCGATCCTTGCATCTGATGAAATGGTGCAGCCGAGATAGGTAAACTGGTTGACCGTTTTGAGTTTTGTGTGCCCGATGGAGATGTGGGGGGGCTGGTAGTCATGGTGGGGAGCTGGCTGATGGAGGACCTCAGTTTTCTTCAGGCTGACTTCCAGGCCAAACATTTTGGCAGTTTCCGCAAAGCAGGACGTCAAGCGCTGAAGAGCTGGCTCACTTAACCTACCTACTTAACCCCTCTTCTAATTCTACTAATGTGTGTGTGTATAACTTCAGAAAAGTTATTTGATTCACAGTCCAATCTCACTTCTCATTCCTCCAAGTTCACTGGTTGCAGACAATTCTTTTACTGTGCACAGAATTTAACATTTATGAATTTCACCAGGCTTTGGTACTTAAAGGTAAATGGTTACTGCTCAGGAAGGTTCTAATTGGTTCAAGAGAGAGATTTGTTGCTCATTGGACGCACACAAACTGATTTCCTCCAATCAGCCATGTCAGTGTCTTGCCAAAGAAACTTACCCCATCAGGGTTTTCAAAAGGTTTACCTTTTCTTCTGCAGGCCACCACAGAGTTCCTCTTGTTTCCCTTATTTCAGATGAAACACTCTCGCCAGCCATTTCCTCTTGTATGGACCAAAAGGGTTTTCAACAGGATGAACTCAGAACTCACAGCCTGTCTTCAAAATAGGGTTTCAACAAGCAGCCAGCTTGCCATGACTGTAAAAACCGGTTCTCTCTCCCTCCCTTAGAGAAAGCCTGTTTGGTCTCCTCTCTCTCTGTTTACAAAACCACATGACCTTATTAAAAACAGCAAGCTGCAACCAGACCCAAACTTGGTTTTACCATATAGGGTCTGATTGCAAATTCTGCCATTGCTGTTGGGCATCTCTCTGACACTCCAGCCTAGTCTGAAATGGAGTGGCACATACAGTACCTAATGGGTCAAAAGATGACCTCTGTCACAAGGAATGATAGAACAGACCAAGTGGTCTATTCTCACTCCTGTCTGTATATAGAGGAGGAAGGACTGTCTCAACCTCTGGTCACGATGGCATCATTTTTCCTGCCCCTGAGAGCTCTTGCGGGGATAGATGCAAATGGATAGAATGAGCTATAAGCCAGATAATTTCCTCTATCACATCCAACCTGTGGTGCTATCAACCACCCATTGTAGAGTCACACAGCAGTAGGGAATTAGGCTCTTTGGCCCATCAGGTCTGTAACTAATCCCATTTCATTCTCCCCACATTCCCATCAATCCCCCCCCCACGCATAAGACTCAACCACACACTGGGCCAATACCCCTTTCTGACTAGTTCTGTTAGAGGAAGGATATACTTGTTTTGGAAGTGGAGCAGAGGTTCACCAGGTTGATTCCAGAGCTGAAGGGTTAGCCCAGTGGTTCTCAACCTTTCTGCCCACTCCCATCCCACTTTAAGTCATCTCTATATCATCGGTGCTCTGTGATTAGTAAAGGATTGCTTAAGGTGGGATGGGAGTGGGAAGGGAAAGTTGAGAATTACTGCTCCAGACCCAATTGTTACTGAAACATTTTGCTTGAGAAAAATTGTCATTGGCCCATTTCCTTTGGAATTCGGAAATCGTGAACATAACGAGTCAATGAGGGACGATTAAAACAGTGGGTTTCAAACTTTTTCTTTCCACCCATGTCCCACCTTAAACCATCCCTTACTAATCACAGAGCACCAGTGGCATAGGGATGACTTAAAGTGGGTTGGGAGTGAAAAGAAAAAGGTTGAGAACCACTGGCTTAAATCACTGGGACTATACCCGTTGGAGTTTAGAAGGATGGGATCTATTAGAGACACATAAAATTATGAAGGAATGGATAAGGTAGAAGCAGAGAGGATGGTTCCACTGGTAGGTGAGACTAGAACTAGGGGACATAGCCACAAGATTTGGGACAGGACAGATGAGGAGGAACTGCTTCTCCCAAAGAGTAGTGAATCTGTTGAATTCTCTGCCCAAGAAAGCAGTAGTAGCTGCTTCATTAAATATGCTTAAGATAAATATATATTTTGAATAATAGGGCAATTAAGGGTAATGAAGAACAAGCAGTTAAATGGAGGTGAGTCCATAACCAGATTAACCATGATTTTATTGATTGGCAGAGCAGGCTTGGAGAAATAGATGATTGACCCCTACTCCTAATTTTGTATGTTCTAAATTCTCTCACTTTTACGGTGCAACAGGCTGGGTCCAAGAGTCTACAAGAAGGAACCATTTAGTAATGTACAGAGGTGAAATATCTTCACTCAGAGAGTGGCAAACCTTCAGAATCCTTTACCCTGGATGGTTTGTGCAGGCTGGACATTTGACTTGATTGAACACAAGGATCAGCACCAAAAGAATTTCAGGCATGTTGAGATCGAGCCAGAATATCCAGAAGGAAAACCAAGCCCGGTCACATTTAAATTGTAGACCAGGGTCGATGGGCCAAAGGCCTTTCTCCCTGCGCTCACTGGATTCCTGTTTCTTTTTGTTCCTTCCTAACTTGAGAAACACAAGCCCACAAATGGAACACTTTGCAGCATCCTGAAAGGGTATGAATGAGGTCATTTTTATTTTTAATGCAACTTTTGGGATGAAATCCAAAGCGCTAATCAGTGTTTTATTTCAAATGCCCGTGATTCTTTGCATGGAGTGCCCTGAGAATGCTGAGTGCCAGCTTTGCCTTTCTATAGCTGTTTAAGTTGATAATTAATTCCCAAAAGCAGCATTTTTAAAAAATTCCCGGGGAAAGTTGAAGGTTGACAGGCGGACGAACTGGCCAGTCATCACACGTCAGTCAGTAACGTAAAACTTGCTGGCTGGGTTGGGGGTCTGCTGGATTTGTTCCAGGAACATTTTTCCAAAAATTGTGGGTGCAGGTGGGAGGGTAGGAGAAACATGCTGAGAACTAATGGGGGAAAGGGTAGTTCTCTAATAGGAGAAGGAAGGAAGGGAAGTGGGTGGGGAGTTGGTGGAAAGGAAACAGGGGGATAGTGAAAGAGACTCAGAGGAGGACATTAATGGAAGTTGGTGAAGAGGATATTAATTCCATCTGGTTGGAGATTGCCAAAATAGAATATAAGGTGTTGTTCTTCCAGTTAGGCAGTGCGTGAGGCCATGGACGGACCTGTCAGTGTGGCAATAGTCAGTGGAATTAAAATGGTTGGCCTCTGTAATTGAACACTACAGCACAGAAGCAGGCTTTTTGGCCCATCTTGTCCATGCCAACTATTATTCAGCCTAATCCCAATGACCTGCACCCAGACCATACCCTTCACATTCATGTACTTATCCAAACTTATAGAACCTTTGGACAAATAGAAATTCACTGAATCATCTTGAATTTAAATTAAATTCTAAAAAGTTTATTGACAACACAGTAGAAGCCAATTCTCTCCATTCAACCAGATCCTGAACAATTACACCCAATTAATCTACCAACACTGTACGCTTTTTTAGGTTGGGAAGAAACTGGAGCATGTTGGGAAAACTCATGCAGATCACAGGGAGAACATACAAGCTTCTTTGAGACAGCGGCATTTCCATTCCAGATTGCTGGTGCTGTAATCACTTTGGCTTGGCTTCGCGGACGAAGATTTAAGGAGGGGGTAAAATGTCCACGTCAGCTGCAGGCTCGTTTGTGGCTGACAAGTCCGATGCGGGACAGGCAGACACGGTTGCAGCGGTTAATTGGTTGGTTGGAGTTGGGTGTTGGGTTTTTCCTCCTTTGTCTTTTGTCAGTGAGGTGGGCTCTGTGGTCTTCTTCAAAGGAGGTTGCTGCCCGCCGAACTGTGAGGTGCCAAGCTGCACAGTTTGAGGCGATATCAGCCCACTGGCCGTGGTCAATGTGGCAGGCACCAAGAGATTTCTTTAGGCAGTCCTTGTACCTCTTCTTTGGTGCACCTCTGTCACGGCCAATGGAGAGCTCGCCATATAACACGATCTTGGGAAGGCGATGGTCCTCCATTCTGGAGACATGACCTACCCAGCGCAGTTGGATCTTCAGCAGCGTGGTTTCGATGCTGTCGGCCTCTGCCATCTCGAGTACTTCGATATTAGGGATGAAGTCGCTCCAATGAATGTTGAGGATGGAGCGGAGACAACGCTGGTGGAAGCGTTCTAGGAGCCGTAGGTGATGCCGGTAGAGGACCCATGATTCGGAGCCGAACAGGAGTGTGGGTTTGACAACGGCTCTGTATACGCTTATTTTTGTGAGGTTTTTCAGTTGGTTGTTTTTCCAGACTCTTTTGTGTAGTCTTCCAAAAGCGCTATTATCCTTGGCGAGTCTGTTGTCTACCTCGTTGTCTATCCTTGCATCTGATGAAATGGTGCAGCCGAGATAGGTAAACTGGTTGACCGTTTTGAGTTTTGTGTGCCCGATGGAGATGTGGGGGGGCTGGTAGTCATGGTGGGGAGCTGGCTGATGGAGGACCTCCGTTTTCTTCAGGCTGACTTCCAGGCCAAACATTTTGGCAGTTTCCACAAAACAGGACGTCAAGCGCTGAAGAGCTGGCTCTGAATGGGCAACTAAAGCGGCATCGTCTGCAAAGAGTAGTTCACGGACAAGTTTCTCTTGTGTCTTGGTGTGAGCTTGCAGGCGCCTCAGATTGAAGAAACTGCCATTCGTGCGGTACCGGATGTAAACAGCGTCTTCATTGTTGAGGTCTTTCATGGCTTGGTTCAGCATCGTGCTGAAGAAGATTGAAAAGAGGGTTGGTGCGAGAACGCAGCCTTGCTTCACGCCATTGTTAATGGAGAAAGGTTCAGAAAGCTCATTGCTGTATCTGACCCGACCTTGTTGGTTTTCGTGCAGTTGAATAACCATGTTGAGGAACTTTGGGGGGAATCCGATGCGCTTTAGTATTTGCCAAAGCCCTTTCCTGCTCACGGTGTCGAAGGCTTTGGTGAGGTCAACAAAGGTGATGTAGATTCCTTTGTTTTGTTCTCTGCACTTTTCTTGGAGCTGTCTGAGGGGAAAGACCATGTCAGTGGTTCCTCTGTTTGCGCGAAAGCCGCGCTGAGATTCTGGGAGAACATTCTCGGCGACACTAGGTATTGTTCTATTTAGGAGAATCCTACTGAAGATTTTGCCTGCAATGGAGAGCAGTGTGATTTCCCTGTAGTTTGAGCAGTCTGATTTCTCGCCTTTGTTTTTGTACAGGGTGATGATGATGGCATCACGAAGGTCCTGAGGCAGTTTTCCTTGGTCCCAACAAAGCTTGAAAAACTCATGCAGTTTGACATGCAGAGTTTTGCCGCCAGCCCTCCAGACCTCTGGGGGGGGATTCCATCCATACCTGCTGCTTTGCCAGTTTTCAGTTGTTCAATTGCCTTATATGTCTCTTCCCGGGTGAGGACCTCATCCAGCTCTGGCCTTAGGGGCTGTTGAGGGCGGAATCTTGGACTGAGCGGTTGGCACTGAAAAGAGATTGGAAGTGTTCTGACCATCGGTTGAGGATGGAGATCTTGTCGCTGAGGAGGACTTTGCCGTCTGAGCTGCGCAGCGGGCTTTGGACTTGGGGTGTGGGGCCGTACACAGCCTTTAGAGCCTCGTAAAAGCCCCTGAAGTCGCCAATGTCCGCGCTGAGCTGGGTTCGCTTGGCGAGGCTAGTCCATCACTCATTTTGGATCTCCCGGAGTTTGCGCTGAAGATGGCTGCATGCGCGACTGAAGGCTTGTTTCTTCTCTGGCCAGGACGGCTTTGTAAGGTGAGCCTGGTGGGCAGCTCGCTTCTTTGCCAGCAGCTCCTGGATTTCCTGGCTGTTTTCGTCGAACCAGTCCTTGTTTTTCCTGGAGGAGAAGCCCAGTATCTCTTCAGTGGATTGCAGTATGGTAGTCTTCAGCTGATCCCAGAGGGTTTCAGGGGACAAGTCCGTGAGGCGGATTGCATCCTCAAGCTTTGCTTTGAGGTTTGCCTGGAAGTTTCCTCTCACTTCGTCTGACTGCAGGTTTCCAACATTGAACCTCTTTCTGGGGGCTTTACTGTTCCTGGGCTTTGGCTTGAAGTGAAGGTTGAGCTTGCAGCGAACCAGCCCGGTGGTCAGTGTTGCATTCTGCACTGGGAATGACCCTGGTCTGGAGCACATCTCGTTTGTCTCTTTCTCGCACCAGGATGTAGTCCAGGAGATGCCAGTATTTGGATCGGGGATGCATCCAGGTAGTCTTCAGGCTGTCCCTCTGCTGAAATAGGGTGTTTGTAATGACAAGCCGCTGTTCTGCACAGAGCTCCAACAGGAGGCGCCCATTGTCGTTGCACTTTCCGACACCATGCTTGCCCAGGATTCCTGGCCAGGTTTCTGAGTCTTTGCCGACACGAGCGTTGAAGTCGCCAAGGATGACAACCTTGTCGGCTGTAGGGGTGCGTTGAATGAGGTTGCGCAGGTCAGTGTAGAACTTGTCCTTTTCTGCTGGTTCCGCCTGGAGGGTTGGAGCATAGACACTGATGAGGGTGATGCGACGCTTGTTTTGAAGGGGGAGTCACATGGACATGATCCGGTCCGAGTGGCCTGTCGGGAGGTTTTCGAGTTTGGAGGCAATGGAGTTCTTGACCATGAAGCCTACACCAGATAGGCGTCATTCATCCATAGGCTTGCCAGACCAGTAGAGTGTGTAGCCCACGCCGCGTTCTTGGAGGCTGCCTAGGCGGACTTCACTGAGAGCGGCTATGTCGATGTCAAGTCTGAGGAGTTCATGTGCAATGACGGCAGACCGACGTTCAGGACGGTCAACCTTGTCTAGCATGGTTCTGATGTACCAGCATGCTAGCTTGAGTTTGTGAGCATCTGTTGAGGGGGAGGACATGGAGGGGGAGGACGTGGACCTGTCCTCGGGCCTGCGCAAAGGAGCTTTTAGGTGGAGTGCAGTGCGCGCAGTACTGGCCCCACCCTTTACACCCATGGTTCGTGTGCCGTGGCCAAGCGAGCTGGGATGTGGCAGCGAGGTCCTTGGGTCGTAGGTTTTGTATCGGAGTGGCCTTCTCCTATGCAGGTTTCTTACTCAGGCGGCCCCAGTCCGGGCACAGGGAAAGCAGTGGCGGCCCCGGCCCTGGTCCGGGCAGAGGGTAGGCGGTGGCGGCCCCGATCCGGGCAAGAGCTAAGGGGAGGCGGCGGCCCCGGCCTCGGTCGAGTGAGGCTGGCGGAGGCCCCGGTCCGGGCAGAAAGTAGGAGGCGGCAGCCCCAGTCTGGGCACAGGGAAAGCAGCGGCAGCCTCGGCCACGGTCCGGGCAGTATGGACCGACCTAGGAGGGGAGGCAAACTCCTCCAGCCCGAGTAAGAAACCTGGTGCTGTAATGACGTTGCACTAACCGCTATGCTAAGTGCACCTCCTCTTGTGTATGTGCCTCATGTACACCTGAGAGCCAGACATTGTGGCTGGATCCATGCCTTGAAGAGGATGTGCTCTAAAACACATGTTGCTGACCATGCTCAAGCCCTGCGTCCACAGGTAACCTCCAAGCAGTGGCTGGGATATGGTGGAGAATTCCGAAAGATGTCAAGAATCTGCCATTGAGGGGAAGAGGGAAATAGGACAACAATAGTGTTTTTTGGATGGCAATGTTGGAAAAATCTGTGAAAAATGTAACATAAATTAACATAATTACTCACCTTGTGGTCGTTTACACTGCACACCTTAAGTTCCTGTAATTTCGGTGCTTTTTCATGGAGCAACGTGGCTTGACTCATCAGCTGGACGTCGAATTCATGAGCCGCAGGCTCCCCCCAAAATGTAGTCGGGGTCCTGCAGGATAAATCGCAGTGCAGGGAATTGACTCAAAATTCCTGCTTTTAACTTTTTAGACTGCCTATATAACAACAAATTTTGTTGATTGTGCCATTGCATACATGCCATCTTAAAAACCTTAAATAAAGTCCCACCGATAGCTTTAACGATTGAACAAATAATTTCCAAGTGTAAAGTAAGGGGATTGGTGTTTCATTCATATCATCCTTTGCCCTGAAGGAAAATGTGTGAAGGGTGATGAGAGAATTCTTTGCATTTGAATAAATGAATGAACAGATTGCATTCATACACATAAGTACAGTATTCAGATGCACTGAACATTGCTCCCCGGTACATAAAACATAGTAACAGAAATATAAATGCAATTAACACATATCTGGAGGATAAAATGTGATAAATATAAAAGGATGAGAATAAATAAATAATAACTATTCCCTGCTGTCTGGTTGTGCAAAAATGTTCTGTCAGTAGTGCACAGAGAACATTTGTGGTCTTTGAGTGGTGTTATGAGTTGGTTCAGGGAGTAGCGTTATGTGTTGTTTCATTGTATAGTGATATAAGTTGGTTCAGGTCAGCGCAATGTTGTTTCAGCGCCAGTGATCGGGAGCGGGGTTCAAATCCCGCGCTGTCTGGAAGGAGTTTATGCGGTCTCCAGGGGCTCTGGTTTCCTCCCACCCTTCAATGTGTTTGTACAGATCTTTGCCTGGTGACTCGGATAAGTATTCAAGGTTATTTTATTGTCATGTAATAAAATAGAAATTGTAACATTACACAAACTTTCCTTTGGTCTAACCTAAGGCAAAGATTCACTACCGGCAGAAATTCCCCAGCATCCTTTGCAGTCAGAGAAAGAAAAGCAAAAGGGCGTTCCCGCAGAGGCACTGACTGTCCATGGATTAGCCTCTGGGATTCCTGCACCCTCTGCAGCCATACAACCTCAGTCTGAACCATCAGCCACCCAAGTTCTAGATCTAAACCTCCAACGTGATCAGGAAGCCCTCAACGCCCTCACCACTCTCTTGCATCCCGGTTCCGATACCAGACACCCCTTCAGCCAATCTCCAGAAAATCACAGCCTGGTGCGAGTCCCTTGACCGCAGTTGCCAGCAGCCCACAGCCCATGTGGGTTCCCCACCTCTAGTCACCAGCTACCTGTGTGTTCTGAGGCTCACAGCCCCTTGCTGGTCTTCCGCCATGGTCACCATCTTGTAGGTCATCTCCTCTATTCTCAAATAGGGGGTGGTCTTGCCATTTTCTAGTGCCCTGGGCCAGTCCACTGCTTCCCCTTGAGGTCGCTGCTGAACATCTTCGGTCCAGACCCTATTGTCAGAGGATTTTAAAATAAACTACCTCAGCTTATTTAACAGGCTGCTTAAATCCTGTAGAGGCAACAGCAGTTGGACCTCGCGGGGGAGTGCCATGTGTCTCTGCTTCCTGCGGTTCACACCAGTGGCAGTGCAGTCGTTACAGCAGCTCCACGTTTTATATCCTGTGTCTCCGCCAGCATCTGCTCCCTAAGGTGTGAGGAGATCTCCCGGTTTATGCAACATATGAACCGAAGCTTCATAGAAACATGGCAAAACTTAAGAAAGTTGGAGAGGGTGGAGGCTATGGGCCCTCAGTCCCTATCCCACCGTGCAATATCATCAATGCTCCACTCTGTGTCAGTTCCCCAGCATCCTCCACTTCTCGACCTTACCAATATTTATTGTGACAGAGTATTTAGAGGTGGTTTGGGAGGAATTGTTAGAGCAGCTTGCACACACACACATTTTAAAACACAGAATATTTGTAGGACTTTTGCAGAGTGCTTTTTGCAAGTGGCAACAAAGTATCAATGGCAGCTTGCCTGGGAGAGCATGTGATCTTTGCAAGCAGAGTTTTGCTCTCAGAGAGGGAGGGTGTGAAACAGAGAGGAGAGAGACAGAAATCAGTTCCTGAAGGACAAGCTGACAAATTTTGGAAAGCTGCCTTTTCAACGGAGAAGATTGGCAGTCTGAAAGGTGACCTGAAAGAAAGAGGATCATCTGGAGAACCCTAAAGGGGGCAAGTTTCGTCAGCAAGACTGATAGAGAAAGGATCAGTTGCAGATGTCCTGGAAAATGAATCTCTCTCTGAAAACCAGCAAGATCCCTCCTGAGTGGTAACCATGTGCCTGTTAAGCACCAAAGCCAGTGAACTTTGTTAATGCTAACTTCTGTGCACAGTACAAGAATTGCCTGGAACCAGTGAGATTGGACTGTAATTCAAAGAACTTTGCTAATCTTAAATATACATTACACACACCTGCGCTTAGTATTAGAGGAGGGGTTAAGTAAGTAGGTTAAGTAATAAGTTAAAGTTTAATTCTGTTTTCTTGTTCAAATATAATTAAAAACTACTTTTGTTGAAGTAACCCTGTGTTGTGGTGCATATCTATAGCTGCTGGTTTTTGGGGTCCCTCTTGGAAGCAGGGAATTTAAGACATTCACCACTTTCTGGCAGAGAGAAAAAAAAATGACCACAAGTTTTAAATTAGCAGCCCTGTATTTTGTTTTGGTGACATCTTGTCTGTGACTCTCCCACCAGTGGTAACAACTCACCACCTACTCTCTCAAGCCCCCTGTTGCTCTTGTACATTTGAATAAGTTCACACATCATTCCACTGAACTCCAGAATCACACTTTAACTTATCACTATTGACTTAACTAACCTAACTTAACCCCCTTCTAATTCTAAGCGCACGTGTATGTAATGTGTGTGCAAGTTCAGAAAAGTTCTTTGATTCACAGTCCAATCTCACTTCTCATTCCTCCAAGTTCACTGGTTGCAGGCAATTCTTATACTGTGCACAGAATTTAACATAAAGTTCACCAGTCTGTGGTGCTTGAAAAGTAAATGGTTACTGCTCCAGAAGATTCTTTTTTTTAAATTTTTTTTATTTTTCACACTATAAACCAAATTGATCAAGATACATACATTTTCCTTTTCAAATATATACAGTGTCGTTTTCTCCCCCCCTTCCCTCCTCCCCTCCCTCCCTCCCTCATCTCCCCTCCCACTTATTTAAAGTTCAGAATATAAGATACATTAAACCCGTTAAACAATGTCGTCACTCAATAAAAATAAACAAGAAATTCCACTGAGTCAGTTCTTTTCATTATCTTCTCCTTCTGTCATTTTAGGTGGTAGATGTCCACGGTAGGTTTTCTCTATTGTGTTTCATGTATGGCTCCCATATTTGTTCAAATATTGTAATGTTATTTCTTAAATTGTATGTTATTTTTTCTAATGGAATACATTTATTCATTTCTATGTACCATTGTTGTATTCTCAAATTATCTTCTAATTTCCAGGTTGACATAATACATTTTTTTGCTACAGCTAGGGCTATCATAACAAATCTTTTTTGTGCTCCATCCAAATCAAGTCCAAATTCTTTGTTTTTTATATTACTTAGGAGGAAGATCTCTGGGTTTTTTGGTATATTGCTTTTTGTGATTTTATTTAGTATCTGGTTGAGATCTTCGCAAAATTTTTCTACTTTCTCACATGTCCAGATTGCATGAACTGTTGTTCCCGTTTCCTTTTTACAGCGAAAACATCTGTCTGATACTGTTGGGTCCCATTTATTTAACTTTTGAGGTGTAATGTATAACCTGTATATCCAGTTATATTGTATCATACGTAACCTTGTGTTTATTGTATTTCTCATGGTTCTGGAGCATAGTTTCTCCCATGTTTCATTCTTTATCTTTATGCTTAGATCTTGTTCCCATTTTTGTTTGGTTTTACCATTTGTTTCCTCATTCTCCTTTTCTTGCAGTTTAATATACATGTTTGTTATAATTTTTTTAATTATCATTGTATCTGTAATCACATATTCAAAATTTCTTCCTTCTGGTAACCTCAGACTTTTTCCCAATTTGTCCTTCAAGTAGGATTTCAGTTGGTAGTATGCCAACCTTGTATCGTCAGTTATATTATATTTATCCTTCAATTGTTCAAAGGATAATAGTTTATTTCCCGAAAAACAATTCTCTATTCTTTTGATCCCTTTTTTCTCCCATTCTCTAAAGGAAAGTTAAAAGGGATTAGCTGATTTTGCGTCAGTATTAGTTTTGGTAGTTGGTAATTTGTTTTATTCCTTTCTATATGAATCTTCTTCCAAATGTTGAGCAGATGGTGCAATACCGGAGAATTCCTATGTAGTACCAATTTTTCATCCCATTTATATAATATATGTTCAGGTATCTTCTCCCCTATTTTATCTAGTTCTAATCTAGTCCAATCTGGCTTTTCCCTTGTTTGATAAAAATCTGATAGGTATCTTAATTGTGCGGCTCTATAATAATTTTTAAAGTTTGGTAGTTGTAAGCCTCCTTGTTTATACCATTCTGTTAATTTATCTAGTGCTATCCTCGGTTTCCCCCTTTCCATAAAAATTTCCTTATTATTTTCTTTAAATCCTTGAAAAATTTCTCTGTTAATTGAATTGGTAATGTCTGAAATAAATATTGTATCCTTGGGAAAATGTTCATTTTAATACAGTTTATCCTTCCTATTAGTGTTAGTGGTAAACCTTTCCAATGCTCTAAGTCGTCTTGTAATTTTTTCATTAGTGGATAATAATTGAGTTTGTATAGATGGCTGAGGTTTTTATTTATTTGTATACCTAGATATTGCATTGCTTGCGTTTGCCATCTGAATGGTGATTCTTTCTCAAATTTTGAGAAATCCGCATTATTCATTGGCATTGCTTTGCTTTTATTTGCGTTAATCTTGTACCCCGACACTTCTCCATATTCCTTCAATTTCCTATGTAATTCTTTTATTGATATTTCTGGTTCTACTAAGTATATTATAACGTCATCTGCAAATAGACTGATTTTATATTCCTTGTCTTTTATTTTTATCCCTTTTATTTTATTTTCTGTTCTTATCAGTTCTGCCAATGGTTCTATAGCTAATGCAAACAATAAAGGAGATAGTGGGCATCCCTGCCTTGTTGATCTGCTTAAGTTAAATTGTTTTGATATATATCCATTTACTGTCACTTTCGCCAATGGCCCCTTATATAATGCTTTAATCCAATTAATATCTTTCTCTGGTAAGCTGAATTTTTGTCGTACTTTGAATAAATAATTACATTCTACTCTGTCAAAGGCCTTCTCTGCGTCTAAAGCAACCGCTACTGTTGGGAGTTTTATTTCCTTCTACTGCGTGAATTAAATTAATAAATTTACAGATATTGTCTGTTGTTCGTCTTTCTTTTAATAAATCCAGTTTGGTCTAGATTTACTATTTTTGGTACATAGTCGGCTAATCTGTTTGCTAATAGTTTAGCTATTATCTTTTAATCTGTTAAGTAAAGATATTGGTCTATATGATGCTGGTGTAAGTGGATCTTTCCCTGTCTTTGGTATTACTGTAATTATTGCTGTTTTACATGACTCTGGTAAGCTTTGTGTTTTTTCAATCTGGTTGATTACTTCCAGAAGGGGAGGAATTAATAAATCTTTAAATGTTTTATAGAATTCTATTGGGAATCCATCCTCTCCTGGTGTTTTATTGTTCGGTAGTTTTTTTTATTATCTCCTGTAATTCTTCTATTTCAAATGGTTTTGTTAATTTATTTTGTTCCTCTGTTTGTAATTTCGGTAGTTCAATTTTAGTTAAAAATTCATCTATTTTATCTTTCCCTTCGTTTTCAGTTTGATATAGTTGTTCGTAGAATTCTCTAAAGTTTTCATTAATCTCCATTGCATTATATGTGATTTGCTTGTCTTTTTTCCTTAATGCCAATACCATTTTCTTAGCTTGTTCTGTCTTAAGCTGCCATGCTAGGATTTTGTGCGTTTTTTCCCCTAGTTCATAATATTTCTGTTTTGTCTTCATTATATTCTTCTCCACCTTATATGTTTGTAGTGTTTCATATTTTATTTTTTTATCTGCCAATTCTCTTCTTTTAGTTGTGTCTTCCTTCATTGCTAATTCTTTTTCTATATTTGCTATTTCCCTTTCCAACTGTTCTGTTTCCTGGTTGTAGTCCTTCTTCATCTTGGTTACATAACTTATTATTTGCCCTCTGAAGAACGCTTTCATTGCGTCTCATAGTATAAACTTATCTTTCACTGATTCCGTATTTATTTCAAAGTACATTTTAATTTGTCGTTCAATGAATTCTCTAAAATCCTGTCTTTTAAGTAGCATGGAATTTAATCTCCATCTATACATTCTTGGTGGGATGTCCTCTAACTCTATTGTCAATAACAGGGGTGAATGGTCTGATAATAGTCTAGCTTTATATTCCGTTTTCCTAACTCTCTCTTGCATGTGAGCTGATAACAGGAATAGGTCTATTCTTGAGTATGTTTCATGTCTGCCCGAATAATATGAATATTCCTTTTCCTTTGGGTGTTGTTTCCTCCATATATCCAAAAGTTGCATTTCTTGCATCGATTTAATTATAAATTTGGTTACTTTGTTCTTTCTATTAATTTTTTTTCCAGTTTTATCCATGTTTGAATCCAAATCAAGATTGAAATCCCCTCCTATTAGTATGTTCCCTTGCGTATCTGCTATCTTCAAAAAGATATCTTGCATAAATTTTTGATCTTCTTCATTAGGTGAATATACATTGAGTAAATTCCAAAACTCCGAATATATCTGACATTTTATCATTACATATCTCCCTGCTGGATCTATTGTTTCCTCTTCTATTTTGATTGGTACATTTTTACTGATTAATATAGCTACTTGTCTGGCTTTTGAATTATATGATGCTGCTGTTACATGTCCTATCCAATCTCTCTTTAATTTCTTGTGTTCCACTTCGGTTAAGTGTGTCTCTTGTATGAATGCTATATCATTTTTTTTCTTTTTTCAATAAATTTAAGTTTCTTCCTTTTGATTTGGCCAAACGAACACAGCTCAGCGCGGACATTGGCGACTTCAGGGGTTTCTACGAGGCTCTAAAGGCTGTGTACGGCCCCTCACCCCAAGTCCAAAGCCCGCTGCGCAGCTCAGACGGCAAAGTCCTCCTCAGCGACAAGATCTCCATCCTCAACCGATGGTCAGAACACTTCCAATCTCTTTTCAGTACCAACCGCTCAGTCCAAGATTCCGCCCTGCTCCAGCTCCCTCAACAGCCCCTAAGGCTAGAGCTGGATGAGGTTCCCACCCTGGATGAGACATATAAGGCAATCGAACAACTGAAAAGTGGCAAAGCAGCAGGTATGGATGGAATCCCCCCAGAAGTCTGGAAGGCTGGCGGCAAAACTCTGCATGCCAAACTGCATGAGTTTTTCAAGCTTTGTTGGGACCAAGGTAAACTGCCTCAGGATCTTCGTGATGCCACCATCATCACCCTGTACAAAAACAAAGGCGAGAAATCAGACTGCTCAAACTACAGGGGAATCACGTTGCTCTCCATTGCAGGCAAAATCTTCGCTAGGATTCTACTAAATAGAATAATACCTAGTGTCGCTGAGAATATTCTCCCAGAATCACAGTGCGGCTTTCGCGCTAACAGAGGAACCACTGACATGGTCTTTGCCCTCAGACAGCTCCAAGAAAAGTGTAGAGAACAAAACAAAGGACTCTACATCACCTTTGTTGACCTCACCAAAGCCTTCGACACCGTGAGCAGGAAAGGGCTTTGGCAAATACTAGAGCGCATCGGATGTCCCCCAAAGTTCCTCAACATGATTATCCAACTGCACGAAAACCAACAAGGTCGGGTCAGATACAGCAATGAGCTCTCTGAACCCTTCTCCATTAACAATGGCGTGAAGCAAGGCTGTGTTCTGGCACCAACCCTCTTTTCAATCTTCTTCAGCATGATGCTGAACCAAGCCATGAAAGACCCCAACAATGAAGACGCTGTTTACATCCGGTACCGCACGGATGGCAGTCTCTTCAATCTGAGGCGCCTGCAAGCTCACACCAAGACACAAGAGAAACTTGTCCGTGAACTACTCTTTGCAGATGATGCCGCTTTAGTTGCCCATTCAGAGCCAGCTCTTCAGCGCTTGACGTCCTGCTTTGCGGAAACTGCCAAAATGTTTGGCCTGGAAGTCAGCCTGAAGAAAACTGAGGTCCTCCATCAGCCAGCTCCCCACCATGACTACCAGCCCCCCCACATCTCCATCGGGCACACAAAACTCAAAACGGTCAACCAGTTTACCTATCTCGGCTGCACCATTTCATCAGATGCAAGGATCGACAATGAGATAGACAACAGACTCGCCAAGGCAAATAGCGCCTTTGGAAGACTACACAAAAGAGTCTGGAAAAACAACCAACTGAAAAACCTCACAAAGATAAGCGTATACAGAGCCGTTGTCATACCCACACTCCTGTTCGGCTCCGAATCATGGGTCCTCTACCGGCACCACCTATGGCTCCTAGAACGCTTCCACCAGCGTTGTCTCCGCTCCATCCTCAACATCCATTGGAGCGCTCACACCCCTAACGTCGAGGTACTCGAGATGGCAGAGGTCGACAGCATCGAGTCCACGCTGCTGAAGATCCAGCTGCGCTGGATGGGTCACGTCTCCAGAATGGAGGACCATCGCCTTCCCAAGATCGTATTATATGGCGAGCTCTCCACTGGCCACCGTGACAGAGGTGCACCAAAGAAAAGGTACAAGGACTGCCTAAAGAAATCTCTTGGTGCCTGCCACATTGACCACCGCCAGTGGGCTGATAACGCCTCAAACCGTGCATCTTGGCGCCTCACAGTTTGGCGGGCAGCAGCCTCCTTTGAAGAAGACCGCAGAGCCCACCTCACTGACAAAAGGCAAAGGAGGAAAAACCCAACACCCAACCCCAACCAACCAATTTTCCCTTGCAACCGCTGCAATCGTGTCTGCCTGTCCCGCATCGGACTGGTCAGCCACAAACGAGCCTGCAGCTGACGTGGACTTTTTACCCCCTCCATAAATCTTCGTCCGCGAAGCCAAGCCAAAGAAAGAATATTTAAAGTCATATAATTCAACATAGCCATCTTATATTTTGTATATCTTTCCTTTCCGTTTCCTCATCATCACCTTTCCTTCTTATCCATTTCTGTTTTCTTTTTTAAGCACATTATAAGACAACATTTCTAAAACATAAAATATTTCCATTACTCTCCTATCTAAAATCCTTTAACCCCATTATTTCCTCCCGTTCCTGAGTTGCCCTTTATCCCTTGTCGGGCAACCACATCTCCCCTCTCCATTTGGATTTGCAAAATCACTCGCAAACGTCAACAGATTTCGCAGTGACTGTAGTTCTTCCCCACCCAGCCCCCCCAGAAAAGATTTTAATCTTCATATATAACAAAGGTCACTCTCTTAATTCCCTCCTGACTTCCTCTCTTCCCTTACTTTCCCTTATTAATTCTTATCTATACTCTATATATTTTTTTAAATATACATACACACATGTACACACATATACACACACACACACACACACACACACACACACATATATATACCCATATCTTTGGCTTGGCTTCGCGGACGAAGATTTATGGAGGGGGTAAAAGTCCACGTCAGCTGCAGGCTCGTTTGTGGCTGACAAGTCCGATGCGGGACAGGCAAACACGGTTGCAGCGGCAGCAGGGGAAAATTGGTTGGTTGGGGTTGGGTGTTGGGTTTTTCCTCCTTTGCCTTTTGTCAGTGAGGTGGGCTCTGCGGTCTTCTTCAAAGGAGGTTGCTGCCCGCCAAACTGTGAGGCGCCAAGATGCACGGTTTGAGGCGATATCAGCCCACTGGCGGTGGTCAATGTGGCAGGCACCAAGAGATTTCTTTAGGCAGTCCTTGTACCTTTTCTTTGGTGCACCTCTGTCACGGTGGCCAGTGGAGAGCTCGCCATATAACACGATCTTGGGAAGGCGATGATCCTTCATTCTGGAGACGTGACCCACCCATATACACACATACATATAGTTTGTGGTCATTTTTGCTCTCGTTACATGTCTTCATCTCTCTGTCTGTTTTGTAGTTGTTCTGCAAATGTTCGTGCTTCCTCCGGATCTGAGAATAGTCTGTTTTGCTGCCCTGGAATAACTATTTTAAGTACCGCTGGGTACTTTAGCATAAATTTATATCCTTTTTTCCATAGGATCGCTTTTGCTGTATTAAACTCCTTCCTCTTCTTCAGGAGTTCAAAACTTATATCTGGATAGAAAAAAAAATTTTGACCTTTGTACTCCAGTGGTTTTTTGTCTTCTCTTATTTTCTTCATTGCTTTCTCCAATATATTTTCTTTTGTTGTATATCTTAGGAATTTTACTAGAATGGATCTTGGTTTTTGTTGTGGTTGTGGTTTAGGGGCTAATATTCTATGTGCCCTTTCTATTTCCATTTCTTCCTGTAATTCTGGTCTTCCTAAGACCCTGGGGATCCAATCTTTTATAAATTATCTCATATTCTTGCCTTCTTCATCTTCCTTAAGGCCCACTATCTTTATATTATTTCTTCTATTATAATTTTCCATTATATCTATCTTATGAGCTAACAGCTCTTGTGTCACTTTAACTTTTTTATTAGATTCTTCTAATTTCTTTTTTAAGTCCTCTACTTCCATTTCTATGGCTGTTTCTCGTTCTTCCACCTTGTCCACTCTTTTTCCTATATCTGACATGACCATCTCTAATCTATTCATTTTTTCTTCTGTACTTGCCCTTCCCTTCTTCTTCCATTTCTCTGTGTTCTTCCTCTGGGTTGGTCATCTGTTGTTTCTTTGATTTCTTTTTACTCTCTTCTTTCTTGTTCTCGTTGTTTTCTATGTTCTTTTCTTGCTGCTGTGTTGTGGCTGTCAATTTCAGCTGTGGAGATCGACTCCTCAGCTGGTCCCCCCTCCCGTCAGTGATTTTTTTGTCTTGCGCGTCGCGCATGCATGGTTGCGCACTTTTGCTTGGCTCCGCGAGCCATTTTTGTAGTCCCGAGCTCAGGGCTTCAACTGACCTGAGGGAGCGGGCTTCTCTCTCCACTGCGGGCCTCCTCGGACAGGTAAGGCCTTCGCCTTCTTCTTCCGACGTCTTTTCTTCTTCTCTTCTTCCCGTTGCTTTCGACTTTTCTTTCTTCACTGCTATTTTCTTCCCACCTTTATTTTCACTTTATTTTAATTTTCGTGTTTGTGCCTTTGTGTTTTCTCTGTTTTTAAACTTTTCCGGAGAGGGCTGGAGTTCCCCGACTGGCCACTACTCTATCAGGTGACTCCTCCCACTCCAGAAGATTCTTGTCGGTTTTCCACCACTTCAGTGTTTTGCCAAAGAAACTTGCCCCCTCAGGGTTCTCCAGATGATAACCTCTTTCTTTCAGGTTACCATAGAGTTCCTTCTTGTTTCTCTTACTTCAAGTGAAACATTAGGTAACCAGTCCTCTCCTCTTGCATGAACCACAAGGGCTTTGACCAGGCTGAACTAAGCACTGACAACCTGTCTTCCAAATGGGGTTTTTCACAAGTTTGCCAGCTTGTCCTGTTCCAGTCCCAGCTGCTGCTGCTGACTGTAAAACTGCAGAAGTGATCTCTGTCTCTCTGTGAGAAAAAGCCTGTTTGACTCTCTGCTTGCAAAATCACATGACCCTCCTAGAACAGCAAGTTCCACTCCAGACAGAAGGCGGTTCTGACAAGTTCTTTCACCTGTTGCCTATTTGTAAACAACAATGCATTAGTGAAGTCTCTTGGGCACGCTCTAAAGCTTTTGCAAAGGCTGTTGGCCCCGACATGTCTAGCATGAGCAGAGCTCCAGTATTTTAAATAAGATCTGTTTTAGTGTTTGTGACCCACACTAAAACCCCTGCCCAAATTTATCTCCCAAAAACATATCTATATTCTGTCACAAAGCGAACAGGGTTGTAAAATTAGGATGTTTGGGGTCATGAGCTATAAGGGCCTGCTACTGTGCTATGTCTAAAATTTTTTTTAAAAACATTAAAATCATAAACAACCAAATCAGGAAATCATGAGAATCTTCTTTTTCCAGAGAGTGGGGAGAATGTGGATCTCATTCCTGCAGGGTTCAATTTCAGAGGGAGCTAGATAAACACAAAAGGGCTGGAAGGAAGAATGATGGGGAGATGAAGAGGAGCAGGTGCTGCAGAGGAACAGAGTGGCCTCCAGGTGAGCCACAGGTTTTGTGCAACCTGCAGTCAATTTGCACCAGTGAGCTTTGGCAGTGTTTGAAACCCAGGAAAAGGCAGCTCAATCACCAAGGTCTTGCCCAGAATCAGATGAAAGTGGTTTTTACAATGGAAGTTACTAGCAGGGAAAAAATAGATTTCTGCTGTTTCTCAAGGCTTGACAAGTTCATTAATCTCATCTGTCCACCTCTGTCATTCTATCTCTGAATTTCTCTCACTCTCCTTCTCATTCTCTCAATTTCTCTTTCTGTCTGACTCTCTCTCTCTATTACCACTATGTCTCTTATTCTCTCTCTTTCTGCTTCTCTCGCACTCACAGTTAGTTTCTCTCGCATACTCCCCTCCCCCTCTATCTGTCCATCTGTTACTCACTCTTCCTTGTGTGTCTACCCCCCCCCCACCCCCATTCCCAATTTCTCTCCGTGTCCCCGCTCTCCTTGGGATATTTGGTTCTTCTCACTTTCTCGATGAGTAGCTCACTGTGCCTCTCCCAGCACTGGGATCACATTCAGTGCCGCAAGGGGAGGAAATATTAAAGACACCAACTCATTATATTGTACAAACTCTGTGAATCCCCATGATTTGAGGCACACCTATGAATGAAGTGGCAATAGTATTAACAGGTTAATGGAATGTGGCAAATAATTATGGCCCAAGTTTACAGACAGTTGCTGTACCTCCATCTGTGTAGATGTTGTCATGGAATCTCCTCCCATAACCACATAAGTAGAAGCAGGAGTAAGGAATTTGACTCCACAGGAAGACCTGTCTTACTTTTACTGCCCTATGATTACAGAATATTTATTACCTATCTATCTTTTGTATTATCTATTTTTCTTGTACTTTAACGTATGTTTGTTTCTACAGGCAAATGGGACGAGCTCAGTAGATAATCTGGGCGTGTTTATGGCCTGTTTCCATGTTCTCTTTTTAAAATATTTTTATAATATTTTACAATTAAAAAATTGAACAATTATGAAGTACGCTACAAGATCAGGAAAAAAAATTACAATAATGATCATGTACAACATTAAAATAGTACTTAACAAAAAAAGGAATAAATTTAAAAAGCCCTTCCGCTGAGCAAGGTTGAAGATTAATATTAATAAATCCAGGTGGCACAGTGTTAGAGAGGGGCAACAGAATGACAAGATTCTAGTTTAACACTAAATTTTATGGTAATAGTCGAAGAATGAGCCCCATATCATTTGAAATTTAATATTTATTAACCGCAAATCTGATTTTTTTCCAAGTTTAAATAAGCCATTGTGCACAAGGATTGTTACTTTCCCATTTAATCAAGATTGCATGTCTGACCATCGATTAAATAAAAGATAAACGTTTCCATGTTCAATAGCTCTATGCAGTTGGAAAATGATAGCTCATAGATGTCGGGCTGCACCATCCATGACTTTCTTCCTTTCCCTGTACTCACCCCAAAACACTTCAGGGACCTCCCAGCTTACAGGTGACCTGACTTCTGAAATTCCAACTTAAATGTATGTTCTAAAGCTTTTTTCCTGATAGTAGTTATGACTGGATACATTAATTTATTGTAGTGTTTGGGTGAATAGCACATGAAAGGAAGATTATGTAGACCTATGCAACATTTCCGACATGGAAAAATTTGGTTTACGGAGAGTTTTCAGGAACAGAGCCACAGGTGACAGGGCCATAGGGCTCTGAAATATTTGGAGATAAACGAGAAGTCTGCAGATGCTAGAAAATTGAAGCAATGCACAAATTAGTTGATTTTATTTATTTATTTGTCTATATGTGTATTGGTCCTGCATTTGTATTGTTTGTCTGTATGTGCGTTATGTGTGTCCGACGTTTCGGGCCGACAAACTTAATCAGGGCAAATAGATGTTATTCTTGTGGGATCTTGCTATACCCAGAGTAGACCTGATGGGAGGGCGTGGGTCTCATTCTGCAGCATCTTGCAAAGCCGAAATTGGGCAAACACCCCAAAGTAGGAGAATGGAATGGGAATAAGTGGGGAGACAGAAAGGACAATGAGTTGAACATCTACCCTTATATTTGTTTAATGGTACGGTCTCATTCTCTTTGTACGAGTTGAATCCTTAAGTGTTGTATTCATACATCACATCATATATTGTCATATTAATCCACTGATTTGTTACATATCACTGTCGCCTCCTGTAGTTACTTCCCCCCCTCCGCTGTTTCAGAGGTTCCCCTCTTATCTCACCCCCTCAATACCTGGTAGAGGAAGGATGCTGGCTCTCGAATTGGCTGTTCCAAGCCTCAGTGCGCCCCTCAGCACATACTTCAGCCTGGAATGTGCCAGTTGGCAGCATTCCCTCACCAGCATCACAGAGTGCTGAAAGACCAACAAGTTTCTGGCAGACCGCAGTGTCATGAAATAGAGACTCTGGCTCAAAAGGGGAGATCAAAAAAAAATAATTCAGTATTATATTCCTTACTTCAGATGGGAACCCCTAAACAAGGGCTTGATAAATCAGGAGAAAGGTGGGAGTCAGATTTGAGTATTGAAATTGATCCATTTTGCTGGTCCGTCTTACGCCAGGACAGCCTGATGAACACAATTAATGGAAGGTGTCAGCTGGTGCAATGTAACTTCTTACATCAGCTTATAACTTACTCCACAAGTTATGTTAATTAAAATCAGAAATATCAGACCAATGTTTTCGATGTGGTCAAGAAACGGGTACTTTCTTGCATTCAACCTGGCCTCTCTGGGAAGATTTGGGTAATTTCTGTAAAAAAAAATGACTGGAATTCAATACCCTCAGGCACCTGAATTATTTTTATTGGGGAATTTAGAAGACATGAGACCTAAAATGAGGCTTTTGAAATATCAATTAAAATTCGTTAAGCTCATTTTACCAGTGGCCATGAATGTATAGCAGTTACTTGGAAATCTGATTCCCAACTAGGTTTAGCCCGCTGGAAGATAGAAATGCATAATTGTGTTCCCCTGGAGAAGATCACCTATAACCTCAGAAACAAGTAGGATGTATTTATAAGAATATGAATATGGAATTCATACCCAAAGTGCATCAGAGTACATATTTAAAGACCCCCGCTCCCCGCTGAGGACCCGAGATCAGTCAGCTTATCTGTCCCTTGATGAGAGTGGGCTTTATCCCGGGAGACGCCAATCTTTTCTTTTTCTTATTTTTTTCTCTTTCCTTACTTTTTCTTCTTCCTTTTTGTTTCTTGGGTTGGGGGGGGGGGGCGGTAGTGGGATGGTTCCCTTTAGTTTGTTCTTCTTTCTCTCTATTATCTTTTTCTCCCTTTGGTTCAACGTTGACGTTGAATTTGCATTTTTGTAGAATTGTTGTAATTTTTCTTTCTTTATAATAATCGAATCACACGTGACTCTTCTCGCTTTCTTTAATATCGACATGTGGATCGATATTTGTATTTTGTTAATATTATGCATATTGATGTTTTACTTTTTGATTATTCTTCATTTTGACTGCACGCTTATTGAAAATTTGCAAAGCAAAATACTTTAAAAAAAAAAGTTCCTGATGAGCCAAACAGCTCCTTTCACTGAGTTGATGATTATCCAGCAGCACTGGATGTGGGTCTCTGCATGCGTACACGGGTACAGTCCATAAATCAGAATGTCACGCTGCTGCAGGGGGAGGTTGGGGGAGAAACGACACACTCATTAAGTCCATAGTCTGCATTTTACTCCAAGATACGGTCTCCGCATCTGTTACTTCCTCTCCTCTTTTGTCCATTTCACTGGGAGAGCCATCCACCGGGGGGAAGGAGAGTGGGGGGGGGGGGGGTGGAGGGAGGGTAGGATATGGGAAAAATGGACCAAAATTCTTCCTTGCCGCAGCCAAACAGTTATTTTGTAATAAAATGACAAAATAAAACATTTAAAGTGCAACATTCTTTGAAATAAAAAGCAAAATTGGACAAAAATTAAATCGACACTAAATATTGGCAGATATTCTGGTGGTCAAGTCTGTAGAGCACAGATATTTTGGTGGCTTTAGGGAAGAAATTAACTCTGACTTGCGTGATCTGCTGATTTAATGAGGCCGAGATATTCTGGATCTGTGGTGGCCCCTCACAGCCCCATCGGGGCACCTCACAAAATGAAGGATGCACGCGGCGCTCCAGCAGGCTGCACGAGGCCCGTGGCGCTGCTAAAGGAGCCCAACTGGCTTATCAGGGAAAGCGGATCGCAAATGCACCAATCAGCGCTGAGGGCGCTTTGACCGGGCCCCTCGGCTTGAGAATAAAAGCAGGGCTGTGAGCCCAATAAATCTCAGCATTAACTACACTCAGCAGGAATCCCAGAAATGTGTAAAAGCCCAGAGAATTATTCTAGCAATGTTGGAAGAGCAGTAAATATTTTGCAATGAGTCATGAGTATCAGACAATTTTTTTAAAAACTGATGAATAAATCTTGTAATTCAGATTAGCAGCCTGCAGACTACTTTACAATTTATTTCTTTTTCATTACAGTCCAAAGCCTCTGGGAAGCATTTGCTGGATTTGATCTGCCACAACTTGAACCTCATTGAAAGTGATTACTTTGCACTAGAGTTTTTGGACCATCACAAGGTCATGGTATGTGAAAGGACATCCATGTTATGCTCTGTTTGTGGTCTTTTTGTTGGAGAATGTAAAACAGACCTCATTTAAGTGCAGAAAATATATTGTGCACCATTTTGTTAACAAGGAGTTAGCAGGTACTGGGAAACTGGAGCCACACTCAGTGCTGGAGGAACTCAGCAGGTCAGGCAACATCTGTGGAAGGCCCCCAATAGGCATCGACTGTCCGTGGTCTTTCAAGGATGCAGCCTGATCTGCTGAGTTCCTCCACTATTTATATTGCTCCCATTCTATTTTACTAATCTTGGTTCAATATTCCAATGGTTTTTTTTAATTGTCTGCATGTGGAAGCATCTGAATTGCTGCACTTGTTCAGAATTTGGGCAGTAGTGAAGTGACGTCACTTATCGTCAATCTTGATCCCAGGCTCCATTGAGCAGGGAGGAGCCATGTTCAAATGGTAACGTATCCTATCAGTGGGATACACACAAGCTGGAGTGACTCAGCAGGTCAGGCAGCGTTTGTTGAGGAAAACAGACAGGCAGCTATTCGTGCAGGGACTCTTTCTCATGAATCCCAGACATTCAGCACTGACGAAATTACAGGCAGGAGGTTTTCACAATGAGAGGCACCACCAACTTTACAGTTTCAGATTGTCCTGACCGGAAATGGTGGCACTGTTCCACAATCAGCATTGGGTCAATATCCTGGAACCCATCCCTTCGGCCCTTCGAGTCTGTTCTCCCATTCAAATCATGGCTGATGAACTTTTTCCTACCCATTCTCCGACCTTCTCCCCATAACCTTTGGGACCCATACTAATCAAGAATTTTACATTTAAGTTTTAAATTTTGACACACAGGCCCTTTCAGCCCACAAATCAAATACCCAATTAACCTACACCCCCCGATACATTTGGAAGGGTGGGAGGAAATCAAAACCCCTGGGAAAACCCACGGGTGAATGTACAAACTCATTACAGGCAGCACGTGATTCGAACCCCAGTCCCAACCGTTGGTGCTGTAACAGCATTGAGCTAGCCGCAACGCTAACTAAGAACTTATCAACCTCTGCTTTAAATATCCATAATGATCTGGCCTCCACAGCTGTCAGTGGCAACGACTTCTACAGATTCACTAATCTCGCTGAAGACATTTTTTCTCTTCATCTCTGCTCCAAAGGGACATCGTTTTATTCTGAGGCTGTGCCCTCTGGTCCAAGACTCTCCTGCTAGGAGAAACATAGTCTCCATGTCCACTCTGTCCAGAATGATCCACAAAGTGCTGGAAAAACTCAGGAGGTCAGGCCACATCCACAGAAAGCGAGAAGCAGTCGATATTTGGGACCTGAGCCAAAGATCAGGAAGACGGTGACTGGATGTAGACTGGGAAATCGTTTCAATGAGCACCTTTGCTCTGTTTGCTGCAACACCACCAGGACCTCCCAATGCCCTTCACTTCAATTCCACATCCCACCGTCATGCTGACACATCTGTCCATGCCTTCATGCCCTGTTAAACCATGGCCACCTGGAAATTGGAGGAACAATATATTATATTTAGGCTTAGCAGGCTCTAGCAGACAGCATCAATGTCAATGACTCAAAATTCCATTAAACCCCCCTTCCCCCTGCTCCCTCTGCCTCATTTTTCTCACCCCTCACTTTCCCTTATCCCTCTGTTTCCTTTCCTTCCCCTGGCCATCACCACACCCTTCCTTCCTCCAAGCAGAGACCCTTTGCCCCACGCCATCACCTCTCAGCCTTTGTCCTCCCACTGCCATTCACCTTTCACCTCTGTGCTCCTTATCCGGGCACTTGGCCGCCCTTTGGCAGCCCTGTTGAAAGACTCGGGCCCGAAGCGTCGACCGGTTATCCCATGCTTTCCATGGATGATGCCTGACCTTTTGAGCTCCTGAACACTTGGATGCATTGTTCCAGTTCTCAGCAACTGCAGACTCTTTGTACAACCTCCACTCTATCCAGCCCTTTCAACGTCCGGTATGTTTTTATGAGATGACCCCTCACCCTTTGAAACCTCAGTGAGGACACACCCCCGAGCCATCAAATGCTCCTGAAGCACGACCTCGACTGCAGCCCCGTCTCCACACAGGCCTGCAGTAGCTGGAGGCACTGGCTGCTCAGAACAAGTAATAAGCGCTGACCTTGGCAGTGACCCCCTGCATTTCATGGATGGGTTAAAGGGTAAAAAGGAAATGAGTTTGATGAATTACTCAATAAATACTTGTTCTAATTGCAAGCTCTTATTCTTCCAGGTGTGGCTGGACCTGTTGAAACCGATTGTGAAACAAGTCAGGAGTGAGTATGGTTCACTTCATGTGTCCTTTTGTCCACCAGAACCTTCTTTCTTGGAACCTGGCTTCACCCAGGGAGGAGGGAGAAGTGGACTTACTCCTTCTGTTAACACAATTGCCTTTCTCGGCAAGATAAATAAAGCACGTTCTAAATGGTGCAGTTGCTGAATACTAATCCATCTTTGACAGCAGTGCTTTTTACTGCTGAATATTTTTCAAGCCTGTCATTAAAAATCACTTCATCAAAATCTGGGTTCCGATGTGGCACAGGAACCTGTAGAGACAAGATTTGCCATTGTGTTGGTGTATGCTTCAAATCCTGAATCAACCATCCTCAATTATTTGAATTGGCGCAGAATCACCAACAGAAGCCATTTGGCCCATTCATTCTGTGCTGGCTCTTTGAAGAATTCTCCAATTGGTCCCACTCCCCTTCCCTTTCACTACAGCCTGGGAACCGTTTGGTTGAGAGAGTCATACCACACGGAAACAGACCCTTCAGCCCTCTAAGTCTATGCTGGCCATCAATCAACTGCCTACACTGCTCCATTTCATTCACCCACATTCCCTTTTGCACCCCCTTTCTGCCTGTAGGACCCCGAACCCACCCCCCCCACCCCCGAAATGCAGTCACAGGGAGAATGTGCAAACTCCACACAGAGTGCCTGATGTCAGGATCGAACTTGCGCCGCTAGAGCTTGCAGGCAGAAACTCTGCTGTGTCCTTCAGGTCTCCACTTCCATGAAGCTCCCCATTAAATCTGTCTATCACTCTAAATCAGAAGGTCAAGGAGTCATCCAGCACAGAACAGAGCCATCCTTGGTGACACAAATGCCTCCCAGTCCCAGTCCTGTGTATGGCATATCTCCCCCAAAAGGCCCTGGTGAGTCAGACAGCCAATGGTCCAACCTGGCCTTCATTGGTTACATCTACAACTCTCCAGACCTGACGCTGGGTTTGCAAACAGAATAATGTTCACATGATCACAAGATAAAAATAGGCCATTTGGCCCATCAAGCCTGGTCCACAAATCCACCCTGAGCTAAACTGTTCTCTCATCTAGTTCCAAGTTCCGGCCTTTTTCCCATACCTTGACTAATTAGATACCTAACAAACTCCCCCAATGATCCGGCCTCCATAGCTGTATGTAGCAATGAATTCCACAAATCCACAACCCTCTGGCCAATGAAATTTATCATCTCTGTTGTAAATTGGTACCTTCTAATTCTGAGACTGTGGCCTCTTGTCCTGGATGCACCCACTAAAGGAAACATCTTATTCGCATCTACTCTGTCCAATCCTTTCAGCATTCAAAATGTTTCGAAGAGATCCCCTCTCATTCTTCTATATTCCAATGAATGGAGTTCAAAAGCCTCTAAACGTTCCTCATATGTTAGCCCTTGCATTCCAGCAATCATCCTGGTAAATCTTTGTACTCTCTCCAACATTATTACGTTCCTTCTCAGATAAGGGGGCCAAAATTGCACACAGTTCTCCAATCGAGGACTCACCAGTGCCCCATAGAGCCTCATCATCAACACTTCTCTACTCTTGTACACTATTCCTCTTGAAATGAATGCCAATGTAGCATTTGCTTTCTTTACTGCCGATGCAACCTGATGGTTCACCGTTAGATTATCCTGCATGAGGACCTCCATAAGTCCCTCTGCACTTCTGAATTTTGAATTTTCTCCCCATCCAAACAATAATCCAACTGTTTATTTCCTCTTCCAAAATTCACTATCAGACGTTTCTCAACATTGCATCTCATCTGCTATTTTTTTGCCAGTTTCTTCAACTCTCCAGACCTGACGCTGGGTTTGCAAACACCTCAGTATCCATCCAAAGTCCGGACAGATAACCGCAAACAATTCAAATCAGCAGACACTTCCTACTCAACCATCTGCAAACTTGGCCACAAAACCATTCACTCCATAATCTAAATCATTAATGTACATGTAAAAAGCGATGGCCCCCAACACTGACCCCTGCGGAGCACCACTAGTAACCAGCAACCAACCAGAACAGGATCACTTTATTCCCCCCTTTGCATTCTGCCTATTAGTCAATGCTCCACCCAATCTAATATCTTTCTGGTAGTTCCATGGGCTCTCATCTTATTAAGCAGCCTCTTATATGGCATCTTATTGAAGGCCTTTTGAAAATCAAAATACACAACATCCACAGCCTCTCCTACTTGAGATTTCCTCAAAAAATTCCAATATGTTGGTCAGTCAAGATCTTCCCTTCTTGAACCCACGCTGGGTTGGACCATCATGCCATGCACCGTGAGGTATTCCGTAACCTCGTCCTTTAGGGTCGACTCCAATAATTTTCCAAATACCAAAGTCAGACCAATAGGCCTGTAATTTCCTTTTTTTCTGCCTCCCTCCTTTCGTAACCATCAAAACTACATTAGTGACCTTCCAATCCTTGGGAACCATGCCAGAGTCTATTGATTTCTGGAAAATCAATTCCAATACCTCCACAATCTCCAAAGCCACTTCCTTCATAACCCGTGGGTACACCTCATCCAGTCCCGGAGACTTATCTGTATGTAGTCCATTCAGCTTACTAAGTAACTCTCTAGTAATCCTGACTGTACTGAATTCTATTCCCTGAGATCTCTGACTATCAGGTATATTGCTATCAAGTGCATTTGAGCATCTATTTTAAATATTCCCTGCTTAGAGAAAGTAAAAGGAATGAGTGCGTGATAGTTTGGTGACCAATTTTTACTTCTAGTTTTATGAATTTGAGTTCCTTTGCTTCTGTAGAGGGTCTTGAACTTGTGGCTCATGCAGACTGGTCTAGTGACACCCAGTGCAACTTGGAGAGAACTCTTCCTGATTTTAAACACCTCTATCAAATCTCCTTCTTGTGTTCTCTGCTCTGTGCAGGTCCCCAACTTCTCCAGTGCCTCAGTGATTTGGTTCGAGGGCGCAGCGGTTAGTGCAGCGCTGTTATAGTCCCAGTGACCCGGGTTCAAATCTTCTGCTGTGTGTATAGAGTTTCCACATTCTCTCTATGACTGCATGGACTTCCTCCGGGTGCTCCAGTTTCATTCCACATTCCAAAGATGTACAGGGACCGTGGGTTAATTAGTCACATGGGTGTAATTGGGTGGCATGGCATGGCTGTTTCCCTGCTGAACCTCTAATTTAAAAAAAAATCCCTTCTGTGCCCTTTCCAAAAGATTTTTTCGTGAAAGCTCCAAAACAGCATCAAGCTTCAGCACTGTATCTTTACGAAATTGAGCAGATTATGACAAACTCTTCTGCTTCCTTGGCACTTCTTGCGTCCCTTTCAGAGTGTCTGTAAACCATTTTATGTTCTACAAAATATTTGTGAAGCTTGCTCATTGTTTTACCACAGGATTCTGCCAAGCAGTGATGATGCTGTTACCACATTTAATCATTTCAACACAAGAAGCATAAACTTGGCAATTGTCCTTTCCAGAAGTTTCCATGAAGGAAGTATTCAGCAGTGCTAAGTCATATCGTTGAGTGTTGGGCCTGGTGGAGACTGTTGGTCTGTGATCAATCCACTGGTCTAATGCTTCACTGTGTCCATATACTGACATGCTCAACTGGATAAATCTGTGCTGTCATTCACAAGAAGTTAATACTGTGTGCCTTTTCTGGAAGTTTACTTGCCACATCATACCTATACAATTGATTACAATTCTTCATGAGCAGTCTGACAGGTTGTATCTATTATTTCTTCTGCCACCTAAAGTAGAAGAGCATTATAATATAGAATTAGAATTAAAAATTCACTTAGGGCAACATGAGAGAACTGTTGTGGAGTTCATTCAGGAGCCTCATGGCTGCGAAAATAAAAGCCTGTTGGTCTGCACTTTCGCACTCTTAAGCTTTGACCTTGATGGGAGGAGGAGAAGGAAGTGAGCCTGGGGTGGAAGGAGTCTTTTCCTGGGCAGTGGTAGATGTAAATGAAGTCCATGGATGGGAGGGCAGTTTATGAGATGTTGAGCAGCAGTTCTGTTCCAGGCTGTGACTCACCCAGCAAGTAGGATTCCGATGGTGCATCTGTAGAAGATGTTCATGCACAAGGGGGGAAATGCGGAACTTCCTTAGGTGGAGATCTGGGTGCTTTTTCACCCCTCACAGCAAAGTGTTGTGAGATGTTTGTCATGAGCTCCTAGGAAAGCTATCCACTCTTTCCACTTCATCACCATTGAGGTGGATGGGGGTGTGGATTCTGACCTCTCCTGAGGTCAGTTTGTCAATGCAGAGGTGTGTGGAATTAGGGATGTGCCTGGGTTTGAATAATCCTGTCAGATGGGCTGTTCTCAGCTCTCACTGTTGGTCTTGCTGCAATACTGTGGAAGTGCCCTGATGTAAATGAAACCATTAAGGACCAGGTGGTTGCAGAAGATCCAGAAGAACAGGGAGACGTTGAAATTTGTTAAATGTGCATTCCTCCATCAGTATCACATTTAAATGAAACACACCACACATGTGCAATGACACATCTCACACATCACAGACACACATCACACACAGACAGACATACACATCACACACAGACACACACATCACAGATAGTCACACGCACACACACACACACACACACACACACACACACACACACACACACAATGATGTGAGGGGGAATTTGCTATAAGCATTTCAATTGACCTTCTTCCCACATTCTAATGGCGTGTTTGGCTAAAGCCAGGTTGGTTATTTAGAAGGAGATGGGAACGACACTGTGGAAATGCTTTCTTTTTTTAATGTTAAGAATGTAAATTGTCCTCTGCAGGACCGCGACACGTTGTGATGAGATTCGTTGTGAAGTTCTTCCCACCTGATCACACCCAGCTGCAAGAAGAACTGACGAGGTTGGTGCCAGCTCTTTTTCCCCTTCATCCCCCTGTGTTCACAGAGGACGGTGCCAGGATGCGTGAGGCACTGGCAGCTGGAGTTCTGCCCTCCGCCAATCAACTACCAAATCCTTCTGGGCACAGACCCCTCAATGTTGGGAACTCAAGGTTAAGATCGAGATCAGGTGTAGTAGAGAATGGCCAGAGGCATAAAATGGTCCCTGTTGTGTAGGTAAATTGTATTATGGGATAGAAACTTTGAAATATGGGGGGAATTCAATGGGATATAATGGCTGCTTGATGGTCAGAATGGAGTCAATAAGCCAAAGGGTCTATCTCTGCCCCGAGTGAGTCACTGACATGAAACAGAAGCTGTGTCCACTCTCATAAGATGATGTAAATACCACAGGACACCACATCAGCCAAACCCTGGGTTCCCTGACATTGACCAGCATCAGTAACACTGATCATATGATCATTATCATTTCGCTGTGGTCAGGATCTTGTCTTCCAAAAGTTTACCATTATAATTTGCAGAGAAGCTGCATTTGACTAGCATTTAATTAGCCGTCAGGTCTGGAGAGGAGATGCGAAAAATGGGCTTAGGTTAGAATTTGTTTTTTTGTTCTTGAATGAGTTCTCCGTGCACTTTTTTTTAAGAGAGGCTCCTTAATCTAGGGATCAGAAAAACAAACTGCTGGAAGAACTCAGCGGGTCGCTCAGCACCTGCAGAGGGGAAAGAGCCAGTCGCTGCTCCAGATCGAGTTGCAGGGCCTTCACCCAAATGATCGACTCTCCTTTACCCTCTCCCCCACCCCCCTCAGATGTTTCTCAAACTGCTGATCTCCTCTAGAAGATTGTTCTTGTTTTGCTCCAGATTCCAGAGTCTGCAATCTCTTGCGTCTCCATTTTACGAAGTAGCATTGGTTAATAATGTCTCTTGGACATGCCTGGGAATGTTTCCAGGAATTCTTGTGGTGAACTGACCTCCTTTCTCAGCCCCATCTCTGAGGTGTCTCCTTGTCACTGAAGTGCACAGTGGGCAGGGAGAGCTGGCCTGGAATCACTTTTTCAGTCTGCAGTTTATTCCAAGAATTCCAACAACGTTCTCTTCTCCATTGGCAGCAATCCACACATCACAACCGTGAGGCTCCCCACCTTCCATATTTTCCTTGGATATGTCTCTTTTGCCTGCAGGACCTCTGTGCAACTCGGGGGCAATAAGAAAAGAAAACGCCTCATGCTGGTGCTGAGTTTGTTTGGGATGATGTGATGAGCAGAACAAGTTCGGAGGGCCCATGAAGGGACAAGTGCGGACACAGTTTAATCACATGCAAGGATCTTTATTTGAATACGGGGATGGAAGGGGTGGAGCAGCAACAGGGATTACACCTGCAGACATAGAAACTACGCACAATTCATGCGCATCAGACGCAGCTAATCAAGCAGTTCCTGCTACTCCCAATGGGTCGCTATTAATCACGGTTTCCACAGATAAACCCAAGGATGAGGCAGTATCTTCCGCCCCTCGCTAACTACAAATTATAATTTAACCACAAATTGTAATTACACAGGTAATAACAAGTAAGGCACAACAGTCCTTCTTAAGCATGCACCTCAATAGCCCCCCTGACTCTGTACCAGAACACACCTTACAATTGACTCTCCAGCGTCGCCCACAACTTGCAACCTGGAGCTGGGGATCGTTTTCAGGGGGAAAAGAGAGAGAACTGCTCGAGGTGTTGGACTTTATACTGCAGGCTCAGGTATGCCCAAATGAGGCAAGGTATTCAAGAAAACCAATCGTAAGGTGGTTTCACCTGCAGGTGGACTTGACCTTGAATGGCATATGGGGTGACTTCCAACCAGACTCCTGCCAAAAAGAGGTCACATGACCCTCCCCATTACCGATGAGATGGTGGGAAGTTGCTTGATCATCAAGAACTCTTCAGTAGTCTTGTTGCCTGCTTGCATTCCCGTTGGTTGTGAATAGAATTCCATGAGGAAAGGCATGTTAGATGACCAAAGGCATAATAGGAGGGTTGCTGGATGTGGATTGTCAGATGGTGAACCACCAGTCAGGTCTGGTGGCCTCATGGGAACTGGATGAGTGTCTGGATAAAGGCCTGTTAATTTTTTAAAAAAGATTTAGACATACAGCACTGTAGCAGGCCAATTCAGTCGTATGAGTCTGTGCCATCCAATTCACACCTCATTAACCTACGCCCAGGAACATTTTTGAAGGGAGGGAGGAAACCAGAACCCCCGGAGAAAACCCACGCAGACACGGGGAGAACGCACAAACTGTTTACAGACAGCGTGGGATTCGAACCTAGGCCCAGTTCCAATCGCTGGCACTGTAAAGGTGTTGAGCTAACTGCTACTGAGCAGCAGAACACCATAAAAGTAGAGGGATAGAGTGATGGGAGGAAGGTTTCTGCTGATCCCTGAAGAAAGATTCTGGCCCAAAACCCCAACTCCCGAATGCTCCGCGACCTGCAGTGTTCCTCTGGCATTTGTGGGCGCATTAAATCAAGGGGCTTTGTCCTTTTTTGAAGCAGAGAACAATAAAGCTTGACTTAACATCAGTGTTCTAAATGGCAAGGCTGCTGACTAGAGTAGGAGAGTCATGACAGCAACCTGAGGGAGCAGGAGATCTGGGGAGGAGGGAGGTTTCTCCAGAGCTAGTTGTTTTGTGTAGGAGAAACTCAGAAATGGCAGATGCTGGAACCTTGAGCAAACTATAAGGAGCAGGAGAGACTCGGTGGGTCAGACTACATCCGTGGGAGAAAATGAAAGGTGGAAGTTTTGGGCTGAAGAGACTCACCTCAGAACGTCAACCATTCTTTTTCTCTAGCAGGTGCTGTTAGACCATTTGAGCCACTCCAGCTGAGTGTGGCAGACTTCAGGTTCCAGTAACTGAAGTCTCCTGTTTGACTCGATAAAGGGTCCTGACACAAATCACTGGCTGGTGGGGGGCGGGGCGGGGGGGGGGGGGAGGTGGGGCACATGTCACATGATGATGTGGAGTTAGTAATGTAATCCCTACTCCTGGAAAAATTTTGAAAAGAGTAAAAGAATATATAGAAAAGTTTAAAAGGACAGTGAAAGAAACAATCGGAAGAGTTGAAGAAAAGAATAGGATGCCACCAAAGAAGGAAAAACTTGTTACGACGCTGGAACCGGAAAAAGAAAAGGTGAAGGAGAAAGAAGTAGGGCTGACCTCAAAGAAGGAGCCTGGAGCTGTTTAGAGGCTGGTTCTCCACAGTGAACTGCAGGGAATTGGAGAGACCTTGAACTCTTTTACTCAGGGTCTCCCCCGAAAATGGCGCTGGCAACTGAAGAAGAACATCTACTGTGCAGGCACGAGGAGTTGTGCGTGCAAAGAGAATAAAAAAAACAGAGGCACTTTTAAAAAAAATATCCTGAACATGACAGCTCCAGGGGAGAACCAAGTGAAGAACTAATAGAGGTAGAAGTTGAATCGGACACAGAACAAGGATTCAGAGAAACTTTATTATTGGCTTCAGAGGTCAAAATGTATATGGGTACTCTGCAGTAGTCTCTTAAAGTCATATCTGATAAAGAGACAGAACCTAGAGATGTGACTGGTCAGGTGCAGAATACCATAAAGCAAATGGATAAGAAATTAGAAGTTATGGAAGGGAGAATAAAAGGAAAAGAATTGGAAATCTTGCAACTAAAAGACCAAGTGAAAAATTTGCAAGCAGAATCAAAAATAATGAAGGAGCATTTTAGCCAGAACTTTGACACTTTGGAAAATTACAGTAGAAGAAACAATTTCAAGATTGTGGGGCTGAAAGAAGATGACGAAGGGCAGGATTTGAAGAAATTTTTACAAAGTTGAATACCACAAGTACTGGGAATGGAAGAATTTAAAGGAGACATTGAAATTGAAAGAGCACATAGAGCTTTAAGACCAAAACCACAAGAAGGTCAAAACCCTCGTCCAATATTGGTTAATTTTCTTCGCTATGAGGTGAGAGAGAAATTGTTGGAACTCGCAGCAAAGCAAGCGAATGCAAAACAAGCCCCAATGAT